>NC_083872.1:109059183-109731183 GCF_032452875.1 Bos javanicus | reverse complement strand
GTACCGCTGGTGGCCTGTGGCCGCAGGCTGAGCACTGAACACGGTCGGGCGGGCGCTTCACATTTGGCCTGGCTTGCCAAAGACTCCACGGCCGGCGGCTCAGGTTACAGTTGCTGTGGGAACTGTGACCTTTGAATTTCCTGGCTTATGCATGGAATTTCAGTTGCATAATTCTACAACAATTTGGATTTTTTCCTCTTCTCACTCTCCTTCTTGGCATTTGATTTTTTTTTTATCCCAGTGAATGAGATCCATCGCTCTCTGCCTTCCTGTCTCCTCCTGAGGCAGACAGTCTCACTCACATTCCTGTCCCTGCAGCTCGCCCGGAGTGTGCCAGGCAGGAGACCGGCTGGTGCAAGGCTGTGGGAACCTTCCTGTTGTTCCCTGCAAGGCCCCCGAGGGTGGGCTGGCTGGGCTGGCTGGACTGCTGTCCAGGTGTCCAGGGTGTCCAGCTGTGCCCTGGAGGTTACCCCGTCTGTGTGCCCGGAACGTCCTCCCAGCTGGCGCCGCTGAATTCTCCCAAGCTTCAGTTTCCACTTGGAGTCCTGCCTTCTCTGGGAGACCTGTTGTTACTACTGAGGCCTAAAATTGCTCCCTTCCAGGGACCGACATGCGACCTGAATGTTTCACTGGGCGTTTAATCAGATGCTGTGGTCTGGTTTTTTTTTCTTTTCTAGAAGATTCTTGAGGGCCAAGATTTTAAGTGATTGCATTGCCTGTTAAATGGTCAGTGGTTTATAAAGAAGTGTGTGCGCTTTTAGTGTCTGCCATGAGGAAGGCATTGGGCCAAGAACTCGGAGGGACACAGGAAGAAGCAAGGTCCTTAAATCCACTTTCCTCAAGAGGCCAAGCCTGGCTGTCCGTGACGTGGTCTTGCCTGTCCTGCCATCCTGCTCGTCCTCTCTGGGGAGCTCCAAACCCGGGGTTCCTGGGGGGCCGCGCACCTGCGCCTCTCGGACCCCTGCAGAGAGCTCCTACCCTCCCTCAGCTCCCTCCTCTAGTCTCAGGCGACATGGCGCCCCACCACCTGACCCCCAGCCCAGGGGGCCTTCTGGTATTTCCTCTTCCCTTCTCTGTTCTCTCCCCCCACAGGCCTCCTTACACTGTGTAAGTACGAACTCGTTCGTGTGCTGACATTTTATCCTGACAGTTGTGTCCACCACCGCATTCCCTTCTCTGGGGCGTGGGAGACGTTTTGTTCACTTCTGTGCTCAGACCCAGCACGATGCCTGGTGTTTGTAGACTCACAGTCAACGCTGAACAATTGCGTATTCGTATAGAAAGAGTGTGAAGTGACTGGCCGGTGATCCCGCAGCTTTTACTGCTCTGGTTGGCTTGCAGTAGACAGGCTTGTGGAAGCACCCGGTGCCCTCTCTTGAGATAAAAATGGATCTCAGGATATCTGCTGTGACCTCAGCACAATGCATGAGCTTTTTTCTTCCTTTCCTTTTCCTTCTGTTTCCCCCTCTCCTGTATTCCTTCTTTGGTTTGTTTTAGAGATAATTCAAGGCCCCTTGGGCTCTTGATTTGTGCTGTGGGTGAGGCAGGACTGTGACTCTGTTCTTTGTCATTCTAGATGCCTGTTTTGGCACCTGTGGGATACTCAGTTTTCCCTAAAATCTCAGAATCCTTTTTGAGAAGCAACCTGTGTTCCTGGCCAGGACAGCAAGGAGCAGGGGTGCTTTGAGTCTTGGTGCTCTGCTGATTCCCCTCCAGCAAACTGGTATGGGTGTGTGGGCCCTTCGTAATCTTTTAGAGTGGACACGGCTTTCTTGGGTGCTCGAGATGTCTGTGACTTGCTGGGAAAATGTTTAAATAAAGAACCTGAAGAGCCTGGTCAAGTAGTGTCTCCAAAGTACTTGATGGAAGAAAGAGGCGCCGTGTAAACTCAGAGTGTAGTTGCTTATCGGACTTTGGTTTGGTCCTCTTTTCTGCCCTGGGTTTCCTTCTGTTGGCGCTCAGGCTCCCAGGATCCACAGCGGAAAGTCCCTGGGTTGGTTCTCCCACCCCCCTGGCACAGTGGCCTGGGTGGCACAGAACCGCTGCTCTGAGGGCCTGGCGTTGGTGTGCTGGGCAGCTGTGTGACAGGGCGCTGGTCCCGTGGCACCTCCAGATGCTTTTCATGGGGAGGGGCGGCTCTCCTGCTCATTGTCTGGTGGACTAGGGCCTAGTTCTGTGTCCTTGAGGGGTAGTTCACCGGCGTGGAGCCCACCTGGGGGGGTCTCCATCCCCCACCTCAGGCCACACTGGTCGGAGCCCCCTTTTGGGGGACAGATAGAGAAGCTTCTGCAATCAGAACTGTGTTCTTCACTACAGTGGCATGTTGTCTTGTTTTTAAGTTTTAGTTTTCACTTCTGAAAAAGCATCTGATTTCTATAGTAATATCATGTATACATTTTTTTTAAATCCAAATTTTAAAAACAGGCCAAATTCAGAACAGAATTTGGTAATTTTCCCGTCCCTGCCTTGTCCTGTGTCCCATCCTCTCTCCCGAGATGTCCTGTCCCCTAATGCCTGTCGTATTCCTGGTGCACCATAGATGTTTTCATAGTCCTTACACTGGGGGTGGTGGGAAGAGGCTCCCAGTGCTGTCCTGTAAACCGTGTAATTTATCAGTGTTCACACAAACATAGAACACTACTTGTGTGTCTTATCATTCCTGTTTTATCTTGTCCTCTATTTCAGCTCCACACCCGACTCTGAAGCAGCACACGGACTGTTATGAAATGATCTGGAAGAAAGTAAAACATATTCTTAAGATGATTGAATTTAACTCAGTTTTTTGGTAGGGAGAGATTTTATTTATAAAGCTTTTAAAAACTAGTCATTTTCGCAAAAATTTTGCAGCATGAGACCTTTTGATTTGTGATTAATAAAATACACAATTAATGGATAAAATAGTTTAAGAATTTACCCAAAACGTTGAATTCATAGTTTGATCCTTAGGTGTTTTCTGCTTTGCCGTCCCATGCTAGTCTGCATGCCTCGTGCCTTTTGAGCTCCTTTACTCTTCCTTCCGTAAATTTCTGCTTGAGGGACACTGGGCTCGGTCTTACCTTCGCACTGGTGTGGTCGTGAGAGCGTGGTGTTATCTGCTTCTGGGACACTGTGCTCACTTCATGATGATTACTTATTTTAGCCTCACTTCAAAACCCTTCTTTCCCTGTGAGGCAGGCAGTGCTGGTCTCTGTTTTACAGCAGAGACTGGGCTTAGGAGCCTGCCCTCACTAACCAGACCCAGTGAGGGGTGGGTCCCAGGTTCAAGTCCAGACCCATGGACTCTGGAGCCCGTGCTCTTTGCACGGGAGCTCCTGGCATCTGCCCTGCTTGTGTCTTGAGCAGATGTGTCCCTTCCGGATGGCAGGTTGACTCTGTGCCCAGGTTATGACCACCTCCTCCCTCCCCTCAGTGGGCCGCTGAGAAGGCTTCAGGCTGGGCCACTGCTCACATTCCCATCCCTCCGCCCAGCTTCATCCCATCCATCCTCCACTATCTCTTATTCATTATAATATTTAAATGTTTGTTGTAATTAAGTTAGCTAAATTTTCATTGATTTGAATCTGTTAGAAGTTTGTCATCTAGTCTCTACCAGCTTCTGAACTGTTATCAGTAAATTTCTTTGAGTGATTCCCCATGTGTTGGGCAGAGATTGTGTGTGTGTGTGTTTACTGTCCATCGGCCAGGCTTGTGAATCTGTTGAGTAGATTCATCACACATCAGAGCTTGAGTTAATGATGTATACATGTTCTGCTTTTTTGCAGCGCACATAGATGCTGTAGTGATTAACAAAATACAAATTCATTGAAAAATGTTAAGAGTAGATTGTTTTTATTGTTAGGCATTTTTTTCAATCAACAAGGTGTTGTAAGGAATACCTTATATCACATAATGATCAGAAATAATAGTTGATGGTAAAAGGAGTCATTATAACTGAAAAAAGCTGGGAACCGCAGCCGTACCATTTGTTTAGCAGTTATGTACTTACTTGTGTTTTTAGTTATTTTATGCGTTAACTGCTTAGCTAGATTGTAAGCCCTGTGAGTGGGGGCCTTTGCTTACGCTCCCGTGTCCCCCTTGGAGTGCTTACACAGTCAGTACCCAGGAGGTGTTTACCAACTTGATTTCATCCTTGGATCCTATTTTTCCTGTTCCACTCTACTATTTTACTTCCTTGAGCTCCCTCTTCCTCTTGTCTAGTTCTAACAAGTAACCCCTAACCTTCACTAATCGTCCGTCAGTGGATTGACGCTGCTTGTCACACTCCAGCTGCACTCTCAGCAGGTCTTAGGCCAGGCTCTGGCCTGATGTGTTATCGTTGAAGCAATTATTTATGGAGCATTTTTGCCAGCATTGTGGAAAACAGTGTCAAGATGCAGTCTCTCATTTACTTCTTAGAAGTACTCTGAAGGAGGTTCTGTTCGCACCTGCATTTTATAGGCGCCTGACTGGGGATTGGACAGCTGGGCAGGGGCAGTCAGGATCCAGTCTCAGCCTGACTCCCAAGCCTGTGCCTTCTGGTGGCTGTGCCTCCTGAGGCCCTGCACGGTTGGCTGTTCCCCTAAGGAATTTTCCATTGGAGAGACAGAAACAATGGCAAACAGTGCTGCTTGGATGTGAATAAGTGTGAAATTGTTTGAAACTGTGAAGGCGCTCAGAGGCGGAGGAGCTCAGGCAGGACTCAAGGAGGCGAGGGGGTCTGAGATATGGAAGAGAGAAGGGCACCGGCGAGTTCAGGTGCCAGGAACCACCGAACCACATCCGAGTGAGAGGGCGGTGCTGCGGGGAAGGGCCGGGGTGCCCAAACTGGAGGGCTGGGCTTCTCGGGGAGAGTGGGAGATGAGATTGGGTAAGTCTTGCCACACTGGAGATACCATGGGAAATAATAAGCACATCTGTGGGTCGTGAGCAGGATATGACAGAGTAGGTTCTGTTTAAGAGCCATGGGGTGGACAGCAGACAGCAGATTGCCTATGGCTCGATGGTTCGTCATTCTTCCCTGCTGGTATGCCCTCAGGACCATTGTTACCTCTCTGGTCCTAGGAACTGCTGTCTCTACAGATGTCCTGTGTTGGTTGGTCAGACTGCCCTGGACTGTGGGGAAGTGGAGAATGTAGACCTTGGGGGTTCAGAGACCCAGAGCGGACTCCTGACCCTGTAGCTTACAAGCTGGACAGATTATTTGGTGGCCCTTCTTCATTCTTTTTCCCCATCTGTAATTTGCAGATGATAGTGATGACTCAAAGGGCTGTTTCGGGATGAAGATGCTAGCAGATATAAGGACAGAGGCTGTTCAGCTGGAGGTTCCAGACTTCCTGGGGTTAAGCGCCAGCTGTATCACTTACTGTTTGACTTTGGGCAAGTTACTTAACCTCTCTGTGTTTCCTTTTTCTCATCTGTAAAATCAGCCTGATACTTGTACCTACCTCACAAGGAGAATTAAATGAGGAAAGATAGATAATTGGCTCTGAGATGTGCCTGGGCATGTGGTAATGTGATTAATAAATTGCAGCTGCTATTTTCAGTAGTATCATTACCACCGTCATCACAGTATTAATACTTGGTTTGGAGTGGTACTTTCTTTGAGGCAGGAGATCAAAACATAAAGCCTCCCTAATATATGGTAAGAAACTGGCTCTGATCACTGGGTAAAAGTGATGTCACTTCAGAGCTTCCCTTAAACACTGAAATTATAACCATCTGGTGCCAGTTTAAGGATCTTTTAGAGATCCCAGGTATTACTGAAATCCTTTAAAAAAGTTAGTCATCGTTTTCTTTTTCTTCTGAGAGAAGGAAGGATTTATGATTACTTTCAGCGGGTAAGTGATAATCCTGGAAATTTTGCCAGACCAATGTCTCAGTTGCTGTTTTCTGATACAGGACTCTTGCAATCACATTTCTTAGGCACAGAAATACTGCCCTTCTTTTTTAAATAAAAAGGAGGAGGGAGGGAAAGGAGAGATGAGGATGCCTGGGTTTCCTCTGGCCGCGGTTTCCTCCGACATTGGAAGACTAGCTGCCACAGGGTGGGAGACGCTCGCCTGTGCGGGCGAGGTCAGCTGTGCTGGGTTTGGTGTGCCTTGGTGGCGCAGAGGCCCCACCGCGAGCCCCGCATCTGCTCTGTGCTGCTGCAGTCCAGGGCTTCTGCTTAGGGCCATTCCCTCCACTCCACCCAGACCTCGACTAGCAGTGTTTAGTATTAGCAGAGCAGGTAAAACTGCCTGCCTTCTGGCCGCTTTGAAAACCCCCAAGCCCTGTTCTTGAACCAGCGATTGTGTCCGAGTCTTTATCTGTGTGGAGCAATTCTTTCTTATCCTTTAATTTTTTTTTTTTTAAACAAAACTCAAATTGTTGGACTTTGTTCTTTATGGATGAAGTGAGAGTTGCTTTCTGAGGACTGGTTCATACCAGAAACCAGCTGCTTTTAGGTTGCTGAGGATCTTTAAAGGCGCAGTTTATTTGTGGATCCACGTTCCCTGCCCATGGAACCTGGTGTCTGCAGGATTCCAGTGTAGGCTGCGATAGCACTGAGGTGGGTGATGGCTGGCAGAGGTGTGTGAGTCTGGTTTTAAGACTTTAATCTCAGTAGGGTCAGAGTCTTGTGGAGCTAATCCCTTCGACTCCCCCGCCCACCTTCCCCCCCCGACCCCCGCAACCCATTACAGTCCGTAGTAAGTATGGACATGTGCCATGTGCAGAGCTGGTGAACACAACCCAGATGCATGCATGAGCCACACGGGCAGATGATCAAATAGAAGGCGCCTCATTTGGGGACAGCGATGTCTTCCGTGGAGCCGTACCCTCCATTAGCAGTCACATTGTGCGTCGCCAGAAGACTGGGCTTGTGCGTGTTTGGCTGCAGTTGTGCAAGAGGGACTTGGCAGAAGGATGTGGCGGGAGGACAGCCTGTCAGAGGAGGGCTAGGTGCTGTCAACCAGAGTGAAGGCCACAGACTGTTCTTCCTCCATCCTTGCCCTCCTTGAGTCTCTCTGGGGCTGCGGAGGAGGCTGGTGTTTCGGCTTCTTCGTTCTTGTTAGGGCACAGGGTTGCAGCTCCAGCGGTCATACCATTTTGAATGTACTCCACGTATAGTGTCCTGTGGTTGGGGCTAGGAAATATGCCTCCACCTGCCTGGGGACGGGTAGAAGGAGTCTCTGCTAGCGTCTTAGTCGTCCTTGTTGTTGTGCTGAAGAGTCTCTGAGGGGCTCAGAATTGCAATTGCCCTGTGTTGTAAATGCAGCAAGAGAGGGGCCACGTCCTTGCAATACACCCTGAGGTATCTGACCCCCAGCTGGGTGCTCAATTGTCTGAAGCTGGAGCATCTGACCTTGAAGGCTTATGTTCAGCCTGTGGCGTTTTTGGGGTTTGGGTTAGGACGAGAGATGAGAGAAGACATTATCAGGCCCCCAGTGCGTGTGGCTGTGTCTTCAGCGAGGCCCAAAGTGCCAGCTTTGTCATGACCCTTGAGGCTTTGGGGGCGCTTTGAGGGTGAAAGGGGGCTCAGATGAGCAAAAGCCTCCCTCAGCACCAGGTGTCAGAGGTCTTCCGGCCCCACCTCCTCAGATTCTTGCAGAGGGAAGGTGAGCTTGGCAGTGGCAGGGTGAGGAACAGTGATGGAGGCCCATCGCGTGGTAACAACAACCTTGCTTTACTGCTTGGAAGATGGGGATTTTCAGATCTTTTCATCCAAACTTATGCAAAACACAGGGGAGCAAAAATACTGATAATTCCATGAAGGATTAAAGATGGCTGTCCTTTCATCTCATGCGTGTGTGTCCCTAACCAAGGCATCTTAAACGTTCTGTTTTTAGGGAAGTTGTAGATAAAGTTAAGCCACTGACTGGGGTATAAAGTATTTGTCAGCCTTCCCACCCTTGAACAGGTTGCAGGTAATGAAGTCAGCAGTTGGTTTGTATACCTGCTATAGCTAATCTGCTTTGTTATTTCTTTGTTCAAATTGTCTTTGGAAATTGCTCATGTCCAGCGTCTAAAACTATACCTGCACAGTTGGCACTCAGTATTGTAAGAACGTTTCCTTTTAAAATTGCGCTTCCCATTGCTGTCATTCTAGTCTATTCTCCCTTCATTTCATGCTCAAGTGCTTGTTCAGGCCTCCTGGACATTACCTGGCTGCAGTTCCATCCTCCGTGGTACCACTCTCCTGTCTGTGGCCAGCCCGTTCAAAGGCTGGGCTGCCCTGCAAGGCCCCAGTCAGCTCTTCTACCTGGCTGTGAGTGTCCACAGGCGGTTGTCACCTTGCTCCCAGCCCCCTGCACGTGCTGGGCAGAATCCTGCCTCCAGTCTTGTCTGTGCCTCCTCTGTGTCTTCTCACCCAAACCCCAGTCATCCTCGCCCCGGTTGCCTGGCCCCCAGTACAGGAAGACAGTATTCGCTTGTTTGCTGTAGTGCCTGTGGTTATTTCTTCCATAATTGGATTGTAAGCTTCTGGAGGGTAAGAATACTATCTTTCTGCATGTCTCTCCCAGGGATTGTTGTCTGTTGGCCACTTCATGAGCAGTCAGCAAACACTTCATTGACACATTTAGCACGACTTACAGTCATTGACCTAGAAAATAATCAGTAAGAAGCACTTTCTTACTTTTGCCCCATTTTGAATTCTTTTTTCTGTAGGTCTTACTGTCTCAGGCTGAATGTTCAGGACATAGCTTATATGGGTTTGGCTAGGAAAAGAAACCCCAAACAGTATACTTCTAAACCTGAATCTCATGGAAATGCCAAATACTCTTTTGCTCTTTGGAAAGTTGGGTGGAAGAGGAGAGGGCTAGGTCTTGATGGGTGATTTGGTGATGGTGGTGGTGGCAAGTGTGTGTGGGGACGGGAGGCCTTCCCTTGAACAAGAGATGCTTTTGAATGGCTGAGGGCAGGCACAGCTCTAGGGTAGGTTTTGGGTGCAGACCTTCCAGCCTCTCTTGTTTTCCCTTTCTTATCTCCTGTTCTTCCACCTCCACCCCCAAGTCTGGGCCACCTCCTGCCATGTTGGAGATGATGTTGCCTCCTTAGGTGGCACAAAGTATGGGGAAGAAACTCTAGCAGTTGGTGAATGTGCTAAGAATGTAGACCTTTTTTTATCAAGAGCTGCACTGAGCTGTTCTGGACCTGTTCAGCATTGATAAGGGAGCAGATTCTTTGGCTGTGAGACTGTGTGCCCATCCACTTAGCGAAGGGTCATGGGGCCTAGAGTGTTGGAAGTGAAGTAGGGGTCAGGGTGAGAGGCTGGATCTGAAGGTACATACCCCTGACCCTGGTCAGATCTGGAGTGTGGGAGAGAACCCGCTTCCCTGGGGCAGACACAGCTGCACAGTGCGAATGGCCCAGGGATTACTCCATCTGCCATCAGTGGGACCCAACAGGAAGAAAGTTTGTGTTTGTTCTTCATTTATCTTTTTACCTCCTCAGGCAAAAACTCTTTGGGTCATCCTCTCTTATGCTCATCCCTCACACTTTATCCATTAGCATATTCTGTCTACTCCACTTGTGTATTTTGATCCAGAATCTTCCTACGGTCTGCAGTGATAGTTCTTTAGCCAAGTCACGGTCATGCATTCCCTCGGTTTTTGTAGTTAGCCTCCTTTCCCTCCTCCAAACTGCTTTCCCTGCTTCTTCCCGTGTGCCCCAGGTGTCTGTCACAGCCAGAGTGGTCCTGGTCCCGGACCAGCCGGGTGACAGCAGCAGCTGCCGCAGCCAGCATGGCCCACTCCCGCACTGCATTTTCCTCCGTGGCGCGTGCTTCCCTCTGATATGTGGGGTTTGCCTGCATGCTCCCTCCCCAGGATGAAAGCTACTTGAGGACAGGGGTGTCTCTTTTGTTCGCTCTGGTCCCGGTGCCACGCACACGGGGCGCGAACAGCAAGTACGGGTTGGCTTCATTCATGTCTATTTGTTCTGCACGCATCGTGTTCAAGGAACTAGGCTCTGGGGCCCACAGTGTGTGCACACGGGTTCAATCCCAGGGTCCGGAAGTTCCCCTCGAGGAGGAAATGGCAACCCACTCCAGTACTCTTGCCTGGGAAATCCCATGGACAGGAGCCTGGCAGTCTGCAGTCCTTGGGGTCGCAGAGTCGAACAGGATGAGCGCCCACTAACGCACAACAAACGGTGAATGCCCTTTTGCATTTAGAGTACTCTTCTAGGCATTGGGACACTAGTTGCTCTTGAAGGCAGGGAAGGTGTCCTGAGTTTTTTCATCTGCATGTCAAATGACTCTATTTCCTGTAACCTTTCCTTATAAGGTCTGTCTTACATAAAGTTCGTCTTTTTTTTTTTCTTTCTGTACCCTTTCCAGTTTTTTTTCCTCCCTTAATTGTTTGTTTTTCTGCCCTAGAAGGATTCTGTCCCTACTCGGGGGAATTTATTTCCTTAACCTACTTAATGTTTGACATGAAAAAATCCTCCTGCCTTCTCCTCCCCTCTGCAAAGGGTAGGCAGTCACTGTAAATCACACGTTCTGCAAAACAGGCCCCAAGGCCACCCACCACCGCCTGAGCCCCATTCTCTGGCCTGTTCTGGCCCTGCCGATTGCAGTGTGGCCGTAGTACGGTCTTTCTCACTCTTGGACAGTTCAACTTGATCTTGGCTCTGGGGCAGAGAAGTGCGTCTGCTCCTGCTTTAGCAGAAGAGGGTGAGGTTGGGCCAACAGGGGCGACACTTTGCGGGGAGGACAGTTCCGTTTCCTTCTTCCATAACTGCCTCCAGCCCTGTTGTCCCTGTCGGCCGTTTGCATTTTGGGGACAGAGCAGCACATGAACTGAGCACCAGCCCGAGGAAGGCTGTGTGCTAGTTGGTGAGTTAACGAAAGGGTTGGAGGTCTGCTGGCTCTGTGATGGTGAGGCTTTTCTGCAGAAGGTGGTAGGAGATAAGCTGGCCTGAAAGCATTAGAAGTTGGTGGTCATGGGCTTTGCAATATTTTAATTGCTGAGGGATATCTATAGGTTAATATCACCCAAGAGATCAAATCCATGCCCCCTCACTGGGTCAGTTTCTTCTGAGAGTTCAGTTATGGGTGATGTGGAATATTTGGTTTCTTGAGGATGAAGCTTCCTTCCTCTTAACTCCAAGAAAAGCTCTGCTCCTTTTTTAGTAGCAGGGCTTCCACTTAGGAACGTCCAGCCAAGGTTGCTCTGTGTAAGCAGACCCCAGTCAGAGTCTGTCCTGTCTCCATGCAGGACCGTGCACCATTCTGTCTCCTTCAGAGCTTCCCTTAGTAGATAAAGGTCAGTGCAGAATAGGGCCTGAACGTGTAAGAAGGTTTTCTCCATTACGTAGAGAAGCTCGGAGGTGGGAGGCTCAGCCAGTAGCCATTTCCATGGTCATCAGGATGGCTCCTTCTGTCTGAAAAGAGAGAAGTTCTGGCCCGCTTAGCTGCAGCATGTGGTCCACCCCGTGGATTGCCAGGTGAGAGTGTAACGGACTTAACTCCACTGCCCTGACACGTGATCGCCTTCCTCTAGGTTACCATGTCTGGTCAGACATGGCTGCCAGAGCTCCAGCCATCATCTTTCTGTTTCTAGGAAAAACACAAAAGGGAGGAAATGGAGAGAAAGACAAAAAGGTGCTCTTCTTTGAGATGGAGAAGCTCCAGGTGAGAAGCTCCCCAAAAGCAGTCTTTCTGGAAGGCTCACATACTTCTGCCCACGTCTTGTTGGCCAGCACGTGGAACACACGGTCACAGCCAGCTTCGAGGAGGGCTGGGAAGCGGGGTTTTGTAACGTTGCTGGCCCTGGTGGAGCTGGGGGTCTGTTGCTCAGCAAGAAGTCCTGCTGTGGTGAGCGCATGTGTCTGACCTCTTTGCTGGAGCTGGTGTGTCTGACGAGTGTGCCCTGCTCCCTGCGGGTCCACCCCCTCCTGCCCTGCCTCCCACGTGCGTAGAGACGGTCACGGATTCTTTCTCTGGGTACTAACTGCCGTCCTTGCGTCTCTCCTTCCAGTTGAATGATAATCCAGGTGCGGGAGTCAGTTGGCAGCGCGGTGGGTGGAGGGGTGTGTTGTTTCTGAGGTGATGTCTTCGTTGGCAGCAGGGGCAGGGAAGGCAGGCCTGAGCACACCTGGGGGGCTGCTCCTCTCACATCTTGTGCTCTCCTCCCCTCCCTAAGCCCTGTTTGTTCAGAAGTTGTGATCCTGATGTGTGCCCCCCCGGCTTTGCTGCTTCACTCACTGCTATAGGACCTTGGTCCTGTAGTGGTTTGGGGACCTCGGAAGAGAGAGTGCAGTGTCTGTCAGGGTGCAGTGTTGGCACCTTGGACAAGTGGGTGTGATTTCGGGACCTCGGATGAGAGGGTGCAGTGTCACTAGGGTGAGAAGCTGACGTGTGTCCCTCTGCAGCTGTGTCTCCTGGGAGGTCAGCAGTGCAGAGGACACACGCAGGAGTCAGTTTCCTGCTCGTTCCTTCCCCTTTTGCACGTACCCATTCACAAACACCACCTAATGGTCCAGGATTTTGGCTTAGGACTATATGTCTGAAATTCCTAGGTTCTCTGCACATATGTCCTTAGGAAACCTGGATCCTGTGCTCAGCTCAGTGAGTTAATTGGGGCTGTCTCAGATCTTTTTCCAGTTTGAATTTTCAGCAGCTCTGAGATGCCAGCTGGGGGCCCTTCGGGCAGGAGCTGTTTCTCCCTCCCACCCCAGCTGAAGTTGTCCGGCAAGTTGTCCTGATTCCTTGAGCTGTGGCGCGAGTTTCCGTGGAGCTGTCGGGAGAATTGTGCGGCTCAGCTTAGGAAATGGTGGTCTTAGCAGCTTGATAAAGTGCTAATTTGTAAAAACCCTGTGAGTATGTTAGGGCCGCTGGTGGGGGATCCGTGTGGGAGTGGTGGGAGGCAGTCCTGGCTCTTGGCTGCAGCGGGCTGTCGGCTGGGAGCCTTTTCAGACGACGTCTGTCTCTCGCGCTGCACTGGCTTCTCCCAGGGGCAGGGGTGGGGGGTGCCTGCTGTCTGGCTGTGCTGATGTCCACCTCCTCGGGACAGAAGGCGCTCCCTGTGGAGAAGGGACGTGTGGGCACTGGTCTCATGGGAACAGGAGGGCAGAGAGGCTGTTGGGGGCGGGGCAGACACACATGATGCGGGTTAGGCTGGAGCAGGTCCCAGGCCAGCGCTCTGATACTCTGCCTCTCTTTTCTCCCTCCGACCAGGGAGTTTGAGGAGTGGGGCGGGAGAGAGGAGATGATTATATTAATAGCTGAGCCACCATTTACCGAGAGCTTCCTGTGTGCTAGGCATTCTGAGTGGCTAAACACATTGTCATTTAATCCTTAACAAAAATCCTGTGATGGGGGTTTTGAATTTCCGAGAGGTTGAGACTTAAGTAACAGAACCAGGCAGGATTGGAATCTAACCCTGTTTGACTCATAGTCTGTGCCCTTAATCATGTCGTATAGATGCCACTTCTTCCTGTTGTTCACTCGACAAGTGTCTGAGTGCCTCTAGGTTCCAAGCATGGTTCTAGGTGCTGCAAGCCAAACAGATAAAACTCCTTCCCCTTGTGGAGCTTGTATTACAGCAGGAGGTGAGTTCCCACCTCCTTTCACAGTCAGTTTCCTGACACAGCATTTTGTCTAAACACTGTACTTCTTTGGTGCTGCTGCTGCTGCTGCTGCTAAGTCGATTCAGTCGTGTCTGACTCTATGCGACCTCATAGACGACAGCCCACCAGGCTCCCCCGTCCCTGGGATTCTCCAGGCAAGAACACTGGAGTGGATTGACATTTCCTTCTCCAGTGCATAAAAGTGAAAAGTGAAAGTGAAGTCACTCAGTCGTGTCCAACTCTTAGCGACCCCATGGATTACAGCCTACCAGGCTCCTCCGTCCATAGGATTTTCCAGGCAAGAGTACTGGAGTGGGGTGCCATTACCACTCTCTGCTGCTGCTGCTGCTGCTAAGTCGCTTCAGTCATGTCTGACTCTGTGCGACCCCGCAGACGGCAGCCCACCAGGCTCCTCTGTCCATAGGATTTTCCAGGCAAGAATACTGGAGTAGGGTGCCATCGCCTTCCCCGCTTCTTTGGCACAGTGTTCTTTAAATGACTCTTCTTTTTCTCAACACTGAAACTAGGGGTTTCTTGTTTGTTGGATATTGGAATATTGATCCCTACCACCCCCTGCTCCTGCGTCATAGTAATTACAGGGACGGCTAAGATATAGTGCCTCATCAGAGGCCTGGTGGCTCCTCGGGAGGTCACGCATCCCTGGGGTCTGGCCTGTCATGTCCCTTCTTTCCTGGGGAAGGGTATTCTTGGCTTGTGTAGAGTTGCTCTATGTCCCCTCCTTCTCTACTTGTCCTTGAGAGTTAGCTTCAGAGAGGCTCTTGTGTTCGGTTTATTTTAGCTAGCTAAGTTCCTGTTTTCTTCTGCTGGAGTCTGAGTCAGGCCTTGTGGATGTATGAGAAATTTAACTGGATGTATTTGTCTGCCTTCAGACCTGATGCCCAGGAAAGAGCAGGGAAGATGTCAGAAGACTGCTTTCCACTGAGAACGGTGCACTCACGAGGTCTCTTGAATGGAAGTGTTTGAATTTGACGTTGCCGTCAACTTCCTGATGTAAGGCTGGCAGGCAGAGTCCCCACCAGCACTGCTGTCTTCTGAGGCCTTTATCGAGTATTTGCTGTGTGTCTGGCCCTGTAAGAGGCACTTTATGTATGTCCCAGCCTTAAGGAAACAGAGGCTAAGAAGCTCCCCCAGGGTCACATGGATGGGGTGGGACAGAGTTGGGTTGAATGAGGCTTCTTGGTCTTGTGCAGGCCCGAAGGGCAGTACCTTCTGCTTGCTGGGGGCTCTGCCGGGACCCTGGGTGTGGCCCTGCTTTGCAGGATGTGCCAGCTCATGTGCAGGCTCCTCTCTTCACAGCAAATCATGGAAGCTCAGGGGGTTTTGGTAGACTGACTGACTGGTGGTTTGATTTTTTTTTTCCTCTATTTCCACTCCTCCCTCTGTTTCCCCCACATGGATCCAGGGTAGATTAATTCTGCCTTCTCCGTTCTAGAGCTGGGCAGACTTTAAAGGCTAGGAGAGCGGAGAGTGGCGGGGGATTGGAGGAGGCTGCTGGGCAGGTGGAGCTGCCCACCTGCTCCAGAGCTTTCTCATCTAGATGCTGGGGCTCGGTGATACTTTAAGGAAATAAGGATGCACGATTGTCTGAAGGGTCTGCAAGGAGGGGTGCTGGCCTAAGCTTCCACCGCTCTGGATGTGGGGACTGGCTGCCGCCAGGAGGTCTAATCACGAAGCTAGTCTGGGCCTGTCTACAGAAAAGGAAGCTGCCTCCTGTGTGCATGGCTGGGGTGACCCATGTAGCCATCGGATCAGCTCCGCAGTGCTTGGCACTGAGGCTGTTGGGTGGCCACGCCAGTGCCGTCCCGGGGCGTGACTGCAGGGCACCTTTAGGAGGGCCCAGAACATTGAACCTATAGCGGCGAATTAGGAGATGGCTCTCTCATTCTCCCACAACGAAAGATGTTTGACTTCATGACAACCTTGAGCCGTGGCTTTCATTCGTCCAAAGTCATGTATTTGGTGTTTGACCTTGACCAATAAGTCTGTGGTTTCTTCTTTGTGCTTTAAGTTTTTCCTTTGGTGAAAAGGATATTAAATACCAGATAGGGATGGTGGGGTGCTGACAAGAGAGGAGGAGTGTCGTAAAGGGCCTCTGATTTCTCAGACGCTCTAAGAGAAGAATTGTGTTCAGCTTACAAAGCATTTCCCAGACATTGCTGAAATTGATGAGCACTGTAGGGTGGGTAGGGCTCGGGTTGTGGCTTCCACTTTGAAATTGTCCAGGTGGGTTGAGAGCGGCTGTGTTACTTATTAAACGAGCCCTGTGTCACAGCCCTGTTCCCGAAGGGGAGCGCAGCTCTCACTGGGCCACCCTGCCTCTCCAGAGTGTGCATGCTGTCAGGACGCCCGGTGACCTCTCCTGCATCTGGGCACTCATGTCTGTTTGCTGAGGACCTTACTGGGCATGCAGAGCCACTTGGTCTGAGACGGCAGAGGAAGTGACCCAGCCGGGAAGTGGGGCCACGTCAGCAGATGGCACAGTTGGAGCCCACTATCCTGGCTCTTCTTCTGGGAAGCCCTTCTTTTAGGAGGCTGACACAGGGTGGAGCTGACAGTGGGATTTCCTTTCCTGTTCATTATGGGATGAAAGTGTTTAAAAATGTCTCATGAACATTCTTTGGCTGGTGGCTGGGTGTGTGCCCAAGTTCGTGGCCGTAAACCTCAGTCACCAAGTAGCTGAGTGGCTGGGCCCATCTTCTGTAGATGTGGTCACGGGTGTTGCCCTTTACTGGACCAGCACACTGAAGTCACTCCCTGCCGCGAACTTACTCTCAGGCCACTCAGGGCTCTTCCAGAGAGTTGTCTCATAATCCCTGTCACCTCAGTGGTCAGGCAGTTTAGGAATAGTTTTATCTTTTTTACACAGACAGCTGTCCTCTGAATGACCTGTGTTTCACAATTCTCCTTTGCCTGAATTTTTTTTTGCTGCATTTAAAATGCTATTTTCTCTCATCCCAACACTGTGTTGCGAACTTCTCCAATTCTCCTCATTCCTCTGAGTCTAAAGGCTGTTTCTGCTTCACCTCTTTACCTTTCCAGAGCACTGCAGCCCAACTCACCCTTCAGAATTCTTTGGCCCCTTGCTGATAGGGAGCTTGTTCAGAGCTGTGGCGTCTGAACCTGCGTTGACGGTTCCTGGGTGGTGGGCGTGTGCAGAGGAGCGCCTGCTCGCAGGCCTCTGGTCGTGTTCGTCACCGTGTGTTAATAGTAACCATCTCGCTCTTTCTTCCTCCCCTTTACAAATTTATCTTGTTTTCTCTTGGCAGTATCTGATGCGATCGTAGCACAGAGGGGGCACTACTCAATGCCTGTGGGTGGACTGGTTAGTTGCTCTTCATTTAAGAGATTTGTCAGCATGTAGGAGATTGTATGAGGGGGTGACATGCATGCTCATAAAAATGTGCTGCTATAGGAGCAAGAGGACCAAGAGGGTTCACGGTAAATCTGCATGCGTCACGTGGGTGACACCTGTGGAAGGGGCACAGGCACTGGAGCCACCCGGCCTTCCGGAGACAGGCTCCCAGCCTCACCTGTGTGACCTTGGTAATCCTCTCAAACCCGAGTTTAATGGTCTGATCTCTAAAGTGAGGGCGGAGTCACGCTTTTAGTGCTATTCTGAAGATAAGAGGAGATAATGTAGGTGAAGCATGCCCCAGCGTCTGGCACATATGCTCAGTATGTGGAGCCAGAAGGTCCAGAGTAAATTGCTGATGGACTTGCCAGTCACTGTAAGTTCTGAAGCTGCTTGCCGACCTCTGAGTGGTCTCCTGTTCTGCAAAAGGACTGGAATGGAGACAGCTCTCCAAGGATCATGTTCCATCTGCCCCCTTGTTGTCTTGTGGTTTCCAGGATGTGCCCTAACCTCTGGGGACACGGTTCCTGTCTTGTGTATTCAGTGTCCCCCAAAACACGGCTCTCAGGGAGGTGCCTGGCTGAGGTGTGAGGTTTGGGGGGAGCAGCTGCCTTGGAGCACCGTGTTCCCATGGCCCCCACCACCCAGGGTTTACACTGCTGCAGACGCATGGGCAGAACTCCTGAATGGTGCAACCTGACCTAAAGGGCTGCCCTGGGAACTCTCAGAAATGCAGTGAGACAGTCAGCACAGTTGTGACTCACAGTGGACTGTCCTTCCCCAAGCTCTTACACTTTTTCTGGTCAGGGACGGGCAGGGGGACTTGGCAGGTTACAGAAGATTTCTAATTCTAGGGCAGGTGGTGGGAGGGGAGAGGGGTGGCACAGGCCTCGGGGGCTCGGCTTTGGGACCTGCTGTGATGCAGTGCATACGGTACTCAGAGTCGGAGCAGAGGCTAAAGGACCTGGAGACCCGGGTCTGTCTGCTGGTGGCCGCGGGCTGTCTGCACCTCGCGAGGCAGGGTGTAAGTACATGTGTGGGTGAATTCACAGATGTCAGTCTCTCTGAAGATGGAAATCACTGAGTTTATCAGCTAGACTGTCATTTCTAGGCTCTTTTTTAAAAAAGTGATCTCATTTCTTCTTCCTCCACTTTTAAATTGAAGTATAGTTAATTTACAGTGTTGTGTTACTTGTGCTCAGCGAAGTGACTCAGCCAAACCTACACATACACACACTTTTTTTCAGATTCTTTTCCTCATTTTCTTTACTCTTGCTTTAAAATAAAATAGAGGATTTACCTTGTCTTATGCATTGGATCTATTTCACCTGCTTCGTTTGAACCTTGTTCCGAGTCATGTTAAAAAATTTAACTTTTGAGGGATTGAGACTTCTTCCTATACTTGTAATTTACAATGACAGGTCAGTGGAAAACCAGAATTAGCAGAATTCACTCTTCAGTAGAGGTTGGCAGTTCTGTGACAGTTACAGGGATGAGATAGCACGAGGTCTCGTGAAAAGAGGCATGTCCTGGAGTTTAGAGGGAGGCAGGTGTCCGCCTCTTTCCTGTGTTCCCCACATGGTGAAGCTAGAAGGCTGACCGTCTCAGGGGAGCTGTGGTCATGCCCATGGGCAGGCATGGTCACTGCAGGGTGAGGAGCTGTCTTGTCTGGTTCAGCCCGCCAAGAGGGCTTGTGGGCTGCAGGATTACTATGCCTGAGAGACAGAGAAGACAGGTGTCCAGGCCCGCTGCGTGGCCCAGAGCAGTGCTCCGGTCCTAGACGGGCTAGGACAACCTTTCGTATAGTGTGTCTGTTCTCAAGAGACAAGATTGTCTTGGTTTATTCAGGTGGTTCCGATGTAATCACAAGGGTCCTTATAAAAAAGCAGAAAGGTCAGTCAAAAGATATGACAATGCAGATGAATCTGTCTATCAAACAGAAATAGAATCAGGGACATAGAGAACAGACTGATGGCTGCCAAGGGGGAAGGGGGTGGGAGAGGTTTGGGTTGAGAATTTGGGAGTAGCAGATGCAAACTGGTATATGTAGAATCAATAAAACAATAAAGTCCTACTGTACAGCATGGGGAACTGTATTCAATATCCAGTGATAAACCATAATGGAAAATAATATGAAAAGGAATGTACGTATATGTTGTATAGATGTACAGTCAGTTTGCTGTGCAGTACTAATTAACACCACACTGTAATTCAACTATTTTTCTTTAGTTGCTAAGTCATGTCTGACTCTTTGTGACCCCGTGGACTGTAGCCTGCCAGGCACCTCTGTCCATGGGATTTCCCAGGCAAGAACACTGGAGTAGGTTGCCACCCACTTTTCTTTGTGATGTAAAAAAACGTCTTCCCTCCTGCTCCTCCACCAAGCTCCTCTGTCCACCTCTTTGCTGTCTGACGTGTGTGGGGGCAGCTCCAGGGCTCCCACCCCACTTCCCGCTTGGTGTGAGTGCCCTTTGCCCTGGCAGAGCTGTTCGCAGGAGGGCAGAGGGAGGGGCGCTCCCTTGGGAAGAGGGCAGGAAGGACCAGAGGTTAAAAATAGGCGGCTTCTAAGAACCAGTTTACTGCTGCCTCAGCTCAGATGTGGTCCTCTTGTGATAACTGGGCTCGAAGCAGAGTGTTGCTTTTGGAACAAAGGAGAGAAAGTAAATCAACCCTCATAAAAAGGAAGAAAGAAACAGACATCACCACAAAATGTAGGCTTTTAGTCTGTGTCCCAGATAAGAGGAACGCTCCCAAATTGCCTGGGGGTTTTAGATGCTGTCCCCTGGTGATTCTGGGTGTGTGCGTGTGAATGTATGTGCGTGTGTCCACGAGTGTGACACTCAGATGGTTCCTTGTGTCAGGTGCTGAGATGTTCCGGGACTGTGGGTAGGTGTCCCACAGAAGCTCTTCCCGAGAGATTCTTGACATGTGTGTCCCATTTACAAGGAGCTCTTGTGGCCCTAAGTGGAAGGATTTACAAGGAGCTCTTGTGGCCCTAAGTGGAAGGATTTCCCTTAGTCTTGTCTGTGCAATAAGTACCCAGCCTGGACCCTCACTCACACGGGAGGCGTACCAGCTGCAGAGCCAGGGTCAAAGCCAGTGGTGCCAGCTCTTGTAATACGATAGATAAGCTGCCTCATTCCCCTTTTTGTTCAAAGAGTTCCCCCCCACCAAACTACAGAAAACCGAATCTTCCGTGCCTGCAGGCGCTAGAGCAGATGGAAGTGGCGCTGCTGTGTGAGAGCCCGTGAGGGTCCCACTTCCTGTCCACACTCCCAGGGTGGCCAGAGGAGCTTCCAAGGCAGACCTGTGGCCTGAGATGCCACCTGCCCCCGTTTCTCTACACCTGCGGCTGCTTCTTCCTTCTCGCCGGCAGCACCTTCTTTAATGGGAAGGACTTTCTGTCTTGTCTAGATCCTGACAACTTCATAAGGGTATTGCTGTGTGTCCCTCTGACCTGAGAAAGCCGTGCTGTCTCCAAAGTTGCCCCTGGCCGTGACCCTGCCCTGGCATGGCTCGTGGCCAGACCTTCCCCTGTCCCGAGGGGCAGCGAGGAACTTGCTGGGTGCTTGGCTTTTATGACTTACGTCATCCCTTTATCTTGGTCAGCCAGTTAAGTGTGGCCTCTTCTTTTGTCTCTGTGGTCTCTGATGTGGGTGGGCGGGGCTGGAACGGTATTCTTGGTTGGGTGGGGAAGCATGTGGTGGGCTTGTTGGGAGGGGGGCCACTGCTCTCTGAGCCCCTCTTCCCCTTGAGCAGAGGGGGGGGTCCACCTCGACATCCAAGCCTCAAGGATTAGCTTGTCGGGTAGAAGGGAACAGTTTCTTCTGCTGATCTTCTTTGCTTTCTTGGGGAGTTGTGGGGTATAAATGACAGAGGACAGGTGACTGTCCTGCCTGGGGGCTCACTGCGTGCTGCAGGGTGTGCCTCTGGGTGGGCTGGGGCCAGGGAGTCCTCTGAATGTCCGTTTCGTGTCCCTCAGTGGGTGAGGGACAGGGAAACACAGCGTGGTTCTCAGACCTAGGCTGTCAGCTCCACTCCACAGCTCCTGGCTGTCGGCCCCAGGGAAGCGTCTCGGGGAGAGGAGAGGGCAGGGCATCCTGGGGAGGGGAGCAGGGGAGTTCTGGCCCGACTAATGTCAGAGCACATACTGATGAAAGTGAAAGTCGCTCAGTCGTGTCCGACCCTTTGCGACCCCATGGACTATACAGTCCAGGGAATTCTCCAGCCCAGCATACTGGAGTTGGGTAGCTTTTCCCTTCTCCAGGGGATCTTCCCAACCCAGGGATCGAACCCAGGTGTCCCGCATTGCAGGTGGATTCTTTACCAGCTAAGCCACAAGGGAAGCCCATGTGCTGATGGGCTTACCCTTTAGTCTGAATTTTTCATCTAGTCATGCTGTTTAAAAAGAAAGGAGGGTCCCAGTGCTCTGAGATGTTTATGTTTCCTGGCCTCTGGTGTGTGTATCGTTTACATCGACATGTAGCGGCTCGGAGGGAGCAGTGACACTGTCAGCAGTGAGCCGTGCGAGATCCAGCAGCCTGTTTCCCCTGACGTGTGCGGCCGCCCTGTTTCATTGAAAAATGTGTCTTGAAACACCTGCCTCGCGCCTTCTCACAAATCGGTACGTGTATGGGTGCAGTATCCGCCTCTGGAAACCCGGTTGCTTCGGCCTTTAATCCGGGTGAGGGCTTGTCTGGCTGTACCCAGCACTCCCATGGTGGGTGCCCAGGAGAGCTGTTGGCACGGACCATCGCTGGGGCGGACTTGCATGGAATGTGGCCCTGGTGCCACCCGCAAAGCAGAGGCTGGGTCGGCCGCTCTCCCTGCCTCGATGTCATTGTTTGGGACTTAATGTAATAATTTGCTCAAATAGGCGGAGAGGGCACATTCGCCGGGCTGCGCGGCTGTAGACAATGTTTGCTCTGTTAGTTTGCTCCTTATCCCCACTCTCGGAGCCCTGTGTCCTCTGCCACCCCCGTCTCCTCGCATATTCTAACCTTGGCTAAACGGCTTCATTCATGAGCTGGACAGTATTTTCTGGGACGAAAATGGACTGAAAATAACCAAGTATCAAGAACCAGCCGTGATGCACAGGTCAAAACTGTTTAGTCTCTGGATAGAGATTTTTTAATTAATGTCTGGACAACCAAAGTATTTTCTTTTTTATTCCACGTTCCCTTCACTACTTTGGAACCCTATTTGAAAACATGCACACGCGTGTGCACTCAGGTTAAAAGGGGGGGCTAAAAAAGCAGACACTTTTCTAACCCTCTGGCTGTGTTCCTGGCAGCGGCCCTGGGAAGATTGCATCCAGCGCCTCACAGACAAAGGCGTCCACTATCCATCCTCGCCCAGGTACAGGGTCCTATGTGGGCTGTGCTAGTACCTAGGGAAGTGGGGGGGTTCTTTGTTTTTTCCATAAAAAAGGTTTCCCCCGTTCTTCTCACTTTCTGTGTAACGAACACAGGGTAAAAGAAAGCCATCTCTCACACCTGCACTGCCTTCTGCGGTTTGACAGTCTTCTGCAGTTCGCAGTGGTTGGTTCCGTAGACAGAACCTGACCTTCTCGCCATTGATGGGTGGCTGATGTCATGGCACAAAGCTCAGACTGCCTGTTCTCGCGGTGGGACGGGCCCCCAGAAGGCAGACTGTGGAGCTCTGGCTCTTCTGTCGCTTCTAGTTCATGCTCTCAGAGGGAAGAGAAAGAGGTCGGGGCCGAACTGAGGCTGCAGACAGCTCTGATTTACTCCGAAGGCTCAGCCCAGGCCCGGAGTAGGGAGCCTCCTCGTGCCTGGAAAGAGCCTTTGTTTTTCGTGAGCGCACAAGAGTACTTTCTGCACTGAAGGGGTTTTGTTCTTTCTGCCTTAATCTTCTCTGATAAAAGAAGGATAGAGGCATTTTCAAGGAACCTATTCTAGTGGCCCAAGAAAGCGTAGGAAGAAGAGTTAATTTCAGGAGAATACACAAGAATTGGAAAAATTTCACTTGGTTCCTCATAGAGATTAGGGACTCTTGCTGTCAACATGCTTTCGTCATAGAGGTAAAACTTAGCTAGATCGCCAGCTCTGTAGTGTGCATTAAGGGGATGGTGCAGCCCCAGAATGTCACCTCTGGTTTAAAGAGCCCGGGGAGCAAAGGTTACTTGTGACTTTACTCTTAGGGGCCTGATGGGGCGGGCCTTCCCCTTGGACCTTCTGGCCTGCTGTGGTGCAGGCGGGCTGCTGGGCTTCCAGCAGAGTGGGCCCAGCTGGTCAGGACTGCTTTAGTGAACACTGGGCTGGGCTCGCCTCATACTGGCCAGAAGGGAGGATTGATGGAACTACAGGGCACTCGCCACGTCCAGCTGCTCCGGGTGTCTGGGTGCAGAGGCCAGGCTCCCTCAGGGTTCTCTGCAGCCAATGGCTCCGGTGAACGGAGCCTCTGAGTGAAGCTCTCCTTTTCGTCAGGGGTCCGTTGCTGCCTGTCCCTGAGCATCGGAAAGCCTGTCTTAAGAGATTTTTCATATGATCACAGCCAAAGAACCCAAAAAGTTACTTCAGGACACATTTTTTTCCAATCCATTTTTTTCCCTTCAGACTCACGGTCAGACATGAATTAACACCGACCTTAATGACTGTTTTCACGAAGCTTGACCGGAAAGGGCTCACCGCTCTGATAAGAGGGACAGGACTGGACTGGAGTCTCTGCCAAGCCACAGAGCAGGAGTGCTGGTTGGGATGCCCGGCCTCGTCGGGCCACGTGGAGGAGTGTTAGTCCTTCAGGAAGTTGCAGCACGTACCCCTGGGTCTGCCTCACGGGGCTCAGACCGTGAGTGTGTGCAGTGGGGTCTGAGGCTCCCAGTGTCTTTCCAGTGGGTGTCTCTTGTTTCCACGTTGCCTTGAGGGACGTGCCTGTCCACAGGCAGTAGTGATGGGACTGTTTGCATTAGAGGAGCACGGCTGCTCTAATGTAATATGAAGATGGGATCCTGGCATCCCGAGTCCCTCTCCAGCCGGGAAGGGCCTCCATTTCTAAGTGTGGAAATGACTGTCCAATGCCACCTTTCAGAGTGGCATACACAGGAGGCTGGGTCTGTTCTTTAGTTTTTGCTTGGTTCTTCACAAGGTGTACGGAGCGAGTCAGAGCCCTTCCCCTGGCTGAGCCCACTGTCCACGATCCAGACAGCGCTCGTGGGCCTCGGTTGGCAGGGATGCACGGCCGTCCTTCTCCCTGCTACCCCTCTGTGTACCCCCCTTTCGTGTGGACGCTGCTCCTCGCCAGGTGTGTGGGCTTCAGCCAGTGCAGCCCTCCCCTGCTCTGGGAGCCACACTGCCGTACGCGGTGGCCAGGGCCAGGGCAGGAGGCGCCTCCGTTCAGAGTCATGGGCTCCAGTGCCTGTGTGGGTGTGTCTTTGTCCTGTGTTACTGGTTGCCCATCCAAAGCCGGGGCACTGGTGGGGAGAACAGTCCACTTACCTTACAAGTGAGAAGTAGCCCCACCCTCTGCTCGGCTTCGACTCAGGTCTTTCAGATTCTGGTCATCAGAGCACTGTCTTAGACCAAGGAACTCAAACCTCTCGACACCCAGATCTTCTGTGCAAAATTGTACTTGGCACCAGAGTTCAGCACAGTTATCTGCCGGATGTAATGTTGGCAAGGGCAGCATCGTAAAGGAGCCCTGCTCGGTCCCAGGTCTGTTCCTTAGAAGTGCGCGGAGCTGCTGGTGTAGAGCTGAGTCTGCTGATCTCGGCGGTGTGTTAGTGATAAGTCAGATACGGAGCATCTGAGGCTCAGAATGCTGGCCTTTCCCATCGGGTGTTTGGTCTCCTGTGGACACGTTAGAGTCCTTTGGGAAGAGGTGGGTTAACGTGGGCTTTAGAGTGAGGCACTCCTGTGTTTAGATGTTGTCATTTTCAGCTTCCGAGCTGGCAAGCTCCTGACTGTCTGAGGCTGAGTTTTCTCGTGTACACAGTGAGATCATAAGAGTTCTTTGTGGGACCGTGTGAGAAGCACGTGTAAAGATTGTTGTGACGTGCCAGTGCCATGGCTGGCACATGGGGAAGTTCAGTGAATGGTGATAGTTATTACAGTCAATAAGAGATGGCCAAAAAGTCTCTCGAACCTTCTCCTTCCAAAACAGGGAGTGATTGTAGAGTCTTGCATTTAGTTTAAAATGTAGTTGCTATAAGTGTTTACAAGAGGGGAAAGAGAACAGTGCTGGTTTTTTTTAAGTGGCTTGTTGGGTTCCTTGATGTCTTGACCACTTACGGTCCTGGGAATGAGATCTGGCGTGGTCCTTGCCCCTAGGGACTCACAGATCTGGGGATGGTCATGTAAACCGGCTCCTGGAGTGTAATTAAACCTGCGGGCACCATGTAGACGTCCCTGTGGTGCATCTTTACCTCTTAACCATAGTCATCCTTTTTTTTTCCTCCCTGTTTTGGACTGAACTTGTCTTTTTACAACAAGTGTGGGACTGAAGTAGATGTGGGAAAGCTAGACTTTGGCGTTTTCCCACTTAAAATAATATCCTTAGCGGATTGATGGGTCCTTGGAAGAAGTAGTCAAAGAGTTCCTAACTTAAAAGTGATGGTGAAAGGAAGTGGAAGGGAGGCGGTGGAGGGAAATTAATCACGGTGCCGCTGATAGCTCATGTGTGACTAGGGACAGGTGGTGACATGCGCTCAGACTTGTGTGAGAAAGTAGACGACTTGTGTGGAAATGCCTTGTGAAATGTGAAGTGGAGAGAGTCTGGAATGGACATTGTCCACTCTGGAGGAAGGCTGTGTTAAGAACTCCAGAGGGGAGCTTGTAGTGGTGGGGGCGGGGGGCTCCAAGCTGTTCTCTCCTGTCCTGTCGACTCTGCTGTGACTCACTTGCTCAGAGACGCTCCCATGACCAGCCTGTCTCAGGTCCCTTCCTATGAGTCACCATAACCTGTGCCTTTCCTTCCTGGCAGTCATATTTTGTAATTATCGTTGACCCTTGAACGATGCGGGGGTTAATCTGCGTATAATTTGTATTTGGCTCTCTGATCTGTGACTCCTCTGCATCTCCAGGTTCTTACTGTTTTGTTTTGTTTTTCTCTTGCCGTGCCATGCAGCATATGGATGGGGCTTCCCAGGTGCACAGGTGGTAAAGAACCCGCCTGCCAGTGCGGGAGATGTAAGAGATGTGGGTTCGATTTCTGAGTGGGGAAGATCCCCTGGAGGAGGGAATGGCAACCCACTCCAGTATTCTGGCCTGGAGAATACCATGGACAGAGGAGCCTGGCGGGCTACAGTCCGTAGGGTTGCAAAGAGTTGGACACAACTGAAGCGACTTAGCATGCATGCATGCAGCGTATGAGGTCTTTAGTTCCCCAACCAGGGCTCAAACCCCCGCCCCCTGGAGTGGACGCACAGTGTCTTACTCACTGAACTGCTAGGAACTCCTAGCATCTGTGGGTTTGCCCGTCCCAGTTTGCCCACTGTGTAGTCTGCAGTATTTACTGTTCTCAAGCATTACGTGTAGGTGGGCCCATGCAGTTCAGACCTGCACTATGAAGGTGTCAGCTGTATGTGCTTGTTTTCTTACTTGTTTATTGTCTGTATCCTCCAGCAGACAAGGGCAGGCTTGCATTAATTCAGTTCACTTCAGTCAGTCATGTCCGACTCTTTGCGACCCCAGGGACTGTAGCATGCCAGGCTTCCCTGTCCATCACCAACTCCCAGAGCTTGCTCAAACTCAATGTCCATCGAGTCAGTGATGCCATCTAACCATCTCATCCTCCATCATCCCCTTCTCCTCCTGCTCTCAATCTTTGGCAGCATCAGGGTCTTTTCCAGTGAGTCAGCTCTTCATATCAGGTGGCCAAAGTATTGGAGTTTCAGCTTCAACATCAGTCCTTCCATTGAACACCCAGGGCTGATCTCCTTTAGGGTGGACTGGTTGGATGTCCTTGCTGTCTAAGGGACTCTCAAGAGTCTTCTGCAACACCACAGTTCAAAAACATAAGTTCTTCAGTGCTCAGCTTTTTTTTTATGGTCCAACTCTCAAATCCATACATGACTACTGGAAAAACTGTAGCTTTGACTAAACAGACCTTTGTTGGCAAAGTAATGTCTCTGCTTTTTAATATGCTATCTAGGTTGGTCATAACTTTTCTTCCAAGGAGCAAGTGTCTTTTAATTTCATGGCGGTAGTCACCATCTGCAGTGATTTTGGAGTCCCCCAAAATAAAGTCTGTCACAGTTTCCATTGTTTCCCTATCTATTTGCCATGAAGTGATGGGACCGGATGCCATGATCTTAGTTTTCTGAATGTTGAGTTTTAAACCACCTTTTTCACTCTCCTCTTTCATGTTCATCAAGAGGCTCTTTAGTTCTTCGCTTTCTGCCATTAGCTGGTGTCATCTGCATATCTGAGGTTATTGATAGTTCTCCTGGCAATCTTGATTCCAGCTTGTGCTTCATCCAGCCTGGCAGGCATGCATCTGTATGCACTAAGTTGCTTCAGTCATGTCCTACTCTTTTATGACCCTATGGACTGTAGCCCACCAAGCTCTTCTGTCCCTGGGATCCTCCAGACAAGAACACTGGGGTGGGTTGCCATATCCTCCTCCAGGGGATCTTCCCCACCCAGGGATTAAAGCCGCATCTCTTATGTCTTCTGCATTGTCAGGCGGGTTCTTTACCACGAGAGCCACCTGGGAAGCCCACAGGGACAGTCACCGTATTTTTATTCACCTTCGTAATTTCAAAGCCAAGTATCAGACCTGATATATACCACTCATTCAATAAACGATTTGCTGAATGGAGTTGGTTGGTTGGTTTAGTCGCTAAGTTATGTCCGCCTCTTGCGATCCCATGGACTGTAGCCCGCCAGGCTCCTCTGTCCATTGGATTTTCCAGGCAAGAATACTAGAGTGGATTGCCATTTCCTTCTCCAGGGGATCTTCCTGACAGAGAAACTGAACCTGGGTCTCCTGCATTGCAGGCAGATTCTTTACTGACTGAGCTATGAGGGAGTAAAAGTCAGCAAAACGTGTGGGTCTTCTAGAAAACAGTGAGTCTGGGGACTGACTCTTGTGTGGTACCCCAGGCCGCTGTAGCAGCACCGCGTGTGGTTCTGGACAGGCTGGACTGCTGCCTTGTCTCTGCACCCCATGTCCCCATGCCTTCCCGCCCATTTGAGACCCCGGGTGCACAGGGACTGTGGTGAGTCTCCCCTTCGAAAGGGAAGCCCCCTCTGGACCTTGGAACTTGGTGCTAGGGAGTCGGCAGCTGCCAGGCAGGAGCACATGTTCTGTTGGTGTCCAGAAACACACCCCTAGGCTCTGGCCGCACCCGGCGGGCTGCCCTGGGTCTTGGCCAGCAATGCTGCTTCAGGTCCTTCACTGTTGTGAGGGGTGCAGTGCAGATTCCAGTGGCGTTTGCTGCCCAGAGTCTGTTCTCTCAGGACATGGGCAAAAAGGTCCTGGTTTTATTTGTTTCTAGACTTTTTTTTTTAATGGTGGTATGACGGGGGAGAAGGCTAAGTGCCGAAGAATTGATGCTTTTGAACTGTGGTGTTGGAGAAGACTCTTGAGAGTCCCTTGGACTGCAAGGAGATCCAACCAGTCCATTCTGAAGGAGATCAGCCCTGGGATTTCTAGGGAAGGAATGATGCTAAAGCTGAAACTCCAGTAGTTTGGCCACCTCATGAGAAGAGTTGACTCATTGGAAAAGACTCTGATGCTGGGAGGGATTGGGGGCAGGAGGAGAAGAGGACGACAGAGGATGAGATGCCTAGATGGCATCACTGACTCAATGGACGTGAGTCTGAATGAACTCTGGGAGTTGGTGATGGACAGGGAGGCCTGGCGTGCTGCGATTCATGGGGTCACAAAGAGTCGGACGTGACTGAGTGACTGAACTGAACCGAACTGAATGACGGGGGAGCCTGGTGGGCTGCCGTCTATGGGGTCGCACAGAGTCGGACACAACTGAAGCGACTTAGCAGCGGCAGCAGCAGCAACGTATGTTCTTAAAGTGCACAAATCTTAAGTATTACAAGTCCTGTGTGTACACACACACACACACACACACACAGATGTGTATGTATGTATACACCTCTGCATGTGTCCGTCGCTCAGCTGGGAGCCGATCAGTATAAAATCTGGGAGACAGGGATTTCTTACAGAAGTCGGACCTTCCCCACCATGGGAAGTGTTGGGGCAGTGATGGTCCAGATGAGGGGTTGGAGGTCACAGGGGAGTCCCTCTTCAGTCTGCCCAAGTCATCAGTCTGGGTGGACAGGTCAGAGCTCCTGGAGACCTGCTGTCCAGTGGGGCTCACCAGGGTCTGGTGCTGGCGGGGCCTGCTGTTGGGCAGCAGGGTCAGCGGCGAGAAGGGAGAGCTGGGTGGAATGGAGGGAGAGCGAGGATGAGCTGGAACCCCGGCGCCTCTGTCTCTGTTCATCCGCACATCCGACTGTTGAGACCTTCGGAAAGGTGTGGCCTCCAAACCTTGTACGAGTTGCATTTCTGACCAGTTCTAACTCAGAGCTCTGGGGGTTCTGGGAAACATAGTTCCCAGCTGAACCAAACTGACACAGTGCTGCCTGGCCACCCATGTGACACCGTCCAGATCAGGGTCCCACTGGCACCCCTTGCCCCTTCCCTGACAGTGACTCCACCCCACCAGCCCCAGCCATTATTCTTGATGGACTTCTTCAACTCCATAGATTTGGGGGCTTTTGTTTTTGATTTTTTGGCTGTGGCTTGTGGCTCTTAGTTCCCTGACCAGGGATTGAACCTGGGCCCTTGGCAGGGAAGCACAGGGTCCTAACCAGTGGACTGCCAGGGAGCTGCCTCGCCCGTAGATGTGACTTGTGTTTGTCCTTGGTCTCTACAGAGAGGAGCCTGGTACTGTGTTCGCTCCTGTGCCCGTCTGCCTTCTCGTGCTCTCCGTTGGTCTGTGCTCGGCGTCCGCGTTGCTGCGTGAGGCAGTAGTTCGTAGTAGTATTCCATTGCTGCTGCTTATTTCTCATTTTGTGTTTGGGTGACTTGCGTTTTAGAGTATTGTGAACTATAATGCTATATACAATAAATGCATGTGTCTGTGTAATGCCATAAGCATTGTTGTACTTGTCTTTGGGTTAATATAGACATAGATTTCTTTCAGAAGTATTCCCAGGAATAGAAATGTCTGAGTTTTATGGTAGAGTTTCTTCAACTTCCGAAACTACTACTGAGCAGTTTTCCAAAGTGGTTGTAGGTTGACACGCTGGTTGTTGAGCTTATATTCTGAGTGTCTAGTTGTTGGTCATTCTAATGAGTGGGCAGCGGTTTCTCACTGTGGTTCTGACTGAATTTTATTGATGACTAATAATATTGGGTACCTGTTCAGATGCTTTTTGGCAATTTGGATGTCCTTTGTGAAGTACCTAGTCAGGTATTTTGGTTATTTTTCATTGAGTATCTGCTGGTTTCTTATGGGTTTGTATAAATCCTTTAAATATTCTGAATATGAGGCTTTTCTTCATTACAAGTAACCCTTTGGCTTTAAGGAAGTGTGTTCCTTCTTAAACTGGAAACAGATCAGGGTCCAGGCATGTTTGAGAAAGGAAGCCTTTGGGAAAAATGTGGTTATTTGTTGCTCCTTTCTTGGGGAACTAATATGTTGTAGGTTTGGATGTTAGCAGCTCACATCACTTGTGGTTTTAAAAATAAAATATTGGACGCACAAGTATTTCTACGGCTTTTTAAAAATGGAACTTATCTTGAACACTCAAAGTATGTACTCATAAACCAAAAATCCATTCCATAGGGATCTGCATACTTGTTGTGGCTCTGACACTCTGCTAAATTCTGGTGGTAGAAACCTGAGAGGAACTTGCTACCTCCAGGAGCGCCGGGTGGGAGCAGGGGAAAGGGGTGTGCCCCGAGAAGTGAGGAGCGAAGGTGTCCAGAGGGCCTCAGACGGGACGTGGAGCCGAAGCCGTCATGGGTGGTGAGTGGCCTCACGGCTGTGGTCGGCCTTGTGCAGAGACGACCCGAGGGGGTTGGCTGTGTGTGTGCGATGGGGAAGCATGTCCTTGACCATGAACCACGCTGCGCAGGGAGGAGTGAGGCGGCTTCCTGAAGCAGCAGATAGATAGATAGAGATAGGTGTGTGTTGGCAGTGGAGAGTAGGCTGCTACTAGCAGCTAAGGAGTTCAGTGTGTCAGTGAAATGATGAGCTTTGCTTAGAAAGACCACTTTGGAAGAAACACGACATGCAGATTGGATTACAGAGTTGTGGTGGGGTCTACAAACTCATACACCCATGTCCATAGCAACATTATTGACAATCAGAAAGTGGACACGACCCAGGTGTCCCATTCGTGGATGAGCACAGACATGCAATGTGTAATTAGTGGAACAGTTTTCAGGCGTGTTAAACGGCGCCAATCAGCATTGGAAACATTGTGCTCAGCGAGACAAGCCAGGCATAGGAGGACAGATGCTGCATGACTCTGCTTTTCTGAGTCGCCTAGAGCGGGCAAACTGGCAGCAACGGCAGTGGGCACTGCCTCCCATTCAGCAGCCCAGCACCTGTTGGAACAGGTTCATCTTCAGACTGGGAAGTTATTAAAACACCGCGAGATTGATGGAAATGTTCTTCTAAAACTGCTGTGGCAATGGTTGCATAGTTTGGTGAATTTACTAAAAAACCATTGAATCATACACTTAAAACAGATGACTCTTATGGTGTGTAAGTTATACGTCAGAGTTGTCTAGAGAACCACTCCCTCCGGCCCTGAGTGCTGCACCACGCCTGCCTGGGTGTGCTCTCGTGGGCAGTGGGGGCCCGCACAGAGCTCTTACGGCTCTCTGCCAAGCCCCGCAGGTTGTGAGTGAGGAACTGGCACAGCCTGGGCTCTGCCTTGGCTCCTCTGATCTGGCTGTGCCAGGGCGTCCAGCCCCTGACCTGGCTGGAGCATCCAGCCAGGGAGCAAGCCCCACCCGTCTGTTTCTTGCGCGGGGCTGAAGGGGAGGCGCCTAGAGGCCTGTGACCCAGTTAGTCCTTTATGTGGATCCCATTACTTTCCCCCCTCTAGCTGTTTGGCCATTTTATTGCTCTGTTATCACTTGATTTCAGGGTGAACAGGAATTTTAGTGAAACTAAAATCTTACAGTATGACTGTTTCTCAGCGGTTCCATTTGAAGGGTCATCGGGAGAGGTGGCTGTCTATATTCTCTCACTGCTTATCATCTCCTGCCTTCTTTTCCAAATTCCCCAGCTGATTGAAAAGGAGGTAAACAGATTTCCCTGCCTTCAGCGTAGTGTCACTCTGTGCATCTGGACTGCAGCACACGAAGCGGGCGTGGTTCACCACCTGATTGTTACTAACTTCCTCTTCAGGAGCCGGACACTTCAGGACGGCAGAGACCTGGCCCACCTGTTGTATTGTCAGCGCCTGTTGTTAAAAAATACACTTGCTGTTAGACGGGATCGTGGCCTCAGTGTGAACAGGCGGGTTGAATCGCCCCACAGGAAGTAGGCAGTGAGCACAAAGAGAGGCTGCCCTTGGCCGGGCGTCGGGTGGTCATCCTCGTGTAACAGTTACTGCATCCTGCTTTGCTCATGCTGTGATACGAGAAGACTCTGGGGCTTCTGGTCAGATGTCTGAGACAGAAGGCTGCTTAGTTAAGGCCCTTTACAAGGTCTTTGTGTCTGATGTCCAGTCTCTGCCTCAGATGTGTAATTAGTGGAACAGATACAGTCCCTTTTCCCTGCCCACAGGGAGTGTTATTTCTGAAGGTGAAATACGCAGTTGGTACCCAAAAGGGGGAACCTCAGAGTGAGATGCTCCCAGATGACCTGGTCATGCTCGGCATCGAGTGGTCCTGTCTCAGCTGAGGTACTGAGGTCCCCCAGCTTGCAAGAGGGCTTCCTGGAGGCAGGCCCGCCTCAGCCACAGGGGGTGAGAGGGTTGGGCAGTAGATCATGCCTACTGCCACCCCTAGGGAACACTTGGTACAACACGTCAAGTCCCAGTGACTCAGCCTGTGAGAGCTTGGGCACGGGTCTCAGAAAATCTAGCTGTGGTCAGGGAACAGCATGTCACCCGAAGCTTGCTGCTGCTGGACCAGAGCAGGATGCTGAAGGCGGCCGTCCCCCCACGGCCGTGGGGTGCTGCTGGTGTTTAGGACGTGGGTAGATGTGGAGCAGAGCCTTCAGGCCCTAGGGGGGCCTCGTTGCCTAATGTTGTTGGTGCTGAACTAAGTGAAGATTAATTAGTCCTCTGTGGAGAAACCTTGGTTAAGTGTTGGCCTTGAGCCCAGAGTAGTTGGAATTTTGGAGCCCGAAGGTCTCATGGCAGTTGATTTTTGGCAATTTGTCTTTGGGAGAAAAGAAACTCAAGTCTTGGCTATACTTCAGCATCCACCGCCGCCCCCCCCCCCCCCACTAGACAGGAAGGGGGTCATCCCTAGGGCAGGGGTGGCGTAAGTAAGGAGGAGTTGTGGGCTGTGCCCTTTCAGGAGCCTGCCAGAGTACAGCTTGAGTTCACAATATTCCTTAAGCGTAAGGAAATGAAGTTTGTTGTTACCTCCCCCCGACCTTTTCTGTTTTTTTTCAAACCAGATGGACTCTTTCTCTCCTGAAGGGGTTGGGCTGTAGCTGCAGGAGTGATTGTCGATGGTCAGAGCTTAGTGGAGTCAGTAGGATGAGAGGGCTGCTTTGAGGAGTGTCCGATCCAGAGAAGATTGTGTTTTGCTGGGAAATTATGCTTTAGCCCCATGCCCCGCCCCACCCCCACATTTTTAAAGATTTTTTTTTTTTTTTATTGTGGGACCAGTTTTAAAGTCTTTATTGAATTTCTTACAATATTGCTTCTGTTTTCTGTTTTGGTTTTTTGCCCACGAGACATGTGGGATGTGGGATCTTTGCTCCCTGACCAGGGATTGAACCTGTACCCACCCCCTGCATTGGAAGGTGCAGTCTTAACCACTGGGCCACCAGGAACATCCCAGTCCCATGCCCTCTTAAGCTAATTGGGAAGGGAAAGTATATTCTGTAGAACTGGTTTATGATTAGCCCTCATGGTTAATTTCTGCTTTGGAAACAGCTGAGAGGAGCGGCTAGTCGCACTCTCTCCCGAGGCCCGGAGCTGAGGCAGATCGGGTCATTTTGCCTGGTGTGTGGGTGGAGGTGAAGAGGTTGTCATCGACATGTGAGAGATCTTTTTCCTCCTTTACCTGCTGGCCTCCTGAAACAGCTCTGTCATCGCACTCCTGTTTTACAACCAGTCTTAACACCTGCTTTATCGCCTCCTTCCTTCCGTGTTTCTGTCTCCAAGAACCATGTGGGTAGCCGGTGAGTCTTCTCCTTTAGACCGTCTAGCCCCCGGGGAGCTTAGACATCACCGTGTTGGTGACCAGGGACGCTGTAGTATCTGAAGAAGCTGTAAATGAGGTCCTGAAACGTCGACTGAAAACAAAAATCCTTTTCTTCATCGAGAACTGTCCAGAGCTGCCTCAGGTACTCCCTTTGGCCACTTCCGAGTCCTGCTCTCCGCCCCTTAAGTCAGTAACAAGTTAGTAACAGACGGATCGTCACGTGTCCTTTTTCTCCTTTCTGGATTCTGTGACAGTAGACTCTGTGGCCCACATGAACCTCTCATTCTGTCTCTCCTCCTTCCCATTGCCACATGTGCTGAGTGCAAAACAGAAATGAGCGCCTCTTCCTGCCAGCTAGCACCCCTGAGCTGCCTGGAGGCAGACCTGGGCTTTACCCCAGAGCAGTGGGGAGTGTGGAGGGGAGGAGGGGCGGCCCAGGTGAGCAGGAGCACGGGGGTGGAGGGCAGGGTGTGACGGCCGTGCTGCGTGCGGGAAACACACGACTGCACGTGGGGCTCCGCGCATGTGCGTCCAGGGCGGCTGAGGACGGCGGTCTGTGTGTGGGTGGGAGGACGCGAGGTGGCTGCTAGACCTCTGGGGCCTTGGGAACCTTGCTGAGGCTTTGGATTACTTCCTGGAAACAGTGGGCTAGTGGGGGATGTAGCAGATCACATTTAAGGGAAGAGATCATGTTTTTTCTTTGAAAAGTGCGCTCAGCACTCCTGTAGGGAGTTTAAGATTGAGAGGCAGTTGTAATGGTCCAAGCTGGAGACCACAGGTGTTCCACCAGAATACAGATAGGGAGATGCTTTGGAACCCAGAGGTCCTAGAGAGTTCGAATCAACAGGTCTTTGCTCTGAGGTGATTGGATTAAGGGGTGGACACAGAGCAGGGTCTGAAATGACCCCCAGTCTTCATTGGCGGGTGGACAGTGGTGGCATCTGAGCGCGTAGGGGGAGAGAGCCGGGGAAGATTGGCGGGTGGACGGTGGTGGCATCTGAGTGCGTAAGGGGAGAGAGCCGGGGAAGATTGGCAGGTGGACGGTGGTGGCATCTGAGCGCATAGTGGGAGAGAGCCCGGGAAGAGAGCAGTGTCCCGTGTGCACTGCTTAGTCGGGGACCCCATGGAGTGTCTGCATGAAGATGTCCAGTAGCGTTTGGCTGTCAGGAGCAAGGTCAGCAAAGATATAAGTGTTGTGGGGGGGTCGTCCAGTTTATGAAGAGAGGGGGGCAGCCGAAACAGCTGTAGCCGTGTGAGGGAGCTGAGCAGTGTGAGACCAGTTAGTGGCTGAGAGCAGGAGGCCGAGCCAGGGAGAGGAGGGTTTCCAGGAAGAGTTCCAGAAAGCGAATGAGTGAGATAAGGACTGAAGTGTCAGCCTTTCACGCCGCCCTTGGTGGAGTGATGGAGACAGAAGCCAGACTGAGAGGCAGGGGAAGGTGAAAGGGCTCTCCAGGGGGTCCAGCGGTGGGGACAGGCGTGTAGAGGGGAGTTAGGAGGACGGGGAGGCAGCAGAAGGGAGGGGCCGCAGCTGGAGATGTGCACGGGGAGGAGGTGTGGGAAGGCGGGAGTGGGGAGTACGGGCGGGCGCACAGAACGTGAATGACCTGACGCCCTGAGCTGTACACGTAAGGATGCCCCAGACGTTCGATCGTAGATGGGGCCAGCTTCAGAAGAGAACGCAAGGCCCCTGACTGGCGGGACATCCCGAGGGGCGCGAGGACAGCGAGTGCAGGTGGAGAGGCAAAGGCGCTGCCTCTGCCCCTGCAGGCGGGGTGCCGAGAGTGGGCAGGTGGGCGCGGATGGGGGCCTGAATCCAGCCAGCCTTGCCCCCACCCAGGCTGGGTCCCGGCTCAGTGTGGGCCGCGTCAGTGTGCGCTGCCGGCTTGTCTTCCTCCTGCAGCTCAGAGGAGCCGCCTCCCCACCCCACTCCTGAAGCTGTGGTGTCAGGTGTCTAGCTGTCTGTTGGTGCCCCCCACCTTCTCCACTCATCCCTGGGCACCTTGTCACAAGCTGGTGGGCGGTGCTGCTCCCCCTTGTCGTCAGCCCCAAGTGAGGGCTGCAGACACCCTGGCTTATGACAGCAGCATGGATTTCTGAGGCAGATTTCACACACACACACACACACACAACTTGGATCTGGAAAACTTGTAGGTCCTTCACTTTATCTTTTGGGGCAGGTGGGCTGGAGCTGCCATGTAGCGTTTCCTGACACTGATAAATTCTTCTCTGGAACCAGATTCTTTGATGGGGGCGGGGGGACAGTTACTCTGAAACTGTTTGGCTGCGAAAACAAAGCTGCCTCCAGGTCTTGGCTCCTCTCCTGCTGGGTGGGGCCCGTGTGAGCAGGTGTGGCCTTGGAGAAGGCCTGGGTCCCCTAGTAGGACCCCTCATAGGACTCCAGGTGTGCATGTTCCTGCTCTCAACCTGGTGGCTCTGAGCGCATTTTCATTTGATTCCTCTTCATCTCATGTCCCAGCAGAGTTCTGCCTGAACCCTGATGCCACCCGTCCGTGCACTAATCTGAGAGGTACTTGTGTGCTGCTCTGAGTCAGAAATGGGTTCTGGGTGCGACGGTGCAGCAGGGAGCAAAGGGCAAAAGTCCTTGTTCTCACAGAGTTCACATTCTAGAGAGGAGGACCGGCAGTAAATAGCATTTACAGTACGTCGGATTGCGGTGAGTGCTTCAGGGGGAAGCAAAGATGAGCCGGTGCGGGTCAGGGAGGGCCACACCGAGGAGGCAACACCCGAATAGCAGCCTGGGGTGGTGAAGGTGCGGCACACACGTGCCAGCCTTTCAGAGAACGGGCGCCCCGTGTGGAGCGAGGTTTTCCTCTGTTCCCACGATGTTTCTAGGACCTGACGCAGTGCTCGGCACGCAGCGGCTGCTCAGTAGTGTGTTCTGCATGTACAACTGGACCTGGGGGACAGTATTTCAGATGAGGGGACAGTGAGGGCTTGCAGGCAGCAAGGAGGCCCGTGTGGCTGAGGGGCCGAGCGTGGGGGCCACAGGAGGAGAAGCGAGAGGGTGAGGTCAGGGGTGTGGGCTCCCGGGACCTTCTCGGGGGATCCGTGAGCTGAGAACTCTCACGGTAACACTAGGCTGGAGGGGCTTGTCTGCTCACTAGCGTATGGTGGGGTTTTCTAGAGCTGCGTGATATACGCAGCAGATGGAGGGTGCAGGAAGCAGGCGTGAGAGCCCAGTTGTCTTAAGTCAGATGTTGTCACTCTAATCGCTAAATTTTTGTTTTGGAAAATATTTTATGAAAGAGAATCTTAATTGTGTTACTGTGTTTTAGTTCAGTCTCTCAGTTGTGTCTGGCTCTTTGTGACCCCATGGACTGCAGCACGCCAGGCTTCCCTGTCTGTCACCAACTCTCAGAGCTTGCTCAAACTCACGACCATTTAGTCGGTGGTCCCATCCAACCATCTCATCCTCTGTCGTCCCCTTCTCCTCCTGCCTTCAATCTTTCCCAGCATTGGTCTTTTCCAATGAGTCAGTTCTTCGCATCAGGTGGCCAAAGTATTGGAGCTTCCGCTTCAGCATCGGTCCTTCCAATAAATATTCAGCACTGATTTCCTTTAGGATGGACTGGTTGGATCTTCTTGCAGTCCAAGGGACTCTAAAGTATTCTCTAACACCACAGTTCAAAAGCATCACTTTTTCGGCGCTCAGCTTTCTGTATAGTCTAACTCTCACATCCATACATGACTACTGGAAAAACCATAGCTTTGCCTAGACGGACCTTCATTGGTAAAGTAATGTCTCTGCTTTTTAACATGCTGTCTAGGTTGGTCATAACTTTTCTTACAAGGAGCAAGAGTCTTTTAATTTCATGGTTGCAATCACACTGCAATTTGCAGTGATTTTGGAGCCCCCCAAAATAAAGTCTGTCAGTTTCCATTGTTTCCCCATCTATTTGCCATCAAGTGATGGGACTAGATGCCATGTGGGCCATTGTAAAAATGTTGGCTTTAATGCTGCTTTGGGAGCTTTGTCCATCTAGGGGGAGGGGTCCTGGAGGGGTCTCTGGGCAGCCCCGCTGCCATCCTTGTGGGGTTGTCATGTCCCTTTGGGCTGCCACAGGGCCTCGAATCAGCAGAGCCTCTTGAGCAGCTGCCCTGCGCCTGGAGCCTGGTGCACGGGGCTGAGCTCCAAGGAGCGGGGCCAGCCCGTGTACAGGTAGACAGCTTCTGGCTGTGCTTTTCCACAGCCTCAGTGAGCGTCTCTCTCCGTCTCTTTCCTCACCTGCCCACCGGGATCCTCATGGCCCTCATACTCTTGGTCTCTGTCCCACAGCTCTGGACTCTTGGTAGTGACTAGGCTGAGGTTCCCCTCCTGTCCTGCCGTGAGTCCCTACGCCAGGCCGAGTAGTGCTGGGTGACTCACAGGTGCTGTGTGGTCCATCGCTCCCTGCGAGGTGCCGCTGCAGGATGCAGGCTGGGGAGCAGAAACTCGGAGTCCCTGTGACACCAGAGCACCCTGGCCTTTATTGACTGAAGGGCTCCGTCTCAAAGAGGCAATACGGTGATATATTGTAAGAAGAATCCTGGTTGTGTATCCTTGCTCATGTCACCTGAAGCTGCCTTTCTGGAGGCTCTATGCCTGGCGGCCGTGCATTGTTCTGACGGCACTGTTTCTCTAGCTGTGCCTGAGTGGTTCTTCCTTCATGGCAGCTTGGGCCTTGGGCTCTAGGGCCGGAACCTGGCCGCACCGCTCTCCTGCTGTGTGACTCTTAAGTGTCTTTAAGCAGCACTTTCCTGTCTGCAAAACGCAGGTGGTAGATTGCAGTGGAGTCTGAGATGCCGTCTGGATCTGACCTCTAGCAACTCCTCAGCGTTGGCCGCTTTCACGACAGTCCTTGTATCTTCCATGTGAACGTCGGAGTTTGGCAGGAACTTGCTGGCAGGCCTTCTCCTCCAGCCCCTCCTGCCCAGTGCCCTGGTCACACCCTCTGGGACAGGCAGGGGTGGGCGGCGGGCACAAAGGAGGCTTCACCACATTCTTCTTTCTTTCAAAAGACAGAGCGGTCTTGAGTTCTCTCATTCTGTTATGTGAGTAGCCACTTACTTAGCTTAATGTAACCTTTTGTGAATGGGATTATCAACTACTAGTTAATAGTAACACTTCTGTCATTTACTGGGTCTGGCAGTGCACCCAGCAGTGCTAACAGTTTGCATTCATTACCTCAATTCCTGCAAAAAACCCTTTGATTCATTGAACATTGCCTTCATTTTGCAGATGAAGATAACTTCTTGAGATCCCGGGCCTGGGGCTAGTGTTCTTTTTGATTCTTTGTTTTTCTGGGTTGTCTTGGGGCAGGCATCTGCATTGCATTGGCATCAGCTGTTATGTTTACTGGTGTTTGGTTCTGACTTGGACTTTCTTTCTAGTATTTGCTTGGGGTGACAAAGGGCAGGGGTCATTTCTTTTTAAAGTTCAGTTTTATATATATTTTATTTTTTGATCCTTCAATATTTTATTTTTGTGATCTCTCTCTATATATACTTACAGAAATGTTTGATTGACATGTGGCTGACCTGTGCTGTAGAGCGCAGTGACTCAGTTGTACACATAGATACTCTTCCTGTGTTTTCTCTTCCCTCGTGGTCTATCACAAGGTACTGAGTGTGTTCCCTGTGCCATACAGTAGGACCTTATTGTTTGTCTGCTCTGAGTATAATGGTTTGCATTTACCAGCCCCAAATTCCTTGCCTATCCCTCTCCCTCCCCGCTTCCCCCTGTCAACCACGGGTCTGTTCTCTACGAGCAGAAGTCCTTTCTGACTCATTGGTCAACTGTGTAGGTGTTTTTCCTGAAGAAATAGATTGCTATTGAAGAAAGTAAAATAAAAGGTTTTGAGAAAACACAGTATTGGGGATGAGTGTTGTTCAGAATTGGAGACTTGGAGGAGAACCCAGAGGTCATGGTCCAGGCTCTTCCTGGCCCCCTCTAGAGAGGGCTGTTTCATAGCCAGAATAAAGTGGTCTGAGGGCCCATAGCAGAGTGCTGCATTCATAGTTGCTCTTCCGGCCCAGCCGTCTGCTCTTGCATAGCCCTCACGTTAGATAGAAGTTTTCTCTGTCACCTCCATCCACTTCTCCGCCTCTTCCTCCCCAGCCACGCAGGGACCCCAGACAGATGCACTTGTCAACTCCATAGACACTAGAGTGTTTCTGCTGGAGCTGCAGAGACTCAGTCCCTGCCCTGAGCCTGTGGGGTGGGGGTGGGGATGCTCAGTCACGTGCTTGCGGAATTAGAACTGGTGGGCAGGACTAAAGAGCAGAACCAGGGAATGGGGAGGGCCACCTGGAGGCTTCTGTGTCCTCAGCATCCTGCCAAGTGTTCATCTGATGCTAAATAGGATGGAAAGTCAGAGAACAGGGAATGGAGCGAAGTCAGGAACAAGGATCATGAAAAGGTCTGCTTTCCTTCTTGTGTTGTGAGCTGCTTCCTGGGAACCAGAGAACCTTATCCCAGGGCCGTGAGGGATGAGAGGGCTTTGGGACCAGAGCTGGGAAGCAGTTGGGGTGACAAAGAGCTTCATTTCCAGATGGTCTGATTTAGTTAGCCGCCCCAGGCAAGGGACTCAGTGTCCCCATCCACAGATGATGGTGATGGCCTGGGCGGTCCTTTTTAGAGAGACTGATCAAGAACGCAAGGCGTTTGGCCACCTTGGTCCTTGTTTCCGCAAACACGAAGAAATCTCTGTAAGTTTCCTCCTAATGACATTCTAAAACAAGCCTTCCTGTTTGCCTGCCTTCTAAGGTCTGTTCAGACAAGCAGCGCCTCTGAGTGCGCTAGGAAGGGAGCATTTCATAGATTCCTTCGTACGAGTCAGCTTTGCACACATGCTGGTATATTAGTGGTGGAGAAGCTCAGGAGAAATTTAACCAAACTTGGCTCTGATTTTTTATCCTTGAAGTATAACTGTCATTTTGTTGTTTTGATTCTCTTTCCTTTTTCTATCTTTAAAAATAAATCTCCTCCACCCCTCAAGTAACCACCCATCTATTCTAAGAGCCAGAGATTGAGTGTTCTCAAACCAGCCATGAGTCAGTGACAGCCTCTTGCTCTTATAAATAGAAACATAGACTCTGTTCCCGCGTGTTCTTCATAGGCTGTCTCTCCAGCACTTTCCTTTCCACAGCCAAGGAATGTGCTTCTGAGTCAGCAGTCAGCTGCCGAGGTTGGAGCACTCAAGGCAACGCCAGCGGCAGAAACCGCACCGCCGCGGGAGACTGGGCCTCCCTTACTCCTCCAACCTCCCTCCTCAGACTCCTCACTTTCCTTGTTCCTTCCTTCCACACCTTGGCTTTTCAACCCCCCGGATTTCTGGCACCTTCCGGCTAGGTTTCCAGGTCTGTAGGCTCCTGCGATCACGACTGTTGGTTTTCCCAGGCTGCTGGGACGTACACAGCCATGGGTGGTTCAGGAGAGGCTGGGGGAGCACGACCTGGGTTTGACCTTAAGGAATGAGGGCATGGGGGCGATGGTGGAGGGCCTTCTGTCTGCCCAGCGGCCGTCAGCGTGGACCAGCGCTGGGCAGTGCCCAGGCCGCACGCGACGTCCCGCCAGCAGAGCTGCAGAACAGGCACTGGAGTGTCTCTGCTGTGGCCTCTTGGCTTGTTGAGGAGGAAAGCTGAGGCAGCCCGAGGGAATTGATCTTGTGTAGTCTTACCTCGGGCGGCTGTCACACTGTCCCAGGAGCCACCTTTCCTCCACTTATCTGCTGTCATTAGTGACCTGGGGTGAACTCCCGTGGATGGGCACTTCTCCGCGTGTGCCTCCGACTGGAGCCTGTTCATTTGAAAGCGCTTTGCATCAGCAGAGGGGGTGGGGTGGCAGGTGTTAATGAAGGAGTTTGTGTGTGGTGAGGTTTGAGGAAATGGGCAGCTCTTTGGAGGTATTTATTTCAAACATACAGCCAGCCAGGGAGTGTTGGCCCATTCTTCAGAGTTCTTTGAAAGTAGATGCTGAGACTTCGGGAGAGGGAGAGGCTTTTAGAAATGCATGTTGCAGGATCTTGAGTGTGTTGAGGTCAGCTGAAACACAGAGGTCCCTCGGGCTCCTTGCTCATCCTGGCAGGGAGTGGAAGGCGGCTCCTGCTCTTTAGGAACAAAGAAAAATCATCCTCTTTCTTGACGAGAGGCAGGACGAGAGGTGGGGCGATTGGAGTTGGTGCGGTCAGTGCTTTCCAGACACTGTGGCTGGAGGAGTGCCAGTCACCTGTGAACACAGGTAGGCAGGCAGGGGCCGGATCACGGGAGCCCTCTGCTGCCTCAGGAATGGAGCAGATACAGCTGCAGAGGTCCCGCCCCGCCCGGGGCAGGAGGCAAGGAGGGCGCCCACGGAGCACACACCCTGCCACCTTGGTTTCTAGTCGCTGGCTGGCTGTTCCCCTTTCCTCCACCTCTGGACAAACACATCTGGTTTTTTCTGCCACTTAAAAACTTTGACCACCTGACATTTCTAAGATGACCACTGGCTTGTAAGAAAAATAATGGATTCTTGAGAAATTTTAACGTATTTCTCTTGCTGCGTTCTGCTATCTAGAATAAGCTTGCTTTGGGGAGACTGAAGGTTAGTTCCAGTTCCATTTCTCACTGAACTCTTGGCCCTGGGGGTGCTGGGAAAGGCTGTGTTTTTAGCAGTGTGTATAGGAGGTTGTTGAGTTAGTGATGTATTTGAGATGAGAAGCAGATCAGCGTGTGTCAGGTAAAGAATTACCACCTTTGGCCTCCACAGAACAGGTCACGGCATCTGGGCCCATCGCTTAATGGCACGTAGATGGGGAAACAGTGGAAGCAGTGATGAACTTTATTTTGTTGGGCTCCAAAATCACTGCAGACGGTGACTGCAGCCACGAAATTAAAAGACACTTGCTCCTTGAAAGAAAAGCTATGTCAAACCTAGATAATGTATTAAAAAGCAGAGACATTACTTTGCTGACAAATGTCTGTATAGTCAAAGCTGTGGCTTTTTCAGTAGTCATGTACGGATGTAAGAGTTGGACCAAAAAGAAGGCTTAGCATGAAAGAATTGATGCTTTTGAACTGTGGTGTTGGAGAAGACTCTTGAGAGTCCTTGGACAGCAAGGAGATCCAACCAATCCATCCTAAAGGAAATCAACCTTGAATATTCATCGGAAGGACTGAAGCTGAAGTTCCAATACTTTGGCCACTTGATGTGAAGAACTGACTCATTGGAATAGACCCTGATGCTGGGAAAGATTGAATGCAGGAGGAGAAGGGGATGACAGAGGATAAGATGGTTGGATGGCATCACCGACTCAATGGACATGAGTTTGAGCAAGCTCTGGGAGATGGCGATGGACAGGGAGGCCTGGCGTGCTGCAGTCCATGGGGTCACAAAGAGTCAAACACGACTGAGCGACTGAGCAGCAGCAACAACGAGAACATGAGGACTGTTGTGTTTGGTGACGAGGGAAACCCTGGAAATGGCAGTTCCTTGTATCTAGAGTAAACCGCCCACACCCTCAGTTGATCTGGTTTAACTTTGTAATACATGGCAAGGTGTGGGGAGAAGCAGAGTGTTACTAATCCTTTCCAAGGGGCTTCTCACCTCCTGAGAGCTTTAGAACGGAAGGCGGGTCTCTTCTGTGGCGCTGCTTCTGGACGGAGCTGGGAGGCAGGCAGGTGGCATCCTCAGCAGACAGTTGGTGGCTCCCTTCGCCTTCGGCTGCCTTGCTGGGTAGTGGGTCACTCCCGCTTCTACAGAGCTGAGCTCCGGTGAGGCCCTGTGTCTCGCTCAGTGGGAGGCGGGGACGCACCGGGTGGCCGCTCACCTGGAGCCCCAGCAGTGAGCCCTGTGGCGGGAGGGCTCCTCTCACCTCCTCACTCGCTCAGGGGAGAGTGGGGCTGAGGGAGGCAGCAGTGTCCTTGGGGTGTCCGCACGTGGACCCCGGGCCACGCCGCTGCTCGTCCTGTTGGCCTGCCCTGCTCCTCTGCTGCCCCACTACCCTGGCCCTTGGCCCCTTGCCTCCCAGCTCTCACAGTACTTCTAGGTGGTGATGGTGCGTGAACGTGGTCCTCTGAGACCTCCCCACACCCTCCCCTGCGTCTGTACCGTGTCCACTTACCCGCCCCCAACCCACCCCGTGCCTCTGTATCTCTCCAGACAGCCGTCTGTGCTGCCGCCCCTTCCGTCCGCGAGTCTCAGATCTCAGGGGTGGAAGGGGCGGCAGCACAGACGGGTGGCCGGAGCCCTGGGCCGTCCTCTTGCCAGGACTCTCTGTGCAATCTGGCCAGCCTCGAGTGGGCGGCTCCCACCTGGACACCGGGCCCCCTGGGCCTCAGCCTTGGCCGACTGGCCAGTGTGCCCCTCCACCAAGGCAGGTCAGATGTACCAGGGTCAGAGGGGAGCTCGCCGCGCCCCCCGCCCCAGATGAGTGTTTCTCTTTGTCACGCCTTGGCCTGGTGTCAGCATTCACTGAGTCCTTTCCTCTGTAAGTCTCCCTTGCAGGCCTTCCACTTTCCTTCCTCTCCATGTCCTGCACTTCTCCCCTGCTGGCTGACACTTGCTCCTCCTGGAAAGCTCAGCTGTTGTCCCTCAGAGGCCCATCTTGGGTGAGGACCCTTTCCCTGTGACCGGGCCTCTGCCCGTGTCCCCAGCCCCGTGCCTCTCTCTCTGATGCTCAGTGGAGCGCAAGCCTGTCTCACCTGCTCAGCTGTGATGTCCCTGACAGCAGCGGTCTTGCTCCTCTCCATTCCCTGGGCCTCAGATGGTTCCTGGCGTGTGGAGGGCAGGCTGCGTGTTACATTGTCGAACAAATGACTGCTGCACTTGGAAACTGTCTCCTAGAAGATGTTTCTAGATACTGACCGGGATGTGCTAACCAGCCCTTTTTCTTTATTAGGTTAACGTGACGGCATCAGGCGGGTCCACAGCCCTCCCCCTGCCCCACCTGTCCAGGGCGCTGAGAGTGGGGACATGGAGGAGAGTAAGAACGAGGCCACGAATCGGGCCCACGTCCTCTTTGACCGCTTCGTGCAGGCCACCACCTGCAAGGGGACCCTCAAGGCCTTCCAAGAGCTCTGTGACCACCTGGAACTGAAGCCTAAGGACCATCGCTCCTTTTATCACAAGCTCAAGTCCAAGCTTAACTACTGGAAAGCCAAGGCCCTCTGGGCAAAGCTGGACAAGCGGGGCAGCCACAAAGACTACAAGAAGGGAAAGGTGTGCACGAACACCAAGGTAGGGCCTGGGACTCGCTGGAGAGGGAGAGGGCATTGGGTGGAGGTAGCCTGTGAGGCCAGGTGGGGTCATCTACTGCCTGGGGGGGTATCGGGCTGAGCCCGCGTGCGGGTCCTCTGCCTGTGTTCATTCGACCGTTCCTCCTGCCCCGCTCTTACCCCTGAACTGACACAGGAACATGGGCATCTCAGCTGCTGAGAACTACCCTGCAGTCAAATGATATGGGGGCTGTTTGATTTTGCTGCCGCTCTGGCTGACTCTCACGCTGTTAGAGGACGCAGGCCACTGAGCACAGAGGTAGCCAGGCCCTGTTGGGGTCCTGTCTGCCTGGGTGGCCTGGTGCTTGGCAGAGCAGCCTCTGGACTCAGTGTCTGGTAAGGTGTGCAGAGTATTGGCCAACTTGGGGATTTCCCACAGGCTTCAGACATCCTTTCATCCATTTTCCAGAGGCCTGTGTTGATAAGCAAAGGCTTTATAAACCAAAGAATTTCTTTTGCTTGCTTCACAGTCTAGAGAAATCTTAGGCAAAGACCAAAGATGTCCACTCAAGTGTGCTGTAGGAGGCGTGGGGAGTGGAGAAGGATAACACATTCTGTGTTTTCCTCATTATGTAAGAGCCCTTTCTGTGAGAAGCTAGAAAAGCTAGCTTTTGCAGAAGTTGGAGATGATGTTAGGACTGCTGTTACTATTTCATGAGCCTTAACTTGCCCTGTGTGGGTTTGTATTTGGGTAGGTATTCATACACAGAATTCAAGTAATTCAAAGGCATACTTTTATGAGTGTACTCTAGAGTTTTATTAAGAATGAGGAGAATCTGAAGCCAGAGGCAGTGCCTGTCTCTCCTCTGGACATGCATGTGAACTAGTTCAGTGTCAGCCAGAGTCCTTCTCTAGAACATGGATCTTCAAGAACTCTCTTCAGCACAGGAAGCTCTGACTCCTGAGGATTACCTCCTGGGAGTCTTTCAAGCGGTAGGTCCATCCAGGACCCAGGCTTGCTTGGCTGTGTGTTTAGTGATCTGTGTCTCCTCAAGCAGGCAGAGATCTGCTTGACTTACAAGCCTTCCAAAAGGTTTTCTCCTGTTGATGAGAGATGACATGTGAGTTTCATCCTGTGTTGATGTCATGGCCCAGGTAAAGATCTGCAGGTGCCCTGTCTGAGTTTCTGTCCAGCAGTGAAAGTCAAGTCTTCCTCCATCCAGAGCGCTCACAGCTTCTCTCTGAAGCCATTGTGGGCGCTCCACTCTGACCCAGATGGGAGTGAAGGTTTCTTGGTAATGGGGAGAATAGCCCTGTGGGAGTTTTAGGGAATGGTAGTCATGAGATCAAGAGTGCTGCCTTTGCCCTGAAAGCAGCCATGTCTTTCAGTGTCTCATCATTGGAGCCGGCCCCTGCGGTCTCCGCACAGCCATCGATTTGTCCTTGCTGGGAGCTAAGGTGGTCGTCATTGAGAAGCGAGACGCCTTCTCCCGCAACAACGTCTTGCACCTCTGGCCGTTCACCATACATGACCTGCGAGGTCTGGGTGCCAAGAAGTTCTACGGCAAGTTCTGTGCTGGGGCCATTGACCACATCAGTAAGTAAGATCAGCACTCCTATGGAATCCTGCCTCTGCCCACTTCTCAGGGGACAATGGCAGGCAGATTCTAGAAGCTGGTGGGCCCTGTCATCGTTCGTGTCTGTTGTGTAGAGAGCACACTCAACTTGGAGTTGGAGTACCTGCCTTCCAGAGGTTCTGTAACCTGAGATTCTTAAGTGCCAATGTGTCTCCTGCAAAATGAGTTTAGCTTAAGGACCTCTAAGATCCTGGGCTCTTACTGAGCACTGGCAGTGGGCGGGATGGGCGCTGGGGCAAGTCCAGGAAACAGACCTCCAGTGTGGGCTTTGACCCTCTGGTGGTTCATAGTCCAGAGGGAGAGGCCCGAGGTGTGGGCCCGCTGTGACGCACTGCTGTGGGTGCCTCCTGACGAGAGGGCACATGCTCTGGGGGTGGCCCTGGGTATCAGAAGGACGAACTCCTGGTCTGGCTGTGAGTGGCCAGTCGATAGTGGGATTCCTTCGTTGGGTGGTTCTCGTGAGGTCTGCAGCATGCAGGGCTCCTGCTGGACTCTGGTCCCCTCCAGGCTTGGCCTGGGCCCGTGCTTGAGTCAGTAGACATTAATGCAGACAGTGCTTTTGTTTTCATGCTGATCTGAAAAGTGGTTCAGAACAGACTGTCTACTTTATGAGGCTGAAGTCTTGTCTGTTGATCGTCACTGGTGGTTTCAGGGGGGCCTTATCAAGGAGCTGCTGTTCGGAGCTCTTCAGGTGTGTCCTGTAAACATCGGCTTCAAAGCAATTGTGCCAGTTTATCACCTGCTGGCCGACAGAGGCCACGTTCCACTAGTAGCAGAAGCGCTCTGTCGGTTGGGCTGTACGGTATAAAGCATCTTGGAACTCAGCTGTGTACAGCTACAGTGTGTGCCAGCAGGGGATTTAAGGAGCCTGGGAGTGTGACTCGGAAGGGTGGGCGGGGAGGGAAGTAACTGAGATGACCTCAAGGAGGGTTGGCAAGTTTCCTAGCACGTTGTCACAGCCTGCCGGCATCTTGGTCTTAGCAGAGGGCAGGGTCGTCACATCAGTGGACTTGTCTGCCTTGTGCGTGGCAGGGTTTGTTGTAGAGCCCAGACCCGCTCTCAGTCCCGGGCTGCTGCCGTGCCTGGCACCTGGGAGGCACCCACTGGACGCTGAACAGATGCGTAACTCACTGTGACCAGGAGCACGATTCCTATCATTCTGAGCCTTGGTTCCTACACCTGTGGACCAGCGGTGGGAGGGGGACAGTAAGAGACTGAGGTTGGATGGAGGGTGCCCTTTTCAGCGTGTATGGATGTGTGGCCATCAGTGAGGTACGAGGTGAGAAAAGCCATGGGCAGTTCAGGAGGCAGTGCAGCCCTTTGTGTCCAGTGGGAGGTGCCCCTGGGGCCCATCTTTCACCTTTTGTGGTGAATCCTGTCAGCGTCACAGGTTCTGCTCAGTCACTGTGACTCTGAACCCATCAGGGAGGATGTGGGGCTCTGAGCACATCAGGGAGGATGAGGGGCTCTGAGCCCATCAGGGAGGATTGGGGGACTTTGAGCACATCAGGGAGGATGGGGAAGGGCTCTGAGTACATCAGGGAGGATGGAGGGGCTCTGAGCACACCAGGGAGGATGGGGAGGGGCTCTGAGCCCATCAGGGAGGATGGGGAGGGGCTCTGAGCCCATCAGGGAGGATGGGGAGGGGCTCTGAGCACATCAGGGAGGATGGGGAGCTCTGAGCACATCAGGGAGGATGGGGAAGGGCTCTGAGCACATCAGGGAGGATGAGGAGGAGCTCTGAGCACATCAGGGAGGATTGGGGAGGGAGCGCGTCTCCTGCTGTCTCAGTGCTCTCCTGTGCTGGGAATACCTAACCCAAGAGGTGGGCATGGCCCCATGTGTGTCTCTGGAACATCTGCACTGAGTTGTATTTGCCCTGGGAAAGGAAAGACGCTACAGGCATGGCTGGGAAAAGCCTGCTGCCGGTGACTTTAAGCAGCCGAGTAAACTCTGCGTGCATGGGTGGGTGGGGGAACTGGGGTAGTGATGCTGACTGTCTGCCCCGCTGAGGACCCTCACTTGTGCAATCTTCTGCCCACTCAGGTATCCGTCAGCTTCAGCTAATACTTTTGAAAGTAGCCTTGATCCTAGGCATTGAGATCCACGTCAATGTGGAATTCCGAGGACTTGTGGAGCCTCCTGAGGATCAAGAAAATGAACGTGAGTGTACAAATAAGGAGGGAAAGGGGCTGGAAGGAGTGAGAAAGATTCGATCTATGGGGGAGACGACAGGCGTCTCGGGTAGTTTTCAGAGCTGGTTAAAGGGCTTCTCCGTTTGTACAGCCTGTGGAGGAACTTTGACTTAATGAGGAGGCCCTGACATAGTATGAGACATGCCGGGTGCTTGGATCCGTTACAGAAGGTCATGTGCTGGGGGACGTTCCTTTGTGAGCCTTCCTCAAAGCTTCTTTCTTTCTTTGGTTTGTGCCCCATGCTTTTATGCCTGCTATGTTTGACATGGGATTTTGTGCCATCTGCACACCTGGATATCTAGAGATCTGGGTGTATGAATATCTCAGGTGTATGAATGGGTCTGGTGATGACCTTCATTCTGACTTTGGTCCACAGGAATAGGTTGGCGGGCCCTGGTGCACCCCAAAACGCACCCTGTGTCAGAATATGAGTTTGAAGTGATCATCGGCGGGGATGGCCGCAGGAATACCTTGGAAGGTACTGGGCAGTCTCCTCCTCCTGCTGATTCACAGCCAGGGAAGGGTTGCCCTCCCCAAGCCCCGTAAGAGCTTGTGTCCTCAGAGTCCCCACTCCTGAGACCTCTCCTCTGGTCCGTGCCTGTGCTGGTGGGTGGCAGGCCCACCAGCTGGCTCTCAGGCACTTCTCTGGGTGCAGGGAGACAGGCTCTCATGAGCCGGGTGCACTGCAGATCTAGACCTGACTTATTCAAGCAGATGGAGCCTCACACTGAGTGCTTCTCTGGCCCGTCGGATTTTGAGGCGTGTGTTAGCTGTGGGTGACTTTGACATCTTGCTGGATTGGGAAGGCTTTGGGAGGTAGACACCTTACTTCCAGACAGAGGAGAGCTGCCCTCAATTTCCCGTGATTTCCACCCCCAACACTCCTCCCTGTCCCCATCCGAACCCCTCCTATTTCTCCTGTTTGACGTGAACTTCCTGCTTCTCTGGCCAGCTTTTGTCACCTCTGAAAATTTCTTCCCCACTTCCCAGGATTTCGTCGGAAAGAATTCCGTGGCAAATTGGCCATTGCCATTACAGCAAATTTTATTAACCGAAATACAACAGCAGAAGCCAAAGTGGAAGAAATCAGTGGTGTGGCTTTTATATTCAACCAAAAATTTTTCCAGGAACTGAGGGAAGCCACAGGTTGGTGTTAATACTTCCACGGCGGAAGGAAAGACTCTGAACACCGCTCTGGTCCTCATCTGGGGGGCTGGCGGGGCGGGGGTCGTTGCTGCTGCTGTGCTGTGGCCTCTGCCCTTTCTGCACTGCTGTGCTTCGCTCTGAGCGTTGTGCCGTTCATGCCTCTGTCTCCTGCTCTGCTGTCTTTTGTGCTCATCGCTGTGGCTGGGCTGCTCCTCCTGCTTGAACCCCTTCCCCTGCCTGGCACTCAGTCGCTGTGGGTGGGGAGCCCTGGTTTGTTGAGAAGCAGACTGTAGGTGTTGAGTGTGTTTTCTTTTTCCTGAGTTCATTTGCTTCTGAAGTAAACCACGTGCCAGATAAAAACGAGGCTGTTGTATGGTAGCTTGTGAATAGATTCACTTGGACATTCACTGCAACAAAAATGTGCGACAAATTGCAGTTAGCTGTTTTCTAGAACACAGTTTCTTACCATTGCATCTAATTTTTTAGGTTAATAGAGTTAAAGAGCCAGTAGTGCACTCTCTGCTTCCAGCATCTGGTTGTCTATCTTGCTCGTGAGCGTCTAGGAGATTCCCCCGTTGCTTTGATGAGTATCAAAGAGGCTTAACCTGAGAACTGACTCAGACCCTCTTCCTCAGGGTTAACCTCTCCCTTCTTCCCATCCTCACGTTTCTGCTTCCTGTTGATGGCTGTTGTTGGGATAACAGGGTGTCAGGTAAACGCAGAGCAGTGTGAGGATGGCCAGGCTTCCCCCTCTTTTTGTGAACAAACGGGCAGGGTGTGAAGATCGGGCTCAGACACCTGTTTTCTCTTTCCTGCTGGGGGTTCCAGGACCCCGGTCTCTGTGGACTGATAACAGTCATCCCCCCGCTTCTCAGCAGACCCTCACGTGTGAGTCTGTCCTCTGTCGCAGGGATCGACCTGGAGAACATTGTCTACTACAAAGATGATACACACTACTTCGTTATGACTGCCAAGAAGCAGAGCTTACTGGACAAAGGGGTGATACTGCATGTGAGTCACGGATTTCTTTTAGACCTCTTTTTATGTATCAGGTCATGTGATTACCAAGATAAAGAATTTTATTGTCTGATCAGTTTTTCTTGCAAAGTCATTAAAACGAGTACCTCACTCATCTTCTGCTGATGTTTTGTATTTTGTAATCCTCTGATGTTTTTTAGTTTAACACTTTAAAAAATCTCATTTTGGAAAATATCAAGTGTGAACAAAAGTGGAGAGACTTGGGTAATGAACCCCCGTGTGCCTCTTATCCAGCTTCACAGGGATCAGCACGCGGCCAGCACTGCCTACTCCCCACTCCTGCGTGGGGCTGTGCAGAGCAATCTCAGGTAGCATTTTGTGCATAAATATTCAGTGTAATTTTAGTGCTTAGGTTTGTGGCTTATGGTACATTCCCATGTGGCTGATTATTGGTTGGTTAATAGGTCGTCCTTTGGGAGAGGGTTGTAGAGCGAAGGGGCTTATAGAGGGAAGGGAATTTGGTGTTTCTGGGATCTGGTTACAGAGGCCCAGGGAACAGAGCCTTAGTCAGGCTTTATTTGGACCTCTTTGTGGCCTGACAGTGAGGACTCTTGTTCACCTGGAGTCAGGGCCAGCTAAGCCTTTTTTCCAGATGACTAATTGTGTGACATTCCCTGAGACGATGACCTGGAAATGGAATCAGAGAGCCACAGGTGGATGGTTCCTCCAGAGATGGTTCCTCAGGAGAGTTTCTTAAGTCTTGCTTGGTCTGGCTGGTCTGGGTTCGAGAATTACTATTGCTGTGCTGACGTGCTGACCCAGGCCCCTGCGGTCCCAGTACAGACTTGCGGCTGAGTGTCAGGGCGTCCCAGGTCTGCAGGGTGGTGATGCGTGACACTGCCACTTTGCCTTGGGCAGCGCTGGGGAGCAGGGAGCTTGCCCGCAGCAGTCTCCTCCTCGGGGGCCTCCTGTCTGTGTCTCAGCCCCGTGGCCTTTGTGTGAGTCAGGAGAAGGGAGCAGAGCAGTGGATGCAGCCCATGCCGCCGGAGTATATCCAGGGTGGGATATACTCAGTTGAATGTTTCATCGGGAAGAGATACTCATGAGCCTGCTGGTGTGCCTTGGGGCCAAGCTAAGACTTGACATCTACCGTCCTCGTCAGGACTGGTAATCAGTTGACATTATGTTGGAACAATCTAGATTGGCGCAACCTGATGTACTTTTCCTATTTGTTTTTTTTGTTTTTTGTTTTTAGCACACAGGGTGTGTGCCACTGAATCCTGAGCCCATGGTGGCTACTCACTAAGTATTGAACAAACCAACTTGAGTGTGCATGTTTGCCCTTTCCATCTTGTCTGGGCAGCTGGAGGTGCCCTCAGAGACACTTGGGGAGCTCTGGTCGCCCTTGAGGAGGAGGCCTGGTCGCTGTGCAGAACCTCCAGAGCAGAGGAGTTTCTCAGTCCTCTCTGTGGAGAGCCCTTTTTCTCTCATCATTTTTCTTTGTTGGTGGATTACTGTGGGGCCTTCCAGAATCCTGTGTATTGTTTGGAAAGCTTCTGTTCCATCCTCAGTGTATCTCTTGCCGGTTCCCTGGGCTGCTGGTGCCCCCACCTTCTTATCCGTCGGGCATGGAAGCTTTTGGGTTCTTCCTTTGGGGTCGATGGGAGACTCAGGTTGAGTGTCCTGTGTTGTCCAGTTGCTGTCGGAAGAGGATGCTTGCTGATAGCAGCCTTAACTGGGGGTGCTTCTCAGTTTACAAGGCACCATCCCATGAGTCATTGTATTTGGTGTTCAGAGCAGCTCCGTGAGGTGGAGTGGATTAGACTGCACAAGTAGTGACTTGTTCTAAGAACGATGGAAAAGCAGGGACTCTGTTTCTAGCTGGCAAAACCTGTGTTCCTTTAGAAACAAGCCCCCCTCCCTTCCCGAATTTGTGTGGAGGACTTATTTATTGGAACAGGAAGCCACTCTCGGGGCGGGGAAGGTGGTGTGGCCATGGCCTTCCCTTGAGCCTCCCCCCGTCTCTGGAGACAGGACTACGCTGACACGGAGCTCTTGCTCTCCCGGGAGAATGTGGACCAGGAGGCCCTGCTGAGCTACGCCCGGGAGGCAGCCGACTTCTCCACCCAGCAGCAGCTGCCATCGCTGGACTTCGCCATCAACCACTACGGGCAGCCTGACGTGGCCATGTTCGACTTCACGTGCATGTATGCCTCCGAGAATGCGGCCCTGGTGCGGGAGCACAACGGGCACCAGCTGCTGGTGGCTCTGGTGGGGGACAGCCTCCTGGAGGTGAGAGTGGGTGTTGGGGGCGGCATGACTAGGAACATGGGGTCCCAGGCTGGGAGCGTCTGTGTCATCCTGCCGTGTAGAGTCCAACCTAGGGGCTCAGAGCCTGCTGAGTTAGGTTTAGGACCTGCCAGGTTGTTGGGGGGAAGGGCAATATGTCCTGCTAGAACGTCCTCTCAGGTCCAAAGGCTTTCTTTGCTCAGGAGTTTAGTTTCCCTCTATTAAAAGGTAATTAATTCTCTGTTTTCTATCTCCTTCTAGCCTTTTTGGCCAATGGGAACAGGAATAGCCCGGGGCTTTCTGGCTGCTATGGACTCAGCCTGGATGGTGCGTAGCTGGTCTCTGGGGACAAGCCCCTTGGAAGTCCTGGCAGAGAGGTAACCGCAGGGGCCCTCTGTGATGAGATGGAGCGTCAGTTGTAGGCTGGGCTCAGGTTTCTCCTCCTTAATTGATGATATATTCTTATTTAGGAGAAGAAAGGTAAGATAGGTATTCATAAAATCATAGACACCTACCGCTTATCTCAGGGATGTTCTCCTGTCACTCTCCAAAGCAAACTCTTCCAAGCGGTGTCTGAATCTTTGTGTAACACTGCCGGGTGTTCTCTGATTCCTCTGTGACAGTTATGTAAACAGGGGTATGAAAATCCTGTGTCAAGTCCTTCTTGTCTTTGAACTAGAGAGACTTATACTAATGAAATCAGTGTGGTAGCTGGGGATGTCCTAACTTAGAACTAATTAAAGATGCCTTTGAGTTCAAAGGGAAACACCAAACTACTTGTAAACATTTCTCAAATGTCAGATGTTTTGAAGCAGATAATTGCAAATGAGCTAAGACCTGGGATTTGCATGCTGATAAAGAACAGGTGCCTTGACCAGAACTAGAGGAAGAGGATATGCTGGGTGAAATTCAGGGTTCATATCATTTTAAGTCTGTTACATAAGGTCCTCTGGGGTCACAGTTACCTAAGGGGTCACAGCCAGGAAATGGCAGTCCTTCGAGGGTGGGACACGTGGTCTCAGGGGTCACGAGGGTGTGGAGAGAAGCTGGACACGTGGGCGGGGTGTGTGGGAGGGGGCCTTTGCAAGTGGCAAGTTTTTTTCATCAGTGACTTTCTTAAAAATTTGGTGAACTTGCCAAAACAGAGCACAGTAGTAAATTAGATTCAGGCTTTGCTCCCGCCCACAGCAGTGTGCTTGCCCTTCTTTCTGGGGCGTAGCAGGCTGGGGCCTGTGGGATCCTGGAGGTGGAGGGGATGGGAAGCAGGGCTGATGTGGAGGTGGGGGAACCCCATCCAGGAGGAAGGCTGGCCCTGCCCTGGGCTCTCAGAACATAGAAATATCATCAGAGGTGTTTCTGTTGGTGTCACTGCTCTGAGCGTATTGTTCGTTGTTGCAGGGAAAGCATTTATAGGTTGCTGCCTCAGACCACCCCTGAGAACGTGAGCAAGAACTTCAGCCAGTACAGCATCGACCCGGTCACCAGATACCCCAACGTGAATGTCAACTTTCTCCGGCCGAGCCAGGTGAGAGTGCCTGGCCAGTCGGGCATGACCTGGCCACTGTCAGGCCCGGTCAGACCCTGTGGATACGAGCATACACAGCCTTCCTTAAGAACCAAGTGACGTCTCCCTGAGTTGGCTGAGGAGGCGTTTTCCATCAGCAGATGGAGCCCCCAGGGAGGCGGGTGTGCAGTGAGGAGCAGGGCACAGCCCTGGTGCCCTGGGCAGGGCGTGTGGTGCACACCTGCCTCACTGCCACCAGTCACTGTGCCCGGGCCCTCCCCTCCCCTGCCCTTGTCTCCTTGTCTGCGCCATGGAGACCACCACCCCAGCTCCCCGGGTCTTTGTGCTGCAGACCGACTGGTCCCTTGAGAGGACTTGGGAAGATAAGACTCTGCAAGTGAAAAATACTGTCGTCCAGTTCAGAATGTCTGAAGCCTTGTTATTGCACCAAGAGTGACATTTCACAAAACACAGTAATTCCAAAGAGTCCAACAACGTTGGGAAAGCAGCTCATTCAAGATATCTGTGTCCTAGACTGTACACTGGGCCTCTGTGTTTAGGGGTGAAACCTGCTGTTACTGGGCAGGAGTCATGGCCCAGCAGAGACTAAGCAAGCCCCTCCCGCCATGGCCAGGTGTCTGTCTGTCACAGGTCCTCACAGCGCGTGTGTTTGTGTGTGTGACCTGCTGCGTCCCTGAAGGGGTGAAGGCTGGCGTTACCCCTTCTGACCACACATTTCCCAGGTTTTCACTGTGGGCATTCTGTTCTCAGGTGGGCCTTGGTTCCTTGGTGTGTGATTTCCCTTCTTCACGACTTATAACCTTCCTGCCAGGTGCGCCATCTGTATGATACTGGAGACACAAAAGACGTTCATTTGGAGATGGAGAACCTTGTGAATTCCCGAACCACCCCAAAGCTGGCCCGCAACGGTGAGTCCCGGTTCGGCCTTTCAGCCAACTCGGCGTGTTCTGTGTGAAGGCTGGGCTGTGGTGTGCACAGTGCTCGTCAGCACTGGACGGGACGTGACTGCTCTGCCCCGTGATACACAAGTCAGCCCGACAGCCAGGAAATAGCAGTGCTTCAGGGCTGGGAAACCTGGTCTCAGAGGTCACGAGGGAGTGGAGAGAAACTGGATACATGCTGTTGAGAGGGCGGGGTGTGTGTGCGGGGGCCTTTGAGTGCACATGCCAGCCCAGGTTTGCGGGGAAGGTCTTATCGGAGAAGCCATGGCCTCGAAGCTGAGGACCACGAGCCTGCGGGACACGATGGTCGAGGCAGAGCCCGTGCTGTACTTTGTGTCTGGTGAGGCCTCTGAAGAGTTCCTCGGGAGGAGAGTGACTGGTCACTGCAGGTGAGCCAGGCGGAGAAGGGCACCGGGCCGAGTGGGTAGTTAGGGCTGCATCCATGTCAGGCTCACTGGCCTGACGTTGAGGCCGTGGATGAGAAGGGAGACTGTGTCCAGTCCAGCCGTGCCCGTCAGTGAAGGGTGTGCCTTGCCATCTGAACTTGGGTTTCTGTGTCTGAAATGGGGGTGCCTATCGTGCCTCACTCCGGCTATGAGGACCTGGGGGCGCGGTGAGGTGTTCACTGCAACACTTGGTGTACAGCGGGGTGTCGAGTGGTAGCCGGGAGTATTAAGGAGCCAGAAGCACTGAAGAGCCTGAATAAGGAAGTGGGGCTGAAGGTTCTGTTCTGAGGTTTGAGTTCTGTCGTGGGCATCTTGAAGTTGACGTGCTGTTGGAATATCAAGATCATCTTCCTTGAAAGCAGAGAATGTGTCTTGTTTGGCTGCCCCATATGGCTTGTGGGACCTTAATTCCCCAACCAGGGATTGAACCTGTGCCCTTGTCAGTGAAAGCAAGGCATCCTAACCTCTGGACGCCAGGGAATTCCCCTGGAGACTGTGTCTTTGTTCACTGCCGTTCTGGAGCCTGAACTACTGAGGTTGTCCAGTACACACTGGGCCGACGGACATAGACTCGGGAAACGCCTGAATGAAGTTAGTCCAGGAGCCAGGAGATCAGACGAGGATGCCAGCAGCGCTTCTATGTGTCGTTTCAGGATTTGTTTCCCCGAAAGACTTAAAATAGGGTTTTCAGAAATGCGGTTTTTATCTTATGTTCACAAAGCACTTAGTGATCAGTACAAGGTTGAATATTTTCAGCTGCCTAAGGTAAGGAACAGACTTTCTTGGACACGAATAGGAGTTACCAGATTCTTCTAAATGCTCTACGTCAGGGCTCTTCTGATGCAGTTATGAAAAACGGATTTTTATAATGGCTTTTCATATTTTAGGAGACACATCAGTGACTGGAAAATGTCCCCGGATGTGCGTTGTCTCTGTGTCGAGTGTTTCAGGGCATGTCGGCTTGTCTTGCTGAGGGCTCAGCCTGCCACTCTGGGGTCCTTGGCTCCGCCTGTGTGATCCTGCGGAGTTGCTTTCACCTGGAAAGTGCAGGACCGAACCTTTCTTCTTGGGTCCTCCAAGTGTTGCTTTGGAGGGAAGGCGTTTCCTCCCCCAGCTGCTGCCAGCTCTCCAGGGAGATCCCAGGGCCGCTGGTGTGAGGGTGTCAGCAGGTGGTCATTCCCTCTGCAACCCTGTCCTGGAGAGCCGGCGGGACCCTGGGCTTCAGTGTGCTTGGGTCCAGGTCACCCACGGGTAGTCTGCCATCTGTCTGGGGCATGGATGTTGACCTCAGAGTCTGTATAAATTGGGAGTTTCTTGCCTACCTAAAACTTCACAGGAATTTCCTGGGGGTTCCGTGGTTAGGACTCTGCGTTCTCACTGCTATGGGCCCGGGTTCAGTCAGCCCCTGTTGAGGAACTAAGATCCCATAAGCCACACTGTGTAGCCAAAAAAAAAAAAAAAATTATATAATACCAGTTAAATAGCTTCTTACTTTTGAAAACCAGTGACAGCTATTTTGTCCCTGCCTTCAGTATGTTTTCAGACTGGTTATGTGATTCTCTGTCAAGGCTCCCAGGTGACTACACCTCCAATAATAACGTTGTTGTTGTTCTAGAGTCTGTGGCTCGTTCCAGCAAGCTGCTGGGTTGGTGCCAGCGGCAGACCGATGGCTACGCTGGGGTGAATGTGACGGACCTCACCATGTCGTGGAAGAGTGGCCTGGCCCTGTGTGCCATCATACACAGATACCGCCCTGACCTGATGTGAGTCCAGGCTTGGCCTCATCCGTACTCCCCGCGCTCAGGTGGCCTTTTCCTAGAACGGGACACGTAGCGCAGTGCTTCCTCTGCAGCTTGTGACTGGTCTTGATGTAGCCGTGTTTAAAGCTCTGTCTCTCGGGCGCTCTGTGGCTCGGCCCAGTAGTAGCCAACTAAGTGTATAAGTCTCCATACTTGCGAAGTGGACCCCCTGAGCCTGCTAACATCCCATGAAGGGAAGCCCTGTTTCCTGGCCCCAGCTGAGCTCTGCACGCAGCCAGCTCTCTGTCCAGTGCTGCTGGTCACGAGGAGAGTCTGGCTGGGTGGGACCCAAAGCACGTGTGTCCTTCCTGGCAGAGCACCTGCTCCGTTCACGGGGCTTGCCCGCATTGTCTCTGTCTCCTGCACTTTATGCGAGTGTCAAGCTCGTGACACTCAGGTGGCCTTACCTCCCTGTGTGGTGCCATTTCCTCTCTTGGGCGTCCTGTGCTCATCAAACGCAGACTAGCGCAGCAGGACGACCCAGGTCAGCTGGTGCCTGGTGCACCCAGCTGCCCCTGCAGGCGGTCCTTACCATGGAAGCCAAGCAGGAAGATTCAGAAGCAAGCAGAGCACGTGGGATTATCTTGACTGTCTGTGTCCTTTCATCATTAGGTCCACTTATGGGCCCATTTTTGTGTCTGTTTTATTTTAATGATTACCGAAGGAATCCTGAAAGACCTAGTTCCCATTTATGCTAATAAAGCAGCCTTACCTGGTATTTAGAAATGGGGATTTCTGATTTGCTTGGATAAAGTAAGTGACCTCTGGTGCCCGGTCCCTGGCTCATGTAGAGGCGGATATAAAGCGAGTGGAAGTCACCTAGTCACCCTCTCTGGGGGGCAGCTTGGGGACAACCGTGGTAATGGCACGGGAGTGCTGCAACGAGGGCCAGGCAAGTCACTTCTGCTCCAGAGCGAGAGCAGGACAGAGGGCCGAGGTCACAAGCGCCGGAGGGAGCCTGGCCAGTGCATGGGGCCACACTTCTGATGGACGGACCGAAGGGGCTCCAGGGGCCTGGGGATTTCCTCCTGATGCACACAAAGCCCGGAGTCGTTAACTTGGCACTGTTCAAGCTGTAGTGACTTCACTCAGGATGAGGCCTCCACAGTTTAATAGGCTTAATATACAGAGTAAAGGAATTTAGCAAGTGAAAAAGTTACACAAGTGAGTAGGTTAACATAAAATAAGGCCTTCTCGGTTAGTCTGAAGTCACCTAATGAAGGAAGCTATCAGTCTTTACTTGACTGAATAGCAGGAAGCCTGAAACCCAGTGGGAAATGTTCGTTAATCTAAGTACTTAGGGAAACTCAGGGACTTAGCAATGAAATAACCTTTTGAGGAAAGTTTTGGAATTTCCCTGTGAGCAGAAGGCCGAGTATGATTCACTAGAGCCGACCTAGTCTATCAACAGCTTGTCAGCTCCATGGATGCGGGGGTGATGGCTCCAGGCTTTTTAAACACAGCCTCATCCAAACAGGATCTGTTCCCTGTTGAGCCCGAGGTTACTACACGCAGACCACGTGCAGGTGCAGGGGAAACATAAGAAAAACAGCTCCTCTCCTTGAGCCTACATTTTAGTAAGAAGTTTACCTTACTGGAGAAATGTTTTGTTTTCCAACTTTTCCCTCTTGTCTTTTGTGGGTAGATCTTTAATCTGGAGTTCTTCCTGAGGATGATTTGATTTTATTAGTAAGAGGAAGCAAGCTGAGAAGTGAGATAGGTTTGCTGTCCAATTTCAGTGAGGTCCTAAACTTGGGCTTTTTAATGACTACTCCATGATACACTGTTTTCTGGTCTGGGGCTCTGTCAAGCGTGGTCTTGACATGTCTTCTTCATCTTATTCCTCAGAGATTTTGACTCTTTGGATGAGCAGAATGTGGAGAAGAATAACCAGCTGGCCTTCGACATTGCTGAGAAAGAGCTGGGCATTTCTCCCATCATGACAGGCAGAGAGATGGCCTCAGTAGGGGAGCCGGACAAGCTGTCCATGGTTATGTACCTGACCCAGTTCTACGAGATGTTCAAGGACTCGCTCCCCTCCCGAGGTGAGGGTCCCCGGGGCTGCTGGGTGGGTCCCTGTGCCCCCTCTTCCATCAGACCTGCTTCTCTGCGGGTGTTGGCAGGCCCTCCTTCTGACCCTTTTTGCTCAGCACACCTGCGAATGTTGAATCCTTGAGCATTCCTGTTCCCGCGTTGTTCAGTGCTTGGAACGACGTCTGTTCCCTTGAAACTCTGTCTTGCTCTTGGCTTCTGTGACCCTGGACCAAACTTGCCTTGTTCTCGTTCCTCTGTGACTGTTCTTTCTCTGGCTGCTCTTCCTTCTCCTGCTTTTTAGTGTTTCCAGAAGTCTTCCCTTGGCCCTCAGGCTGCCGGGAGGCAGATGAAGTAAGCGTCGTAGTGCTTACGCATGCTGACCGTGGTGCCTGGCCTGGTTTGCACCCCGTTGCCTCCCCTGTTCAACTGGAGGCAAGTCGCTAAACCTCCCTGTGCCTCAGTTTCCCCTTCTATAAAATGGGGGCAACGTGTAGATAATTAGATTGTGAAATGCTGAGAAGAATGTTTGGCGAATGGAAGCACTTACATAAATGTTAGTTATTTCAGTTATTATCTCAGCGTTACTGTTGTCACTAATAAAACGTTGGAATCCAGAGATTTGAGGTGCCATTCTCCAGCGTCTTCTAGCCATGTACTTGTAGACCTCTGAGGCTTTTTCTTGTTAGAGATACAGTTCTTGCGACAGAAATCCACAAGTCTAACATCAGTATGCCCGTCAGGGAGAGCCCCCCTCCGTGTGAAGCTAAGTACAGCTGTCTGCACACCCCAGAACGATGGCTTGGCTTGCACCTTGTCTTCCCCACGTCTCTCCCATTCTATCTCTGCTTGAACTTTTTATCCTCAAAGTGAGGCTTTGGCACTCTGCTGTGACCCACACACACAGGCAGATTGCAGTTTTTGAAAAGCAGAAGCGGAGGGTTTTGTGACTGAAATTGATCGGGGCAAGTGTTGGTCCTGTTTGTGTGCATGGAGAAGAGAAGGTCTCGCGTGCAGGCCTCTGTGTGCGTTTTCTCGGGCGTTCTTGCTAGGTTCAGAGCGCCCTGGCCCTCCTGCGGGGAGGTGCCCTCGGGGCTGTCCTTGAACACTGCTGATTTCTGCCCTCAGACGCCTCAGACCTGAATGCGGAGGAGAGGGCTGTCCTAATAGCCAGCACCAAGTCCCCCATCTCCTTCCTGAGCAAACTCGGGCAGACTATTTCTCGGAAGCGCTCCCCCAAGGTAAGCGGATGGGATTTCCTCCAGCTCCAGAGCTAGAGGTGAGGTGCAGAGAGTGAAGAAACATGGTTTCCCTCTGTTCTTGGTGCAGGACAAGAAGGAAAAAGACTTGGATGGTGCTGGGAAGAGGAGAAAGACCAGCCAGTCAGAGGAGGTGAGAGAAATGCCTGGGATTTGCTGGAGCAACTGTAGTATGCCTCTTCCTGGCTTAATCCCCCAATGTCCGAGTTGGTATTGCTGGATCTTTCCAGTTCATCCACGTGAGGAGGGTGGGCATGGATGTTTCCTGTGGCCTTGTGCCTCTGTTCTCTGGAGAGTATTCCTGGAGCACACTCGTGTGCATGTAGCCTTCCTTTCTCTGTGGGGTCACACACATGGTGAAGGGCAAGGGGCCTTCCCGGGATGTGGCCACACCAGCAAAAGCCGGAGCACCTCTTCATTGCTGCCCCCGCCCTGAGTCCATCTTGAGATGAGAACCTCAAGGAGCGCTCTAACCTTGAGACCAGCCATCGCGCCAGGCCCGGGGGGCGGGCAGGGGGGCTGCTCTGACACAGGCGGCTCTCGGGCCCCATGTTCCTCAGGAGGACACGCCCCGGGGCCACAGAGGAGCAAGGCCCACCCTGGTGAGCACGCTGACCGACCGGAGGATGGACGTGGCCCTTGGCAACCAGAACAAAGTGAAGTACATGGCAACCCAGCTGCTGGCCAAGTTTGAGGAGAACGCGCCTCCACAGTCTGTGGGTGTGAGGAGACAGGTAGGCCCCACTCACCCACCAGGACCTGGTCTGACCTCAGAGGAGGGGGCTGGTGAGATGGGGAATGTCCCAGACCCCCCGAGGGCTCTGGACTCGAGGCGGCGTCTGTGTGGGGAGGGACAAGGGTTACTGCGTCACCAGGCAGGTCTCAGGTGTCTGTGACAGACGCACACCTGGGCCCTTTGCAGCGTGGTGGGGTCTCAGTCTCTGCACGTAGGTGTGTGTGCACACGCATACATATATGAGTAATAAACCAGCGCTTGCCCTGATCAACCTCAGTCACAGAAACCTCTGCTTCTGCTTATTGAGGAAAATGCTGAAAAGAATAACGTTGGTAATTAAGGCCCCTGTAGTGTTACTGATGTTTTGCCGTGTCTCTTTCGGGTCTTTCCTCAGTGCGTCTTCGTTTCCATAGTTGAGGTCATTGTTGTACACTTTTCTGTTCTGCTTTTTTCCCATAACTTTGGGCAATATTTCCATGTTCCGAACTCCTTACGAGTCTCTTCCAAAGTGTGCACTCTACACCTTTCTTAACCCTTCTTTTGGTGCTGAGTGTTGACTTGTTTCTCATCGCTGATGATAAGCATGGAGGTGAACACTCTGCTGACAGAGCTGCCTTATTAGACTGTCCTTGGCGAGGTCAAGAGTGGGCGTGTTGTCAAGACGCTCTGTGGACTGACCTCACTCCCCCGAGTCCTGCTGAGGGCTGGCCGGCAATGTCTGTCCCGTCTCGTCTCTCCTCTTGCTCGTCCAGAAGTCACTCTGGCTTCTCATGAGAGGAGGTGCTGGCATAGTGCGGTCCACACCAAAAGCTTCTTCCCAGACCCCTGGTGCTTAAGCGCGCGTCTCCTCTTCACCTCCTCCACGTCATCAGCCCCTGTTCCTGTGGACCAGGCCGGGCCCACCACCTGAACGTCTTCTCACGCCTGGTGCTCGCTCAGATCCTCACGCCTCAGGCGTCCGTGCCGAGGAGCCTGCAGCCCAGGCCCCGTCCCACCTCGGGAACATGGGATGCTGTCTGCCAGAGGAAGTTTGTCCTCGAGATGCACGCCTCATTTTCCAAGTGGCAGTTAGTGGTTTAGGCTCAGAGCAGTGAGCTTGGGAAAAGGATACTCAGAATTACAGCTCTGTCTGTCTACTCCTTTGCATTTGTTTTTGACCTAGTTGAGGGTTTGTTTTTTTTTCACAAGTGTAACCTACATATTTTTCTTTATAACTGTAGCTTTGTAGAATTAATTCTCTGAGCCCTTTTTCAGTTCTTAGATGTGTGTCTGTCTGCTGTGAGGGTTATCTTTGTGTCTTCTACCTTAATGTGTGTTTTTTTTGTTTTTTTTGTCTCCATGTGCTGTCCCTCCCCACACTGGCCTGTGTGTCACAGCCGACACAGGAGCGTGGGGTCAGCCAGCCGTCCAGCTGCCTGCCCGAGCAGGGTCGCTCTGCTCCCACCCCCCAGTGGAAACAGGTAAAGGAACTGCCCGGGCCCAGGCCTTCCCACCCGCTCCTCCTCTGAGCCAGCTGGGTGGAGGCCTCACTGGAGCCCCGGGTAGGGATCTGTGCGCATTTGAGTAGACTCCAGGAAGATCTAACAGAGAGTACGGACAGTATCAGGCGTCCCTAATAGCTCAGTTGGTAAAGAATCTGCCTGCAATGCAGGAGACCCTGGTTTGATCCCTGGGTCGGGAAGATCTGCTGGAGAAGGGATACGTGACCCACTCCAGTATTATTTGGCTTCCCTTTTGGCTCAGCTAGTAAAGAATCCGCCTGCAATTTGAGAGAACTGGGTTCGATCCCTGGGTTGGGGAGATCCCCTGGAGAAGGGAAAGGCTACCCACTCCAGTATTCTGGCCTGGAGAATTCCATGGACTGTATAGTCCATGGGGTCACAAAGAGTCAGACACAACTGAGCAGCTTTCACTTTCACTAAGAGTATCACATGACCTCTATAACCCCTTCGGTTTTGGGAATCCAGTGAGCAGGCTGAGCTGTTTGTTTAGTGTTGAAACCAGCTGGGACTGCGTGGTGAGGTTCCAGAGTCTTTGGGGTTTTGCTCTTATAACCTTTAAACCCAAGTTGACCTTTAGCTGACTCGTGTCTGCATGACCCCTGGAGGACCATCCTGAGTTTGGGGCTCGGGGAAGTGGGCCTTTCCTGTTAAACAGGAAAATGTTATCCAGGTAATAGTTTCAAACTGTGGTTTGTTTTCCTTGTTTCAAACCATGGACATGGATCTGTAGGCTTTATTGGTGTTTTTGCTACATTTAGAATATCCTTTTTAGAAATTTTCACTGAAATCTCTGCAGAATCTCCTGTAGAGCGACTTCTACATGGTAGAGTGGGGCAGAGAGAGAGGAGGTGGCGCCTGGCAGTCACAGGAAGCCCGCCGGCCACGGGAGGCCTCTGCTCCGTCCCTCCTGCATCAGGAGCGAGGCCTGGGTGTGCTGACTCGTGGTTCGGAATCACTGAGGACTGGGGTTCTGAGTGGTGGTCGCTGTGTGGCCATGGTGCCCTCCTGTGCTGGGAAGTGCTGGGGGGTGGTGAGTTAGGTTTAGTTTAATGACTTTTAGGGCAGATTGTTTCTTTGTTAACCTTTCTTTTAAGAATATGCACAAAAGGCAGGCCTGTGAGGCTGAAATGGAAGCTTCTGAGCAGAGTCCAGACTCACCACAAAGCCAAGCTGCCTCTTCATGTGCCTGGGGAAGGGTGGTCTTCTGAGAAAAACTCGTTAGCAATTGATTTCTGTTTTACTGACTTACCCTTCACCTTGAGTAGACCCTCTGATTTAAAGATCAGTCTTTAATGGAGGATCTCTGAAAGGGAAGATGAACTACTTTGCCAGGTTCTTACACTCGTCACAGAGGTGGCCTGAGACAGGAGTCTCTGGGTGAAGAGATGGCCTTGAGTGGCACATCCTGGAGCGGTCCAGGGCAGGGACCCCGCCAGGCTGCAGGGGCGCCTGGAGCCTCAGCCCGTGCGGGTGCTGCCTGCACACATCCGGGTGGTCTGCGGTCGCGGTCAGTGGAGTTGAGTACGTACTGCCAGCTTCTCCAGGCAGAACAGAACCCTTACAGTGAAGTCTGGTCTGGGAAGGGGCAGCGGAGATGCGGGTTAGAAGGCGCAGCCGGGTCTCTGCAGCGTCAGACCTGTGCTGTGTGTTGTGTGGAGCAGAATTGTCAGCCTCCCCGCTGTGGGGGCCGGGACCCCAGTTCACGCCCTCGTGGATGCGTCACGTCCTGGATGACACATCCCCAGTACTGACTTGGGGGTGTCACGAGCCGTGCACCTAGTCCCTGAGGGAGAGGACACTGCCAGGCGCCACACAAATGGGGACACGGGAGGACTCCTTTGGGAGGTTGGGGGTGCAGACAGGAGTGGTGTCCCTGCCTCCCCGCTCCCAGGCTTTGCAAGCAGCACCCCACACGTCGGTCTGGGCGAGAGGAAGCTGAGGCCCCTCTAACCTAGGAAGCTGGTGGTTTGTTAAGCACCAAAGGGTCCTACGCTAGAGACAGCCCCCCAGGAAGTGGACACCGTGGAAAGGGGCATCTGGGGAAGTGGTCTGCGGACACTGCAGTGTCAGTTGGCAGAGGTGCTCTTTTTGTCTCCTGTCTCCTGCTCTTTCCTGTGTTTCCTTGGTCATCTCCCAGAACCTTTCGAGTGTGAGTGAGGGTATGTCCTGGGCCCCTCTCTTCTGCCCCCGACTTTCTTGATAAACCAACAAAGAAGAATGTGGTCCAGGTCTGTGGGATTTAGAAAGTGCTGCACTGTAGGTCCTGAGCCCACAGCGGCTGCACGAGACTCGGATCTGCAGACAGTGCGCCTCCAACCAGAGGCTGACGGCAGGCGGGGCGGGCGCTCCCTGAAGACACGGGTTTGTGCTGACGGAGGCACCGGGTCGGGGAGGGGTCTCAGGATGCCTTTGGCAGGAGCCTCTCGTCCTTCCAGAACCAGCCTCAATGTGGCCGTCTTTTCACCTGTGTTCTCTCTGTTTGTGTCTGTTGGTGTAAAAGCGACGGGACAAGGAGCGTTCTCGGACCTGCCCCAAAAAAGTGATCACCCTCTCTCCTCCCCCTACTCCGCCTCCCTGTCGGGCACATGGCGGCCAGCAGGTGACCCCCTCTGCATGCTCTGCCTCCTGTGTGCCTGCCTGCCTGTGTGGGTGGCTAGGGTGGAGACCAAGTCAGAGTCCCCCTGTTTCCGTGGTGACCGGTACTGGTGCACCTCAGGGTAGCAATTGTACGGTCAAACCCTGGGTGGTTTAATCCAGTCCTGTATCATAAGAAGATGACTGTGCAGCTGTAAACTAAACTTTAAACTACACTGACCCAGACACAAGGTCTGACAGCCCGCGCACACTTTCATGCAGCCCTGCTGGAGTCAGCCATGTTGGTCTTGCTGCCCAGGGAGACGCAGTTCAGGTGGACTTTGGAAGCTTTTTCTAAGGCTTCACTTTATGAGTTTGGTTCCTTTGGATTTTGCGAGCCTGCCTCCTGTTTACCTGGCTTTTGCCAACAAATGGCTGCCCTTCCGTCCACCCCTCTTGCTCTCCAGGCAGACACTGGAGAACTGCTTCATGGCAAGTGGGCCATACATGTGTTTGTGGCCAGCACGCCCACTGAAAGTGCGTTACAGAACAGTGTTTTTGACTTGTGTTGCATGTCCCTGTAAAATAAAACAGTGATTTTAAAGAAAGGCAGGATCTATGGAAAGACATTTCCTTAGCTATGGTAGCCTGTTCAGGAGGTGACCCTCTGCTGTGTCTGATGAGCAGGCCCAGCAGATGTCCCTGGGTCTGGACCCTGAGCCCTTGTGGGGCTGTGACTGCCCTGGGCCCTGTCCGTGTCAGAGAACAACCACAGGCGTTTCCTGTGAGCCAGGCAGAGTTCTGAGCACTTTCCTGTGTCATCTCAGTCTCTTCTCACGATAAACCTATAAGGCAGGTCCCGTTAGCGTCAACCTCTTATAGCTGAGGAGACAAAGGCGGAGGGTCAGGAGGCCAGGTCACGCAGTGAACAGTGATCTAAGAGCTGAGCCCGAGTGTGTGACTCTGGAGCTTGAGTCCTGGCCTTATCCAGCCCTCAGGGACCCACTTGCTCATGGGCTCCAGAGAAACTTGGAAGCTTTGGGTCAGTTTTGCACAGGCACAGGGCCATACAGTGAATCCTGGGTTATCCAGAGTGACCGGAGGCCTCCACAGCCCCATGAGTGCTCCTCAGGACAGCAGGGGCCTGTGTACCGGGCCTGTCCTTCCGTGCACAGCTCTTTGTTCTCCTCGCCCTGTCCTGTGATCCTGTTCAGGGACCATGCCCCACCCTGGAGTTTCCTGTGGACTGTTGTCATGGTCATTTACTCCAGCCGATTTCCACCTCCCCACCTTTCCTTCCTAATGTCTTGTTGTGGAAAGCTTCGCCCCTCTAACCTGCCTCTCCTGTTAACCTCCCATTGAACGCCTGGCCGTGTGCTGCTGTGTGGAAGAAACGTGTCTGCTCCACCTTTGTACTAACTGTAGCCCTTTATCCATGTGGCTGGCTTGTAGGAGGACAGCTGTGCTGGGAGTTGTCCTTGGGTGATGGGGGTTTGAAGTGGATGGGGTTGTGGTTGCTGGGGGCAGCAGGCCGCAGGATGTGTGTTGAAATGAACTCTGACTCTGTCGCACTGTCACTCAGTAGGTCCAGATAGAGAGTTTGGATGGAGCTTAAGTTTCTGCTTTGTTGCCAACAGACACACAGGGATTTTGATGCCGACAGCCGTGGCAAGCAGAGCCCCCAGCACGAAAGGGTAAAAGCATGCCCATGGCATGGGACGCTGGCAGCCACACAGACGCGGCACGCTAGGGCGGGGGGCAGGGGGGAGGTGGGCGTGGCCCCTGGCCCTTGCTTTTTGCACTCTGGTCACCCAGCCAAGAGCCAGAACTCTTTGCTAGCAGTGATGACCCATGGGAATAGCATTCCTGGAGAGCATCTGTCCACTCCAGAAAAGAACCCTCAGATGTGTGCTTCTATGAAAGGCCTCTTCCTCCTGCCCTCAGCCCCCTTTCCCACCCATAAATACGTGCCTTTGACTCCAGGGCAAGGGTCAGGTTCCAGAAGCAGGAGGAATTTGCTTGGCTCTTCCGCGAGTCTGGGATCTCGAGGTAGAAATCCCGAGGAAGCCAGAGCTCTTACCAGCGTGGGGAATTTTCAAGGATGAAGAGGACAGGGCAGGGAAGGAAGGTGACAGCGGAGTCTGTGATGCGGAGCTGTCGATCCTCTGTCTGAGAAACTAGGGGCAGACCGCCAGTCACACCTGGCCATCGAATAATCTGAGGAGTAGCAGAGATGCCCGTGTAAAAAGCCTGCTGACTTTATGGAACGGTCTTGGTTGTCGTTACCCTTTAATTGATCCCTGAGTGGATGCCTCTCTGCAGCCAGAGCGAGAACCAGCTCTCGCTGTTCATTTCATGTGGGCCTTCTCCTCTTTTTTTTGGCTTCCCTCTGCCTTTGCTCTCTGAGAAGTGTGCTCGTGACTGAGCAGTAGTTTCCGGCTCCCCCGGGCCCATCAGGAAAGTAGCAGTAGCCCTGTGTCTCGTACTGTCAGCAGGGCAACGGGAGCAGGTCCCTGGGGCAGGAGGCGGGGCTGGGTGGCCTTTCCACGTCACCCGTGTGACCATGGCCTCTCTGCATGTGCCCAGCCTCTTTCATCCTTCTTCCCAGGCTGGTTCCTCTCAAGAAGAAGTCTCAGCCTTTTCACTGAACAGGGCCAAACCCTCTGCTTTGGGGAATGCATATTTGAGGGGGGGGTCACAATGATTTTGATTGAAGCAGAGCCTTAGCAGGAACAGAGGGAAGAGTGGTGAATGAGAGGAGAGACTGGACAGAGCAGCAGCTAGAAGCTTGGGGCTGCGGGGCACAGGGGAAAACGGTCAGGTTGGCAGGAAGCTCCTTTTATCATCCCGGGGCCAGTTTCCAGGTTCCTCAGTGCAGGGTTCCCGTCCAGATGCTCTCGAGGGTCACTGCTTATGTCCCTGCCAGACTGTTCCTCCACCACCCCCATCCAGCTGTGCATTCGCCTGCTTCTCTACTGTCCAGGGAGTTTGGTCTTTTCTATCTGAGCCTCTAAAGCAGAGGCTGATGACACTCTCCATCACCCCATCACACCTGAAGCTTTGCAGTTAGTGTGAGCTGAAGTAGGGGAGCTCAGAGCCGAGGGGTGCCTCTTCCCTGCACCCCGCAGGTATCTCAGCCCAAACCTGCAGGAAACGAAGCAGTTACTGCTTGCTGAGTTCTCAGCCCCTTCTCGCTGGGGCCGGGAGAATCTGGCTGCTGGGTCCACTAGCTCCACGTGCTGCATGGGGACTGCAGAGGGTTGGGGGCTGGCTCCAGGGTCAGCTTGGCTTCTCTCAGCCCCACCAGAAGAAGGAGGAGCCACTTTCCTGGCTTTTATGTACAAAGAGCGAGCTTCAGTGCAGATCTGCTGTCCCTGTGGTCCCCTCCACATCAGGCTTGCAGAGTGATGTGCTGGTGGAATCCCCTCTGCCCAAGAGAGATTCCAGCTCAGGCCATGAAGGGCTCGTCAGGTTGCACAGGACGTGTGGGCCGGACACCGCCTGGAATGAGCCATTGCTGCTTCTGGAACTGAGTGTTTTTGTTTTTGTTTTTTACTGCATTTGTAATCCAGATGGGTCTGAAACTGCCAAGTTTATTGTGTTCAGGACAGTGTGTGACTTTTCATTTCACATTTCCTTTGGTTTTTTCTCCATCTTGTATCTTATAGCCAGAGCCTGAGCCTTCTCGTCGATTTTTGGTCGATCAGTGGGAGCTTTCTCTAAGCCTCCGCTCTGCCAGCCGCCCCGCTTCCCCCTCTTCCGACTCCCTCCGACAGGTAGCTCGGCCCAGTCGGGCAAAGCTGCTTCCTCTCCAGCCTCCACTCTCTTCTCCCACACAAACGTCCTTCCTGTCTCCTTAGGGACCCAGCTGTGTGTGTTCGTCATGCATGTGAAGGTGGTAGGCGTCCAGCTGAGTTCAGGCAGCTGCTCGCTTCACTGCAGCAAGTTCTGTCCACTTTGGCCCACATTCGCCATGTTCCAACCACACCAGTTAGTGATAGAGCGTTTTTAACTCCACGTGCCTTCCTATTAATGCGTTATAAAATAAGAACTGTAGTGTAATTAAATCTCCTAAAGGGAGTGGTGGCTACCCAGTATTCCAGGTGCCTCTTGAACTGTAATCATGTGAGGAATGAGCCCTGCTGGGTCCTGCGATGGAGCTGACCCAGACGTGCAGGGTTTGCAGACAGGTGGCAGGGCCTTCGGCCTGTTCTGTCTGTCCCTGTTCCTGAGCTGCTGGCAGACTGTGCAGAATGGAGTGCATGTGTGGTGGCCACAGCATCAGTCCAGAGATAGCTACATTGCAACAGTTTCTTGAGAGTCGGGAGAGGAAAACCATCTGCTGTTCATGCTAAAAAACAAAGACAACTGAAGGTGGCAGGTGCTTTTGTGCCAGGCAGCCCTGGGCTGCGCTTGCTGAGGGTGCTGGTTTCTGATGGGAGCACAGGGTCCCAGCTGAGCCGGGATGACCCCGAACTTGCTCCGTGTCACAGCCTTCAGCGTGGTGTCTGGCCTGTGCGCTCACGCGTCTGCTGCAGGGGATGTGCTGTTCTCTGCCCCTGGGGTTAGCTTGGCTGCACCTGAGTGTCTGTCTGTTCCAGGCTTGCGCTTCCCTCACGTCTCTATCTAAAGAGGGCTTCGGTCCAAGAAGCACTTGTGTTTCTCGACCACCGATGGGTATGAGCTGTGAGTTAATGAGCAAATGGCACTAATCTTTAGAAATCTCCCTATTTTAAATTGAAAATATAATTGAGCCCTCAGCTCCAGCTGAACCTTGGGAACTGCTTGATGCGCCACTGCTGTCCTCGTAGTCCATGGAGCGTTTCCCCGGAGCGTTCCTCTGGTCCTCACCCCAGCCGGGATGTGCTGGTGCTCAGGCTGGTGGTTCCCTCCCATATGGCCGCCTGCCGGGGTTGCTGGCATCCCCAGCCCTCCTGCATGTTGTGGGTGCAGAATGAGAGAGAGGGCTCCTCAGGCCTGCGGACACATGGCTGCTGAGAGTGTCACACACAGGCTGCAGGCGAGGCTTGGGCCTCACTCCCTGCAGATGAGCTCAAAGCAGGGTTTCCACAAGAAGGCTTGCCATTGAAATGAGTAGTTTTCTCCTGTGACTTCTTCAGCTTTGTTGGAAAAAGGATTGAGGTGGTTGGATTTTTTTCTTTTATCTTGTTTCAACTTAATGAAGGACCCCTCCTGGATGGAAGCACATCTGGCTTCCACAGCAGCCCTGCAGACTCCTGCAGCGGCTTCAGCAGTGGCCTGGCCGGCCTGGACAGCTTTGGCCTCAGGACCCAGGGGAGCACAGAACTCTCCATGGGACAACGGGCAGAGGAAGGTCCTTCCTGGTAAAGCCAGGGCCTCTGATGCCCAGCACAGAGGCTCTGAGTGCAGCAGTTACCAGTGAGGAGGGACGTCATCCCCGGGGACACACGTTACCCAGGCGGAGAGTTGGCCTTGCTGTCTTTCTGTCAGTAAATGAGGAAGCAGCACCCCAAGCCCTCTCCCAGGCCAGGGACGTGCCCGCTGTCTGGTGCCTGCTGTCTACGAGGTTGGGCGGGGGCGGGGGGGGGCGGTCCCCTCGAGTTCTTCATATGCAATTTGAGCCACTGGGCCGTAGGCCCTTCCCACTGCTGTCTGCTCACATCCACCGTCCTCCCGCCTGCGCGTCGCCTTCACTTCATCCAGAGACGTTAGAGAGGCCAGGTTCTCCCTCCTGAATTTCGCTGTCCCTGCAGCCACTGCCCCCGCCTGTGCTGGCGCCAGCGTGTGGACACTGACACCTTGTCCCCTGCTCGTGGGCACTGTGTTGGCATGTTTGTTGCTGCACCTTGTGTTCATTTTATACCTTTCAAACATCCCCCCCCCGCCGTCTTCTTAATTTATTTATTTATTTCCTTCTCATTTTCCTTCTTTCTGGTCATTTTACAATCTCCAACCAATAGAAGTATATAAAGATGTACACGGGCGGAGTGAGCTCATTGGCTGAGCAGATAGCCAATCAGCTTCAAAGGAAAGAACAACCCAAAACCCTTCTAGACAAGAAGGAACTGGTAAGATACGCTAAGGGCACTGTCTGTCTGGATAAGGCAGCTCTGGAGAGCACGCCTGCTTCGCTCTAAGTAGCTCTAGTGACATACGCAGCCACTATGTGCCATGTGGTGTGGTTTTTTTTTTTTTTCTGAGGTGTCTGTATTTTGCAACTGACCTTCCAGGACTGAAATTGTTGTTTAGAATGTTGTGTGAACGGCATACACAGAATCTCCTAGTGAGTGCTCTAGGGTCCAGGAGCCTGTGTCCATGGAGAACCACAGGAGCACCTTCAGATCAGAGTCTGTTGAAAGAACTTGGTTTGATCGCTAATAAATGGCAGAGAACAGACTCCGTGCCGAGTGCTGGGTGGGCACGAGGCTCTGGTCCCCAGGCTGAGCCGCTTAGTGAGGGTCGTGCACCCGGGGAGTGCTAGGAGACCTCCCCCTGACCTGTGCCTCTGTCCCCCAGGGCTCCATAAAGAAGGAGTTCCCGCAGAACTTGGGAGGCAGCGACACCTGCTATTTCTGCCAGAAGCGGGTCTACGTGATGGAGCGGCTGAGCGCCGAGGGCAAGTTCTTCCACCGGAGCTGCTTCAAGTGCGAGCACTGCGCCACCACCCTGCGCCTGTCGGCCTATGCCTACGCCCTCGAGGACGGTGAGCTCCCTGCGCCGGAGGTGCACCCGGACACGGCCCCCACTGCTCGCTCACACAGATGCTTTTCTTTCTGCCTCTCGTGAGCATTCCCACCCCGTCCACAGAGTCACCAGGCAGTGTCACAGATGACTTGGTGACCATGGAGAAGAGAAGGGCATGTGTTTACCTAAACGCCTGCCCTGGCTTCACAGATAACGTGCTCTCCTACCTCACGGCAGGATCTTAAGATGAAAAGGGCCCAAGGAGAATAAGTCTTTTTATCTTTGCTTTAGAGAAGAAGAATCACAGTCTCAAAAAGCCACGTTTCTTGCCTGAGGTCAGTGGCAGCACATTGAAACTGCGTCCTTGGCTGCTGTTCTTGGACTTTGGTTCCCGAAGGTGCCCGAGTTGTGCGCATGGTCACCCGTTCTCTCTTGCATCCGCATCTCTGTGGAACTGAGAACACGTGGCACAGGCCTTCATCTGGTTTACTGTGCTGGTCAAGCCCTGGCCTTTTGCCGTGTTTGTTGATTTCATAGTGGGATGACCTTGACGAGGCAGAAGGTGGAGGATTATGCGAACTGGTAACAAAGCCTAATGGAGAGGCGTGTCTGCCACCTGAAAAACCTTGGGGTTAACTGCAAACAGTCACCCAAGACATTGATGATTTCTACACCCGTTCCTACAGGACCCCAGAGGGACTTTGTGAGAGGCCGTCTTACTGATCCAACAGTGATGAAAAGACACAGGTGAACAGGAGGGGGAGTGAATCCTTGTGGGGTGGCCCTCACACAGGAGGGGGCCGCCCTGCAGTGAGGAGATAGTCCCTCATCCAGGCTCTTTGAATAGTGAGTGAGAGGAGCTGAGGAAAGCTGGCCCCTGTTGTGGCCCCTGGTCCTCTGGTTACACGAATGGAAAGCGAGGGCAGGGGTGCAGCTCTCCGTACCGCACACACCGGGTCTTCAGAGAACGCCTTTGATCTCCCTGATGGGCTTGGTGAATGAAGCCCGCCCCGTGTTTCTGTCTGTGAGGTTTGCCTGGAAGGATCTCTCCAGGTCCAGAGAATTGATCCACAAGTATTTTTGCCCCTAGATTCTGTGCCACACCTGGAGACACATTCTCTTGTGGGGTGGATGGAGTGTAAGCAGGCTGGGTCCTGCATGGGGTGCCCTGGCAGCATTCAGTGTGAGAACGGCTGTGGGCTCCAGGGCATAGTGCAGACTCTGACTTTGGACAGTGCAGAGGAGGAGGGAGCCGTGACGCTCAGGGTGTCAGGAAGCACCTCACCTGTCCTGGGTGGACTCTGGAGAGCGGTGGGTGAGGCTTCCTTGCCTTCCTGGAATAAATCCCACTTGATAATGGTGTCTGATCCTTTCAAAGTGCTGTTCAATTTGGTTTGCTAATATTTTGTGGATAATTTTTGCACCAGTGTTCATCAGGGATATTGGTCCATAGTTTTCTCCCAGTCTCCTTATCTGGCTTTTGGTATGAGGTTGATGGTGGTCTCATGAATGAGTTGGGAGTAAGTCGTCTGGATGCATTTGAGAAGGCTTGTTGTTAGTTCTTTAAATGTTTGATAGAATTCACCAGTGAAACCATCCAGTCTGGGGCTTTTCTGTTTTGCAAGAATTTTAATCCCTGATTCAATCTCCTTACTCAGTACTGGTCAGTTCAGGTTTTCTGTTTCTTAATGGCTAAGATTTGATAAATTATGTTTCTAGGAATTTATTCATTTACTCTAGGTTATCTAGATTGGCAAATAGTTGTTTTTAGGAGCATCTTAGGATCCTTTGTATTTCTGTGGTATCACTTGTAATGTCTCCTTTTATTTCTGATTTTATGTATTTGAGTCTTCTCTTTGTTTTTCTGAATTAGTCTGATGTCAGTTTTATCTTTAGAACAACCAGTTTCATTGATCTTTCCTATCATATTCTTGTTAGGTCCTCTTATTTTTAACTTCAAGAATAGGAAAGTTAATTTGTTAAAGGAGCCGCTCTCTCCAAATGAGAAAGATGAGTGGGATTACTCCAGTTTCAACAGTTTCTCTAACAGGGTCTGTCCTTTAATTTTCAAAACCTTGACTATAAGTGGGAGTAAAGAAAGGGTTGAGGAAAAAACGCCCCTCTGTGACTGAATTCCACTACGAGTGTCATGGGAAAAGCCAGGGTTGGCATCAGTCAAGCTTGTGATCCCACACGCAGCAGGACACACGCGTTATGCAGCAGGACACACGCGTTACGCAGCAGGACACACACGTTACGCAGCAGGACGCGCGTTACGCAGCAGGACACACGCGTTACGCAGCAGGACATGTGTTATGCAGCAGGACACACGCGTTATGCAGCAGGACACGCGTTACGCAGCAGGACACACGTGTTACACAGCAGGACACACGCGTTACGCAGCAGGACACACGTGTTATGCAGTAGGACACGTGTTATGAAGCAGGATGCACGTGTTACGCAGTAGGACACATTATGCAACAGGACACACGTGTTATGCAGTAGGACACGTTATGCAATAGGACACACGTGTTACACAGCAGGACACGTGTTATGCAGCAGGACACATGTTATGCAGCAGGACACGTGTTATGCAGCAGGACACGTGTTATGCAGCAGGACACATGTTATGCAGCAGGACACGTGTTATGCAGCAGCACACACGTTATGCAGCAGGACACGCATTATGCTGTAGGACACACATGTTATGCAGCAGGACACACACGTTATGCAGCAGGACACATGCATTACACAGCAGGACACGTGTTATGAAGCAGGACACACGTGTTACGCAGTAGGACACGTTATGAAGCAGGACACACATGTTACGCAGCAGGACACGTGTTATGCAGCAGGACACACACGTTATGCAGCGGGACACAAGGTTACACCAGGACCCAGGCAGCCCAGGTGGGCACAGCTGAGCACTGGGAAACACTACTGGACCCTGAGGATGCCGTGTGCACGCTGATGCTCTTTATTAGGCTTAATTCTGTTTTGTTGTAGTCACAGTCGATTGTAGGGTTTTTTTGTTTGTTTTGCGTTGTCTTTAATGCTGATCTGACCCACTAAGGATCTGAGCTGCAATCTGACCAGCGCCAGGTCGCACATGGTTGCCAGAGGGCTGCGGCAGAGCTAATGTTCGGTGCTGCCCCGCCCGTGGCAGCCTTCATGCCTCCAGCACTTGTGTTCACTCTCGGTTCCCCCAGAAATGCTCCTCCAGCCCTTCATGTGACCACATCTTTGTTCTGCACACACAGCCACTTTGTTTGCTGGCCCCGCTGTACAGGCTGCAGTCTCTGCTCTGGGCCCTGATTGGGTGATGGCTCCGTGGCCTCCACACATCCGGGCACAGGGAAGAGGAGGGCCTGGCCTCCCTGGACGAGAACCCTGGCTTGGGCAAGGTCGGGCTGGGGCGATGGGGACGCGTGTGCCAAGACCAGCGGTCAAGTCCGGCATTTCAGAGACTTGCTCACTACCTCTTCCCCTGCTCCCTGATGCCTGCAGGTAAATTCTACTGCAAGCCACACTACTGTTACCGGCTGTCTGGCCCTGCACAGAGGAAGAGACCGGCAGGGGTGCCTCTGTCTGGAAAGGTAACAGGGCTGGGCTGCAGGGGTGGGGGCACCAGGTGACCGTCCAGTGTGGTGGCAGCTCAGGCATGGCCAACAGGCCCTGAGTGACCACTGAGAAGCCCTTCCTGTGAGTGGGAGGGTCTGAGAAGTGGTCTTGGTCTGATTTGGGGAGGGGCAGCATGTCAGGACTCATCGAATGTTGGGTTTCGCTATGGAAGTGTTCTTGCCAGCACCTGAGCTACATTGGGAAGAGCGTGTCCACCCCTCCCTTCTGTTCTGTATAAAAAAGCCTTTTGCCTTGAAAGTTGCACCTTTCCTGAGAGGAGGACGCTGGAAAAGGACTTGGCTTGAAGTAAATGTTCTGCAGCCAACTCCTTTAACTTTGTTTATTCTAGGGACCACTCATCTAAGAACTTTATTTTAAAAAACTAAGCGTAGTCAGCTCCCTGCTTGTCTTTTCAAGTGAGCTTGGTATCCTCTCAGATGGGGTGTCCCTGTGTGTGTCGGCAGCTGACCATTGCTTCCTAGAGGGCCTCTGGGATGGCAGAGAGCCCACGGGAAGGGCCAGGCACCTCTGGACCGTGACTCCTGCGATCCCCATGATATGTATCCTGGCACGTCTCTGGGTTGCCTGGTGACAACAGCCAGCCGACCACGGCCAGGTGTCACCGTCTTTTGAGACGTGGTGCCTCACTCAGTCATCTTCCTCTCCTAGGAGGCCCAGGGACCCCTGCAGGACAGCCCCGCCGCAGACGCCAGTGGACGGCCCAGCACCAGTGCCAGCCCTGCCGAGAGAAGCCCAGGTAGCCTCACTTCCTTGTTTGGCTGGGTGGCGCGTCACTCGCTCGGCCTCTGCGACAAGGCCAAGGGGATGAGCCAGCACCTCCAGTGCAGCATTTCATCGATTGGGCATCAGGCGGCCCAGAACCCTCCGGACTCCTTTTTCATGTGCCAGCTGCTTGCATTCGGAGTCCCCTTCCTCTATGGGCTGTCGGAGGTGCTGGTGCAGATCCGAGGGGAGTTTCACTGGCCCACTGTGAGTCAGTAGGGCACCATCAGGTCAGCGGCATCGCCCACACTTCGTGCCGTCTGTTCCAAGTCTCAGAGTTTTATTGCTGGGCCCTGGGACCTGCCCACATCCATCAGACACCTGGGGGCCAAGCCCAGGCCTGTCCAGAGAAGAGGAGTTCAGAACTGGCTACTTTTAGCACTGACCCACGTGATGAGCCAGGGCGGCAGGGCCTTCCCGTAGTCCCTCGTGGTGGGCTCCTCAGGCCCAGCGTGGAACTGTGAGAAGGTCCCAGGGTTTGCACACAGGCCCACCTGCACTGGATCTCTTCTGTCCCCTTCGCTGCCCTGGTGTCTGGGGCAGCTGCTGCTGCTCTCCCCACATCTGTGACCGCTAAAGGACAGGCCCTGGCTGGTTCCACTTTAACATCTTCCTGCATCAGGAGGCGAGTGCCACCACCCCCACTTCTGAAAACACTTTTATTCTGATCTTGGAATGCAGGAAGAGAAGGGCTCACGGAACCAGCTTTGTTGTGAAAAATAGTGTTTTTTTCCTTAAAGCCACTTCTCCCTACTCTCTGCCAAAGCAGCCTGTGTGGTGTGTCCACAGTCCCACAGATGCGGGTGGTCCTGGGGACCTGTGCAGCCCCGCCTGGTCACAGGCCAGCTCATTGCAGCCGGCAGGAGAGGAAGTCATCAGGGCCCTGCTCTCACCTGTCACAGGTGTCCTCCCGTCCACAGAAATCACCCTGTGGAAAGGACAGGTTATTGGCTAGATGGAGAGGAGCTGGGCGTAGGATTCCCAAAGGGAGGGGGAACAGGGTGGTTCTCTTGGTCCTCAGATGGGAGGCTGGGAGTGCTGCTCCTCTGACCGCGCTTCGGAACTGCCTGAGCCCCGGGGGTGGGACGTAGGCGAGCTCAGCTCTGCTGCTGCGTGTGGCTCTCTCTGATCCGGGCAAGTCTGCAGGTGCCCTGCAGGTTGGACCAACATTTTATAGCCATGTTTAAGCCACGAAGGACTTGCTACCCCTTAAACCCCTTATAATCCATCTTTCTCATGAGGTGCTGAGGGCCCGAGTCGGGGAGGGGCTGGCAGAGACGGGGACGTGTGCCTTTGAGCAGGTGAGCACCACCTGGGGCTCAGCACATAGCCAGGGCGCTCAGCCTCTTGCGAACATCTGCAGAGGAGTGAAGCCAGCAGAGGTCAGGCCGTTCCTGGTCACGCACTTGATCTGGTTCAGTTTGCTGTCCGACTGTCTGCTTTGGAAGCGTGGTGGGCTTTAGGATTTTAGGAGCTGTGGAGAGAAAAGGGTTCCGTAGAGAAGAGGAACCTTCTTTGAAGCAGGGATAGAAGATGAGAGCTGGGCGTGTGACTAAATCAAAGGCTTGTGCGCCCTCTTGATTTTGAGGGAGACGCACCTCTCCCAGCACGCGGGTTCAGGATGTGAGCCTTGGTTGGCGGTACCCTGTGGGCAGCAGTGAGCCAGTGCCCAGAGCACTGGGGTCCAGTGGGTAGCTGTCTTTGGAGACCTGGGCTTTCAGAAAGACAGCTCTGAGTGTGGACACGCCCCAAGACACCAGCACTTCCCCTCCACAGGAGAGGAGCAGTACATGGGTCTCCGTTACACATGGCATGACATTGATTTCTTCTGCTCCTTTAATAGAAAAAATCCCAAACTAAAGTTTTGGTTAACTGGAACCTTGATTTGAAAAGATTCAGAAAAATTCAGGTGTTGGAGGGCTTCAGAATGTGTGCTGTGGACGGCAGTTGTCAGGCCAGGTCCTGGCACGTGCCCTGGGCTGCACTCTGAGCAGGAGTGAGTAGTGCGTGGAGCATGGCTCACACCCGGGTCCCCATTCCCCGGGAGGTGGGGCCAGGGGAGCCGTGACTGGTCGGCTGTTGTGCATCTGCCCCCTTTAGTCTGGGGCGTTTCCCTCCTTTCCCTTGTGTTCGCCTCTTCTACCACAATTACTGCTGTTGCCAAAAATACAAACACAGCCCGTGAGTTAGAACCTAGTCCAACGTCCTCTGTCTCTGGCAGCCTGGCCTGCGGCTGCTACCTGCTTTAGCATCTTCGTATGTGATGTGCTTTTGATGTAGAAACCCTCTTTTCTATTCTCAGTCTGTAACTAGTTTGTCTCAAGCTTCTTACACTGGCTGCTGCAGGTTCGTGGGCCTGGCACAGGTTTCCTTACCCTGACCTCAGAGCACCTGCCCATAGGAAACATTTGGAGAACAGGTAGAGAAAGAAAGAAAACCCCAGATGGTACGTTTTCCCCTTGAATACAAGACCCTCAGTTGCGGGTTTTGAGGCCCTTTCTTCATCCAGAGGACTCCCCTTTACACCTCGTATGGTGGGGAACCAGAACTGAAGTGTACAGGTGGGGGTCATGGGGATCAGAAACGCTGTCCTTCCAGTCCCTGCGACAGACATGGGACGGGAGGAAGGCTTCGTTGTCTGTCATGTTACGGAAAGATGATCTTAACACACAAGGCTGTCTGGCTGGGCGCTGCCTGCCCCCATCCCTAGACAGGCCCGCGTGGCACTCGGGTTCCGTGGTGGGCCTGCCGAGTGAGCACTGGGAGACCAGGTGTTACTGCACCAGCCGGGACGGTTGCACGGCAGGACGCCTCTGACCCATCCTGGGTTCCTGCCATCAGGAGGGGGTTATTACCAGATCTCCCACTGCTTCCCAAGTCTGCTTCCATTTCTGGAAAACCTGTTAGTGAGGCAGAGACTTCTGCATCCAGCTTCCCTGCCCAGTCCCGAGAGTCGTAGCAAATGTGATGTGTGCACGTTTACATATATACACATACGTGCTTATACTGCTCTAGCTTCGTGTGTATAAGTACACGTTTACATATTGTGCCCTGAGTAATAATCACAATCCTAGTGGAGTTGTTTCTAAAGCTTCTCTTTCCTTAGTTCTGGTTTACCTGGGGACCTAGCCTATCTTAGTGTTCCGGTCGGGGTTTGGAGGGAGCAGAGAAGCCAGGCTCCTGGTGGAGGTGGAGACTGCAGGGTGAGTGTCTCAGAAAGCAAGCGAAGCATACTTCCAGCACCAGAGACCAGGGGCACAGGGCTCTCTTTCAGGGGCCCTGAGGACCGCTTCGCTTCCAAGGCATGTCTGACTCCCTGGGCCTGTTACTGCAGCTTCCTGCTGTCTCTTGGTGTTTAGTGTGTCTGTAGACAGTGGAATCCCGTAGTCTCTCCTGACAGTGGCCTCAGAGTGGCCTTGAAGGCCTGACCAGTGAGTTAAGAGGTTCCACACCCCACTTTTCCTGAGCCGTTAAGCAGCAGTGGGTCTCCAGGCATGGTACGGAGGCCAGAGCTGTGTCAGGGATGCCCGCATTTCTACCTCCGGCCTGCCTTCTGTGAAGCTTCATGCTTGCCTTTAATCTGTGCTGTTGTGAGTTTTGGTGTGTTTCTTTGTGAGCTGTTTTTATTTAATTGTGTAACTTTGTTTTTTCCGTGAAACTTTGTTTTCTGTGAAACTAAGGTGTTGTGCTTCTAATTTTTTTTTTTTAACAAATGTTACCGTTCTTATTTAAGAGAATAAATTCCAAACAATCTTCAGGTTTCTGAGTATTTCTTTTCCTCCCCTTTCTCCTGATTGGAGGGTGGGAAGGGCCCACTCAGGCAGGTCTCAGGAGTAGGCTTGACAACGCTGTGCCTCAGGACGCTCGCTCCGGGGCCAGGTCGGGGGAGAGTGTAGGTGTATTAAAAGGGCGTTTATACCTGAAGTAAAAGGTCCCTGTCAATGGAAAGGCCCCTGTTCTGGGGGTGGGGGAGCGTGGTGGAAGACGTTTGCTTGCTTCGTGGAGGAAGATGCCACCTGTGCCCCCCATCCAGTCAGCCTGCATGAAGGCCATGGGGGGCAGGCAGGTGAGGAACAGAAACTCCCCCCGAGCCAGCGTCTGCTGGGGCCCCAGGCCGCTGTCCTCCTGACGAGCCGGTGCCAGGCCCAGGAGCACGTAGGCACCTCTCCTCTGCTGGAGGCTCTCAGGCGACAGGGGTGGTCCAGGTCTGTCCTCCCGACTCTGTTTCTTTCTGTGACGTGGACCCTGAGCCGGGGGACCGGTTCTGCCTGACCGCTGGAGCCTGGAGGGCTGAGCCTCCAAGACCCTGTCACATTTGCTGTGACCTTGGCGGTGCAGCCCGTGGAGCCGGGCTCAGCCAGTGTGGGTGCTGAATCGGGCCCCGAGAGGGCACCACAGTGGGGCGAGGGGCACTGAGCACCCCGTCTGCACAGCTGTGCTCTAGGAGATGGGGTCTGGTACGAAGGGCCTCTCCCCTCCACCCTTGGGTGCCCGCACGGCTGCAGCACCTTGCTGGGTCCAGAATTCTTCTTGCTCTTTCTCAGAAATCAGTCAGTCGGGTCTGTCCTGGCCTCTGCAAAATACTGGGAGAGAAAGAGTGGGTGAAGACCCTGGAGAATTCCCTTTGGGTCTCAGTTTCTTCCCGAAACTTCTTGAAACCCAGCCTCCCCTGACCGGTCCATTCTCCGGGAGGGCTCTTGTGTGCAGATGGGGGAACACGGGACAGACCCTGGGTTTCATCCTGCCCTTGAGGGACACACTGGAGACAAGCCCACACACAGCCTTTCTGGGGTGTAGCGACTTGCACAGGGCTTTGGGAAAACTTGTGCCTAGACCCCAGGCCCTTTCGTAGAGCTCTGCGACTTCCCCGAGACTCCCGAACCAGGGCTCACCTTGCACCTCGAGGTCCAGCCCTGCACCCAGTGAGTGTGGGCCTGGAGACCGTCCCAAGGACCTGCAGGGATGAAGGCGTGGCACTGGGTCGTGCCTCCTGCTCCACAGGTCCCCTGGGGCAAGGCTTTGCTCCAACCCCGAAGCCGTGGCACTCGGCCGTGCCTCCTGCTCCACAGGTCCTCTGGGGTAAGGGTGCAGGCAAGGCTTTGCTCCAAAAAAGACAGTGATTGAGAGGGCAAGTCTCCCCCTCTCCCACCCACCCACCCCCTAACGCAAGCCGAACAAACTTGATCTCGCCCTTGATGATGTCCACAGGTGAGGTCAGAGTGCCCCCATCACTCACAGACACCTGTTGTTGGTGCAGAGGGCAGTTTGGGGATGCCTTCCGGGGCTGTTGGGCTGTGCAGGTGATGAGCAGGATCTCTGTTACCTCTCGCGTGTCCACCTCTCTCTCTGTCCTCGCCAGCTCACTGTGGACTGTACGTTGACCACATGAGCCTGTCCCTGGTGTGTGCCTTGCGTTGCTCTTCTGTGCTTGTGTAAGGTGTCAGGGTTATTTCCACTGTGCCACTGCTGTTTCACACTGTCCTCGCCTGGAACTCTGGCTCTTTGGTAGTTGTTTTGTGTTAAGGGGCCCCGGTCTCCAGAAGAGCTCAGGCCCTCCGCTCAGGGACCTGCTTCTCTTGAGTTCCTGCACCTGCGGTCCCGGTGTGCCTGGGCCTCCATCACAGCCAACTCCCTGAGAAAACTTGGCCCCACCAGGGGCCCTGCAGACCCAGGCTGCCAGGCGAGGCCCGGAGCGCCGGGAGGACCTGGGCCTCAGACACGTGACAGCATCGGGGCTGTTTCCATGCAGAGGCCCAAATAAGCGTGTGTCATTCAGCTCTCGTGTTCTTCCACGTTGGTGAACCCGCACATCCTTGGAGGTGAGTTCCCGAGAGGGCGACCCTCCTGGGATTAGGTGGCTTCTCCTGTAAGTGTGAGTAGGGGGACCTGAGGGCAAAGAGCCTGAGACCCCGAAGGGGAACAGTACGGCTGAGGTGGTCCCAGCACGGCTACAGCAGCCTGTTTACCCTTGTGTCCCTGTTTTCTAGAACCGAGTCAGGATCTAGAAGAATCTCCAGGTAGGAGAGACCCGTTGTGAAATTTCCCTCCCAGCATTTGCCATCAACAGACTTCTCTGGGTCAGTAGATTCTTCCTTTAAAAGAGAAGGTTTTACCCTTGGTTCGGTCTCCCATGGGTCACTCTGCACCAGCTCCCTGCCTGTCTTCAGTGAGGCAGAGCTTTCTTGGGGGCCTCAGTACTGCTGGAGGCCCAGCCCCAGGGGGAGCGGGTGCAGGTGTGGGCAGCCGGCCCCAGCGTAGGCTGGAGCCCTGGAGCCGCAGGGCTCGGTGGCTGCCGCGAGCTGATGGCTGTGCTCCCTGCGGCTGCAGACACCATGCCAAGGGCTGTGATGTTTACAGCCAGGATGGCCCACGTCTGCCCTGGAGTCCCCGTCAGATAAAAACAGAGTGAAGCTTGGCGCGTCAGGCTTCCCCAGTGACTGTACCGGTCAACCTGCTGTTGGAGCTGGTGTCACAGAAACTCAGAGCACAGTTCAGGAGGACTTGTAATGTTGATGCAGCAGGCATGCAGCACTTCCGTGTGCCAGGCGCTGTCCAGACGCAGCACTCCCCTGTTGCTGTGAGGAAGGCAGCATTTTGCAGACTGGATCGAGGCCACGTAACCGACCCGGGCAGAGCCGGTGGAGTCTGCACCCAGGACACAGTGCCACCTCGGCACTGCCTGGCCTCCAGCCTCAGCTCGTCTGCTGGGGAGAAGGAAGAGCTGCGTGTTGGCTCCGCAGAGATGACTCGTTAAAAGACATTCCTGAGCGCCCTCTGTCATCCGTGAGCGTGTGTTTGGTTATTCCCAGGAAATAAATGTTTAGCTTTTTAGCAGTGACCCCCACCCCCTGGCTGGGGATGTGCCTTTGCAAAGAGAGTGGATTCGAGAGCCAAGGGTATTCATCCTGGGCGTGTGCAGGGGGTGGCCAGAAGAGACTAGGCAGGAGAGCAGTGGCGTTGAGCCAGCTCCTGTTTTCTCCGTATCAGCTCTCTTTGATGAATTCTAATGAAACCAAGCCTGAAGTCGTGTCAGTGAGAATAGACCCGGACAGCCTTTCCCCGTGGCCCTCCGTGGAGACTCTTCTGCCTGTCAGTCCCAAAGAGACGGGCTTGTGTTCAGGGGGATGATCAATGCTGCTCCCTGAGCCCCGGTTTCTTCTCAAGGGTGGTGGAGCTGATATACCGCTTTACAGTTCTCAGCAGTGGCCCGGCCTGGCCCTGGGTGGGGTTGGCTGAAGGAGAGGGAGAGACGGGGTCTGCCTGATTCTGTACTGACAGTTGGAGCAGAATCATCAGGACAGGAAACACTGACCTCCTTACCTGTCTTGAGTTTGGGCCCCTCCGGACTCCACTCACATCAAATGACCCTGAAACCCGGCTGAGCAGGGAGCGTGCATCATTGCCATCTGGGCTTTGCCGTGTCGGGTCAGCTCAGGTTGGCACACGAGCACTCAGAGGCCCGAGCATATTGGGCCCAGCTGCAGGCAGGCGTGCTGCGACGGGCCTTGCAAGCCTGCAGAGGATGTTTTGGGAAATGGAAAAATGAAGAGAGCTGGGCACACAGTAAATGAAGCAGTGTTTTTCCACATCGTGTCTCCAAGTCTGGTTTTCTCCCTGGGCTAGTGAGCGGACCTCCTGATGTACCTGTGGGCTTCTGTTCCCCAGGCCCCACGCTGGAGGGCCAGGCGGGTCTGTGGGCAGCCCTTGTGTAGACGGTAGGGATGGACAGTTCCTGTGAGCCGGGCCATACCGGAGGACTGGGAAGGGTGGGGTGCTGTGCCCAGCGCGTGGGCTTGTGCGCCTGGTGTGGCCCTTCCCAGGGGTGGGAGGGCTCCACGCACTGCCCTCTGGGGTCAGGATGCCTCACCTGAGCAGCAGAGGGGAATGTCTGAGCTCACCGCTCTGTCCTAACGACCTTGCCTGTCGGGCTGCGGTCCAGCGTCTGGTCGGCGGCTGGCCCCTCGAGCACGAGGTTGGAGACAGTCCCTTGTGACTTCCAGGCAGCGCTCCGGGCTCGGTGCTGTTGATGTTTGGGTAGATACTTCTGTGCTGCGTGTTGTCGGCTGTTTGTAGAATCCATGGATGTCAGGACCCCTTCCCAGGTTGTGATGTTGCCAGATGACCCCAAAAGAGAAGGTCATCTGGTTGACAACCACCGTTGTAGCCTAGAGTCAGAAGTGAGCACAGGGTGCATGCGTGAAATCAGCTTCCACAAGGTCGTTCCCTGTGGGAGACCAGGCGGAGGGCGTGTGAGAACCAAGGCAGTGACGCGGGGTCTCCACCCAGGCAGGCTGTCAGCCCACCACCCCGTGTGCGAGCAGGCGCTGCAGACACTGTCAGATGTTGAGGACACCTTCTGGAACAGAGGTCCAGAGGTCTTTCATGACCCGCAGTGGACCGCCCTGCACCCTGGAACACGGTCATCAAAGAACAGAGCTGGGCTAGGGAACACGTGCAGAGAAGAACTGACTTGGGCTCCAGCCCTGCAGCCTGTCACCCTACTGTCTCTGGTCGATGGTCTCTCTGAGGTTCAGCTTTTCCATCTAATGAAGTTAGAAAACGTGGACAAAAGGTTCCCTGCTCCCCTTACCTCACAAGGCTGTTGTCAGGAGCAAATAAGCTAGAACACGTGGAAGCTGGTTGATCTGACAGGATTTGGGGACAATCAGCCATGATTGTTGGCGGGGCTTCCAGAAAATGCTGGGGTCATCAGAGTAAGCGTGAGTTCAGGTTGTTTCTGCTGACTGGGCGATGCATCCTGCAGGGCGAGGACCGCACGGCGCACTGGGCTGTGTTCCCAGACGGCAGAGGTTTGGAGCAACAGAACAGTGAGAAGGGCCTGCTTGTCTGGGCCTGGGAGCTGGCTGGCATAGCACGTTAAGTCCCTGCAGGGCTTGGCTAAATTTGGCCTTGCTTTTTTCTCAGCCTGCATGGATAGGCTGTGAGGTCACCTGCTGACTGTGACCACCAGAGGCTCTTCACTATAGCAACGAAAGGAAAGCAGTCACAGATGGAGTTTAGTGAAGCTGAATTTCAGCACCCACGTGAGAGTCAGAGGAACAGCAGAGTCACAGCTTCTCAGGAATGGGGCTTGGGCTGCACTCACGGGGACTGGGGGTGGTCTGGCTCCACCCACAGCCTGTGCCCCAGGGCCTTCTGTGCCGCCTCCCAGCCCCTGCAGGATGGAGTCCGCACTGGACGGTGCCTCGTGGTGCCCAGCTGGCCGCTGGGAAGGGCTTTGTGCTCGCTCCCGTCAGCCTCACAGGGCCCCTGACCAGTCTCCAGGCCGGTCGGCAGACGAGAGCCTGTGTTTCCGACGGTGGCGGTGGGTCTGCTGCTGGAACTTGGCTCATTTCCAGAAACAAATCTTGGGCTACCTGGGGGGAGGGAGATGTTGTCTTCAACAGGAGCCTGCTGCAGAGCAGAGGGCCTTTCGTGGAAGGTGGGGGTGGGGGTGGGCAGGTTTGTCCCTGTGATGGCTGGATTATGGGCAGTTTCTTAAAAAATGTGCCCAGGGGCACAGACGACTGGAAGTGCTCCACATCAGAGGGTGCTCCCCTTCCCAAGTCCCCATCCCCATTTGAGGTGTTCTCAGGGGGTAGTTGGCGTGATAAAGATGCACTTGAGCCCTGGGGGCCTGCAGAGGGTGCCCAAGGCAGGGGGAGGAGAGAGGTCTGGGCCGGGCTGACCTGTGGGGCCATCCTTCTCTTTACCTGCTGCGTATGTGATTAGCTGCACGAGTGGCTTGGTGGACAGATCGCTTCCCTTGGAGAGATTGCTTCCCTTGGACAGATCACAGGGGCTTTCCTGTTTTGTGGGTGGCCCCTGTGACACCCGCATGCGCACAGGTGTGTGGAGGTGGGTGGCCAGGTGGGGAGGCAAGAGTTTCAGCTAGAGCTCGGCTGTCAGGGACTAAAGAGCACCAGCCAGCCCCAGTGTGCTCATCACAGCTGCAGCTTCCCACAGGCTGATGCAGCAGGTGGTTGGGCCAGGCCAAGGTTCACCTGTGAGGTGTTCCAGCACAGGAAAGACGTGTTAGCTAGAGAGCTACATGGAGCCCTGGGACGGTCTTTTAGTGGACACCAGGGTATGTGCCTTAGAGAGAGAGACATGTGCCAGGATTCCCACGTGCCTGAGAAGCACCCATGGGAGATGCTGCAATAATAGCAGCAAAAGGAATTTAACTAGAAAACTAACATGAAAGCAAAAGTTCCCTGGGATCCTGCAGCCAGGGCGCATAGGGCAGGCTGTCCCCTCCCACCGGGTGGGTCTCCTGGGACCGCTCTGATTCATCCCTGTCGAGTTTCCCCTGCTCGGTCCCTCTGTTGCTGCTGACTCCTGGCAGTTCAGTGTCTCCCCCTTGCAGCCACACATTCTTTTCTCTGTGCCTCACGTAAGCATACGGTCACCCCGGACGGACAGGTAGACAGTTGGTCTGTGAGGAGCGGTTATCAGTCCTGTCCTTCAATCTTTCCTCAAGTTCTGAGCTTCTCTGGAAGACCACCTGTCCCCCGAGACTGGCAGTGTGCCTTCACCAGCCAAACCCAGTGTCATTCTGTAGAGCCTGGGGTGTCACAGAAGCTGGGCGCCTGCCCTGGCAGGGTGCGAGCCCCATGGCCTGCCTGCCTCCACCCGGGGTCCCTTTGCTGTGCTCTCCCTTGGCTTTCTGTGTGCAGTAACTGCTATTTGCAGTCCAGGGCAAATGGATACAGGAGACCCGTACAACTCAGCAGTGAAAAGGTTGCTGGACCTCAAGACGTATCCCCTAGCTCCCGTGCAGAGTGCTGCCGTGTGCATGGCGAACGTAGTAGAGGAGGGCAGTGTACACGGGCACGGGGATGGCCCCTGTGCGCGTGCACGCGCGTGTATGTGTGTGTGAATATAATCCCCTTCACATGCACAGTGACCCTGGGCACGGGGCTGTCCTCATTGAGGATCAGGAAATGCACTCCCTGTGTCGTGTGATTTTCCTAAGACCTTTCAGCCAGTCGCTGGCGGGGTCCAGTGTCTTGGTGGGTCTGTGTGACTGCATCCACACGCAGCGTCTTGTCACAGTGGGCACAGGCAAGAGTGGTCGGGGGCCTCTTTTGCCCGAGCGTGGGGTCACAAGGTGTGTCAGGGCGTGTGAGGACGGGGATGGGGTGGAGGGGGCGTGGCGGCGACTTCGGACATCTGAGCCCTTCAGAGTCCACGTGCCCAGCGCAGTCCTCAGAGCTCTTCACAAAGGAATGCTACAATCTAGAAAGCACTGCCGTGGGCCTCCCAGAGCAGCAGCCGACCCAGGCAAGGTCGTTAGTGATCTTCAGACCGTGGACGTAGGGGTGCTGGGAACAGGCAGTCCAGGGTGTCCACACATAACTGCACAAATCTGCTTATTAATTCCAAAGGGGAAAGGTCCCTCTACAACACAGAGCTGACAAGCACCAGCTCAAGCAAGCTGTCTAGCTGGCATCACCAGGAATGAGGGGGCCTGACTGTTCTGTGTGGGTGCAGTCGCCCATGCAGGGGGGCCCCACGGAACAAAGAGCCTTTACCATGAATCTCAACATGAGACAGACAAATGCGCGGTCACACCGCAGCACAGCTTCCCTGGACCCCCCATAGACCAGCCAGATGCAGCGCTCGAACCTCAGCGGGATCCTGGACCGAGGGGTGGGGGCAGTGGGAGGACTCTCCCCTCAACAGGCTGCTTTCCCTAAGGTCTGGCCTGGCCTCTCCCCGCAGCCAGTGTCCACTGCTCCCCAGGCTTTCCTGCAGGGAAGATGGGGGCTCTTCTGCACGTCCCCATGCACACCAGCCTCCTCTGGGCTCTGCGGGCCCCAGCCTTGGTGACCAGTGTGGTGTCCGGCTCCCCAGCTTCGCAGGACGGCTGCCCCTCCTTCCAGGGGAAGGCTCCTTCTGTCGTCCCCATCGCTGACCCTAGCACTTTGCTTCTTGCTTGTCGTGCAGGCCCAAGCGTGAATGGCCTGGAGGAGCCGAGCGTCGCCAAGAGACTGCGGGGCACCCCGGAGAGGATCGAGCTGGAGAACTACCGGCTGTCTGTGCGGCAGGCGGAGGGGCTGGAGGAGGTGCCCGAGGAGACGCAGGCCGAGCACAACCTGAGCAGCGTGCTGGACACGGGCACGGAGGAGGACGCGGCCAGCAGGTCAGCCTCTGGGCACCGCTGCCTGCGGGGGGCGCTGCGGAGCCCTGGGTCTGCGTGCTGGCTGTGACCCTTGACAAGCAGGTCGTGTGGCCTCCCTGTCTGTCTCCTTGTCTGATGTGCTGTGAGGAGCCTGGCCAGACTTGAAGGGCTGCTCCAAGGGCCCATGGACCGTGAGGCCTGGGAGGAACTGTCTGTCTCCCCTCTGGCCTTCACAGAGACAGGGGATGGGCTTGCCTGCTTCTCGTCTCTGGAAGCATGTGGTGAGACCACTCAGAAAGGGACTGAGAGCCTGTAGCTTGTGGCGAAAGGTGAGGCTTGACCTTTCTGCCCAGTTTTTTATGCCGTGTGCGTCCCTTGCTCTTCTTCACGGTCCTTGAGCTGCTGCAGCTTTGAGTAGAACCTCATCATGCTGGCCACCCTCGTGACATGGCCCAGGGATGTGCTGCCCTGAGCTCCCCCCGACCCCTACAGAGAACTGCAGCCCACGACTGGGGTCCCAGAGCGCTCGGCTCGAAGGAAGGGCAGCCTGGCCTCCGCTCTCCCACCTGAAGTTGTATAAATTGACCTGAGGTTAGGGATGAGCACAGGGGGCATTCTTACCCTGATTTCCTGTTTTGGAAGATGTTAAATGACAAGCACGGGGTTGCTCAGTGTTGTTAGTTAATAAGAAAGTAAACAAATGAAGTCACGGTGATGAGGCAGAAAACGTAGCTCAGTCAACACTGAAAGCTAATCAGACTCCAGAGGGCACGCGTTCTGTGGTCCACAGTCTTAGTTGTCTGTTGTTAACTGCCTCGCACCGACCCTCACCCACTTCAGTTATCGCCACCCTGTCTAGTCCTGGTGTTTGTGTCTTGTCTCCCTCGAGACTTAGGATCTTTTCTGTGGCAGTTTAGTGTTAGTGCCCTAGGAAGGGCATTGTGAGCAGAAGACACTTGGTTAGTTTTAGTGGCACGAATGAATGAACACATGAATGGAGGAGGCTTCACCTGATTGAGCTGAGCAGTGAGGACCTGCTTTTTTCTTCCTGATCTACTAACTAAACTTCAGTAGGTGCTCAGAAGCATTTGCTGAATGACAGACTGACTGTAAATGGGTAAAACAAGCTAGTGGATGGCTGGAGGACCCACGAGTAGCACAGGCGTGGTGAAGTCAAGTACATCTCCCACTCCACAGCTCACCCGACAACCAAGTGTTCACACCCCCTTCCTAGCGTGGACAGGGCTGTCGTGGCAGAGCCATTTGCCCTGTGAGGGGTTAGGGGAACACAGCCCAGGAGACCACCCTCACTTCTGACCCAGCGGAAGTGACAGCCTTCCCCCATCACCCTTGGGTGGGGTGTAATTTTCTATAAAGACGATAATACAGAACCCTCTGAGGGGCTGGGCTCACAGCTGTGCTCAGGCAGAGCCACTCTCCTGGTGCTGACATGCGGCGATACCCTCGGAGCCTCCGGGTTCACGTTCCCTCTCGGGGGTAGTTGTGGTTGAGCCCAGGCTCCAGGTCAGCTGACACTGTGTGACTCAAAGCCTTTGCCCCAAACTGCATTCTAGACTCTCCACCCTGACTGGAGGCCGCAGGAAGTCAGACTTCCCCCATCAGGCGGGGCGGTGAGGGCTTAGGGTCTCCCTCCCAGACATAGGCAGCTGGGCTGGGCCCTCGGAGTGAGGTGGGGCGCGCTTATCCCTGGGAGCGGGCACCCGGGCCCGGCCCTCGGAGCGAGGTGGGGCGTGCTTATCCCCAGGAGCGGGCGCCTGGGCCCTCGAGCAGTGACTGCCTCTTGCAGGGCGGGGAGGCTTGCACAGGCAGCCCGAGCGCCCTTCTTGCGCTCTGCTTCCCCTTCTGTCCCCCGTGCGCTGGCCCCTGAGGCATCCTCTGTCCCATCCTGCCCTGCAGTGGGCGGCTGCCTTTCCGGCTCCTCTGCCTGTGCCCCTGGCCTCCAGACGTCTCCTCACTGGATTCTCTGGTCGTTCCCACAGCAGTTCGGAGTCGGAGATGGAGGAAGAGGAGCCTCCGCTGCCCACCTCGGACCTGGGCGGCGTACCCTGGAAGGAGGCTGTGAGGATCCATGCGCTCCTGAGAGGGAAGAGTGAAGAGGAGCTGGAGGCCTCCAGGAGCTTCGGGGCTGGGGAGGAGGAGGAGGAAGACGAGGAGGACGAGGAGGAGGAGGAGGAGGAGGAGGAAGACGAGGAGGACGAGGAGGAGGACGAGGACGAGTCTAGTGAAGGTCAGTGGATGCCCTCTCCTCCTGACCCTGACGTCAGACCACAGTGTGGGGGTGGGTTTCTGTGGCCGGGGACCCATGACGGATGCCTCTCTCACAGGCCTTGGGGGACCCATGACGGGCCGTCAGGTAAAGCTGGACATGGAGGTGGGCAAGAGCATCCTGAAGCTCAGGTCACTGGTCTTCCCTTTCCTCTTCCAGCCGAGGGAACTTGGCTTTCTGGGGTTCCCTGGTCCTGGGTGTCGGGGGCTTCAGAGCATCGAGGAGAGGGCCCCCAGGCAGGCTCACTCATGGAGTGTGGGGACGTTCTGGGAGTCGCGTCCTGGCGGGTCGGTCGGGCTGGCTCTGAGATGCCTCGTGGGGCACTCGAGGTATTGGTCCCGTCCCGTCGGCTGTGTGTGTGAGCCCGAGTGGTGACAAGGAGCTCAGAGGACCGTTCCCCCATGCCGGCTTGCCCTGGGTCTGGAGTGGTGAGCAGGGGCCAGGCAGGCAGAGACCAGAGCCCCTGGGGACTCGTGTCTGTTAGGGTTGTGCTCTCTCTCCAGGCATGTGGACAAGGCATGAGGGTGTGACTCCTTGGCCTGGAGCCTGGCCCCCAGGGCTGGCCCTCTATGGCTCTGGGACCTCTGCCCCGCGCGACGGTCCCTGTGCTCGGCGGCCAGTCCCAGCCCGGGGACTGCAACTCAGTGAGGGCCGGGCACTGGCCAGGCACAGTGCGAGTTACTGGGAGTCCTTGGAGCGCTGTGTGTCCCCTAGCCGGCGACCCATGATAGATGAGGCAGGGCTTCCGTGGGCATGTGGGCACCCCTTGGGCCCAGGTCCTCCTGCAGGCCTCCCTCCCTCCCACCCGGAGGCCAGGGCGGGGCTCCAGGGTGTCCTTTGGGGCCTGAACACCCGTCATGTGAGAAGTTGGGGGAAGCAGCGTCCGGGGTTCCTTCAGCTGCCGGCCTGCCTGCAGAGCTGATGGCCTGGGGTCAGTCCAACGGGACTGCGAGGGCACAGCCTCCCTGGAAGGTCCCTTGGTGGCTTGTAGCCCAGACACAGCTGAGGGTCAGGGTGCGTCCCCTCTTCCCTCCCGAGACCTGACTTCCTGGATGTGGAAGTAGGGCTGGGCTTTAGCTGGAGGAACCGGGGGTGACGCTTCTCTCTATCCTCCTCCTGTCTGCCCCCATGGTGCTCCCGCAGAAGGAGAGTACTGGCCCTGGGACAAAGAATGCTTGCAAGGCCAGCTCCTACAGGGGGATGAGGACCTGAGTGCAGGTGAAGGTACCCCTGCTGCCTCCGCCCTGCCCCCAGGAGCAGGTCCCACGTGAGAAGGGGGCTTTCCTAGAGTGCAGTGGTAGGAGAGGCAGCCGCCCCAGGCCCGCCCTACTGACCCCTCTTGCCCCTTGTATGCCTGCTGCCTGTCCTCCATCCAGTTAAGACTCTGCTCCTGCTATGATGTGAGCCACTCACCTCACATCACAGAGTGCCAGAACCCCTCCCCATGCCCAGGCAGTGTGTCTCCAGGCCCCCCTGCTTGGTGGGACCCGGGCAGCTCCAGGGAGAAGCCTTACTGTCTTTCTCTGCTCGCCTGGAAGCTGGAGGAGGGGCCTGCATCTCCTCTTGGACTTGTCCTGGTCCGGAGATGCAGCCCATCCAGCTCCGCCAGGGACCCTCGACCCTTGAGAAAGCCCTTAGCAGCCAGCAGCTCCCAGGAGAGACCATGCCAGCCCGGCCCAGCGCCCCTGCCCACATCTGGTGGCCTTGTCGGTGGCCTCTGCCCCAAGCACTCTTCCTGTTGCTTGAAAGTTAGGAGGTTGTGGTTCTTGTGGTGAAGCCAGATTGCCCTGGTAGACTGCGGAGAGGCCTTCAGATCAGATGCTGCTGAAAAGCCACCCTCCCTCTTGTGGTCCCTCTCCCCAGCGTTGCTGGCTGTCCCCTGTTTTGACCCCAGCGTGTGGTGTGGTCCTAGTACTGACAATGCAGAGCCCGCAGGGTGGGCATGCATGCGTGTTCCTTGGACGCCAGCAGCAGGGTTCTCACCTGCCTGAGGAGCTGGGTCTGGTGTCCAGGGGGGACCAGTGGGCCCCTAGAGGAGAATCAAGGGAAGGGGCTTTGACTGCAGAAAAGGCACAGAGGGATTGGACTCTTGCTCCTGTGAGCCCCTGAGCTGTGGTGGTCTGCGGGACGAGCCCCGCCTGCCTTCTCCCTGGCTGCAGCCCCTCTGAGCCCACCCCTGCCACAGCCCAGCGTAGAAGGGGCAGAAGGCGACTGAGAGCCCCGCAGAGTCATGTTGTGCCTGTGTGAGCCGGTGGTCCCTGCAGGACGGCCCGGCCGTCCACATCTCTGTCCACGCGGCAAGTGGCAGTGGGCACGGGCTTGGTGGCCTTGGAGCCACATGTGTGAGAGGCTGGCCTTGCAAAGGCCAGTCGTGACCTGCGCTTGGGTCCCTTAGAGGCAGTTGAGGTGGTAAGAGCGGCAGAGAGGAAGGGGCTCTGCACTGGACAGGGAGTAACACTCTTCATGGACGACAGTTAGGCTCCAAGGGGTGGGGTCTCAGTGAACGAGTAAGAGTCAGGGGGGTGTGTGTGTGTGTGTGCGCGTGTGCATGTGCGTGCACTGTGGCTCCAAGGGACAGAGTCACACTGAACGAGAAGTCGGGTATGTGTGCGTGTGTGTGTGCACTGAGGCTGCAAGGGGCGGGATCTCACTAAACCAGGGGCGGGTGACACTGACGGGTAGGAGGTGTGTGTGTGTGTGTGTGTGTGTGTGTGTGTGTGTGTGTGCGCGCGCGCACTGGTTCTGATTTTGCCTGCCTCTGCTTCACACTGATCCTGGCAAATATGGTGACTTTTCCTCTGTTTCCTGTCCTGTGGTGTCTGCTCCCTCCATCCCTGGACTGTTGACATTCCCCTGGCTTCCTTCCTTCCTTCCTCCCTCCTGTCCTCTCTCCCTCCCTCGCCTTCTCCTCCCCTGGAACCTGGTCCCGTAGTCGGGAGCCCAAGGAGGCTGCAGCAGCTGCTGAACCCGGCCGACCCCCTGGAGATCCAGGCCGACGTGCACTGGACGCATATCCGTGAGAGCCAGGAGGAGCGAGCGGCACGGGCGCCCAAGTCCCCTCTTCCCGGAGGTAACTGCTCGGGGTGCAGGGCCCCGGGCACCTCCACCCGCTTCCCCTCGGGCTGCAGAGCACTCTCCTGTAGGGCAGGGCTGCCCGGCTCCACGCAAGTAAGAGCCAGCGAGGCGTGTCTGCTTCCTGGGCTCTCGTCAGTGGGGGGAGAGGGGCTTCTCCTCTGACTGGAAACAGTGGGGTGAACTTGACCTTGGAAGAACTGAGAATCTGCTGCCTTTGCCCTGTGTCACTAGGTAGGGCTCCTCTTTGTCCACTTGCGGGAACGTCCTCGCTCTTCTTCATGCTGTGTGTCTGGGTGTGAGTGTGCGTGGACAGAATGGGGCCAAGGGACCATATCTCGGAATAAAATGAAGTCTTAAGAAGACATTTGTGTCAGGGAGGCCTCTGAAGCAGCGTCATTTCCAGCTCTGGGTTTTAGGGGAGGCACTCTGCATCCCACAAGAGGATGACGATGACCCTTGTTCTGGCTTCTTTTAAGGAACAAAAGGAAACCCTAGGGAGCGCTGGGGGCATCCTTCTCCATGCCCCAGCCTCGGCGTGCCCACCTCGTGTCTTCCCCTCTGTCTCTTGCCCTTTTGTTTCCGTCTTTGCATTCAGTGCCCACAGGGACCAATGTCTTTAACCATTTTTGCAGCCACGTAAACACCCAGGAGCTCTTTGAGAGCCGAGAGAGAGCCTGCTGCCTGGGGATGCCACTTGGACTCGAGCTGCGTCATCCCCCAACCCCCAACCCCTGTTCTCTCCTCGCCCAGCACACGGGGCACCGCGGGCCTTGAGCTGTTAGCGTCGTCTGTCTCTCCTTCATTGTAGACTCCAGGAGGAGCTCACTGTCCTCACCAGGAACACTTACTCCCGTGTAACTGTGTATTTGTTGTCTGTTTTAAATTCAGTGCCCGGCCTCCCCTCCGTCCGCCGCGCAGCAGTACAGGCCTGGCTGGAGTCGGTCTCCGGAGGTAGTCTGGTGATGTTTGTTCTCTGCCCACTCACCGTAACCCTCTCTCGGCAGCCCTGCTGGTACCTTAACACGGGACTCCAGTCCTGCCGCTGGTGCATGCGCGGCAGAGGGTGGGGGCACATGCATGCCTCACTCAGGCCGCCCGCCCTTGCATGGACCAGACACACACCCCGCGCCCTCCTGGGAAGACCCAAGGGGAGAGAGCAGGAATGCAGGCGGCAGGGAAGACAGACACCAGTGTTAGTAGAGATCGGCGAAGGCTGGAGCCGAAGGACCGTGTGTAGCACTCAGGTTTCACGTCTGTGAAAGTGAGGGCTGGGCGGAGGCTGGAGGAACCACGAACAGGAGCATCGTGGCAGGAGGCAGTCAGTACTGGTGGGGGGATTCAGCTGGAGGCGCGGGACAGGCCGGGTCTGCAGGCTGAGGTGCGGGGCTCTCTGAGCACTTGGGCCACAAGGGAGCCGCAAGGCTTCACTTGTCCTCAGTGAACTGCTCTGGGGGCGTTTCTCAGCCAGGGGCTCTGGTATCCAGGAAGGTCATGGCACTCCATCATCTGAAGGTCCTGGCCTCAGCTGTGAAGTGCAGAAGGACCAGGGCACCGCTGTTGGGTGGGCAGGACAGGAGCCCTAGCCTGCCCCACCAGCCTCTCTCACCAGCCGCCCGGTGTCCTCAGCTCATGTGTCAGGAGGCACGAAGCCGTAGGGAGGGCTGCTGGTCCCCCCCCAGTTAGTTTTGTCCCCAGGATGGTTGGACAAGTCTGAAGTGTCGGGACGTGCCAGCAGCAGCGGATTAGACCAGAGCCAAGTGTGTCGGCGACGCCCGCTTCCGCGTGTGGCTGCTTCTATCCCGCTCCGTCCTGCCCTGGACTAACCCTCAGTTCCTCCCTCAGAATGTCTCTCTTTCAGCGCTGCTGCGGCCACATTGAAGCTCTCGCTGTGTTTTGATACATGTGATACTCCTTCCTTTCAGGGTACCACTGAGGACTGTAGATGACTCCCCATCCCGCGTCTAGGGCACAGGCGTGTGTCTGAGTAGGAGAAGCCTGGGGGCTGTGGGGCCAGGACTGGGATGGGCAGCTCTAGTGCACTGTGCCCGGAACCCCGGCTGGCTAGGGTCCGCGTCACGCTTGCTTCCAGCAAACATGTGAACTTAACCTCTTGATGCCCGGCCGCTCACAGACGGATTCGAGCACACATGTGGGCTTGGGGGCGGGGGGCGCCCTCTGTGGGGCAGGCCTAGGTTCTGTCCCCGTCAGATCCTCTCTGAAAGGAGCCCTGCAGCGGCCAGCTCGCTGTCCCACAGGCAGCGAGGGGTGGGAGGGTTGCTTGCCTTGGGAGGCCCTCCCCTCGTGTTGGGTGAGTGCCCAGCTGCACTGTGAGCACATGGACGTCGCAGTCAGCGGGAGTAACTGAGAGGCCTCGCCAGGGTTTTCCCAGCAATGCCATCATCACAGGACAGTGTTCAGGCCCCACCAGCTCTGTGGCTGCTCAGAAGGAGCGGTGTGGGGCTCCCAGCTCCCACAGCCGTCCCCACCTCACCCACTCCAGATGGATTTTTCTAGCACTCTGTGGAGTGGGTGTATGTCATCACCTCGTTCTAATAAGCTGAGTGCATGGAAGAGGTGGTGAAAACAACTCACGGCTGAATGAAGTGTTTAAAACACCAGGGCCCCCGGGTCAGGAGCTGCAGGCCCAGCTCCTAGAGGTGCCCACCTCCAGTGGCCGTCACGGCTGTCTCTTGTCCTTGGCTTCCTTTTGCTCTGACCCCATGGCTGCTCTTGGTCACTGCTGGTCACTGTACATCCTGGCCACGGGGGATGCAGCTTCGAGAGGCTGGGCTGCTGGTCCCTGCGGGTCGTGGCCCCGTGGCCTGGCCTCGGGTTTCTGCAGGGCTGGACCCTCGGGCCCAGGTACGTGCAGGTCAAAGGGCAGCCACTCTCCTGAAAGGAGACCCTGAAAAGAGCCTCCAGGCACCTCGGCAAGAGGGAAGTAGGTCCTGGCAGTGTAGGCACTCCCAGCCTGGCATCCCGGGCGGCTTCCCGCTGGCCATCTCTTGCTCAGCAGCTGGCCGTCTCTTGCCCAGACGCTGGTCTGAATGCTTTGTGTGCAGGGGTGGGGACCAGTGTGAGTGTGTGAGTGTGGGCTGCTTCCTTGGGAGAAATCACACTTTGTCTCATCCTGTGGCACAGAGGGGCTGGTCTTGGGTCCAGAAAGGACCTTTACATGTCCCTCCCCACTCTCCCGTGTGCTGAAAGAGACGTGTCTGAATTCTCCCAGCGAGGCTACAGCCCTGCCCAGCCGTCAGAGCCCTGCACACAGCCCTGATCCAGGCTGAGTGGTGCAGCTGCGAACAGAACCCCCCGCTGCCTGGACTTGGTCCCCTCCCTGAGAGGCAGGGCTGGCCACAGCCCCTCATCCTGTTCCTCGAGGGTCTAGTGGTCGGCGCAGGTCCTAGCTGCCATGTGTGCTGGGCACCTGCTGACCTGGGCCTGAGAAGCAGCGTTCTCCCCCTGCCTCCCCCTATTCTTCTCAGACAGGCTCTCCCAGCAGCTGCTGGAGGAAGAGGAAAAATGGCCGGCCCAGGCCGCTCCTCCCCTCCTGCTTGGCCGAGTCATGTGCTCAGGAGGCCCAGCCCGGCTCCCGGCCTGCTCTCAGCTCCCAGCCCTCTGACTCCTGCCCCAGCCAGCCCTCTCCCTTCTCCCCGTGGTCTGCCCATGGACAGCCCCGAGAACCCAGTGCCACTGTCCATCCCCACTGCCAGTGTGTCTGTCTGTCTCTCTGTTTGTCCTTCCTTTGACATTTCTGCCTTGCAGTCCCATTCGATGAGGATGACCTGGAGCGAGACGTGGACTCGGAACCAGCAGAGATCGAAGGGGAGGCAGCGGAGAATGGGGACGCAGGGGACACTGGTGCCGAGCTGGACGACGGTACGGGGCTGCAGAGCTCTGAGCTCGGGGAAGGCGGGACAGCACGTTAAAGTGAAAGCGAGGTGCTCGGAGGAGTGGCTCTTAGGGCTCGTGGTTCCTTCCTTGCTCTGCACTGACCTGAATGCCTGTCGTTTCACCCCCCCCCCGGTGGACAGGGGCTGCGTTCATTCAGTTATGGGGAGAAACCGAGCAGATGTGGGACTTCCTACAGGGCCTCTAAGGCAGCCGCTGCCTCTGGAGGCTGGAACAATGAGATGATATGGGCAGTCTGGGGAGCAGGGGACCAGCGGGCAGGGCCAGGCCGGGACGGGATGCACGCTGCCACTGATGTCCTGGCAGCTGGCCTCCAAGGGGGGCGGCGCCTAGAGGGGAGCACAGCCTCACTGGAGGACTGTGCTGCTGCTTCCCTCGGCCAGATCAGCACTGGTCGGACGACGTCCCGTCCGAGGCCAACACGGAGCTGCACCTGCCGGCAGTGGGAGCAGAGCTGGAGCTGAGGGTGTCGGATGGCGAGGAGGAGCCACCGCCGGCCTCAGTAGGGCACCCAGAGAGAGGTCTGTGTGCAGCCCCTTCCCCTGGGCTCTCCATCCAGCCAGAGGGGGTGGTTCTTCGTGCAAATCCTGCCTCTTGTTTTTTCAGGTCCCTCCCGAGTCTCCAGCCCCACCCGGTCCCCTGAGGAGCCCACGGGCCTGTCCTCCCCAGCCCGCAGCCCCGGGGCACAGGTAAGGGTTGACCTCACTGCCTCCGGTGCTGACGGGGCTGTTGGAAGCAGGAGTGGCTGGGGCTCCGGCCCGGTCTGGCTCACTGTGTCCCGGTCCCACAGCAAGCTGAAACAGCAGGATTTGTGGAATCACTGGTTTGAGTAACAGACTTGTTTCTTCTCAGTGTTACTTTCAAATGACTATGCTTTTCTGAATAAAAAATACGTGTCTGGGTTACCAGGGGTGTTCATACCACACAGTGCAAGATGCTCCCTAAATAGAGAGTAACACTGTTTCCCGCGGAGCACGTTTTAGGGGAGTCGTCTGCAGGGAGGCCAGAGCTGGAGGCCGGGAGCTACTTGACTTGGTCTTTGGGTCCTGAGGAGCCCGGTGACTTGGGTGATTTCCCCTGAGATGAGCCCAGGCGTGGTTGGAACGAGTGCCTGGAGGCAGAGTGTAACTGACGCTGTTTCCCACCTCACATCAGAGACCCTGGCAGGCTGGGGTGGGTCATGGCATCCTTTGGCTGGTGTCATTTCAGGGCTCGAAGAGCAAGGTACACTTGGGATGAACCCAACCTGAAAGCTGCCTGTGTGCACTGGGTGAGGGGCTCAGGAGCTGGACAGGGCAGAAGAGGGGGCGTCCTGCTGGCCCTCGACTGTGGCCCCGAGGGTGGAGAGGCCGTTTCAGGAAGCTCAGGCCCTCGGTGGGAGAGAATGCCTGTCACAGCCTTGCCTTCTGAGTGGCTCGTGTCACCTTGCTTTCCCACAGAGCGCCCATCCCCCACTTGCCGCTGTGGCCACCGGGGTAAGGTCACCCGCCGAGAGCCCTCTGCCGGAGCCCTCGACCCTGCCAGCGGAGCCCGAAGCTCACCCTCCCATCCGATCGCAGCCTGAAGCCAGGACGCCACCCTCGCCTGCCAGCCCCCAGCGCCCATCCCCGCCCACCCAACTGCCCATCTGCTCCCAGCCTCAGCCGTCCCCTGAGGCCACCGTACCGTCCCCCACCCTGTCCCCCATCCGCTCCCAGCCCGTGCCGGCCAGAACCTCCACTCCTCTGGCCCCCCTCCCCGTGAAGAACCAAGGGGTCACGAAGGACACACTGGGCAGCCCCCTCCCTGGGGACGAGGCCCTGAAACGCAGCGACCTGGTGGCAGAGTTCTGGATGAAGAGTGCCGAGATCCGCCGCAGCCTGGGGCTCACGCCTGTGCACCGGAGCCCGGGGTCTGAGCTCGCCTTCCAGTCCCCGCCCCTGAAGGCCTGTCCAGCAGAGAAGGCCCCCCAGAGCGAGGGGCTCCGGCTCCTAAAACCCCCACCTGTCCCCAGGAAGCTGGGGCTGCCAGCAGCCGAGGGGGCCCAGCCCTGCCCACCCACCCCTGTGTCCCCGCCCGACAGGGAGCCAAAGGGCCCCCGGGAGGAGCACAGAGACCTGTCCAGCAGCTCGGGGCTGGGCCTGCAGGGCAGCTCCTCCCGCACCAGGACACCGGGCAGCCAGAGCTTCAACACCTCTGACTCCACCATGCTCACGCCCCCTTCCAGCCCGCCGCCCCCGCCGCCTGACGAGGAGCCCGCTACCCTTCACAGGAAGCCAGCCCTGGCAGGGCAGCTTGTGGCCTCAGCACCCCCACCCCCGGCTGTATGTGTGAGGCCCCCGCGGGAGCCCACCCAGCCCCCCCAGGAGGAGGCGCGGAAGTCTTTCGTGGAGAGCGTGGATGAGATTCCCTTTGCGGATGATGTGGAGGACACGTATGATGACAACACATGTGACGACCGCACGGAGGACTCGAGTCTGCAGGAGACCTTCTTCACACCCCCCTCCCACTGGCCCCACCCCAAGCAGCCCTTGGCTCCGGAGAACGGCCGGGGGCCAGAGAGTGCGGTCCCACTGCAGAAGCGGGGGCTGCCGCTGGTCTCGGCCGAGGCCAAGGAGCTGGCGGCCGAGCGCATGCGGGCCCGGGAGAAGTCGGTGCGGAGCCAGGCACTGAGGGACGCCATGGCCCGGCAGCTGAGCAGGATGAAGGAGATGGACATAGCAGCTACAGCCCCCAGGACCCCCAGGACCCCTGCACCCCGCAGAGCCACTGCCGTGCCCCCCAAGGGCCCCGAGGAACCTGCCCCGAGGCACGAAGCCACGAGTGAGGAGCTGCTGTCCCCTCCCTCGGACTCAGGGGGCCCGGACGGCTCGGTCACCTCGTCAGAGGGCTCCAGTGGGAAGAGCAAGAAGAGGTCGTCCCTCTTCTCTCCTCGGAGAAGCAAGAAAGAGAAGAAGCCCAAAGGCGAGGGCCGGCCCCTGGAGAGGCCCAGCCCCGGCACTCTGGAGGAAGCGGCCGCCAAGCCCAGGTCTCTGTGGAAGTCTGTCTTCTCGGGGTACAGGAAGGACAAGAAGAAGAGTGATGGCCGGTCTTGCCCCAGCACCCCGTCCAGCGGGACCACAGTGGACGCCGGCAAGCCCAGGGCATCTCCCGTCTCAAGAGCAGGTTCGGCGGTGCAGCCCCACCCCCGCCCTGGGCACAGCTGGGGGTACAGGCTCTCCTGTCCCCACGGTTCCCTCCGAAGACCCCCTGCCTGTGCCGCCCTGCCTCCCCTGGGGTTTTCTAGGGAGGAGGCAGCTAAACTTAGGAGGTTCCAAAACAAGCGAATGGCTGGGCAGGGGCCGCGGGTGGATGTGCTTTCTAGGGAAGGCGCTGCAGCTGGACACGGCCTGTTGGTGCATGTGGGCTCCTGCCTGGGTGCGTGTCAGCATTCAGGCCTGTGGCTCTGGGTGCGGGGACAGAACCAAACTGGGGAGGACCACACCTTACTCCCGACCCGGGCCGCCAGGGGGTGGGCCCCCTGGTCATGATCTGCTCGGCCCCGCCCCCAGAGCTGCGGACGCGGCGCCAGCTGAGCTGCTCGGAGGACTCGGACCTCTCCAGTGACGACGTCCTCGAGCGGACCTCCCAGAAGTCCAGAAAAGAGGTGGGTGGGCCGCGGGCGTGACTCTGTCCCTTGTTCAGCCCCCACCCCCACCCCTGGACCCCAGCCAGCCCAGTGGTCACCCCCTGCCCCCGCACTCACTGTGCCCGCGAGGCACACCTGTGCAGGAGCAGCTGTTGCCCTGCCAGAGCACGTCCCCCTTGCTCTTGGCGCGTAGACCCCCGAGTCCATCCAGTTCACCTGTGCCCTTCCTCCAGCCGTGTCAGTTAGTGTGGCTTCATTCAGAATAGAAGCACCTGTTTACTTCAGGCAAGACTTCCTCCAGGAGCCTCGGAAGTGGTGCTCATCCGAAGAAGGGGGCTTTTGATTCCAAACAGAAAAGTAAAAGGACCCTGGCTTTTCTTTTTCCTTATTTGTGTTTCCCCTACAAGCCAGAGGCTTGGAGAGAACATGTGACCACGTTTACCCCCAGAGTCTTAGGAAAGCAGACGTCCTTACATGGGAAACTGTAGGATGGTGGTCTCCGCAGTAAAGGCTGCCCCACGTCCTAACTGCCCAGCAGTCAGTGTGCAGCTGGCCTCCATCCCTGCCCCGTGGGGCGCGTCTCCCGTGGGGCTCCTGCAGGGATGAGGGCTGGGCGTCTCTGCACACCAGCCCAGCCAGCCACTGACCGAAGAAACCCTCTTGTCCCCTCCAGCCGAGAACTTACACGGAGGAGGAGCTGAACGCCAAGCTGACCCGGCGTGTGCAGAAGGCAGCTCGGAGGCAGGCCAAGCAGGAGGAGCTGAAACGGCTGCACCGCGCCCAGGTAAGGGCAGCAGAGCCTCCCAGCCTCCCAGCCTGCTGTCCACATCCACACAAGGGCAAGAGAGGAGGCGGGGTGGAGCCACTGTCCCCTGGACTGTGCCTCTGGCTCGATGCAGCTGCAGAAGCCTCGCCTGGGGGCAGCTGTTGGTGGAAAGGGAGACGTCCAGCTTGGAGTCTTCCAGGTTCCCAGCTCTGGAGTAACCACTACAAACCAGCCAGTCCAATCTCTGTGACCGGCTGGCCTCTGACGCAGCTGGGTTTACAGGTTGGTGCTGTCCTCAGGCCCAGGCCTTTTGATGTTTGTTTTTTCCTTTTAACAAAAAATAACTTTTTAATGTAAATTATTCCCTGGTGGCTCAGTGGTAAAGAATCTGCCTGCCCATGCACGAGACGCGAGTTTGAGTCCTAGGTCCGGAAGATCCCCTGGAGAAGGAAATGGCAGCCCACTCCAGAATTGCCTGGAAAATCCTATGGACAGAGGAGTCTGGCTAGTACAGTCCATAGGGTCACAAAGATTCAGACACGACTTAGCAACTAAATAACAGCAGACTGTGGCTTCCAGGTGCAAGGTCCTCCCAGGGGTCCATTATCCCCCAGAAACCTTGTTCCTTGCAGAGTGTGGCTGGTCCAGCCACGTGGTTGCTGGTGTTTTTTCTTTAATTGAAGTATGCTTGTGTGCTGAGTTGCTTCAGTCTTGTCTCACTCTTTTTGACCCTATGGCCTGTAGCCCAGCAGATTCTTCTGTCCATGGGATTCTCCAGGCAAGAGTACTGGAGTGGATTGCCATGCCCTCCTTCAGGGGGTCTTCCCGACCCAGGGGTCAAACCTGTGTCTCCTCACGCCTCTTGCTGGCGAGCGGGTTCTTCACCAGTAGTGCCACCTTGGCAGCCCAAGTGAAGCGTAGCTGACTTACAGTGTCGGCCAATTTCTGCTGCACAGCAAAGTGACTCAGTTATATGCACATAGACATTCTTTTTTTTTTTAATCTTTTCCGTGAGGGTTTATCCCAGAAGATTGGCTACAGTCCCTGTCTGTGCAGTAGGCTCTTGTTATATCCATCCTATATGTAATAGTTTGCACCTCTTACTCCAAATTCCCAGTTATTCCCTCTTTACTCCCCACCCCCTTGGCAACTGCAAGTCTGTGCTGGGTGTTTTTTAATCTTGTGGAAGCAGGGTTTCCAGACTGTTAGGAAGCCCTGCTGAAGCATTCTCAGCCTCTCTGTGTGCCCTGGACACCCACCCAGATCCCAGCGTCCTGGCTGCCTGAGGGTTCACCCACCTACTTCCTCCCCTACCCTCCCCTGCCCTCCCCCCTCACTCTCCTCCCTCCCCTCACACTGTGTCCACCCCTCCCCCTCACTGTGTGTCCTCCCCTCCCCTCCCCCCTCAGTGTCCACCCCTCCCCCTCACTGTGTGTCCTCCCCTCCCCCTCACACTGTGTGTCCTCCCCTCCCCCGTCACAGTGGTGTGTGTCCTCCCCTCCCCCTCACACTGTGTGTCCTCTCCTCGCCCCTCACACTCACCGTGTGTCGCCCGCAGATCATCCAGCGGCAGCTGGAGCAGGTGGAGGAGAAGCAGCGGCAGCTGGAGGAGAGGGGGGTCGCCGTGGAGAAGGCGCTGCGTGGGGAAGCAGGTACCACTGGGCCTAGAGGACAGGGTCCTCGGGAAAGCCCCGTCCCACCCACCACGGGAGGCTAGCTCCCGCCCCACGCGCGGAGTCAGTGGGTCTCAGCAGGATTCTCTGGTCCCCTCGTCACTGGGACCTGGGGCTTCCTGTGAAGCAAAGGAGGAGAAAGGCCTATGCATCTGGGGCTGGCCCCCACCCCCCGTCTCAGGGCTCCCCCTCATCCCCCGTGTCTGCTGGTGATGCCCTGGGTCTCTCCCTCTCTCCTCCCCATCGTCTCCCCAAGAAGACAGTGGCTGGGAGCAGGGCAGGCTGTGCACAAGGGGCCATCACAGAACTGCACACGCAGCCCCCCACCCCCCACAGGCCCTGCTGAGGGTGGCGTCACAGACGCCCCAGGGTGGACCAGGCTCTGTCCTAGAGGCGGTCACTTGGGGCAGAGCCTGAGCAGGGCAGAGCAGAGCCTGGAAGGAGGCTATGAGGGCCGTGTGCTGGGGCAGACCATGGGGCCCGTGCGGTCAAACCACTCTCCCCAGAGCCTGCAGAGAAAGCAAGGAGGCACCCAGTGCTCAGGGTGGCCTCTTGGTTCAGGACCTTGAACCCTCGGACCGGCCCCATTGCAACCCCACCCCGACTCGAGGGACTCTCCCCTGCATTCCCCAGCGTCCCCGAGGCTGGAGCCTCCACCGTTTTGTGGAGAGCACTGCAGCCAGGGTCAGAATGGGCTCATGCAGCCTGCAGTGAAGACAGGTGCTGTGGTGGTTGTGCTCCTGGGCAGGGTGGAGTGAGTCTCCAGGCAGGTGGGCTGAGGATAAACCAAAGAAGCAGCAGGAAGAGGTGGCTACCTGTACAGCCATCGCTGCCTCTGATCTTGTTGGAAGACTGACTGACGGCTGGCCTCCGAGTGAGCATCTGGTGTCAGGACGCGTCTCTGGGGTTCTGGCGGCTGGCGCTCGGTATGGAGCCAGGCAGGCACAAAGAAAGTCTCCTGTTCAGGGCCTTCCTGCCCGGAATATAGCCAGCAGTCAACACAGGGTGACCTTCAGGTGACGAGGGGATGAGGCAGAAAGATGAGCTGTGACGTCTTGGTCTTGCACGATCTGGACTCTGTGCCACCAGAGTGAAAACTGGACCTTGTGTCCAGGAGTGGGGGCTCAGGTGCACAGGCAGTGCCCCCAATGCTGCATGCCCTGACCCAGCCTCCTCAGTCAAGCCTTGACTGCCTGGAGGGAGCTGTCCTGTACCTGGTGTGAATGGGCACCCGCAGCCCTGCCCTTGCTGCTGTCTCTGCTGGCTGAAGGTGCCAGGAGGGCCCTGGGCCCTCGGATCCCGCCTGCCATGGTGGAAAGTGGTCCCTCACAGGGACCTCGTCCTAGCATATGTTCCTCACGGCACTCATGGCCCTGCTGGCCGCCCATGGTGTGTCCTTGACAGCCCCTCGGCATTTCCTTATCAGGCTGCTGCCTGCCAAGGAGCCAGAGGAAAGGGCCCACGGAGACTGGTCTGGGATTTTGCTGAAATTCCTCTTTCTAGTTGTTTAGATAATTACTTCTTTGCAAACATGTACAACCAGAGTTTAATCTCTGTCAGTGGTTTTCAAGCTGTTTTATCAGCAGCAGAACCCCTTTTTACATGATAAATTATGGTTTCAAGTTTAAAGTGAAAAAGAAAAAAAGTTACTCTTAAATGTGAATGAACACAGGTGGAAAATGTAGGTTGTGGTAGAGATCCACAAGGCTAAGAACCTCAGTGTCCAGTCCAGCCCTGGTTGCAGGGTGGGCACCCTGGTGTGCAGAGGTGGTGATTATAAGTGAAGCAGGTCACGTACAGCCATGGGAATTCAGCATGTGCACAGTGAGAACGGTCTAGGGGTCTGAAGCTTAAAGTCGGAGCTGCTATCGCAGCAGAATCGCTGTGGATCCAACTGCAGTTTAGATTCCTGGTGAAGAACGGACCTCAGATATATGCTCCCAAACTCGCTGTGAGCCAAGAGCCAGCTGTACAGTGTGTGGAGTCACCCGGAGGGTCGGCCTGCGCCTGGAGGGTCACCCTGCGCCAGGAGGGTCAGCCTGCGCCTGGAGGGTCAGCCTGCGCCTGGAGTGTCACCCTGCGCCAGGAGGGTCAGCCTGCACCTGAAGGATCACCCTGCGCCAGGAGGGTCAGCCTGCGCCAGGAGGGTCAGCCTGCGCCTGGAGGGTCACCCTGTGCCTGGAGCGCCAGCCTGCGCCAGGAGGGTCAGCCTGCGCCTGGAGGGTCACTCTGCGCCAGGAGGGTCAGCCTGCGCCTGGAGGGTCACCCTGTGCCTGGAGTGTCAGCCTGCGCCTGGAGGCTCACTCTGCGCCTGGAGGATCACCCTGCGCCTGAAGGATCACCCTGTGCCTGGAGGGTCAGCCTACGCCTGGAGGGTCAGCCTGCGCCAGGAGGGTCAGCCTGCGCCTGGAGGGTCACCCTGCGCCTGGAGGATCACCCTGCGCCTGAAGGATCACCCTGTGCCTGGAGGGTCAGCCTACACCTGGAGGGTCAGCCTGCGCCAGGAGGGTCAGCCTGCGCCTGGAGGGTCACTCTGCACCAGGAGGGTCAGCCTGTGCCTGGAGGGTCACTCTGCGCCAGGAGGGTCAGCCTGCGCCTGGATGGTCACCCTGCGCCTGGAGGGTCAGTCCGTGCCTGGAGGGTCAGCTGGTAGGATGCTTTGAGAGGTGGGTTCCCTGAGTGAGACTGCTCACAGGCTAGGACTTAAGTCGATGAATGAAGTGTCCTGACAGGCTGGACGGACACTCACACCCACAGGGCAGAGGAAGCCTGGTGGTCCTGGGGCCACATAGAAACAAGCTGACCTGACAGCACAGGTCAACATGGTGATGGGCTTCCATGGGTCACAAGCTGGTGGATCACAGATTCGAACGTGGTGTGTCCTATTGAAATTTATTGCTGAATTAGAAGTTGTTGTGAGTCAGGTATTGGGAGAGCCCAGAACACCACCTGTAGAGCCCGGGCATTCCAGAGAGCAGGGTGAAAACCAGAGTTCTGATCCAGAGTCCACTAAGCAAGACTTTCCAGCACTTTTGTGCAAATGTGCATCTCCGGTTCACATACAGGCAGTGGTCCCTCTGTTGGGAAAGTCCCACAATGGACACAGGAACTCGGAGCTTTGCTTTCTTCATTTCAAGCGCCTCACTTCCTGGGTTGTGTTCCCACCTGGCGATATCACCTTCTCTTGGGCTTCGTGTCCCTTTCCCCTTGCTGCTGTGCTTGCTGGTGGCCGAGCCCTTGAGGAGGCCTTGTGGGCTGAGCAGCACTGGTCAGCTCCTTTCCTGAACCGGCCATTCGGTCTCAGTCCATGGGTTCTCTGAGGTGCCACTGGTGGCCGAGCTGCCCTCCAGAGAAGGCTCACGTGCATCTAGACGGCAGGTCTGGGGTCAGAGCCTCAGAGAAGACCGAGATTCCTGAGGTGTGTGGTCTGGAGCAGCTGGGAAGCCCTCTTTGTTTTCGGAACCTACTGGGACAGCCTCGTTCAGCGTTGTGGTGTCTGTGTCCCCCAGGGGGAGCCCTCGTGTGGAACTGGAGGCTGCTGGGTTGTGAGATGAGGAGGAAAGGGTGGTGAGCTGCAGCTGACTGCGCTTGCATTTGTCACGGTCCTGGGGTCACCCTCACCGCGCTGTGACGGACAGGAGTGCTGGTGGGCAGCTGTGGAGCAAGGTGCCACTGTTTTCTGCTCTCTGGGGACCTGGTGACCTTGAGGGCCACAGGGCCTCCTTCACTCAGACCCGTTTAGCAGATGTGGTTCTGCTCCACTTGGGGTAAGTGTGGACAGGCGAGCTGAGGGCTAACATATCCTCTTTAGGCATTCGCATCTGGCCTTCAGCCTTAGTCTGGGGCGTCTGATATGCGAAACTAGGGAAGTTCATAGCCTTTGACCTGCCCCTCACATTTTCTAAGTCTGAATTAGATGAGGTTGAATCCCAGCAGGATCTCCAGCAGAGCCAAGGCCCTGTCCCAGCTGCTGGTTGGCTACACGCTGCCCCCTTCCATCCCCCAACCCCCCACCACCACCTTGGTTTTCGGGACCACCCCTGGCACCAGGAGGCCTGTGGCTGAAGCATGTTTGTGGGGGTGCCTGGGGGAAACGCATGCTTTCTGCTGCCTCCCTGGGTGTTTCTTATGCTTCATGCCCTTGACTGCCAGGGACTGGGGGGCCAGAGGGTTACCTGATCCAATAACGCTTCCCCGATTCCTTGTTGTAGACTATTGGGGAGAGTCTTATTACACTGACCTCATCGACTTGCATCTGGGTGGTATGTATGCAGACCTGTTACAGAACTAACCCTGCTGACTCCCCCACCCCCCGCCCCCCGCTCACAAACAGCAAGAAGTCAGCCTGATAACCATAACCGGATGGTAAAGCACAGGCCCTTTTCCAGCTCAAACAGAGCAGTGTGCTGACTCGGCCTCACCCATATGTGTGTGCCGGGGGAGACCTGAGACAATCCTTGCTGCTGGGGTATTTTAATTCTCTATAAATTTAGAGGTTCACCAGCCACAGCATCAGCCTCTGATTCGATCTGCATCCCAGTTCCACTGACAGCGTTTGGTCGTTTGATGGTAGCAGCACATGTGCGTGCACATACACACTCAGGCAACATGCACATGCTCCACCACAACCTTCCCAAGCCCCCTCCCTCACACCTCCCCCAGGATGCCCATAGCCTCCGTCAGCGCATGTTCATGCTGACCTGAAAGGTCCAGGTGCCCGGGGGAGGCGTCTGAGAATGCCGCCCCCCCTACTCTGTCCTGGGACTACTGCGTCCTCTTTTCACCAAACTCAGGAGAAGTCGAGGCTGGTCCTGTGTGTGTGGTCCCTGCAGCCTCTGAGCCTCCAGACTGGGCCTGTTAGAACTGCAGAGTCTCACTCCCTCCTCCCACCCTCACCCCCGACCTTCTGAGTCAGGGACCCTGGAGGTGAGGCCTGGTCACCTGCGTTAGCAAGTGTCCCAGGCCACTTCTACAGTGGAAGCGCTGCGTCAGAGGAGTCCAGTCTGTGGGTGTCTTGCCGAACAAGGCTCACCGCTTGTTATGACCAGAGAAGCACCCAGGCAGCCCTGTCGCCTCTAGACCTGGTGGTGACTCTCTTGGACAGCCGCCCCCGCATCAGGTGCTGAGCCAGTAGCTACTCCCGGGGCTCCCAGGCCCAGCGCTTTCTTGGAGTCCTTCATCCTGGTCGGGCGGTCAGACTTCTGTCTCCCAGGCAGGCTCCGTGCCTGAAAGTGGTCTCAGAATGGAAGAGCGGGCAAGATCTTTCTCTCTCATTTTTTTTTACTGTAATTCCATTCTTCTAAGAGAGTCTCTTCCTGGCCCATTCATTTAAAAACCAAGCATGATTGTAATTGCAACTCAAGATAAAGCCCTGGTCTTAGAGAGGCTACACCAGTAAGGAGGCTTCCGGCCTCCTTGGGGTGGGTGTCCTGGCCTCCCCTCTGCTTTCTGACCCCGGGTGTCCGGGTCCACCCTCTACACGGCCCTCCAGGGCTTGAGCTTCCAGTGTCCAGGTGCTGCCACCCCATAGCCATTGGTGCTGTAAAAGGGCTCATGCTTACACCCCAACTAACAGATCCCACCCTGACTAATGTCCTGGGCTCACTTTCTGCCTCCTCCTGACACCTCTGGGAACGTCTGTGTCGATTCCAAATGAATCTCAATTGTTTTGTTTAATTCAGAGTCTCCTGGGAAGGACTGTCAAACCTATTTCTTTGACATTGCATTCAGCCTCCCCTCCCAGCTTGCGAACAGCAGCCACACGGATGACCCCGTGTGGCCAGTTCTGTTCCCTTCACTCCTGATGCTTGAGTGATAGGATGCTGGCCATTTCCATTTCTGTGTCCCTGGATTCCAGCTTCCAGCCTTCGGGATAGAATTCCAGCAAGTTCCAGGGGAGAGTGCAATATGTAGAAAGAGGAGCTCAGTGTATCTCTGAATTATAAACCCCTGCTGCCTGATATGGGTCCTCGCACATCAGCCCGCTGTGGCTCTAGGGGCTCTGCCCTCCCGTGGCGGCTGCCGCTACCCACAAGTCTGGAAGGAGAAGGTAGATGTCAGAAGCAGCTCCCGTTTCAGTTCCTGCTGATGTCTCCTCCGCAGAGCACTTGGCAATCTCGTTATTTGGTGGAATTTTACCCTCTTGAAATCTGGAGCCTGAGATGTAGAGCCTGATTACTTGTCTACTGCGTGTGCTCAGTTGTAGCCAACTCTTTGTGGCCGCATGGACTATAGCCCACCAGGTTGCATCCCCAAAGGGCCACAGGAACTCAGCACCGATTGTGCTTCCTGTGAGGTGAGAGGGAGAAGTCCAGGCTGAAGTCCCTGCCCAGCCCCTTCCTGTCTCACTGTCATGCCCCCCTGGGGTCTCAGAGTGGCTCTCAGCTGACTTTTAAGGGCTCCAGACCTGTTGAAAGTCTCCTTTTGAGCCAGAGAGTATCAAGACTCCTCTTCCCAGAGCTGCACCTTGTGATTGCAGAGGACCCATTAAAGAACAGAGACAGGGTCCTGCTGCCCAGCCACTGGTCTTGTTGCTCTAGACCAGGGAGGAGACTTGGACGTGTTCAGGAGAAGACTGCATCTCTTCTGGAGAACTTTGAATGAGAAATATTTACACCCAATTTCTGGTTTCCAGACTTCACCTCTTGATTTGTACATCTCCAGGGGAAATGGAAAGAGCATGAATGGTTTAGAAACAGCATAAGGGACTGGGGAGGGGGTCTTCATTTTTTGCCATGGCTTGTGATGGGAGGTGGGGAAGCCCCCCACCTACCCACCCCGCTCTGAGCCTTCCTGTGTGGTCCGCTCCCCTGAGTTGATGCTGGCAGATTGTTGGCTGATCTGTTCCGTCTGAGCATGAGCCTGGCTCGGTTCTGCTTTTAGGATATTTCAGTCCTCAAAATTCCCCAGCATTCCTGTGTATGCGTGTGCGTGTCCCAGCCCATGTGTGTACATGTCCCAGCCTGTGTGTGTGTACGTGTACACGTGGGTGTCTCAGTCTGTGTGCGTGTGTGCACATGTGTGTGCACGAGCATGTCCCAGCCTCTGTGTGTAAGCGTGTCCCAGCTTGTGTGTGTGTGTGTGTTAGAGCTCAGTTTTCACGTGCTTTTCCCTCTTCGTTTCCCCCCAGTCCAGAGGTTTGTCTCATACTGAACTTCCCAATAAGACATCTCCCCAGCTCTGTGCTTATAAGCACAGACAGGCCAGGCCTGTCAGGGAGAACCTTCTATCCTGTCAGAGGCAGCACACCGCCATGCAGCTTGTAAACCAGCCACAGTGTTCTAGCTACCCTGAGGGTCCCTGTAGTGAGGCGACGGGGCGGGAGGGAGGGTGCAGTGCTTCGGACAACGCCTGTATGAGAAAATGGGAGGTGTGGAAGCATAGAAAGAAGGAGCGGAGACGAGGAATTGCCACCAGACTGGCCGTGACTGCTCACTGTCCACAGCCCGAGGGGTCCTGCCGGCCCCAGGCCACGAAAGAGGCAAGGTGCTGTCAGCGACCCTGAGCAGGGAGATGAGACTGGCTTCAGGCCGCTCTGTGTCCCCAGCCCTGCCACTCACCCTCTCTGGGCCTCTCCATTCGGCGGGGAGGGGCAGCGCGGTGACCCTTCCAGGCCTGGCGCCCGCCCCGTCCTCGGGCTGCCTCCCTTTGTCGGGTTTGCTTCCCGAAGGAAGGCCCTCTGCACTGGGTGGAGGGCGAGGCAGATCCTGGCCAGGGTGTGCACAGTTGACCCCGAGCCTCGGGGCCCTCCTTGGATGGCAGACCTGCCGATATTGTCCAGGCAGCCGCTGGGGCCAGTGCTGGGGCTCAATGAGGCCGCCCATGTGCCCGTGTTTTGATCTCTGACACACTCTCACGCTCAGTGCACACAGCCCTCTGGAATCCATGGGATGTGCCTGGCTGCACGATGATAAGTTGCAGCTTTTCAAACTCTTGACTGGTGGCCTGCTTGGGTGTCGGGGTTGGGGGGTGCTGGTGACTGTCACGCCCTGCGGGCCGCGGGCCGTGGGCGCTCGAGGTGGTGACTGGGGTCTGCGAGTGATGCGCAAACAGGAGCGCGTCCCCGACGAGACTAACGTAAGCGACTTGTTTGCTGTGAGAGGGGCGACCACTCTGCCTCCCGCGGTGAACCACATCTGTGTCTCACATCTCCAGACGAGGCGAGGTTAGCTCCAAACTGCACCTCTGTGCCTCCCTTGCAGTCTCACGTCAGCTTCAGGTCTGGGGTGGAAACTCACCTTGTTTGGTTGGTTTTTCTTCTTAAAACAGTATTTATTGGTTGGTTTTCTGATTGTAAAGTATACACTGTGCAAACACCAGAGCACTCAGGAAGGTTAAGGAAGAGCGTCACAACCCACCCTTCGGGGCTCTGGCCCTTTCGTGTCTGCACTGCCTGTTGTCACCGGGGAGCCCCTCCAGGTTTCTGTCCTGAGTCCTGTTTTGTGGTCTCACGCTGGCTTCTGTACGGAAGGGCGTCTGGGACGCGCTCTGCATAAAAGGGTCCAAAGCTGTGTTCCGTGATGTCTGGAAGGGGAAGCACAGTCTCACTGCACCTGCAGGCAGACTTCCTTGTTTGGATGCGTGTGACTGTGTTGAGCCCCTGACCTTGCTGATGAGCACGGATGCTGCTCCCCTGTCTCCACAGCCTGTTTGTGTATAACGTCTGTCCCAGGGGGCAGCAGAGGTGGGGACCCTATCGCTTGAGGGTGTGTGCAGGTGTCTGAGCACCAATTTTGAGACAGAGAAGGCTGGATGTAGACGAGTATAAGCCGAGGGTGTTTGTAAGAAAGGAGCTTCTTGCTTGCCTCAGTGACCAGCTGGTCATGGCCCCATCTGTCCGGAACACTGGATTGCTGTGATTGTTGCACACGCACCACACATACAGCCTTTGCACACACCCACCACACACACACACAGCCTCTGACACACCCACCACACACACACAGCGTCTGACACACCCACCACACACATACGGCCTCTGCACATACCGTACACACACACACACACGGCCTCTGCACACACACAGAGCCTCTGTACATATCCACCACACAAACACAGCCTCTCCACACACACCCACCACACACATGGCCTCTGTGCACACACACAAACACACACACGCACAGAGCCTCTGCACCCACCCATCACACACACACAGCCTCTGACATACCCACCACACATGTGGCCTCTGCACATGCACACACAGACACATACACACACAGCCTCTGCACACATCCACCACATACACACAGCCTCTGCACACTCACCACACACACACACATGGCCTCTGCCCACACCCATCACACACACACAGCCTCTGCACACCCACCACACCCACACACGGCCTCTGTCCACACCCACCATATACACACATGGCCTCTGTCCACACCCACCACACACACACAGCTTCTGCCCACACCCACCACACACAAACAGCTCTGCACACCACCACACACACAGCTCCGCACACCCACGGCCTCTGTCCACACCCACCACACACACACAGCTCTGCAGACCCACACACACGGCCTCTGTCCACACCCACCACACACACACAGCCTCCGTACACCCACCACACACACACACGGCCTCTGTCCACATCCACCATACACACACACGGCCTCTGTCCACACCCACCACACACACACAGCCTCTGCACACCCACCACACATACACACGGCCTCTGTCCACACCCACCACACACACACAGCCTCTGCACACCCACCACACACACACAGAGCCTCTGTCCACACGCACCACACACACACACGGCCTCTGTCCACACCCACCACACACACACACGGCCTCTGTCCACACCCACCATACACACACACGGCCTCTGTCCACACCCACCACACACACACAGCCTCTGCACCCGCCCACCACACACACACACGGCCTCTGTCCACACCCACCACACACACACAGCCTCTGCACACCCACCACACACACACAGAGCCTCTGTCCACACCCACCACACACACACAGCCTCTGTCCACACCCACCACACACAGCCTCTGTCCACATCCACCATACACACACACGGCCTCTGTCCACACCCACCACACACACACACAGCCTCTGCACCCGCCCACCACACACACACAGCCTGTGACATACCCACCACACACATGGCCTCTGCACATGCGCGCACACACACACACACACACAGCCTCTGCACACATCCAGCACACACACATACGGCCTCTGCCCACACCCACCACACACACACGGCCTCTGTCCACACCCACCACACACACACACGGCCTCTGTCTGCTTTAGTTCTGAAGTCTCGCCTGATACCTGGCTTACGCACAAAAGCCTGTAGAGACCACACGGCACCTGCACGCACCCCGCTGCAAGGTGAAGGGCCTCTCGGTCAGCACGGTCTGCTTGGCCCTCGTGTTCACCTAAACAGGGCTGTCTCTAACGGCCCAGCCCCTGCTCCCCGCCCCCGGGGCCGTGGCTCCTGCGTGTGCCTGTGGTTCTGTGATGGTCCCTTGCTGAGCAGTCGCCCTCCCTTGAGAGCCCCAGGCCCCGAGTCTAGCCACGTCCCCTGCACGCTGTCTGCTCTCAGTCACCCCGTCCATGACGCCCCAGCTTTGTTTCTGTGAGTTTTGGACTTGTCCACAGTGTAGCAGTGTGCCCGCTGTGGTGTCGACCCTTGGAGGAGAAGAAGGGGCAGAAGAGGGGTGGTCAGCGCTCTCTGTGGCCGGAGGCAGGCTGGTGATTCATACAGACGGGGGCCGCCTCTGGGGAGCTCATTGGGCCGACAAGTCCTTGCTCAGGGTCAGAGCAGAGCGGGTGTCAGCCCTAGGGGCCCATCAGAGACTGGGCGCTGCCTCTGTGGGTTCAACACCAGGAGAATCCCAGCACTTAGATTTACGCACACGGTGATCTTGAGAACTCTCACTCAGGCAGGCCTGCTGGCACATTGGCTGTTTACAGGGAGGGTCCCCAAGCCTCAGAGGTGCCCTGTGGTCATTCCTAGCTTCCCACCTGCCCCCCTAGCAAGGACTTGAGGAGGACAGAGTGCCCGCCCGCCTGGGCCCAGGGCTGCTCCCGACCAGTTTCTGTGCCGGATGAAGGAAGGACTGAACTCATTTGTAGATTGTGTTTCCCTTGCTTCTGCTTTTCCATTTCTTGTATTTTTTTCTTTTCCTCCTGTTGTTCCTTTCTCACTTTTATGCTTTTTGTCCACTTCACTTTCTCCCCGTCCCTCCCCACTTCCGAATGCCTCCTCCTCTCTGTCCGTCTCGTCTCCTCCTCTTCCTTGTTTGGCCCTTTTTGAAGTTGAGCCCAGTGGCGGGACTCCACGGCGTAGACCTCTCTCCTTCTGCCCTTGCTGTGTCCAGGAAGGTAACGTAACCCCCGCCTCCTCCCTGCGGCCTCTCAGGGGTGTAGCGACACTAGTCAAGCAGGGACCCGAAGCCCAGCTCTTTCTCTTCTTCCTCTGACACCTGGTAGCCCTGTTACAAACCCCTGATATGTGGCAGTCCCTCACAAGGTACAGTATCCCTTCGACTGTCTCGGGGGGACTGGGGAGTGGGGTGAAGCCAGGGAGCAGGTCCAGCCCTCGGGCCGCTCAGGCTGCAGTGACTGCAGTTCCAGGCCACCGCTCGTGGTCGGGCCCTTCCGCCTCACATCCCGGGACGCAGGGGAGCCCCCACCCTGCGGGCAGTGATTTGTGCTGGTGGAGTCGAGGAATACTGTCCTTACAAGACTGGTCTACGCAGATGCCCCGTTCTTTCCAGACAAGCACTGAAAGCAGACTTCTTTCCCTGTGTCTTGCCGAGTGTGTGTGTTAACTCTGTCTGGTTTGCAGTCCGTTGTGGTGGTGATTGTCGTTGACCGCATGCGGGCGGGGCCGGGGAGTGTGGCTCCTGCTAACCCGCTAACCTTCCTCTTCCCTCCCTGGCGCTCGCTCCCTGCTGACCGCCACCAGCCACGTCCATCTCGGCCATCCTCTGGAGCTGGCTCGAGCAGTGAGGGAGGTGTCCTGGCGCCCCAAGACCGCCCTCCACGCCCCATGGGTGCCCCATGCAGAGCCGCTCAGGAAGGAACGGGCACAGCTGGACGGGGCTGCTTTCGAAGCCAAAGAGTCGAGTTGCTGGGAGGGCAGGGAGAGTTGACCCAGCACTCAGCTCGTGCTGCACAGCAGCCAGGGCCCAGGATAGCGCATTGCAAACGTGTCCCGCCCTTGCATGGGGTGGGAGGCCGGGTCCCTGGGTTTGATCTTCCTGGGAGAGGACTTCCGACCCATGCCCCCAAAGCTCAGAGAGACCTCTTAGCTCAGCTGTGAGCAGACTTCAGGGCCCGTGAGCACATGGTGTCCGTGGCAGAGGTACTGGCTGTGCTCACGCAGTTCCCTAGGAAGACGGCCCCCAGCTTCCCTGAGACTGCGGGCGGCTTGTAATCCGAAAACAGCCAAGAGCCACCACAGTCTGGTTTCTGCACCAGGGCAGGACTCACCACGGCCGTGGGCTTCCTGGTGTCCCCTCCGTGGTGTGGCTCCTTGGAAGGCTCTTCCTTCCCTCCCCCTGCCGCAGCTGAGCCCGAAGTGGGTCAGGCCACTGCTGGAGGAGACGGGTGTCGGCCGAGGGGGTGCAGGCAGCTGAATGTGAGCAGCTGCGGCCCCGGAAGCTGTGGCTGGGCTTGGATCAGAGCCGGGAACCTGTAGTCGCCCTGCCCTGGGAGAGACCCCCACCCCCATGCCTCCTGGGGCCGTGCTGCCATTGCAGTGGGTGTGGGGAGCACTTGTCAGGAGCCTGAGGGGCCACAAGGTTGAGAGAGGCACCTCCCTGGTCAGGATGTCAGAAATGAGGCGGCCTCGGGTCAGCGGCCACAGCGAAATGCTGGCCCCTCACTCAGTGTGCAGAAAGCAAGGCTGAGTGTGCTTCCGGTCTGCCATCTGCCTCTTCATTAGACTGGTCTCCTCAAAGCAGACCTAGGACCCAGCAAGTCCCAAATAACATGTGAAATGAATGGAAAAGAAAAAAAGAGGGCAGAGCACTGACAACCTCCCCCGGAGAAAGCAAGCGGTCCAGCAGGAGGCTCCAGGCGAGCCTCTGGGGGGTGAGGGCTGGCCGAGGGGGACAGAGGAAGGCGCAGGCTGCCCTGGGGGGAGCGTGGCGCCCTTGTGGCCCCAGGCACCCTGGGCCTGGCCTGGGCGCGGCAGGCAGCCCTCCGCATTTGTCCCCGTGTGACAGTCCTTGGCGGGAGACAGCAGCTCTGTGGCCTGACACGCCCTCTCTCGGCAGGCATGGGCAAGAAGGATGACCCCAAGCTGATGCAGGAGTGGTTCAAGCTGGTGCAGGAGAAGAACGCCATGGTGCGCTACGAGTCAGAGCTGATGATCTTGTGAGTTCCCCGGGCAGGGGTGGAGGAGGGCGTGGGCCCAGGGCCTGTTGCAGCAGGAGCACAGCCCCTCCTAGTGTGGGGGACGAGGGCTGTGCCACCCCCACCAGTCAGCTCCTTGTTTCCCTTCCCCCCCAAACCCCAGTGCTCGGGAGCTGGAGCTGGAGGACCGGCAGAGCCGGCTGCAGCAGGAGCTCCGCGAGCGGATGGCGGTGGAAGGTATGCGGCACGGGGCGGGCGTAGGGGCGGTTGGGGCAGGCCCCCTGCCTCTGCCCTGTGGAGGACTCACCTGTGTGGTTCTGCCCAGACCACCTGAAGACGGAGGAGGAGCTGGCGGAGGAGAAGAGGATCCTGAACGAGATGCTGGAGGTGGTGGAGCAGAGAGACGCCCTGGTGGCCCTGCTGGAGGAACAGCGGTTGCGGGAGAAGGAGGAGGACAAGGACCTGGAGGCCGCCATGCTGTCCAAGGGCTTCAGCCTGCACTGGTCCTGAGCCCAGCCCAGCCCTGGCCGGTCTGCGCACTGCCCAGATCCCCCTCCCAGACCCCCGGTCTGAGAGGGCCTGGGCCTCCGGGGAGTTTGCACTCAGGTCCACGTGGCTCTGAGAAGGGTTCAGGCATCCGAGCTGTGGGGAGCCCTGGGTGAAGCTGGTTGTCCAGCGGTTCAGCCTCCTTGGAGGAAGCCCTCTGCCCGCCCACTCCAGAGCGTGAGAGTGTGGGGGCGTGCCCAGGGAAGGTGCCTGGGAGGACGCAGTGACCACGCTCCCCTGGCACCACGCAGAAGTGGACGAGAAGCCCAGCCCACACCCCAGGCCTCCTGGCTGTGCCCTGCGGCTGCTGCATTTGCTTTTAATTCTCAACACTGGAAAATACTGACTTTGGGGTTGGGCGGGGCCCCAAGTTCTGGCCCCGCCAGCAGGCTGGCCTTGTCATGGACGCCTCGCGGCGGGTGGGAGGCCGTCCTCCACGCCTGGTTCCTGTGCTTGCACCAAACGAGGCTGACAGCCTGGGAGATGCAGCCTCTGGGGACCCTCTTTGTCAATTAACTTATTTTTTTATACTTGAAGCAGCTTCACTTTTGTATCTTTACTGGGACCCTGATGCCCCGGCACCCGGGTCGGGGCATGGAGCTGGGTCCCAGCTGACCGCGCTGCCCTCCATTCATCACCCCCTTCTTCCTGGGGCTGACCGGAGCCCTCCTGTCAGAGAGAACCCGTGTGGGCCCCAGTGCGCTGCTCCCATCCCCTGTGCCTGGCCCCAGGTGTCCGTGTCTGCACCGCTCACTCATCAAGGATGTACTTGAGCTGCTAGAGGCCAGGCTGCTGGCCAGGTACTGCTCAGAATCCTCCCTGTTGAAATCCCGGGTCCACAGGACCCGTGTTTCTCTCCGTTTTGGAGCCAAGGTCTCATCTCCCACATTGACTGAAGACGGTTTAGGCCACGGCACCAGCATGAGGTACCCTGCTTGGTGAGGCCTGGACCCACCAACCGGAGCTGTGGTGACAGCACGCAGACGGGACTGTGGTCGGGGAGTCACACACACACACACACACACACACACGCGCGCGCGCGGCAGCTTCTGCTCAGCCCCCCGCTCACACCTCTTTGTGGGGAGGCACGGAATGAGAAGCACCATGGAGCCAGCTCAAGCTGCGGTTCGGCCAGGGGCTGACCGTGTCCAGCTCCCAGAGCCGTCAGAATCTGCAGCAGCCGTGCCCGTCTGCAGGGGAGCTCGGCCTGTCCTGAGGCCCTCCAGCCCACCTGGTGGAGCAGGACCACACGCTGGAAAGGGAAGCTGCAAAGGCAGGATGAGGGGCATCCACACCAGCCTCGGAACGTCCTTGGGGAACCACATCGTGCCTCAACTTGAACACATTCATTCTCACTGCAAAGGAGCGGAGAACTGTCTTCTTCTTGAGTCTGTCCCAAAGCGGTCATCCGTCACCCCCTGGAATCCAGGGGGCTTGTGGCTTGGACCCTCACTTCCTGCTTGTTGAAGCAGAGCCTCTATTTCTGTTCTCCTTTCTTAACAGGGGAGCAGAGGGTGTTCTAGATTCCATCTTTAAACCCCAGCCTTCCAATAAAGCTGGGCTTGGGACAGGATTCATCGCCTGTGTGGCCTTTGCCAGCCCTTCCTACCCACCACCCGGTGCACCATGACTGCCAGGCCTGTCCCGCAAGCCTCTGCCCACCCGGGACAAGGACGGGTTTATGAAGTAGCCAGAAGGGACGCGGCACCGCCCCGCGGAAGCGCACTGTGCCTGCCAACATGGGGAAGGCCCAGAGCTGCAGAGAAGCTCGGAAACGCTCCCCAGCTCCCTTGCGCGGTGCTGCGCCTTCAGGCTCCAGTAGAGCACTTTTCCTGAACGCTCCATTTCATAACCACTAGTGTGCAGGTTGTCACAGTGCCTGCTGACAGGCTGCTGTGGTTTCCAGCTCTGGGAACGCATGGCTCCTGTCGCGTCCCCACGTGGGCAGGGCTGCAGGAAGTCTCCCTCTGCAGCGCTGGGTGTGAGTGAGCCCATGCCAAGGCCAAGGGCCCAGCCTGCTCAGATGGCATCTTCCGGCCTTTGCCCCAGGAGCCATCCTCCAGCTGCCCTGACCAGCAATGAGAGGCTATTCCCGATCTTTCCAAAGAGCAGGATTTTTTTCAGTAGGGCAGAAAGTGGAGTTTACAGAAAACAACTGACCTACAAAGGGGAATGGGCCATTTTATGCGCAATAAAAGTTTCTAAAAGAAATGCAGAGTGTATTTCTTAAGTCGCTCTCCTGAAGTTGGTAGGACCCCAGGCACCGCCCTTCAGGGATGGTGTCCACACGGCTGCAGTGTGCCTGTGGGTTTGAAGAGTGCACCCTGTGTGCTTTTTCAGCCAGCTTTATTTTTGTTCATATTATCCTGTCTTGGTCACCCACTGAAATCCCTTGAGCGGGTGTGTGGAGCGACCAGAGGGTACAAGGCTGCCCTTCAGAGCGGGGCCAGCAGAGTGTCCTCCTTGTCAGGGTGACCCTGAGGCCCACAGCCCAGTGCCAGGAGGGTCTGCAGCCCCCAGGCCTAAGTCGTTGAGATGTGTTGACCTCCCCAAGTGCATGTGGGGCACAGGGCCTGGGAGAGGCCTGACATCCTGGCTCCTGTGCACTGCTTGGTGTGCTGACTGCAGGGTTGTGGCGCCTCGTTCCTCCCCGTGAGTCCCCAGGGCACAGGCTGCCCTCCGCAGTGGCAGTGGGTGGGTCAGCACTGAACAAGGCAGCTGCTTCCCAGAGCCTCTGGCCCTGTGTGGGCGTTGGGCAGAAAAGAGTCAGCGTAGCCCGAGGTTCTGGGCAGGAGGTCTGGGTTGGGCCGGTGCCTGCAGGGGAGGGGCCATGCTGACCCCCTTTGGTTCCTCAGGGCCCTTGATTAGAGCTGGAGACGGGCAGGGTTGGCTGCGGTTCATAGGTGCCCGCATGGCAGGAGGCGGTGGTGGCTTCAGGCTGACAGCAGAGGGCAAGCCGCCTGGAGCTGCTACTGTTCCCCTGCAAGGACCCACCTCATCTGTGGCTCCGAGTCTGTCTACAGCCTGGTGCCCACGGCCCTGTCGTAGGAGCTACAGTGGGAAGTGGGAAGCACACGGGCTGTCTCTCTGACCAGAAGACTCTCCCCGTGGGATGCTCAGTGAGGAGGGAGGAAGCCTTCCATCCTGTTAGCTGGGCCAGGGCAGGACACATGGGCCTCCAGCGTGACTCCCAGATGGCCTGTGGCTGCGGGCTTGGCAGGTGGCGTTTGGTGGCAGCCCCACCTCCAGACTTCACCTGGCAGTGGAGCCCCAGATGCTGTGGGCCTGAGGAGGCACCTGTTCGCAGGAAGACACAGAGGGAGACAGTGGCCGGAGCGCACACCACCCCATCCCCACGCGGCTTCTCAGAGCCAGGTTCTGGTTCTCGGGTGGGACCGGGCTGGATGGGATCCAAGCCAAGGACCTTACCCCAACAGTGCACAGCCTGGTTCCTGGAGACTAGTCCCCAGAGGCCCTGAAGGGCTGAGGCTCCTGCATCTTGCAGATGCCTCACCTGGCATGACTTGATGTTCTTGGAAGGTCGGAGACCCAGGAGGACAGAGGAGCTGGTCCCTCCAGCCCAGGGCTACCTCACATGGTCTGTAGAGCCCGCAGAGTTGCAGTTTCTTCGTGATGATTTTAAATGTTGGCCTGAATCTCTGTTTCATCCCAGGAACTTAGTTTACTGCTCTGCACAGACAGCGTCCCAGGATGTTCCGAGGGGCCACCACCAGGAGACCGTGAGGCTGGATGATGCTGGGCCTTCCAGAGTCAGCTGGAGGGGACCCCCAGAAGGCCTCCATCCCCCTTCCTGGAAGCTCCGGAGAGAAGCCTGGGCTACCAGGTTCTCCAGTGGGGAGATGTCCGAAAGAGGCCTCCAGAAGAGCCAGGTGTCCTCACCCTCCTAGGGAGGGTCGCAGAGGTAAACAAGGATGAGGCCTGTTGGTGGTGACCATGTCCTTGGCCGGAAGGAGGGGGAGCAGGGAGGAAGTGGCAGGGCTAAAGGCAGGTGCTATTTCTCCTTCTGTGTGGAAGAGGATCTCTTTCCCACTCAATAAGCAAATGCACACCCTCGGGGCAGGACTCCCCCATTAAAGCCCCTGCGGGCCCCCGTACTAGTGGGCGTCCAGTGGGGCCAGGCTGCCATGTCTCAACAGCCCCCAGCATCCCCACCCCCAACAACCTCCACTCCCTCCTCTGCCGCAGGTCTGGAAGGAGTGGGCAGAGGAACAGGGCCTTCTGCCCCGAGCTCTTTGTCCAGGCTGAGGACAGCCGCTCCTCCAGCGTCGCCCAGGGGCCCTGGGGTGGGGTGGTGGGAGGAGGCTCACCTCTGTTGGTGGAAAAGCTGGGTGGGAGGGTGAGGGGTGAAAAGACGTGTCGGAACAACTAGGCGCCCGCTGGTGTCACCTGGGCTCTTCGCTGGAGTCTGTTCTGACTGTAGCCAGGCCACGGAGCCCGGAGGGTCACAATGGAGTTTTCTCAGGCACCAGGCAGTCCTGTGGAGGTGACTCTGCTCTGGTTCCCAGAGTGGAGGCCTCCCTAGTTAATGTTGGTTGTTGGCTGGAGCTTTGCCCACTCCAGGGCTGGCAGCTCTCCTCCCCGTCTCCACCAGCAGGATTTGCACTATGGTCCTCTCTCCTGACTCTGCTGCCTGTCCTTCAAGATCCAGAGCCTCGACTCTGTCTTGGTGGGAAAGCACCTTGGAGGTTGGGAGCTGGTCCACCCCCTCCCAGCCCCAGACCTTTCTCCATGGATGGGGTAGTGGCCCCTTCCAATCAGCCACTCGCCCTCAGCCTCCACTCCCTGGCCTCCCACAGTGGCCCCTCAGAGCGGGGCAGGGAGCATAGAGGAGGACCCTGGAGGGCCCTGGTTCCGGAAAGTGCTCTCCCAGACTCTGCTGGTCTGGTTGATGGTCAAGAGCTGAGAGGGCCCAACCTGCAGGAACTGCCTGTCAGTCCTGATCCCTGCAGTGAAGCGCTGGTGTGGCAGAAATGGAGGACGGCTTGACCCCACAGATTAGGAGTCAGCTGGGTGCCAGGTGTGAGCAAGTGGTGTCTGGGATCCCTAGAGGCAGGACAGGGGCATCTTGGGAGGGGCACCCAGGGGTGGGGCATGAGCCCGGCTGCCGTCTAGAGCCCCCACCCCAAAGAGATTTGTTTTCGGGAAGTCAGGCCTCACTTCCTAGGTTTCAAGGGACACGAGCCCATCAAAACAGCAGCAACCGTGTGCATGGCCCCTCAGAGTCCCAACCTCAGCCCTGCAGGCTCCCAGGGCCCTTGGCTTGTCTGCCCAGCCCAGGCTCCATGGTGGAAGCAGCTCAGGAGGAAGGTAGGGGACGTCCCTGTGTCTCTCTCCTCTTCCTGTCCCTTCAGAACCCAGCGCCCTCTGCCTGGATCACCTTCTAACCCTTGCTTCTGACTCCTGGCCACCCACATAACAGCTTGATACTTGTACACATTACAAATTGATCACCAATTAGTCTAGTTAACATCCATCACCTCACATCCTGAAATTTTTTTTTCTCTGGATGAAAACCTGTAAGGTCTACTGTCTCAGCAACTTTCATGTACACAACACAGCAGTGTTAACCGGTCCCCACGCAGAACATTTCATTCCCGGGACGTATTTGTTTTATAACTGGAAGTTTGTGTCTTTCGACCCCCTTCACCATATACCACTCACACCCACCCTGCCTCTGGAAACCACCAGTCTGTTTTCTTATCTGAGTTCAGGTGTTTTTAGATTCCACATGTAAGTGAGATCACACAGCATTTGTTTTTCTCTGACTTATCTCACTAAGCATAATGCCCTTACGGTCCATCCACATTCTTACAAAGAGCAGGAACTCCCATTTATGGCTGAACAGTATTCCATATATATATATATATATACACACACACACACACACACACACACACACACACACACATCTTCGTTACTGGTTTATCAGCCCTTGGACATTGAGGTTATCCCTGTACCTTGGCTATTGTAAATAATGCTACAGTGAATGTAGAGGTACAGATAGCTCTTCAGGATAGTGATTTCATTGTTTTGGATAAATACCCAGATGCAGAATTGCTAGATCATATAGTAGTTCTGTTCTTAATTTTTGGAGGAATTTCCATAGTGTCTGCACCAACTGACATTCCCTGCATCAGTACACAGGGGTTAGTACACTTTTTTGAAAGTGAAGTCACAGTCAGAAGCCTGGGTAAGGAGACCGAGAGGCATGTCGTCTGTCCGTCACTCAGAACGGGTGAGTGTGAGCTGGTGCTGAGGCTTGAAGGACGACTGGTTGTATGCACTGGTTAGAAGTTATACTCCTGACAAAACTGCAGTGAAAGCCCGGGAGCAGCTTTTAGGGAACATGATTGGGCCTGGCTGGACCCCATGGCGTACTGGCAATGCATTTGTTGCTCTAGAATGTAGTGGAGGTGGCGGTTGGGGTGGCTAATGGCTTATGCAGGCGGCCTCAGCGGCAGGTACCGGGGTCTGTTTCCAGCCACTGCGGGGAGAGAGTGCTGAGCTGGGGCCCCGACGGGTGGCTTGTGCTGTTGTCCCTTCACACAGTCCTGTGTTGATTGTCATGAACGTGCCCTTGTTCAGATTTCCTAGATCGTCCCTGTTCACACTTCCTTCACAGGTGCACATAAAAGTCAGAGAGTTTCTTTAAAGTTAGGTGTGAGATAAAGCCGGTCTCCTGTGCAGTGGAAATTGGCAACTTTGTCCTTTGCTTGTAGGATGTGAAATCTGTCCCTCTGTCTCTCTTGTGTTGGCTGCCAGGAGCTCCATTTTAAAGAATTACTTGCTGTGTATACTTTAACCACTTGGATACGCAGCTCTGATAGAGAAGCCAAGCTGGGACGTGGATAACACGGCCTACATTTGAAACCTGCTCCATTATGTGACCTTTGTTACATAGCTTTCATTCATTGTAAAATTGGGGCCACAGTCATTTAAGAAAAAGTGGAAAGTACGAAAAGGAAAATCCAGTGACTTTGTAACTTTACTGTAAGCATTCGATGGTTTCTGGTTATATTTCCTTCCTGTCTTTTTGTTTGTCAAGTTTGGTTTCTATTCCTGAGTTCCTGTCTAGCGACTGCCCTGGTCCCTCTCGGCCTCTGTTCCTGCTTCTCGGCACTAAGCCTCCTGGCACCGGGGGGCGGGGCGGGGCGGGGCCTGGAGGCGGGGCGGGGCCGCGGAGCTCTTTGGGGAATGATGATGGGTTGGGGCCGTGGCCGGTGTGGGCGGGGCGGGAACTACAGGAAATGGGCTCACGGCGGCTGCGCGCCCCGCCCCCGGGACGTGGTCTTTTCCCGCGCGCGCCCGGTGCGCTACGTCGCGCTGCTGTCCGGCCGCCTCGCTCTGCGGTGGAGGTGAGTGTCGCCTGCCGTCTGCGCCCCCGGCCCCCTGGCTCCCCTCTCCCGACCCCACGCTCCGTCCTGCTGCTCCTTCCGCGTGGGGCGGCCGCGGGTCCAGGCGCCTCCCCGGCTCGCGCCGCACTGGACGTGCTGCGGGCGGTGAAGGTAGGTTTATGGAGTGAAATAATGACCGGAAACCCCGGGAGGGCGAGACCTCGGCCGGCAGGCCGGGCGCGGGACGCCCTGCGCTGCCGGGGTAGGAGAGCCCTCACGGGGAGGGTGCTCGTCACCCGGAGGGATGGTCTTCACTGAGGGGGCCTCACCACGGAGACGTTTCCGGGCGACTCCCCCCTCCCCCCACGGCTGTGCCCTATCTGCTGGTCTGTCTGCTGCCCAGGCCTCCTCGGCGGCCTCTGCGGGGGCAAGTGGTTCCAATCTCGGTCCCGCCGTCGGGGCCCGGGTGGGTCGGGAAGGGGGCGCTCTTGGACCTGCGTCCCTGCCATCTCTGGGCAGAGCCTGAACCCGGGCCCCCTAGTCCTGGAAGAGAGTCTGTGGTCGAGCCGCGGGAGGGTGGGAGGAGCCCGCCGGCTGCCGAGATCGAGGTGGCTCTAGGAAGGCACCGGGAGAAGCGGATGGGGTGGCCAGAGGGGCGGCCTGGAAGGGTCGGTCGTCTCTGGGCGGGGCTCGGGGGGCTGCGCGGACCCCGTGCTGTGTGGTGGGAATGGCGACCTTGGGACTCGGGGATATGCAGGCTCTGGAGCAAAGAGCTACCCGAACAGGGACTGGGTTACTGTTGTCTTGAGTCAGTCCATCTGAGATGGACTCTGAGGTGCTGGGGAGGGGGCTCTGCTCCCAGGCTTTCCCAGACCCAGGACTGGAGGTCCCACTCATTGCAGAGGAGAATGGCCCGCCAGGGAGCCCCAGCACGGAGGAGGAACGATGAGGGTGACCGGCCTCCCAGGGCCAGGGTCCTGGCAGCGCTGGAGGTGGTGAGCGATATTGCTGCTGTTTTTGCCTGTTGCAGGGAGAGGGCCTGGGTCCTGATCCCGGACCGAGTGCTGTGCTGGGGTTCTGGGACACTGCCTCTGGGCAGTGGACCCTCAGAAGCCTTGCTCCAGAGCTGTGGCCAGTGCTCCTGTGGCTGCATCTCTGGTGGTGGGTGTCGGGTGGAGGGAGTGCGGGCGTGGAGTGCCTGCCCCACTGGACCTCCAGTGCTCACCTGGCTGGGCCCCCAGAGGTCACGTGAGTGCTCACCTGAGGACAAGCCTGGAGATGGCAGCTGTGACAGAGTTCACAGTGCCACACACACACTGATCCAAGCCTGTGACCTCAGAGTCCAGCTCTTCTGGTTGGAGTGGGCTGCCTGGGTTCCCCATGCTGCCTTGCCTGGTACCTCTGGACCTGTTAGAGACGGGGATGGGGTGGGGGGTGGTGGGATGTGGGCAGGGCCCTGCCTTTCTGCGCACCCCTCCCTGCTGGCAGCTGTGGGGGTGGGGAAAGCATTGGGCTGGTGCCTGGACCCTGGACCCTTGTTGGGGCTGTTCTCCAACAACTGTCCTGGCCTCCCGGTCCCCAACCCCCGCCCGGAACCCAGCTCTTCCCTCCTTCCTTTCCTCCTTTTCCTGATGTGTTTCCTTCCTCTTTTCTTCCTGCTGTGCTGGACTGAATGGGAAAGTTGCCCGTGAATAGCAAACGTGAGCACCTGGATGGACCACAGAGCAACCACTTCTGGAGGTTGTGTGAAAATTGAGTTCTCATTGGCTCTTGTGTACAGTGCCCAGCGTCCTGGAAGCCACCCACTTAGATGGCAAGGAAGTGGCTCGTTTGCAGTCACCCTCTGCCTGCAAGTGTCCTGTCAACTTGGGCAGGGGAGGGAACCAGTGCCCTCTGAGTCAAACGCAGCAGGGTTAAGAGGGGCTGGTGACCTTCAGGTGCACGAAAACCTTCTGTCCTTGGTGAGGGAGGTGGCAGCCAGGAGCAAGCTGCCACACGTGAGGAGAGGCCTCTTCTGGGTCCAGGGCTCCTGCTCACCAGAAGGCCATGGAGGCATCGCTTTGCTTTTCTGTGGCTCTAAGGGGAGAGTAGTTATTGCAGAGGTCAACCTTGATGCCCCAGGGGGGCTTCAGGACACCTGGCCCCCACGGGTCATCTTGCCCCCCCACCCCGTGCACGCATCTCTCTGGGGCCAGGGAGGGCAGGGCAGCGGGAGACATGGACACTGGACTTGGAGCACCTGGTGGGGTGGGGGAGTTGCACTTCCAGGGCCTGTGTGTGGGGTGGCTCCCCCACTTATCTCACTGTCCCCTCCTTCATGCTGCGTTTTTCTAAAACTACTTTTTTGAGATATTTCCTATGCTATAAAATTTGCAAACTCGAAGTGGTTTCCAGTGTATTTGCAAAGTTGTGCAACCATCACCACAGTCTAATTTTAGAATGTCTCAACAGCCCCAGAAGAAACCACGCACATCATCGGTTACCCCCAGTCCCTTCATCCCCACAGCCCCAGGCAACACTTTTTCCTCTGTGGATTCATCAGTTCTGGGAAGTTCACATCAATGGAATCATACCATGAATCATTCCAGGAATGAACTCTGGTTTTCTGTGACTAGATTTTTTTCACTCAGCCTTATGTTTCAGAGTTCATCCATGTTGCAGCCTGTATGAGAAATTCACTCCCATTTTTATGGTCAAATAATACTCTATTTTATGGATCTGCTACATTTTCCTTATCCATTCAACAGTTGATCGACATTCGACTTTTGGTTATTTTGGATGGCGTCGTGACAAACGTTCATGTGGGCGTGCGTCTTCATTTGTGTTGTGTGTATACGTAGCTAGGAGTGGAATTTCTGGGTCATGTGATAACTCTTAACATTTTGGAAAGAGTGAAGAGTCTTCCCGACCCCGGGATCAAACGTGGGTCTCCTGCATTGCAGGCAGACTGTTCACTGTCTGCGCCACCAGGGAAGCCTAACGTTTTGAGGAGCTGCAAAACTTCAAAGCGTCTGCACTCTTTTCCACACCTGCCCTGCCCCCCGGAGATCTGTGCATGTGATGTGGGGTCCCGGCTGAGCCGCGTCTTTGCTGCCTCTTGCTGTCAGCTTTCGATTCCAGCCCTCGTGGATGTGAAAGTGAATCTTCGCATTCACTTTTCTTTCTTTTCTTACTTCCTCCCTCCCTTCCTTTGCACTTTATGCTTGGCTTTTAGTAAAGATTTTAGTTCCCTGACCAGGGAGCCCTAACCACCAGGAAATTCCCCTTCATTGCGGTTTGATTAGCATTTTTGTAGTGGGGTCACACAGAGTCGGACACGACTGAAGTGACTCAGCAGCTTAGCTGTTGACCATCTGTATGTCTTTGGATCCTGTTAAAATCTTTCACCCAGTTTGCAATTGAAATGTGTTTTTGTTGTTACAAGAATTCTTTATATATATTTGAGTACTAGTTCCTTGTCTGATGAATTACTTGCAAGCATTTTTTTCCCCCAATCTGGATTGTCTTTTCATTGCTTATGTCCTTTGAAGTGCAAAGGTTTAATTATCAAGTTCAGTTTATCTATTTTTCTCTTTGTATGGCTTGTTCTTCTCTCATGTGGTGTCGTATCTAAGAAATCACTGCCTCATCCAAGGCCGTAAAGTTTTATGTCTTTGTTCTCTTCTATGATCTATTCTGAGGTAGATTTTGTGTATAATACGAGGGAGGGGCCTCAACTGATGCTTTTGCTCCCAGGTGTCTCAGTACCGTTCGCCGAGGAGCCTGTTCCTTACGCGGCTCTTGACCCCTTGGTCAGAGGTGGATGCGCCGCAGGCATTAGGCTTTGTGTCTGGACTGTCACTTCTGCGCCACTGCCGGTACCACACGGTCTCGATTCCTGTCACTCAGTCATATGTCTTGAAGTTGGGGAGTGAGTCTACCAGCTTTGTTCTTTTTCTCATTGGCTATTCTGTGCCCCTTGCATTTCCTAATGAAAGAGGAACCATTTCTCTCTTTCTGTGAAAAAGCCTGGTGGGAGCTTGCGGGGATCCTGTTGAGTCCATGGGTGTTCTTCCAGCCTGTGGACCGGAATGAGCCCGCTTATTTGGATCTGTGCTTTTCTGCAACGAAAAGCGTGTGCACTTTTCAGGGTACAGCTCTTACGCTTCTTCTGTCCAACAAGTGTTCCAGAGTATTTAACTTTTCTCGCTGCCATCCTAGTTCTGTTTCTCTTTCGGATGCTAATCGCTGGCACACACAAGTACAGTGGGCGTACACGGTCTGTGTCCTGCAATGTTGGTGAACTCACTTGTTACTTGCTGGGCTGTTTTAGTGGATTCGTTGGGCGTTTCCACATGTGAGCTCTTATCTAATCGGGATGTCTTACAGCCTCTCTGTTGATTCCAGTGTGTGCAGCCAGGGTTGAAAACCAGTGGTCCTTTAAGATGGAGCGGGGACCAAGTAGGGGAGCAGGTGAGCGAGCGGTGGGGTCTGTGGGGAAGCCTGAAGGCGGGAAGCCCAGCACAGAAGAGGCAGAGATTGGCATCCCACACTCCAGCGAGTCCAGGCGGTGCGTGGTGGAAGTGGGGCCCCAGTGTGTCCCGGGTGAGTCGTCAGAAGGAGCTCACGCGGGCGCTGGGCTGGGCTCCCGCTCGCTTCCATTCACTCGCTTCAGGGGAAGGACTGGCACAGGTGATCTGAGTGGAACTGGCAGCTGCCATACAAACCCATGTTTTCAGAAACTGGCTGAATCATCTTACTGGTTTCTTCGTTAATTAATGAACTAAATAAAATCTTGGACATATTTCATTTTATTATTCTATATTTGTGGGGAAATCATGGTTTTGCGCTTTCTGTGTTGGCAGTTTTGGAGCCATCCCCAAAAGCGTGCCTGGTGGACTTGGCCCCAGAGGCCGTGTCTCAGGCCAGTGGAACAGCTCTGTCCAGACAGTGTTTGGCTGGGTTTCAGGTTTGCTCGCGTGGACAGGTTTCTCCACTGGTGGTCTTGCTGACCGTGTCCTTGTGCGAGACGTGGAAGGTCTGCTCTGTGTCGAGCACGAGAGGACAGAGAATCCGGGTGGTCAGACGGCGGTTTGTGTCCTTGGTCTTTTGAGCTCAGTTCATAATTTTGTGCCACCACAGGGAACCAGTCCTTGCATCTGGACGCGTGAGCCTTGGTGTTTCTGTGTTTGCTCTTGACTTAGCGCTGAACTTGTGGGACCGAAGCTGGGTGCTGTCTGTGTGTCTGCTATTCAGAAAGACCTTTGCCTCTTGGCGTGTAAATGTGGGAAGCATTTTTTTCATCACTGAGGAGTTTGGTTGTGAAGTATCTTAAATTGGAAGAACTGTGTCCTCATTGGCTTTTGGACCTAAATAAATATGCTTATGTAAGTCAAATTTATCTAAAATTTCCATGAAATGAGGAAATCTCATTTCTAATAGTTTAAATACATTAGACTTTCAAAAAATTAAAAATACACCAAAACAAACTCAGAAATGTTTTAAGAACATATGTTCACAAACACTCACAGATACAGAAAACAAGCCAGTGGTTACCAGTGGGGAGTGGGCTTCCCTGGTGGCTCAGATGGTAAAGAATCTGCCTACAAGGTGGGAGACCCAGGTTTGATTCCTGGGTCAGGAAGATCCCCTGGAGAAGGAAGTGGCAGCCCACTCCAGTACTCTCACCTATAGAAACCCATGGATAGAGGAGCTGGGCAGGCTACGGTCCACGGGGTCACAAGAGTTGGACAAGACTTAGCAACTAAACCACTGCCAGTGGGGAGAGGGAAGGCGGGGCACGGTGGGGTTAGGGGGTTAAGAGATAAACAACTGAGTGTAGAATACGTGAGCTCAAAGGGCAGTGCCGCACACCACAGGAACATAGTATCTTATAGTAATTATGAAGCCGTATAACCTTTAAAAACTGTGGATACTATGTTGCATACCTGTAACTTATATAATACTGTATATCAACTATATCTCAATATAAAAAGAGTACAGGTTCACATAGTTAAGGTAAATCTTTGGCAAATGAGAATAAATTAATTTTGGATTTTAAAAAGCTGTGTTTTCTCTGATTTATCAATATTACTGATAAATCAATACTTAATATTGATTACATGTAGTAATCAATATTCACTATACTAGTAAATTGTATATTATATGCTAATTGGTTCCTCTCTGCCCCACCCCCCACCCCCTGCAAACTTCTATAGGTTTCCTTCTCAAATCAACTGATACTATTCTTAGTGTTTAAGGTTACGAGAAATGTAAATTTGTTTTCACCTAAACTGAATAGAATTCTGACAGTGTTTCTAACAGTATTCCAGATTACAGCATGAACACTGAATTAATGATGGCAATCATTGTATACCCAGGCGATTTCTAAATAAGACAGGATCCAAAAGCATTGGGTACCAGGTGTATTTTAAGTGTTTTCAGTGTTCTCAGCAGGGCTTTGTCGTTGGCTGGCATCACTGAGTGTGTGTGCGCCTGGGGGAAGCTCAGGATGTGTGTGGCTGGGAAGTGACATCTGAACCGTGTGAGACCTAGTCACCTGATTCTCTGTGAAAGAGTCAGTCACTTTGGTTAAGTCTCTTAATTAAAATGGATGGCAGAGAAAACTGTTGTGTTAATAGATATGCTTTTATTTTCAAGGGAAAGGTCTAGTTCCTCCCCCCAACCTTTTGGTCTCTAAGACTTACACACAAAAATGACTGAGGACCCTGAAAAGCTTTTGATTAACCAGGTTTTATCTATTTTCTGTGTTAGAAAGTAAAACTGGAGAAAATTTTACAATATTGTTGGTATGTTTGGACGTATCAGTGCACGTTGCTTGTTAACGTTTTTAACACAGTGCGTTACAGGACAGAGCTTTTAGTGACAACGTGGTTTCATAATGTTGCAAATCCCTTAAATGTCTGAGACTGAAAAGAAGCTGTGAAAGTTTGCTTGGTTTGTTTGTTTTTGGATTTTTGGCCTCACCGCATAGCTTGCGGGAACTTAGTTCCCAGACCAGGGCTTGAGCCTGGGCGCCCTGCGTTGGAAGCATGGAATCCTAACCACTGCACCGCCTGGGAAGCCCTAAAATGATAATTTTTGATGCTTTATGTTCTAAAGGGAAAAACAGTCCCACCAAGAACAAAGGTTCGTCACTTATGAGGAGCTAAGGGGTTCTTAGTTCACTGACAACTGTGTCCTGTTCCGCAGGCTTCCCTGACCCCGTCGTAAATGACCAGGTGGGCTCTGATGGTGCTTCTGGAGGTTGGACCCTGAATTGAGAGGAAAAACGTTGTTTTCAGGATATGTTTTACACCTACAACTGTCATTGAGACTTCCCAGAGAATCCCACAGGCCATTCATCTTCTAAAAAGAGCGATTATGTAATCAGCTTTGTTTGACATGTTACTGTGGGAAGAGCAGCTGTCTGAAGAGGTGCTGGCTCACGCTTCCTTGGTCTAGTTTACAGGAAAATGTAACACACATGTGAGTGTTGCAGAAACTCTGTGCTCCGTGGGGACGCCGTCGCTGTCCATAATCTGTTTATTCTCAGGGGAACACAGATCACAAGAGACTCTGACCCTCTCCCGTCTGCTCTTGTTGGAGAAGTCTGTGAGTCACCGCTGGCAGGCCCTGCCCTCTGGAGGCGACTCGGGGCTGTTCGGTGTGTGTCCGCAGTAGAGGACAGACTCTGAGGCTCATGCCAGTGGTTATACCGGGCACTTGGAACTAGTGCTGCTGCACAAACGGGCTTCAGGAGCTCAGAGCTGCGCCTGGGGCTGCGGGAGGGCTCCGGGCTCTTCTGGAGGCAGCAGGGGGCGAGGCCACGGCGGGACCTGGTGGTGCGCTTGCAGTGGTGCTGAGATGGCGTTTGTTCCCTAGACACATGAGGAACCTTTCTCTTTCTGAAACTCTCTGTAGCCCATACACATCTGTTAGATGGAACTGACATCTGGTTCCCCCCGATAGAATTAAGTTTCCTCATTTTGTGTGGTGGCTCAACAGAACCCACCTGCAATACAGGAGACCTGGGTTTGATTCGTGAGTTGGGAAGATCTCCTGGAGGAGGAAATGGCAACCCACTCCAGTATTCTTGCCTGGGGAATCCCTAAAGACAGAGGAGCCTGGCGGGCTACTGTCCACGGCGTTTCAAGCAGTCAGACATGACTTAGGAACTAAATAACAACAAACTGTTGCTTGCATAGGTTCAAAAGGAAGTTTTTTTCAAACATTTTTGATTGTGGTGGAACAGATGCAAAATTATACATATAATCATTTTATGTGTGCAGCTCAGTAGCATGAATAAGGAATTAGTAATTCTCTAGAAACGGACATGATTGCTCGTGTAAGTGGAGCCGGGCCGCGTGTGTCTTCCTGTGTCTGGCTTGTTTCATTCGGTGTGACGTCTCAGCGTTCCTCCATGTTGCCACAGTTTCCCTGTTTTTTGTATGTGGGGGAAAATGTATGTCCACCTGCAGTGAGACCCCCCACCCCCACCGTCCCGTCCAGAACCCTGCGTCTTACCACCCGGGCCGCCGGCCACTTGGGGTCTGCCCTTGGGGTCTGCCTCCTGTCACTTGGCACAGCGTCCTCAGGGTCCCGCGTGCAGCAGGTGCCAGGATTTCCCTCTTTCTGAGGCTGAGTGAAGCTCACTGTGATGGGCACAGTGCTGTCCGCTCACCCGTCGTGGACATTTGCACTACTGTCCCTTGTTCTTTTTACTGGGATGTAGTATAATTTGACAAAACAAGAACTTTCCTGGGAATGTCCTATCTCTGAATGGTGCTTGTGTGAGCCGCTGTGATATGCCACTTGTCTCAGAACTGAGCTGCCTTTTAGGGAGCGAAGCCTGTAGAGCCTCTCGGGAAAGCCAGTCTGGGCCAAGGGTCCCTGCCTACTGTGATGGAAAGGAAGGTTGCCTCCTGCAGGCCAGGGAACCTGAGATGACCAGAGTGAACATACAAGTGGATGGTGGCGGAGCAGCCGGCCCAGTCCTCACCCACAGTGACCAGTCACCCACTCACACAGAGTGACCAGCCCAGGGAGGTCAAGTCAGACTGCTCTCTGGGACAGTCCAGACACGATCACTGACAGCTCCCTAATTTTTGTTCCTGCCTGTGACGTGCAGCCAGGCTGGCCATCACATAGGTGGCCCTGGCCAGCAGGCCCCCAGCTCTCTCCACGGCTGCCCCACAGACCTGCCCCCTCCTTTGTCTGCCACATGTGAGTGTCTGATCAGTGTCCCTGGTCCCCTGCCCGGGCTTGCTTTGCTCCAGACAAGTCCCACACGTTTAGGGGAGCTGCAGGTGGTGGACCCCGCACACTGCTTCACCTGTCTTCTGCCCTCAGGGTGGCAGAGTTCAGCCCAAGGTTCCTGGTGAAAATTTCCAGACGGAAGGTGATCTTGTGACCTTGTGTTGTTGTTCAGTCGCTCAGTCGTGTCCAACTCTTTGCGACCCCATGGACTGCAGCACGCCAGGCCTCCCTGTCCTTCACCATCTCCTGGAGCTGGCTCAAACTCATATCCCTTGTGACAGTGATGCCATCCAACCATCTCATCCTCTGTCATCCCCTTCTCCTCCTGCCCTCAATCTTTCCCAGCATCAGGGTCTTTTCTAAGGAGTTGGCTCTTCACATCAGGTGGCCAAAGTATTGGAGCTTCAGCTTTAGCATCAGTTCTTCCAATGAATATTCAGGACTGATTTCCTTTAGGATTGACTGGTTGGATCTCCTTGCAGTCCAAGGGACTCTCAAGAGTCTTCTCCAATACCACAGTTCAAAAGCATCAATTCTTCGGCGCTCAGCTTTCTTTATGGTCCAGCTCTTACATCCATACATGATGACTGGAAAAATCATAGCTTTGGCTAGATGGACCTTTGTCAGCAAAATTATGTCTCTGCTTTTTAGTATGCTGTCTAGGTTGGTCATCAGAGAAGGCAATGGCACCCCACTCCAGTACTCTTGCCTGGAGAATCCCATGGACAGAGGAGCCTGGTAGGCTGCAGTCCGTGGGGTTGCGGAGTCAGACACGACTGAGCGACTTCACTCTCACTTTTCACTTTCATGCATTGGAGAAGGAAATGGCAACCCACTCCAGTGTTCTTGCCTGGAGAATCCCAGAGACGGCGGAGCCTGGTGGGTTGCTGTCTGTGGGGTCAGACACAGTCGGACACGATTGAAGCGACTTAGCAGCAGCAGCAGCAGGTTAGTCATAGCTTTTCTTCCAAGGAGCAAACATCTTTTAATTTCATGGCTGCAGTCACCATCTGCAGTGATTTTGGAGCCCAAGAAAATAAAGTCGCTCACTGTTTCCATCATTTCCCCGTCTGTTTCCCATGAAGGACCAGATGCTGTGATCTTTGTTTTTTGAATGTTGAATTTTCAGCCAGCTTTTTCATTTTCTTTCACCTTCATCAAGAGGCTCTTTTATTTCCTCTTTGCTTTCTGCCATAAGGGTGGTGTCATCTGCATATCCGAGGTTATTGATATTTCTCCCTGCAGTATTGATTCCAGCTAGTGCTTCATTCAGCCCGGTATTTCGCATGATGTACTCTGCATATAAGTTAAATAAGCAGGGTAATAATATACAGCCTTGACATACTCCTTTCTCAATTTGGAACCAGTCTGTTGTTCCATGTCCAGTTCTAACTGTTATTTCTTGCCCTGCATACAGGTTTCTCAGGAGGCAGGTGAGATGGTCTGTTATTCCCACCTCTTTAAGAATTTTCCACAGTTTTTTGTGATCCACACAGTCAACGGCTTTAACATAATCAATGAAGCAGATGTTTTTCTGGAATTCTCTTGCTTTTTCGATGATCCAGTGGATGTTGGCAGTTTGATCTCTGGTTCCTTTGCCTTTTCTAAATCCAGCTTGAACATCTGGAAGTTCTCAGTTCAGGTACTGTTGAAGCCTGGCTTGGAGAATTTTGAGCATTACTTTGCTATCGTGTGAGATGAGTGCAATTGTGTGGTAGTTTGAAGATTCTTTGGCATTGCCTTTCTTTGGGATTGGAATGAAAACTGACCTTTTCCAGTCCTGTGGCCACTGCTGAGTTTTCCAAATTTGCTGGCATATTGAGTGCAACGCTTTAACAGCAGCATCTTTTAGGATTTGAAATAGCTCAGCTGGAATTCCATCACCTCCACTAGCTTTGTTCATGATGATGCTTCCTAAGGTCCCCTTGACTTCACGCTCCAGGATCGTGGTTATCTGGGTCATTAAGATCTTTTTGTATAGTTCTTCTGTGTATACTTGCCACCTCTTACATCTTCTGCTCCTGTCTCCTGGAGGTGAACTGGTTTTCTTTTCTGTTTTTAACCTCCTGTGTATGTAGGAACCATATGGAATTGCCAAGTTTGACTTTGCCCTACAAAGCAGCGATTCATTGGGTTTAGCCTAATACTGTGTATAAACAGAGTATGCTGTGCATACATTTTAAAACGGGTTGTTCTGTTGAGACTGATCTGCAGACACTTGTTACTCTGTTTGGGTGTCTCTACGATGCACACAGAGCTCTCGGTCTTCTATATTCTCCACGTCGGGGGCATAATCTTCTAAGATTTGGTCTGATGAGCTTTCACCTACGCAGTTGTTTAGTGTGGAATTGACGCCATCCCAAAGCCTTAGTCTTCCGTGACTGTCAGGTAGACATTCTTTCTCCTCCTGTTACACACCTTGCCGTGCAGCCACGGTGCCCTGGGGCCGGCAGCCAGGTAGGGTCTGCAGTGGGACAGATCTGTGGAAATGTCTAGGAATTGCTCGTGGAGGGAGCCCAGTGCTCTGAGTGTTCACTTAGAAACTGTCTGGGAGCCAGATGGCCCTGCCTGCCTGACCAGTGAGCTCAGGGTGGGAGGCTGGACCTGAGGTGGGGGGTGGTCTTGGTCTCAGTTACGAGGAAACTCAGGTGTGTGGCCCGGGATGCAGATGAGGGGAGCCAGGGCCCAGATGACTCCGTTATCCCCTGCGGGGCTCCACGCCCACCCTGCATGTCCTCTTCCAGGCCGTCCACCCGGAATCCTGTGAGCCGGAGCCCGTGAAGCTTAGGCCATGGATTTGAAGGTCAGATGATGCGGTGGTCATGGCGGGGGTGGGGCGGGCCTGGGGTAACTGGAGCACACAAGCCCCTGTCTGCTCACTGCCTGTGCCTGGTCGATCCTGGAATGCAAGATGGGTTCAAGGATGTAGGGTCCTTGAGCAGGTTTAGGGTTCAGAAGGGAAGCTGCAGCCGAGCCAGTCAGGAGCTCTCATCCATCTCCTTCCCACCGTGGCTTGTGTGGTGTCTTGGGGCGCCCCCTCCCCCCGGGCCCTCCCTCTACATCCCCTCCAGCCCTTCGGGTGCGGCTGCAGGTCTGGGGCCCTCCTGGTGACTTGTGAGCTTGGGCCAGCTTTCTGAATCTGAGCGGACAGCACTGGGGAGGAGGTGTGCTTGGTGGGAGCTTCTGGAGCAGCGCTGTGCCAGGCACGGGGCCTTATGCTTCCCAGCCTGGCGGGTCAGGAGCCACTCAGGCAGGAGGGTTTCGGGGAGCTGCCCCTGTGCGGCTTACCTCAATGGCCTCAGGGTGAGGGGGATGCAGAGACTCGCTCCCGGGGTTTGCTTTCCCCTTTTCCCTCGACACGGGAGTGCCCCATAGTTGGGTTTGTGGGGAGACATCCTTCAGCTTCCTCTTTCTCCCTGCCGTCAGAATTTTCATCCTCTTACAGATTTTTCTGATTTTTCACCTTTGTTAAGCGCTCAGCTCAGCAGCATTAAGTTACTCACGTGGCCATATCCCCACCGGCTCTCCCTCAGCCCTGTCCAAGAATAGAGCCCCGAATCAGGATGACCTGGCCTCAGCATGACATCTGCAAAGACCCCCCCTTTCCCAGTTAGGTCCTGCTCTCAGGTTCTGGAGGATGCAGTCCAGCTGCCACAGCCCCCTCCTCCCCCGAGCAGGACGCCTCCTGAGGTAGAGGGAGCACCTTCGGCAGTCTCTCAGCTGCCATGCTGCCTGGCCTCCCTGTGAAGATTTAGTAGAGCTGTTAGGTGCATTTCCCCTTTTAGGACGAATTCTGGAGAAGTAGAGGCTGCATAGCAATACGTATGCATTTTATTTAAAACACTTTGCCCTCTAAAAACTGTCCTCTAAGCGTTCTCTGATTTTTTTTCCCTCCCTTTTCACACTTGCTGCACTGATCTTCGTTGTTGTAGCACGCGAGGAGGTTTTTAGTTGAGGCATGTGGGATCTAGTTCCTTGCCCAGATTGAACCCAAGCTGGACCCCCTGCTCTGGAAGCTTAGAGTCTTAGCTACTGGGGCACCAGGGAAGTCCCTCTGATTAATCAGAGTATTTTTCTAATCTTTTCTAATGAAAAATATTAAAGACTCAGGAGTACATTTTACTAGGATCTTTACTTTCTCCCCTTGGCCCTCCCGGCCCAGGCTGTGAGCTAGGCGTTCCTGGCCTCTCCAGACGCCCTCTCACCCCAGCCCTGCCCGCACATGCTCTTCTGGTTGTAGCATCCCGCCTGTCCCGTGCTGTTTGTGGGCCCGGCAGGGGCTCACCCACCTGAGGGTGGCCAGGCCTGCTCAGAGGCAGGTGGCGTTTGTGGTCACCAGTGCCCAGGTGTGCTGAAAATCTGCTTTAGCACAGCGCCATCCTGGGCCCAGGAGACGATGGGAGCGGAGGTGAGCAGGGGTGGCCCCGACCCGTGCGCCTGCCCAGCCTGCCTCCCCTGGAGGCAGCAGCTGGATCACCTCTTGCACGGTTGGAGCCTTTCTCGATGTCTGCAGGAGGGAGGCTCTGCGCACTGGCCCCTGCCTGCCTAGAGGGTGCTCAGGCCTTGGACCAGTGAGGCCAGCCCAGGACCACATTCCCACAGTCCTCTCCTCGCAGGTTAGCAACGGCCCCGGCCCTGGGGACGAGCGCACCACGAGCCTGCTGCTGCTGGGCTTCCTGCAGAGCTGCCCCCACTCCTGCTTCCAGAGGGAGCTGGAGGCGCTGGGTCACGAGCTGCCTGGGCACCTGTTCCATGATGACGAGCTGCAGACGGACGGCAACCGCTGCAGCCACTTCCCCTTGGCAGCGGAAGCGGAGACAGGTAGGCACTGGCCAGCCTCCTCGGCCCTGGGGCCTTCAGGCTCGGCCCCCCGTGTCCAGTGGAACAGGCCTCTTGGAGTCTGATCGGTGAAAACCCACTAAGCTTCCGGAGGACTCTGGGCATCAATGTCCCCCATGGATTCACATCTGTGTGCTACAGCCATGCCGACCTCCACGGTCACCAGGCAGTGGGGACCCCGGGCTCGTGCCTGGGGCCGGGCTGTTCCCCCAGCTTCAGCTTTTACCACAGTGCTGCCTCCACGGAGGCCGCCGGGAGCCCCTTGGGAACTCCCCAGGGAGCCTTTTCAAGTTGTGAGTCAGCCTGTTCCCAGGAGGCCTGGCTTGGAGCCACCTCTTAAGAGGTCCCCACCAGCCAGGGCCCCCTTGGGGACAGAGTAGGAAGGTGTGGGGGCAGGAGGAGCTTTGCTATCCCTGGGGCCCCCCCCTCTCACCACCCCACCCTTAGACTTCAGAGCCTTGCTGGAGGCACAGGGCAGGGCCCTCAGGTAGGAAACTGGCCTGTGGGTCAGGAACCTGATGTTTGGCAGTAAAGCGCAGGACAGGCCTGGCCGTGTTCACTCGGCTGGATGGGGAGGCCGAGGGGGCACTGGGGGAGGTGGCGGCAGCTGGAGCAAACCAGAGGGGGGCCAGGCTGCAGTGGCATCTTGGGGGTGAGTGGTCTTGTCAACCAAGTAGTCCAGGTCAGAGGTCGTGGCTTATCCCCGAGCAGAGGGCGGGCACGTGGGGGATTCTGGGGGCAGGAGGGGACTACATGCATGTCTCCAGGTCCAAGCATCTCACTGGGCCGTGTGGGGCAGGAGGGATGCAGCGCCTGCCCCTCTGAGTGTGCGCTTGCCTGTCCTGCACCCGCTGAGCTCTGGGCTGTGTGGCTGGGAGTCAGCCCCACAGCCGAAAATGCCCGAGCCCGGAACCTTCTCTTCTGGTAGGGGGAGCTCAGAGCACTAGGAAGGAAGTGCGGAGTTGGGGGGCGCTGTGCCTTGGAGCAGACCCAGGGACAGCGGCTGGGGCGACAGATCACTGCCGCTTGCTGGACGACGGCTATTCGCCGCGTGTGAGCGCTCCGCTGCTCTAGTCGCCCTAGTAGTTGTGGGGGCCCCGGGGGAGGGTGTGAGCAGGCGTCACCTCAACCTGCCTCGTCTGGACGTTAGATTCTGAGCGTCAGGAGGAGGCAGTCCGCGAAGTCGCCCGGCAGCTCGCCCAGATTGGGGACAGGCTGGAGGGCAGCATCCACCCAGGGATGGTGGCCGGCCTGGCCTCACGCTTCAGTGTCAGGAGCCTGTCGGAGGAGGTGAGTGGGGAAACCACGGGGCCACTGAGGTCTGTCCTCTGCCTCCTGGCAGACAGACCAGCGTGAGCTTCCACAGAAGCTGGGGGGAGAATCAGCTTAGAGAATTGTCTCCCAGAAGAACTGTCACCCGGCCTCTGAAAACGTGAACCTCAAATCAGGCTCAGGAGTTGGGAGACAACACCCTCAGTGTCACGAGTATGACTCTTCCCAAAACGGGGCCTGAAACACACTCGTGCCGGGCCCGGCCAGTCAGCTTCCTGCCCCTGGGAAGGCCATCCACTTAGGGAGCCTCCCGGCCATTGTGGCTCCCAGGCACTGGCGCCTGGCGCCCACCTCACTGTTAGTGCGGAAGGTCCTCTGGGGTCCAGGGGTTCACGGAGGCCTCTCCCTGCACCCGTGTGCTGGCCCCAGCCCTGGGTGGGTAACCACACCCCGCTTCCACGTGCGCAGGACAGGAGGCAGTGCCTGGCGGCTGCGCTGGAACAGCTCATGCAAACCTGCCCTCCTGACGTGGACCACGAGAAGACCCAGCTCCTGCTCACCATGCTCTTGGCCAAAAAGATAGCCGACCACTCGCCAGCCTTGCTCCGAGATGTCTTCCACACAACGGTGACCTTCATCAACCAGAACCTCCTCGCCTACGTGAGGAACTTAGTCCGAAATGTAAGACCCAGTGGTGGATGAGCCCAGCCTTGGTCTCCCTTCCCCCTACCTGCCCCCTCCCTGAGCTCTAGGATCCTCACTGCGGGAGTCATGGAGGAGACGGTTGTGGTGAATGCCTTGTTTCTGAGGTGGCTGCTGTCACAGGCTCTTGGGAGGTGGGAGTATGGGGGAAGGGCAAGCACAAGCGATGTGCCAAGCTGGGCTTCCCTGGTCTGCTCTCAGCTCCACCTTTTCACAAATGAGCATCAGTTCAGTTCAGTCGCTCAGTCGTATCCGACTCTTAGCAACCCTGTGGACTGCAGCACGCCAGGCCTCCCTGTCCATCACCAACTTCCAGAGTTTACTCAAACTCATGTCCATTGAGTCCATGATGCCATCCAACCATCTCATCTTCTGTTGCTCCCTTCTCCTCCCACCTTCAATCTTTCCCAGCATTAGGGTCTTTTCAAATTAGTCAGCTCTTCACATCAGGTGGCCAAAGTACTGGAGTTCCAGTATCAGTCCTTCCAGTGAATATTCAGGGCTGATTTCCTTTAGGATGGACTGGTATAGTTTAAATTAAAAACATGCTTTACCTTGGGTGAGAGGTCGAAAGGGGGTTAAAAACCACACCATTTGTCCTCCAACCAGGGTATTAGAAAGTCTGGTTTCACAGACCAGCTGGAAGGGAAGTAGACATACCTTGTCTGTAAACTTGAAGATACTGGTGAGTGGAGTTTTATGTGTCGGCAGCACTGCTCAGGTATCTGACCCTTTCTTTCACTATGTACTGATGAGCCTTGAAGGCATTCTCTGTGCGTGGCTCTGAAGTTACACAGGCATTTACAACCGGAGGGTGGCACCAACTTGGCGTCAAACCAGGCTAACTGGTGGAAGGAGAGAAGCCTTTTCTAAGAGCTTCCAGACCCTGCAGGGTTGCAACAGAACCTCTCGGTAGAGCCGCTCGGGTGCTGAGTGTGGGCCTGGAGGCCCCGGTGTGGGGTCCTGGTCTGCGACCCTGGCCCACCCCAGCTCCTCCTCTCTCGCTCCAGCAGATGGACTGAGTGACCACTCGGCAAAAGCAGACTGTGAAGACGCAGGCGGTGTCAGCGTTGTAGCTGCCGCCTCCACGGACACGAGCTTCGGCCACTGATCCAGGCCCAAGACGATCACGGAGTGCCACCTCACCATTTTAAAGCCCGGGGCTGTTTAAGACTTGCTGCGCTAGCGCACTTGGACAGAGATGTTCACGTGTGCCTGTGGATATTTCTTCTGCATCCACCCCCACACTGTGCCTTTGTCTACTGTTGGCCGGGAAGGTCCCCACCTGAAAGTCACCCAGAAGCAGACTGGGACTTCCTGTGGTCCAGTAGTTAGGACTCTGCACTTCCGCTGCTGGAGCCTGGGTTTGATCCCTGGTTGGGGAACAGATCCCAAAAGCCTTGTGGTTCAGCCAAAACAGAAAATAAAGGCAAACTGTTCAGACAGAAAACAAGAACACGCTTGTTGTTGTTAAAACAACCTTACTTTTTACAATAGTGTGGGACTTACCAGTGGTCCAGTGGTTAAGACTCTGCTTCTACTGCTGAGGCCTCCATCTGATCCCTGATTAGGAACTAAGATCCCACCTGCCTCATGGTGCAGCCAAAACCAAGGGCCACTGCCTGCCATGTCCGAGGAGGACCAGAGAGGGCTGGAGGGGAGTCCCTGTACTCCTTAGAGTGGGAAACTCCCCTGTGAACAGCCTTCATACCAAGCAAGTGGAGGCTTTCTGTTTAAAGACCAAACACCACAAGAGGTTCTGGACTCAAATCAAGGTATAGAGGTGATTTAGAGGCCCATGGTAACCAGTCTCCAGTGTAACCAAATGCACCCTTTTCTCTGACAGAAGTCAAGATTTTGATACGAATTTTAAGCCGCTGGAGCAGCTACTGCCTATCTGTTAGTGATCCTACCTGTGCACCTTCCAGCCCTGCCCCCCTGCTCATCTGTGCCTAAACTGCTTCAGGCAGAACACGTTTCTAGGCGTGAAAGATGTAAGAACAGACTTAAACATTCAGCATCTATGGCAGTTTCCTTTCCTGGAGACAGAATACAAGAAGTACCCAAAGCAATCGGGACTTCCCTGGTGGTCCAGTGGTTAATCACCTGCCTTGTAATGCAGGGGACACGGGTTCAGTCCCCGGTCAGGGACCAGAGACCCCACACGGGGTTGGGGGCGGGGCGGTGGAAGCCCTGCAACTACTGAGCCCATGTGGCAACAAAACAGCCCATGTGTTGCCAGTAAGACCCAGTGCAGCCAAGCAAGTAAACACCAACAAAGCGATCACTGCCCACCAAAAGAAACGGAAACAGGGAGCACTCACGCTTAGAACAGCACAGCCTCGTCTGCTCCCGGCGACAAGCGTCGCCTAGGACCGGTCTGTGTTCCACGTGCGTTTGATGCTGGGTGCGGCTCCAGATCGCAGGTCACTGGTGACAGAACACCCGTGTTAACTGAACATGGTGTCCTGGGGAAGAACGTGAACACGAGTAACGAAGTACTAACACGTTCTTGTTGCCAAAACCACTTCTCTGTTCCATGAGTTCAAACTTACCAAAAAAAACAGCTACACGGTTCGGCGTCAAACGCACAGCACCTGAGGCTGGGCCTCAGGCTGACAGCTGCAGGGGGGCGCAAAGTCAATGCAGGTAGTGTGGTCGAGCGTCCGGAAACACATCTCCCAGGTTTAAAGGGTTCACCTCAGTGGGAACAGTCACACACACACGCACCAGTCAGTACATCTCAGCAGGGAGATATTTTCTCTCAGGAGGGGGATGATTCTCTTCCAGGAGCAATTAAAAGTGTTGTAAAAGAAGCTCTAAAGCACCAAATAACCCCACTATCTCTTAGGACACTTCACCTTACCTACCACTGTTCTGCTTATGTTAATTCAGTAATCCTCTCTTGATAAAGTTCATGCAGGTTTTGGTGTCGGGTTTTCCCTGGTGGCTTAGAGGTTAAAGCGTCTGCCTGGAATGCAGGAGATCCGGGTTCGATCCCTGGGCTGGGAAGATCCCCTGAAGGAAATGGCAACCCACTCCAGTACTCTTGCCTGGAGAATCCCATGGAGGGAGGAGCCTGGTAGGCTACAGTCCATGGGGTTGCAAAGAGTCGGACATGACTGAGCGACTTCACTTTCTAGACCAAGTGAGAGATACTGTCGGTCACGAAGCAAGATGCATGGTGTGGCTCTTCTCCCCGCAGCGGTCTCTCGTGTGGACGTCCCGACCCCGAGTGTGTCCCAGCCGCCTCACTCGGCCTGTCCAAGCAGCTGGTGCCTCTTAGGTCAGGATCCTTGTGGACAGAGGGGGATGTGCATGATTACTTGAATTAAGCAATGGTTACAGAAAACAGAAGATGCTCAGTCGCTGAAGTCTGGAGGCGGGCTTGCTGTGCACATGGGCTCCTGAGGACCCAGCGCGCACGGCTGAGCTGCCTCTGGGGTCACAGCCCAGGAGCCACTTGCATTCTCAGCAAGTTCACCAGCTGTGCCCGCTGGGTCTCGGGCTGCTGTCAGACAAGGCTGGTGGTCTGGAGGGAGCCCTGAGTTACCATGTGGACGGAGTCTTCAGTCCTCACTGCACTTCACCTCCAGTGCGTTCTCCCGACACTGCTTCCAGCAGAGCACGCTCTTCCCAGAGCTGAGCTCTGTGCCTCCCGACGACAGGCACAGACGCAGGTGAGGGGAGAGCAGAGGGGCCTTGGGCAGGAAAGGGGCCACGTCTCACCTCAGCACTGAGGAAGGGTGAGGGGCGGAATCCAGAACACGCCAACCTCCGTCAAGGAGGCACAAAGAAGCACTTTTACTCTGAGGAAATGGACAACTAAGACATCAGGAGAAACAGGAGGCCCAGGAAAACCGTGAGCTGCTGTCTGTCCCTTTGGAGCTGGCCAAGGATCCAGCCCCTCCAGACTCAGTGGGTGAGGAGGTGTCAGCCCGCCCTGGGCGGGCGGCGTCAGCACGCCCTCTGACCGTGGGTCACACTTCAGCCGCGGTCTCCCGTGAGCGTGTGCCCCGTGCATTGGGAGGGCCCCGCAGGACACACCAGTGCCGCATCTGACACCAGACACAGGCGGCGGTGCTGATGTCCCGGAGGCACCCTGGGACCAACCAGGCTTTTGCGGGCCAAGACTGCTACCATTTACCACAGAGAACATAAATCAGCATTCTTTAATTCTGGTGTTTTCCTCAAGAAACCGTGAGTGGCTTTCGCCAAGTGATCAGAAGTCATGACATTCAATAGCACATTAAGAGTGCTGGAGACCCACCAACCAGAACCAGCAATGGCTTGGCAGAGAAATCCCCGCTCAAAGGCAAAGCTGCCTGGGTCACCACTGGGCACTGCACCCAGCCCCGCCTCACTCCTCCTGCCGTGGAGGACGTGGACCCCAGACCCCAGCCTCCGCCCGCTGCTCACAAGCAACCCGGCTCCCATCGGAGCTTCAGCACCTTCAGCCAGTGGGTTTGAGGATCCAGAGTTTAAAAATGTAAACGCTGGAAGGAAAGCGTTATAAAAGGGAAAAGGACAATGCCGATGCAGCAGACCACACGTGAGGAGGAAGACAAGCTCCACGACACGAGCCCCACCTGCTCTCCGCCGGCTCCTCAGTCCAGGTGCAGAGCTCAACACCTCCCTCCCCAGGAGTCACAGGGCACGCCTGGGGCAGTGCACACACGCGCACACGGACACACACACGCTCCAGGCCCTTCTGCCCAATTGTAAACAGTACTGCTTTAGGAGGATTTAATTTCAAAAAATGAAAATAATAAAGCGCATTTAAAACATCAAGTTTTGGTGATGGTGATAGGTAATGTAATTTTATTACAAATTTCAGGATCTAAAAAGTAACCTGTTACATCGACTAAGGTAACTCTGAGATGACCCGTCTCAGGCACGGTCCTGTTAGTGACTCGACCTCGGGAGAAGAGACACAGTCCCCCCGCCCCCCCGCCATGTGAGGCGCAGGCTGTGCACGGGGCTATGCCGTATCCCCGGCACATGCCGACCACAACCTCCGTGGCCGTCGCTCTGGCATCTGGGCTGTGATGAGCTCTGTGTGAGCCTCCTGCTGGACTCTGAAAGACAAGCAGGAGCCTCAAGGGTGGCCCCTCTCCTGCTTTTTAACTTCAATGGTATTTAGGAGACTGTGCTGAAGAAGAGTACGTCCCCTGGGCTGAAGCCCAGTATGGGAGCTCTTACTACAAGCAGGTGACAAAGAGGGGCCATGTGACCAGTGAGAAGTCTGCAGCCAGAACCCAGGCGAACCCAGGCTACAGACAGTGACCGCTGGAGAGACACCCCACCAGGTGGCCACCAACAGAAGGGCTGCAAGCCACCTCAGGGGGTCAGCCAAGCTGCCCTCCTGCTTCTGTACAAGAGACAGCTTGCCCACAGTCATGGGCAGGGCCTGGGTCTTGTCTTATATTTACTTTTTAAAAGACTACAGGCAGCATCTTTATGAGGGGAGCCGAGAGAAGCATTGGGCAAGACCTCTCCACGGGCCGGCAGGGACCCGGGCGCGGAGGGCAGGGCAGTACCTGAGAGGCGGTGGAGACCGCAGAGCACTTGGGCTGCGGGACCAACGGGAAGAACAGAGGAGCCCAGAGGAGGGGTCGTAAAGCGCACGCTCTTGGCAGAGGGGAGGCTCCAGGCCGGAGTGCGTCAGCAGCTGAGGGGCCCACAGCCAAGCCCTCCTGCCTGGACCCCCAGGTGCCCACGAGAACCCTCTGCCTCTGAGGCTCTCACGGGACCCATTACCCCGGGGACGTTTGGCAACATCGGGGGGTGCTGTCACCAAAGGGGAAGGTGCTACGGGGGCTGATGGGGGAGGCTACGCACCCTCGGGGGCACAGGTGCTCACAGCCGGGGTTGCCCAGACGCCACAGACAAGACTGAGGAAGCACTTGACACCCTAGACCCTGAATCTCAGAGGAACCCAGGCCAGGGACCGCCCAGCAGACCGCGTGCACAGCCTCTACCTCAAGCCCCAGCAGGTGGGCCGCCCCTGCCCTGCTGACCCAGCTCCTCACCCCAGAGCGTCCTGCGGATGTCCAACCAGCTGCTGCCCATTCGGATTCAGTCGAGACAACTAAAACCCTCCTTCTTTCTCCTGGGTCCCGAGTCCTGGCAGCAGGTCACGGTGGACCCCGAGGAGGAAAACCTATTTCTTCCGCAGAGCCAGTGCCAACCCGACCGCCACTGCTAGGATGGCCATGGCAGCCGCCCCTCCCAAGAGCAGGAGGGACCTGCCCTCGGGCAGCGGGCCGGCCTTCTCGAGGTCGCCTAGGCAGGGCCCTACCCTGAGTGCCCCCTGCCCTCCAGTGGCCTCTTCCCGGCTCGGCGGGGCTGAAGGGGGCTCCGCTGGGGACTTGGGTGGCAGGACCCCCTTCCGCTCCGGTTCAGAAGCTTCTGCTGGGGCTGCTCCTGCCTCCTCTTCACCGAGCTCCACAAACAGGGACGTCGTGGGACTGGCCCTGGGGACGGCCGCCATCAGGGCAGGGGCCGGCGCGGCCGCCTCCCCCACGCCCTCAGGGATCTCCTCCCGCTCCACGTGCACGATGTCGGAGTTGGAGGAGTTGTTCTCGCTCTTCTCTGCGGCCCCGTTGCTATCCAAGCTCTTGACCTCCTCGGGGTCCACTGTGACCTGCTGCCAGGACTCGGGGCCCAGGGACACCGGCAGGCTCTCCGTGTGCCAGCTCTGGCTGGCGGACAGTGACACGGGCAAGCTCTCGGCCTGCCAGGAGGCCGTGGCCGTGGAGGGCGACTCCGGGGGACTGACGTGCGTGGAGCTGTCGCTGGGCAGAATGTAGATGTCGTTGCTGTCCTCCGCGGCACCCGCGGGGCACTCCTCCTCTGACTCCAGGTTAAAGACGGTGCCCTAGAAGAGGAGCACGTGGTCAGCACAAGGGCACTAAAGCAACCTCTGCGAACACACATCGGGAAAACTCCCTCCTAAGTTGAGCCTGAGGAACAAACACATCATTTAAAATGATGGCGTTTCTGGACTGAACACACTCGCCTGCAGACCAACGCAGAGGAGGAGTTTCCAACAAGATGGTTCTCTAAGCACGTCCTGAACGCTGCATCAGCAGAAAGCTGATGCACATCCCATTCGACTTCACACACACTTAACACAGTAAATAACACGGCCCGGCAGAGGAAGAAGCACAGGCAGGCAGCTGGTGCTCCAGGCTCACCACTGGCTCAGCAGACCAGGACAATATGTTTTGGCAGCGGCTGGGGAGGCAAGGGTGAGTGGGAGCCTGGCCCAGGAGAGGCCCAGAAACACGGAGCAGGGGACTGAACAAGCCTGGAGTGACCAGGGAGGGGCTGGCAGTGGACAGAGGGCTCAGAGCTACGGCCTGAACTCCGCTGCACGGGACCGCTTGGTCACAGATGGAGCTGCCCCCATGGGCGGCACAGGCTCCTGCCCTTCCACTGGTGGGAGCCACAGAGAGGCAGCGTGGCCGTGGCCACGAGCTCCGGTCACAGGGAAGAACGGACTCAATTTTGGTGCTTAACAAATTGACTGTCTAGACATGAAGACGAGTCACGCGTTTCACGTGACACCGGCAGCCCTGACCAGGGGCTCATGTTGGAGATGGACGGGAGGTCTCGCCGAGCATGGACGATACCACAGATGGTGACAAGAGGCTGCAGAGTGTATGCGAGCACACTGGCTCCCACTCTGTCAAGGAGAATAATTCTGTTCTTCAGCCAAGACCAGACCCTTTCTGGTCAGACATGGTTAACTCCCTGCGTCCTTGTCCTTAGTCACATCTGCTGATGCTCTGCGCACCACTGGTTCTGCAGTCACAGGAGGCATGGCTCCACTGGGCTTGGAGCAGCCTCATGACGACCGTTCAAGCTGACTCCAGAGGCCCTGAGAGTCAGCGTGCTCCCGGAAGGGTACTCCCAGCAAGGGCTGAAAAGAGACCCTCTCACAGCAAAAAAAGCGAAAACAGTGAAAGTTGCACAGTCGTGTCCAACTCTTTGCAACCCCATGGGACTGTAGTCTGCCAGGCTTCTCTGCCCATGGGATTCTCCAGGCAAGAATACTGGAGTGGGTTGCTATTTCCTTCTCCAGGGGATCGAACCCGGGTCTCTTGCATTGCAGGCAAATTCTTTACCAACTGAGCTACTAGGGAAGCTCAAAAGTTGGTTTAAAAAGCAAAAGCAAAAGAAACATAACAAAAAAGGTAAAAATTTTAATCCTCAGAAAGGAGACTTTTGCTAATTTTTGTTTTTGGCCACTGGGCATGTGGGATCTTAGCTCCCCAATCAGGGGTTGAACTGCATCCGCTGAAGTGGAAGTGTGCAGCCCTGACCTCTGGGCCACCAGGAAAGCCATCCTGTGATGGTACTGTTTTATTAAAGGCTCGAAGCCCAAACAAGTGAAACGGGAATTTCAGAAGTTCCATTATGATGAAATGAGGGAAAAGTTAAACTAAGACCGCATTTAGTACAGTTACTTTTCTCTTCATTTTTAACAACTCAAAGCTGAAAGTTAAGAACCTTCTGTCGCTATCTAGTAGACTTCTTCACCACACAGCACTATCAGCAGGGCTGTCAAGACAACAGCTCGGCAAGAGCCAGGGGCTCAACACCAGTCAGGCTCAGCCGCTTTTTCCCTGCTGTCGCGGACTCCTTACGATTTATTTCTGTATATTGGTCGTGACATTTTAATCATGATTTACCCAAAATTTTGTGCTTTATGTAAGAAATTTTAAAGAAAGAATAGATGATCACTGAAACTTTTGCTTCTGGTCAGCTAAAGCAAGAATCTCAATTGGAGGCCCCTCCGGCGAGTCACGGTCACTACTGGAGGGCAGGCTGTCTCAGAGAGAAGGCGCCAAAGAGAAGCGGGGGAGGTCTTCACCTACACGCAGCACAGCAACAACTTCAACCACTTTCAGCACAAAATACTTGTATCACTGCAAACAGCGGTATCTTTAGTCCCACTGACACAAAAACACAAAGGAATAAATTCAAGGGCTCAAAAATATGAAATTAATTGGGACCAACAAGATTTTAACAGAGAACTGTGTTCTGTTTAAACAGATGGCGCCCAAGAAGTAGGAACTCGCCCAAGGTCCCTCAGCTACTGTGAGAATCGGGCAACCACGTCCTTCTGAAGACCGGACTTAATTCATTTTGCCGTCAAAATAAGGAAACCGAAGCACCGAGGAGGGTGCACACCTGGCCTGAAGCCCACGGCGGGGGCTGGTGCTGACCGGGCGGCTGGCTCGCCTGGGGGTCCGAGCCCCCGCCTCCCACATTGGTGCTTTTCCTGAGTTTACGGCGAGAAGTAACTGGAAAATGCTATTCTTGGTGTTTCCGTCAAGCAAATACAGAAGTTATGTTCAGGAAATTCTTCAAGTAAAAAGGAAGGCAGAGAAGAAACTGAAATATCTGAAGGGACCACAGCGGAATAGGTGGGTACAAGTGAAGCGGACTGGGATCACCCGGAGAAGCACCTCGAAGCTGCAGCAGCGCTCTGCCGAGTCTGCATCCGCCGCACTGCTTCCCTTCTACTCCCATTCACACAGGTACAAGCTGCTGTGCCACTTCAGGCACTGCTTCCCTCGCAGGGCCACAGCTGCCGAGGAGCTGATCCCCTGAGGACGCGGGGCAGGCTCTCAAGACCACGCTCCCCGGGGAGCTCATTCAGGGACTCAGCCCACCTGTCACCCCAGCCCTTATCACCAAGAAGATAACACAGACGCCTGCTCCTCTACACTCGGTCAGACAGGGTACTAGCAATCAAAAGGCTCTGAGATCACTATTAATCTAAAATTAGAAAACAGAGGGACTTCCTGGCAGTCCAGTGGTTAAGACTCCACAATCCTGAGGCAGGGGGCCCAGGTTCAGTCCCTGACTGGAACTAAGACCCTGCATGATGCAGCCAAAATAATAAAATAAAAAATAAAACTACAAAAACAGAAAAAGAAAACAGAGTGTGAGAGAGATTTATATTAAGGTAACTTTCCACCTTAATATGATGACTAAGACCCACAAAGGACACATTTAAACACAGTGCAGTAAACACCCACACTCACACATGAAACGAGCAGATCTCGCGAAACACTGAGCCATTAATACACTAAAATTATTTCAGCTGCACAACCCCCTGAACTGACTTTAGATCACAAACTGTATGTCACCTCCCACAGTGTGAAAATTCAAACAGATTCCGACCTAAAAGTTCCCAAGTCTTCTGATGTCCTTGATTCAAACAAAACCTTTTTGAGGTTTGCAGTTCTTAAAATAGAAATGGGAAGCTTCAAATCAAAGAAAAAAAGACAAAAATTAATTTTATTCAAGCTATTTATTATTATTATAGATGACAAATCCCCCCACGATCTAATCTTTCACAGTGAGGTTTGATTCACAACACATTGTACAACCCCAAGGAGAAGCCTGTCCCACAGTGACCCTCGCAGGCGCAGAAGCTGGGGCAGGCAGTCCTGCTCACAGCTGGCTGTGCCCTGACCACTGCCCAGCAAAGTGAGAACCAACACTTGAAGGAAACTTCTATCAGACTTGGGAAGAAAAAGAAAACACACACACTAGAGATGCGTCTGAAAACCTGATACTTGTAAAAAACGTCACGTGTTCACAGAATACTCTCATACCATCTGCTCCTCCATATTTTAACAGATGACACTGAGGCTCAGTGACATTAAATGAATTCCCCCCAAACTCAGGGCTAATGACTGGCAGAGCTGGGTCCACAAACAAATCGTGATTCCAACCTCCCCTTCCAGAAGCGTGTGCGCACACGCACACACGCCCCCACCCTACTGTCCCAGTACAGACCAGCAGTCACTTTCCACATCTCTCTAGAAAGCTGCTGCCGGTCCATAAGATGTGTGCTCCTGACTGTACCCCAACTGACCCCGCCTTCCCAGCCTCTGAATACTGTGACACTCCCCACAGCACAGAACGTGCCGCCCAGCCCTTCCCATCTGCCTCCTCAACCAGACCTGAGCTCACAGGAGGCCTGCTTCACTCAGCACCCAGAAAACCTACCCTGTAACTGAGGAACTAGTGGGGGCTCAGTGAGAACAAAACAGAAAACCTTCCCAGGGGCTCAGACGTCTCCACTCTGCCCTGCAGTGGGTTAAAAAGCTCAACCACCAGAAATCTCAAGGACTGTGCGAGAAGAGAGGAGATGACACAGGGCCAAGGGCTGCCCTGGGGCTGGAGGAAGCCAGGCGGGCTGGGGGTGGGGGCACAGGGACTGCCAGAGGGAAGCCCCACAGTTCTGGGAGTCACCCCAGACCCCTGCTCTGGGTGGGTGAGGGCACAGGAGCCCCTCTGAAGCAGCCAAGCACCCCGCTCTCCCTGACAAGCTCTGCCGGCAGGGGAAACCAGTTAACCACCGCCTGACCCCAGAGGAGGGAAATGCCCAGCACTGCCCCACCCTGGCCATCCGTGCCATCTGGGCAGGAGGGAGAAAGAGAAGCTCCTGTCAAGTTCAGGGGTGGGGGACCCCACAGGCTCGCTCACCTGCAAAGTCCTATTTACAGGCCTGCAAACTCATCTCCTCCTGACGCCTCACCACGTCACTCAGACCTCCGGACGCAGTTCCTTCTATCTGGGACAGCAAGCCTGACTATCCAGAAAAAAGGACAAGGCACAGCAAAAAGAACGTACACACACGCCAGAGCCAGACATGGCAGGGGTGCAGGAGTTATAAGCAGGCTCTTTCTGGGGACTTCCCTTGTGATCCAGTGCCTAAGACTCTAGGCTTCCAAAGCAAGGGGCAAGGGTTTGATCCCCAGTCAGGAAACTAAGACCCACCTGCCTCATGGCACAGTCAAAACTTTAAAAAAAAAAATAAAACATCTGTTTTACAAAAATGAACCTAGGCACCTATTCACTCAAAACAGGTCACAGGGAATCCCCGGTGGCCCAGTGGGTAAGGCTCTGCACTTTCACGGCTGAGCGCCTAGGTTCGATCCCGGCGTGAGAACTAAGATCCCACAAGCCATGTGGTGCGCGGGAGCAGGGGCGGATCGTACATCTAAATGTAAAATGCAAAACTCTGAGAAAATGCCACAGGAGAGAAGCTAAAAGATCGTGGGCCTGGTGATGACTGTTTAGAAAGAAGGCACAATCAATGAGAGAGGTGAATGAAAAGCTAGACTACTGAAGAGAGAATTCTGAGAGAATGAGAAGAAAAGGCACAGACTGGGAGAAAATACTTGCAAAAGACACATCCAATAAGGGACTGTTACCCAAAATAACACAAAAACTCTTAAAATTCAACATTAAGAAAATAAACCACCAATTTAAAAAATGAGCCTGGGACTTCCCTAGTGGTCCAGTGTTTAAGACTTCGCTTCCAACGCAGCGGATGTGGGTTCAATCCCTGGTCAGGGAACAAAGGTCCCACAAGCCACTTGGCAAGTACTCAGTGCTAACAAGGAGAGGAGGAAACTCAAATGCATATTACTAAGTGAAAAAAGCCAATGTGAAAAGGCTACATACTTTGTGTCTCCCAACAGTATGGTCTTCTGGAAAAGCAACGCTATGGGACAATTCAGAGGTCAGTGGCTGCCAGAGTTCAGAGGGAGGGAGGACAAACAGGGGAAGCCCAGAGGGTTTCTAGAGCAATGAGACCAGCACTCATGGGACACATGTCACCATAAATTCATCCCAACCCACAGAATGCATAGCCAGCATCACCAAGAGGTCTGGACCCTAATATAAACTGCGGACTCTGGGGGATGCTGGCGTGCCTCTCAACAAGTGTAATGGAGGCTCCATCTGGCCAGGGCTGCCAGCGGGAGGCTCTCCTGTGTGGAGGCAGGGAGTTAATGTGAAATCTCTGCACCTTCTGGTAAACATTTCCATAAACCTAAAACTGTTCTGCTGCTGCTAAGTTGCTTCAGTCGTATCAGACTCTGTTCTAAAACCTCTCAATTCAGTACAATGGCAAATCATCTCAAACACAGTACAATGGCGGGGGTGGGGGGACACTTGAAGACAAAATATTCATAAAACAAGACCTAGGACAAGCAAAGGAGAAGGCAATGGCAACCCTCTCCAGTACTCTTGCCTGGAAAATCCCATGAATGGAGGAGCCTGGTAGACTGCAGTCCATGGGGTCGTGAAGAGTCAGACACGACTGAGCAACTTCACTTTCTCTTTTCACTTTCATGCACTGGAGAAGGAAACGGCAACCCACTCCAGTGTTCTTGCCTGGAGAATCCCAGGGACGGTGGAGCCTGGTGGGTTGCCATCTATGGGGTCGCAGAGTCAGACACGACTGAAGCGACTTAGCAGCAGCAGCAGGACAAGCAAAACTCCCTGCAGACCTCCAAAGACATTTATCCCAGCCATTTCTTTCTATGATTCAGACAATCAAGAATCACTTTTCTTTCTTCAAATCTCTAAGGCCAACACCTGCCTTACAACTCACTACACAGGGTCACCCGACCGACTACACTACACAGGGCCACCCCACCGACTACAGCTCAGTACACAGGGCCACCCCACTCACCCCAAGTCACTGCCTCCTTCACTGCCTCTCCTGCAGGTTTGAGAAGCCAGCTCCACTTCAGGAGCTCACGTTCAAGCGGCTGCAGACAGACACAGCCGGGGAAGTCATATGACAGACCTTATGTAACAGACATGCACCACCACGTGCCCAGTGACCCTCCTCCGGGCCGGTGTTGTCAGGACCTGTCAATGCATGTCCACACCAAGTGCCTGGAAGGAGATGCGTGCTGACGCTTTCTGTCAGAGGATGTATTTTCCCCAATTAGCCAGAAAAGCATGCTCTTGGTTTTAAATACAAAAACACAGGGTGCTCAAATGTAACAGTGTGAAATACAGATTGGGCACTCACATTTATAAAGGACACATTTTAAATATTAACACACTAGTCACTCATACATACTGTTCTATTTTAAGCGTACAGATTTTAGTTGAATAAAATATTTTATAACAAATTATAATTACCACCAAAGTTTGAGGCACTCCATCATAAAGAAATAGAACACTGAGAAGGGGATAAACAATGCCCCCTCTACGCTCCTCCTCCTCCATCACAGAGCACCATCCAGGCTAGGAAGGTCCCTGGGGGAGCCGCCCACGGGCAGCAGCAACGACAACAGCAGGAGGGCACTGGGAACCCAAGGCTGGAGCAGGGCATCCTGCCTCTGTCCACGAAAGTCACGGGAAGGGCAGGCACGCGGGGAGGGCTCTGCTGGAGGCAGTGGCAAGAGAAGCGGCTGCCACCGTGACAGCCCTGCCCCCAAGGAGATAGCAGCAACTGTGTCTGCCGTGAAAACCTCACCAGCAGAGCCCCCACTCCCACAAGGGGAGGCCGTACAAGGAGGGAGGGAAGGTGATGCTCTGAAGACACGTGCTGACAGTATCTGACTCCCCACCCCCCCCACCCAAGGAGCTCCATCCGAGGTGCCTGAACACTCACATCTTTACAAAGGAGAGAGAGGGAGCCGTGAAAAAAGGGGGCACCATCTCTGCAGAATCTCTCACGGTGTCTCCCCTCTTCCCTCCTGGTGTCTGCTTCAGGGCTGGGCATCTACACTGGGGATGTTCCTACAGCACCCACCCAGGGCAGGAAAGCTCCTGGTGAAGAGAGGAGGGTCTTGTCACAAAAGTCTCTTTGAACCCAAGACCACTGTCAGCATGATCTCACCGACCTGACCCACACCATCTACTTTGATGGTCCAAGTTCCAGCAAGCTCAAATCCAGTATTTCATTCAAACTCCGAGAAGCATTTTACTAACCTCATTCCCTTTTCAGCCTGTTAGACACTCTGAATGCTAAAAGGTTATCTGATGATATGAAGGAATTATTTTTAATTTTTTTGTGATGCAATAATGGTATTGTAATGTAAAATTTTAAATGAACCTTATCTTCAGAGATACACAGTGAAATCTTTGCAGAGAAAATTATAGGATGTCTGGATTTCGCTTCAAAATAATATTAAGACGGGAAGTGATTAGGCCAAGACTGATGCATGACTGGCAGTAAGTCAATGGTTGTTAGGACTAAGGGATGGGGCTCATTACATGCACTTCTCTGTTTCACATATACTCAGAATTCTGCAAAAGAAAACTCTTTTTATAAAAGTAAGTAGTGTAAGGGATCCTCTATGACCCACCTCCCAGAATACTGGAAATAAAAGCAAAAATAAACAAATGGGACCTACTTAAACTCAAAAGCTTCTGCACAACAAAGGAAACTATAAGCAAGGTGAAAAGACAGCCTTCAGAATGGGAGAAAATAATAGCAAATGAAGCAACTGACAAACAACTAATCTCAAAAATATACAAGCAACTCCTACAGCTCAATTCCAGAAAAATAAATGACCCAATCAAAAAATGGGCCAAAGAACTAAATAGACATTTCTCCGAAGAAGACATACAGATGGCTAACAAACACATGAAAAGATGCTCAACATCACTCATTATCAGAGAAATGCAAATCAAAACCACTATGAGGTACCATTTCACACCAGTCAGAATGGCTGTGATCCAAAAGTCTACAAGCAATAAATGCTGGAGAGGGTGTGGAGAAAAGGGAACCCTATTACACTGTTGGTGGGAATGCAAACTAATATAGCCACTATGGAGAACAGTGTGGAGATTCCTTAAAAAACTGGAAATAGAACTGCGTTATGACCCAGCAATCCCACTGCTGGGCATACACACTGAGGAAACCAGAAGGGAAAGGGACACGTGTACCCCAATGTTCATCGCAGCACTGTTTATAATAGCCAGGACATGGAAGCAACCTAGATGTCCATCAGCAGATGAATGGATAAGAAAGCTGTGGAACATATACACAATGGAGTATTACTCAGCCATTAAAAAGAATACATTTGAATCAGTTCTAATGAGGTGGATGAAACTGGAGCCTATTATACAGAGTGAAGTAAGCCAGAAGGAAAAACACCAATACAGTATACTAACGCATATATATGGAATTTACAAAGATGGTAACAATAACCCTGTGTACGAGACAGCAAAAGACGACACTGATGTATAGAACAGTCTTATGGACTCTGTGGGAGAGGGAGAGGGTGGGAAGATTTGGGAGAATGGCATTGAAACATGTAGAATATCATGTATGAAATGAGTCGCCAGTCCAGGTTCGATGCACGGTACTGGATGCTTGGGGCTGGTGCACTGGGATGACCCAGAGGGATGGTATGGGGAGGGAGGAGGGTTCAGGATGGGGAACACATGTATACCTGTGGTGGATTCATTACGATATTTGGCAAAACCAATACAATATTGTAAAGTTTAAAAAAAAAAAAAAAGTAGTGTAAGGGACTTCCCTGGTGGTCCAGTGGTTAAGAATCCACCTTGCAATGCAGGGGATGCAGGTTTGATCCCTGGTGGGGGAACTAAGATCCCACATGCCATGGAGCCAGTAAGCCCGTGCATGGCAACTAGAGTCCGTGCGCCTACATGAATGATCCCACATGACTAAACGAGGACCCAGCAGCTCAGATCTGACTCAGCCAGAGACCCACGGGAGTGACCAGAGACTGACAAGAAAAAGAGACCTTCCCCCAGAGAAAACACCAGGTGGTTGTGAAGAAATGTCATGGGAAGCAAGGCACAGATAATCCGAATCTCATACAAACTGTTCCAGTGTACAGGGGGAAAAAAGGAGACATTCTTCCCAACTGCAAATTCTTTTATGAAGGCTTAAAACTGAAACACAACAAGGAAAGTTACAGACAAGCCTCACTCATGGAGGCTGATATAACTAAATGGTGACATGTTAAAGGCACTCACATTAATATCAGGAAAAGGACGAGGATGGATTAACACCAAAGCTGTTAATACTGTGCTGGAGGTCCTGATTAGTACAGTGCCTTTTTAAAGAAAAAAGACTCAAAGGAAAAAAAAAAACCTGGTATTATTTACACATGGTGCGGTTTTCTATGTAGGAAACCCAAAGGAACCAGAGATAGTCAGACTCATAAGATAGCTGAGCACATGTGCTGGATAGAAAATCAATATGGAAAAATCAATTTGACAAAGGAGCCATAGTTATGTAAGATGCTAACGTGGGAAACTGGGGGAAGGGGATGTGGGATTGCTTTACCTTTGTAACTTGTAAATTTACAATTATTCCTAAACAATCTTATTTTAATAAATAATTATTAAAATTAATAAGTCTGACAATAGTAAGTGTTATGGAAGAGACAGAACAACAAAATTTCTCACATTAAAAAAATTTTCACAAGCTGCTGACAGAGGACAAGTCGGAAAACACTGTGAAAACAGTTGGGCGTTGTCTTGCAACTCAGAACGTGTCTACACTCCTGGAACCAGAAATTCCTTCCCAGGCGTATGGCCAGAGGCACTCCTGCACGCGTGCCCGACAGTGTTCCAAAGAGCAATGCTTCCAACAGCAGAAAGGTGGACCTGTCCAGCGGCAAGACTGTCGTTAAATAAACTACCGATAAGCTGGGACATATTTAAAAACCAAACGCCCACCAACACGTGGACTCAGATTACGCATTCGCAGAGGGAATCCACAGAGGGTGAAAACTGGTGTGGAGAGGGGAGAATCGTAGCCACGTCAAAGGCCTTGGCCTCGGCACACAGACAGACTTGGATGTGCACTTTGAAAATCTCTCATGGGGAGGGAGATGATAAGAATAAACATGTCTAAAAAGGATCCTCAGGAAGGAAGGAGATAATGAAAAAAAGGTGAGAAACAATGACCTAGATGAATCTCAAGAATATAACAGTGAATGAAAAAAGCAAGTTACAGAGGAATACATATGACACTATTTACATAAAGTCCAAACAAACAAGATAATACACTATCTGGGAATACGTGTATATTGAAGCTACAATTCAGACAGGGGCCGCCCCGTATGTGGAAATCCAGGGGCGAAGAGGAGACCCCGAGGGCTGGCTGTGCTCTTCCTTCCGCGGGACGGTAGACACACAGTTGCTCATTTACTAGTCCTCATCCCTTGGTTACCTCTGTGCTCTGTGCTAGTGTAAAATGTTTCATAAACACTTTTTAAAAATACCACATATGTACTCAGAAGTATTGCAAAATCTTAGTAGATTAAACTGCATGAATAGCCTTTCCATTGATCACCATTCAATCACAATATTAATACTGAATGATAATACCAATGAATTTAACCTAGGCTGTTAAAAACAACCATCAAAGACTTAATTTTTTTTTCTTAAAGAAAAAGTCTAGAACCACCACAACAACTTGCAGGCACGTACCCAGCCACCCTGCTGGATGATGTACTCGGCCGCGTGGTCCTCCAGGAACGTCACGCCGAACTGCAGCAGCGCGCCCAGCGGCTCCTGGCCGCGTTTCGTCAGCTCCAGAAGCATTTGTCGTAGCAAAATCAGAGGCACCAAAATCTTCAACACAAAGATGAGGGAGTAAAACACAAACTGAAATTCGTACAGGTCATTCTACATGTTCAACTACTAGAAAACACATTTCGGTGCATCTCTATGGAATTCCCTTTTTATTATAATAAACAGTGACCTCAACATGAATTTTGGAGAAAACTGCATGTACGTTTTATACCACAGGGTGGTACAAATGTCATTATATGAAAACAACCAGGCCTCCGTGTGTGCACACACGCAGGTTATGTGTAATTACATATGTACAGGAAATTCACTGAAGCATTAAAACAGCTAAAGACTGGAAATGACCCAACAGGCACTGTCAAATTTTGGTCATCCAGAAAAATATCAAGAAGCTGTTAAAATGAATTAGACTGTGCACTGCCCAACTGCCAAGATTTATCTTCAGTGAAAAAAGATAAAGCAGGGTGTGTACAATGATGGCACCATTTGCGTGAACACTGTAGAACCCTCCAGTATTTTTGGAAAATACCTAAGAAACTGGCGACAGTGGCAGCCTAGGAAGAGCGCAGCGGGGACACGGTGCCAACACACTTTCAAGTGTGCATCTTTTGCACTTGGTGCACGCTGTCCTTGTCCTTTTATTACCTAATTGAACACAACACTTTCAAAGTCATGAACCATCTTACACAAGTCATCAAAAACCAGAGTTGTTAGTATCACTAATAACCTTATGGCTCAATATTAAAAAGTCATTAAAATTTATGACAGAGACTAACTAGAGTCCTTTTCCTTCCCCAAAACGCCCTGCATACTGAAGAGAACTAAGTACTTTCAGCTAACCATCTGCCTGAAATCCTTCTGACTACAACATCAAAAAGGACCGCCAAAGGAAATGAAACCAGTTTCCTGTCACTGACCTGCCAAGGTCATAGCTGAGGGATTACAATATATTTCTGCAGAAGAGGACAAACAGAAAAGACAATGAGTTTATATCCTTACTAATATTCTTTGTTTGTTTTTTTTTAAGTAAAAGCGGCTCCAAGGGAATCTCTATTAAAAAGTCTGAAAGAAAAATGTGGCAAACACACATCTTCCTTTTTGGTATTCTAAAAGAACTCTAGCCCCAAGTGCAGTCAAAATCGCTTCTCAGCACCAGCAGAGGGGTGCAGGGCTACAGACAGGACTCCACAAGGCTTTCTGCACGAGCAGACACCTGCAGCACTCCTGAAAAGAGGAGCACAGCTGCTCGTCCAGCTCCATATTCAGTCTCAGCTGGGGCAGGGAGGGGAGCTGTGAACCAGCCCAGCAGACACATCACACCAACCCCTAGGGCCTGGGGCCCTGCAGGCCTCAAAACATTCTCATTTCCCACAGTAATGTACTACATGCAATGTCTTAAAGTTATTCACATTTAAGCTCTACTGCCTCTCAGAAATGAGCCGCAAATGTTTCAGACTTGCCATATAGAGTAATACTCTTATTGTTTAAAATTCACCTCTTTCACGTATCAAGCGTAGCTGCCCTAGTTTTATGATACAATAATCTAGAGATAAGCCTGTAATCCTCTCACTGTCTTAACGTTAGTCCTTAACCGTATTCCCTCTGATTCACTATTACTTTTTACGCTGAAATCTAACCTTCTAGTCCATTCTTCATATAGCAACTGCTCCACCGCTTTCATCATTTGTTACTCTTTCCTGAATCTTCTTCATTGCAATTACATACTCCTTGAAATGCAGTGAGTGCAGAGGCTTCCTTTTGTAAGACTAGCATCTTCTACTTGGTTGATGACACTCTCACAGTTTATAACTTAGATCGTCTTTGTACAGTCATACCCACTGCCCTCTAACTGCTGTGGTCACAAAGCTTCATGGGTATTTCTACAATTGTTTCCATCAACTCCACATTTCACTATTCACAAGAGTTCTGTATCATCTGTACACCTAATGGACAGCAAGGACATCAAACCAGTCAATTCTAAGGGAAATCAACCCTGAAAACTCATTGGAAGGACTGACGCTGAAGCTGAAGCTCCAATACTTTGGCCACATGATGCGAAGAGCTGACTCACTGGAAAAGACCCTGATGCTGGGAAAGATGGAGGGCAAGAGGACAACAGGGCAGAGAGGATGAGATGGTTGGATGGCATCACTGACTCAATGGACATGAACTTGGGTGAACTCCGGGAGATGGTTAGGGACAGGGAGGCCTGGCAAATACTATTCGTGAGCTTTGTTTGGATCTCAATTCTCAAACGAGCTTAGGAAAATATCTTCATGAAACTGGGAAGATGTGAATACTAAACAGGCTGTCTGATGATATTACAATTACTGCTAATAATTGAGGTGTTGGAAATACACACTAATGTATCTACAGGGTGTGCGTCAAGATAATCCAGGGGAGAGTGGGGAACAGACGAACAAGACCAGACACAGGCTGACAACTGCTGAGGCTGAGGGACGGGTGCAAGTCCATCACACTGCGTGCTCCACTCTGTACACCTGACGTTTCAGTACAAGATTTTAAAAGATGAGTGATGTAATTTGCACTAAAAATCAACCAAAGCAAACGAACTCTTCCTTGCTATTGCACTTCCACAGTCTACTTGTTACCATGTGAGCACCAGGCACTAAACACTCTAGCTTTCCTCTCTCATGGTCATTTTCTTCTTTTCCTATAAGCAGATAAGTTCAGAGAAAAAAACCAATCGCCATGAGGGATAATAAAGAATTAAAGAATAACCCATAATTCTGAGATAACTACTATGGATTATTTAATATTCTGGCATACATTCCAATTATTTTCCTCAGTATATACATTCTACACAGCCTACATTTTACACATATACTTTTGAAAAAATCATTCTATTAATATGGGTTTGTGACCAGCTTTTCTTCCTCCAGTTACTTTGATTTAAAGAGCATTTTACCGAGATGCTTTTACAATCTTTACTCAGATGAACTGACATTCAGCTTGGAAACTGGGCATGCTTTGTGGACACTTTTTCATTTGTGCCTCATTTACCTACCAGACAGCCACTTCATATAGTGATGTTATATCAAAATTTTGCAAATACTTGTGCAAAATATAAAATACAAGATATGGGCTAAATGCTTAAATTAGCCAATCTGATTTTAACTGGGGTGGAAGGAGGCATTTCAGCTGCTTATCATGACAAGCTGGGCTCTTTTCTGCCCTAAGGGACTGAGAGAGCAGTGCGGGACCGCAGAGCAGGTCCTATTCCAGGGGCTTTACTTCCACGAAGGCTCAAGCCTCGCGGAGTCTGACCTGTGGTTCAGGTAAGGGACTGAAATGAACTAGGGAATGGGGTGGTGGGGAAAAAGGATGGGTGAAGAGGAAACATGAAGACTGGGGTTACTTTCATTTTTTTGGATAACCATAGGATGCGGAAAGGGAGACAAACAAGAGCTGACTGTAACAATCTTAAGGGCAATAGGATAAAAACGTAAGATAGGGGACAAGGCTAGTGATATTAGGGATCTCAATTATTTGCTGTTGGATATACAAAGAAATACATCATAACCAAGCTCACTTTTATTTATAAAATCTATTTCAAGTGTTCATAAGAGAGGTTTGCTTTATTCCATAAAGTGAAACAGATATTCTAACAACTCTTTCACAGTAACATAATATAACTCTAACAGCGACTGTTTGGGAACAAGGCTCCATGTGTCAAAGCTAACACAACAGCCACTGTTTGCGGAGTGCTCACTGTGGTGCCAGATGATGCCCTAAAACAAGCACTCAACACACATGATGTCATTCAGTTCTAGTAACACTTCTGAGGTTAGTGGTATGGTCTCCATGTCACAAATGTGAACATCAAGACCTCACCTGCTTAACTAACCTGCCCTAAGATGTGCACCTAGTCAGTGGCAAAGCTGATACAGAAACAAGTCCGATTACAGGCCCATGATGCTAATGATTATGCTCTAATGCCTTCAAAGCCTGTATTAAGGTGAGTAAAAATAATATACATCAATTAGATATATGAAGTCACACAGTCTGGCTTATAGCAGTATAATTCTCAGTAGAGGGGCTACTTATAAAAATAACTGTATTGCACTTTCTCATCCCAAGCACCACATCACTAAGGGCCAGACCTCCTCCTGGTGAACTGGATGAGCCTAGACCACCTCTCCCGAGACTCTGCCTCAACAAGGTGACAAGTGGACCACATGGCCTGAAACAGTGGGTGAGCAGCAAGGGAGAGCAGAAAGACACCAAACACTAAAGTGGGAATCAGATCTCAGCTCCAGTGCTGGTTCTAACATGTACTGGTCAAGGGGTCTTAAGCAAGAACTTTTCTTTTATAACTGATTCTTCACCTGACCTAATAAGACAAAAGCTAATGAAGTCCCTTCTGCCCCCTCTGAGGGGACAGCTGCAACACTCAGATGAGACATGGCATGAGACACCTTGTCAACATCAGCACAACCAAGGCTCCTCCTGTAAGAACCCCAGAAGCCGTCCCAAATGGAGCCTGTGCTTTTCCCCAAAAACATACTCACCTGTGCACAAACAACCGTCTGGAGAGAAATGAAGAGATAATGGGGATTCAGGACAGATGGAAGGAAGATAGAGCACGACAGCACCCTCGGTTCTGGGCCAGCCTTCATCAGACACACCCACGTAACACAGCTGGGTTCATGGAACAATGAGCTCTCACACGATGCTAACAATCCCCTCCTGGACTTTATCATTAACACACTACAATCTTATAACAGAAAAGATAACTTGGTTGATACCTTATTCCAGCCGCTGGCATGAACTGTGGTCTCCAGTGTACATTCCCGATATGCCTGATATGTCACTGGCCTGTAGGGATTTTTTTTAAAAATCTGTGTCACAAAGAAGGAAAATTCTAAATTTCCAGATGAATAAATATACAGTCACTACTCTGCTGTAGAACTTGCACTAAAGTAACACAGATGATTCAACAGATAATTTTCTATGAGACTGGCTTTTACCATTTGCTATGCATTTTTCTTTAAGCATTCTCTACAGGTAAGATTTATGCTACCAGCTTGGGAAAGCAGTTCACAACATAAGAAAAATAACAATATTTTTGTAATTGAATCTTATCCAATAAGATTTCTATGTTGCAGATAAATATATACAGTTATTAATAGAATCAAGTAAGAGCAAACAATAAAAATGATTTTGTTAATATAAAAGAACAATATAAACTCCTAAAGGCAAAAAATGTAAAGTATTTAAAACTTACAGAGATATTGTCACTGGAAGACTGTTCAAATTGGAGGCATAAGAAGGCAAATAAACATGCTACTTTAAATCTGGAGTCACTGACACCAGCTCCAGGCCAAGGCTCTCCTGCCCATTCCAGTCACACAGACACTCATCTACTGAGGGGATGTGAATGCTGTGTTCTATGCCTGGGTTTCTGTGCAAATTAACAACCACAACAGATACTTGGCAGCAAGGTGAAGGCACCAAGTGCTTGCATAACAGATTTAATAAAAAGTTACCTCCACCCACCTTTTGTGGGCAAAGAATTAACACACATGTTAAAAAAAGGAGAGGAATCTTGCTTTTAAAGGATTGTAAAATTCACTCCAAAGGCATTTTCTGCTTTGAACAACCTGATTAATTCAGTCTTTTGAACAGTTAAGACTTATAACAGGTACACTTCCTGGTAGCTTACTGTGATGTTTTACATTTTAATACATTTGTGCTTTATATATCCTAGTACACACTAGGAAACTGAAGCTCAGAAAAGCTAAGAGACTATCCTAAATCCACAGAGATGGCAAAGAGCAACACAGAATAGGAATTCACACCCAATGAGCTCTGGCTCCAAAGGCCACAAGGTCCCTGTTTTGAATCAGGGTTTTGACATGGTCACGATGGCAGTGATGCCCCGGTAGCTGGCCAGCATCTGGACTGCAACGGGAGAGGAACCACCGGATGGCAGAGACTCGCTAAGAAAAAAGACCCTACGACAGCTCACCAATGATTTCTGTAATGGATACATGTTAAAACTAGAATATTTTTAACACACTGAGTTAAATACAATGTATTTTAAAATCTACATTTTATTTTTTTACACAGCTGCTAGAAAATGTCAAGTTACATACGTGTGACCTTCATTTCCCGTTGGACAGCGCACAGGTCTGGACGTTACACAGAACAGCTCTGACACACGTGTGGCCCTCTTCTGTAAGTCTGTGCGACAGCGTACCACCGGGACACTGAAGTACCAAGACCATGGGTGGCTCTTCTAGTAAGATATTATGTACGACCTTCCTGCTGTCACATTTCCACTGAAGTACCCGGAGAACAGCTGGAAGACTTGGGCCGACACTGGACTCCAGCAAACAGGCTACCATCTGCTGCCCACGTGCTCCCTGCAGCTCTACTTGGGCATTCAGTCCCTTCACGTCCTTTCCTGAACTGAACTGTCTGCTGCTGCTGGGCGGCACAGGGGTCCTGACGGGGAGTTTATCAGGCTAAATGACGTTAGCATCCGCCAGAATGAAACATGATTTGAAACGCTGTATGTACACACATATATGCACATTAGAGATTCAGCAGATTAAAACGCTCCAAGGGAAATTGAAACACAGAAAAACAAGCAGCCTGAAAAACCAGCCCGATCTAATGAGCGACCTGACTCTGCAAAGAAGAAGACTGAGGGGAGGAACTTTTTAAATTTAAAGATCTTTCTTTTTTGCCATGCTGTGAGGCTTGCAGGATCTTAGGGATTGAAGCTGTACCCTTGGTAGTGAAACTGCAAAGTCTAACCACTGGACAGCCAGGACAATTTGGGGAAAAAAACCTTCAAATTGCTGGTGCTTGGCTATGTGAAGAGTTCACAATTAATTTTCTACTTCAACAAAACTGGAGGAATAAGTGGTATTTTCTACCTTAAAAGATACTGCCACCAACCTGTATAACACTTGTAGTTCACCATCAGTAATTCTCAAGGTATTAGTAACTTTTTAGAGTTGTTAAGCTACTGGGAAAACAAAACAAATATTCACCCAAGACTGTATTTTTTAAAAATATAATTTACTTTGCAGTGAAAAGGTACCATCTTTTCCTGTAGATCATGAAAAGGACTCCGAAAACATATAATCCTGTCCTTCACATAATTGTACATATATAAAACTATACTGTTTCTCAGAGAACTAATATCCCAGTAAAGTTAAAATTAACACAGAAACTGAGATAGAGGGAAATGATTGATACAAATAATCTGCATCAAGGTTGGGAACAGGTTTTGTCTCATGCTTCTCAGTTACTTTAATCCCAGTCCTAACTGCTTTTGTAAGTTTTCTATGTTTATTTTGGCCAAAAAGCAGGTTTCTTCAAATCTAAGATGAAATCTCCACACATAAACTAAATCAAAGTACGGCTCCTCTCGCGTCAGAAGCTTGGAAATTGCCTGACCGCGCCCGCCCCCAACAAACACTCCATAAGCCACTGCTGGGCTGTACCTCCACATTTTCTGTGGAAGTTGTAATTCCCACACCCAGGATCTTATCCCCACATTTATTTTTAAAACTTTCTATGTATAAAGTTAAGAAAATCTAGATATGATTTTCATTTCACTGTTTCCTATGTATAGTTTGGATTTTTACATTTACTCATGTCACCAGAATATGAAGAAACAAACGGAATTCACCTTAAACCCAAATTGCTTCCTTCTAACAAATGGCAACATACACACTTTGCTTTGTCAAGGTAAGGGATCACCTACTACAACAGTGACTTGGCACCTGAATATTGGCCCTTTTAGTAAAGGAACCGTCTTCACCTTGTGTTAACTGCAGTCAATCTTTATTAAGACAGACATTTTTTTCCTAATTCATACCAATTTCTTAACAACTCTAAGCAAAGAATTAAGGAAAAGGAATTTTTAAGATTTTCAATAAATGACTTGGCTTTCTGCTAATAGACTTTCACGATGAGCTTCTTGCTTCTGGCTGACAGCTGGAAGAGAAGTTCCCACAGCAGGAGTGTGGCAGAAGCACCACGGGCAGGTGTGCAACCCAAAGCTGAGCCACATCCGGGCGCCCCAAGCTGACACAACGCCAACCCCACCGTACAGTGCGTGAGACCCAGCCGTTCCAGGCATGCTGGCCAGGACAGTGGTGGTAAAAAGTGGTTAGGACCAGTGAAACAGCCTGCAGTTACAACCAGGGAAAGCATCTGTTGAAACCAGACAGTCCAACAAATAAATACAGTCAAATTCATGCTGGAACAATTACATCACTGCTCAAAATGAAAAAGGAGAGGATTAGGGAAAGCAAAAAAGGAAAAAATGAAGGCAAGTGAGAAAAGCGACACTGTTCACCTAAATAAGGCCTTCAGAGTGTGGAGCGGTGGGGACTTGCCCGAGGCACTCACCGGCTGAGCAGCGTCTGCAAGGCCCCGAGCAGAGGCGCCCGCAGCTCCTGCGCCGCCTTCTCCCCGAGGTGGGCCAGGCAGTCCTCCACAGAGCTGTCCGGGTTCGCGGGGCTGAACACGGGCGAGGTGTGGCGGTCGAAGCCTGTGCTGGCGAAGGCTGAAGAAGCAAAAGGTGCACCCTCATGAATGAGCAGGTGAGAAGTTGTGCTATAAACCCAGGGGGTTAGGATGCGGTCTACTGGGAACCATAGCATAGTGTAAGCCACTGAAAACGTCAGACGATCGTTACTGGGCATTAATCTTTCTTTCAAGAGGCCCTATTTAAAGATTTTCTTAAAGAAAGATTTTTATGGAAAATCTCAGTTTCAAGAGAAGAAAAGGGCTAACATGACATGTCAAAATGCGCAGACCAGCTTTGTGAAAGACTGCAGACCCGTTCCAACCAAGATGGCGAAGGAGAGCCTCTCCCAGCCCATCACCCAGGGGGGTCTGACGATTTGTTTTCACCTCTTCTTAAACCAGATTCTCATCAGTTTTTCCACCTCAGAGGACCTCGTGACCTTCATTCTCTTTCAGAGCAAACTTTTAAACTCACAGTCATGCACTCTGCCCACCCACAGAGCCAGCCCCTCCTCCATTCCTCACTCCCTGTTACACAGACGCAGCCCTGCTCTGACTGCAGTAATAATCCATGCTGGTCCAGGGAGCAGACAGGACATATAACCCCTGGTTGTGGGGACAAGCGGCGTGCTGTCCCGGGAATCTGCCCTGCATCCTGTTTGAAGCATCAATCAGTTAAATGTAAGGAAAGGAAAATAAAAGAAGATTAACGTTAAGTTTCTAATTTTCTATAAATTTATACTTATATTCTTTCCTTACTAACAGGGAGCTGATTTATACACATGATTTCTATTTCTTCTTTTTAAAAATTACTGGGCAGGGAATTCCCTGGTCCACTGCTGCTGCTGCTAAGTCGCTTCAGTCGTGTCCGACTCTGTGCAACCCCACAGACGGCAGCCCCCCAGGCTCCTCTCTCCCTGTGATTCTCCAGGCAAGAATACTGGAGTGGGTTGCCAATTCCTTCTCCAATGCATGCATGCATGCTAAGTCGCTTCAGCTGTATCCGACTCTGTGCGAGCGCACGGACAGCAGCTCACCAAGCTCCGCTGTCCACAGGGTTCTCCAGCAGGAATACTGGAGTGGGTTGCCAGTTCCTTCTCCTCCTTGGTCCACTAGTTCCAACCAATACTTTCACTGCCAGTGGCCTAGATTTAGATTTGATCCCTAGTTGGAGAACTATGATCCTACAAGCAGTGAGGGGAAGCAAATCAAATCAATCAAATCCCATCAATACGATCCATTCAAAATCCAATCTAATCGATCTGAATTAATCCCATCAATAAATCAAGTAAATCCAGGCAATGCTACTGCACAATTAGTGTAACACAGTATGTTGCCAACATAACTTTCATATGCACTGAGAAGCCAAAAATGCATGTGATTTTTTATTAAAACATCTGCTCTACTGCGGTAGCCTGAGAGCAGACCCACAGTGTCTCTGAGGTGCCTGTTGCCAGCTCCAACCTGCTCCAGCCACCCTATCTCACCTGAGGGGGAGGGGAAAAAACCCAGAAATCAGCGTGAAGTTCTCAGTCCAGAGGCATAAGCCCACTGAAGACTGAGATCTACCACAGGGTCCCAGAGAGCTTCCCCCTCCCCACAGCCCACCACCACCTCACTAAACACTAATTTACAACAGTCCCTGTTATTCAGTCAAATCAAATCAATCCGATCCCATTCCATCAAATCAATCAAAATCAAATCACTCAAATAAGTAAATAAAATCTTATCAAATCAAACACGTGGGTATGTGTGGATGACCCTTGAAAACACTGCTAAGTGACAGAAGCCAGTCACAAGCTGCTGCTCAGTGTGTGACTCCACGTACATACAGACCCTGACAGGAAAATGTATGGAGACAGGAAGCAGATTAGTTGGGGATGATATGGTTGGGGGAGCGGGGGCAGATGGGAAGTCACTGTTACCTTCTACAGGGTTTCTTTTGGGGATGTGAACAATGTTCCAATTTTAGACCGTGGTGATGGCTGTACAATTCTGTGATTATACTAACCACTGAACTGTGTACCTTTAAATGGATAAATTTTTGGTATATATCTCAATAAAGCTGCAAAAATTATTTATGGAAAGTAAAGGAAGATATAACCCAGGGCTGCTCTGGTGGTACAGTGGTTAAGAATCCGCCTGCCACGCAGGGGACATGAGTTCAATCCCTGGTCTGGGAAAATTCTACATGCCACAGAGCAACTGGGCCCCTGCTCCGCAACTGTAGCCTGCGCTCTGTAGTAAGAGAAGGCACCACAGTGAAGAGCACGCCTTCTCACCATAACTAGAGACAGCCTGTGTGCAGCTACGAAGACCCAGCAGAGCCAAGAGTAAAATAAAAATAATTAAAAAAAAAAAAAACCCAAATGCGTCTCTCCACAAATAAGGGAAAGACTGAGTAAATCTTCGTTTGATATATGGATTTTTAAAGTTTACGATTTAATGTTAAGCACAAAGTCTGTGCCATAAAATCACAGGCACAGTGCTGCGACCACCATCTACAGTACATCCATGAGAAGGAAGGCAGCACACTGACAGCTCTCTCTCTAACGTTATTAATATAAAGATAACAAATCACACTGAACGGAAAGTACCTTAACATGACTGTTTAATCCAATACTTAACACCAGAAAAGGGTCCATCTCATCTGCTGCGTATATTTTAGAAACTTATCAATATAAACAGATCCCCCAGGAAAGGAAAAGGTACCTTCTAGTTTCACCACTATAATCCTAGACCCAAGGAGTTATGTAATGCTGTGAACACTTGACTGTAAAAAAACGAATGAAACCACACCAACAGAGCCACTAATTAACTAGGAAATAAGAATAAAGAGACCTTCAGAAATTTCTTTGTCCAGGGATTTGAGCTCTTCTTCAATTTCAGTTTTAACTTTTAATAAAACTTCTTGATCCAGAGATTGTGAAACTGTATCTTGCTGAACCCCTGAAAGCAACAAGAAAGGTTACAGAAAACATTAGAACATGGATAGGATGTTTAAGCATTAAGTCAGAAAGTACAAAATCAAAACTCATTATCATGGCCAAGGGCTAGGAGAACTGTAAAAATGAGGAGGCTGAGGCCAGGCAGGTTGCACCACTAGCCCACCCCTGGAGGAGCCGTGACTGGAGCTCAGGCCTCAGGCCAGTGTGAGGACAGAACCACCAATTCAGCCTGCGTCCCGTCTTCCGGTTGGGCTGCTAGGAAGAAGACAGCTCAGAAACATTTCTGACATAATAGAGAAGAAAACCTGAAAGGTTATCATGTTCCCTTACCTTCATATCTTCATGCAAACTGCGTTCCAAGAGAAGGCCCATGATCAACAAAGCATTTGTATCTTCCAACTTAGGAAAACCACGAACACAACCAAGTGTGAGGCAAAAGCTACTCTCACGCAGTAAAAGGAAAGAAGGGCTTGGTCTGTAGCACACAAAGGAGAACAGAGGAAGCTAACCAAAATAAAACTCAGATCCTCAAAAGGGTTTCTGTCGTGGGAAATATACAATTCCTTAGGTATTTGTACCAGAAATGCAACAGAAAGGATCCCCTCATGGTCCCGGTTAATATATATCTGGTTAAATGACATTTGATTGAACATTTCTGCCTATGTAAATATCTTAGTTGAAACTACATAAATAAAAATTTTAAAACATTACCTACAACAATATGCTACTAAGCAACCGATGGATCACTGAAGAAATCAAAATGGAAATAAAAATACCTGGAGACAAGTGAAAATGGAAACACAACAACCCCAAATCCATGGATTAAAGATTTATAAGACCTGAAACCATAAAATTCTAGAAGAAAACAGGCAGTATGCACTTTGACATGGATCTCAGCATTTTTTTGGCTATGTCTCCTCAGGCAAGGGAACAAAAGCAAAAATGAACAAATGGGACTTCATCAAACTAAAAAGCCTTCGCATGGTGAAAAAAACCATGTGCAAAGTATAAAGGCAGCCTAATGAATAGAAGATATTTGCAAACAATAACATCTGGCATATATAAAGAACACATACAGCTAGACATTAAAAAAAAAACAACCAAACAGAAAAGCCTCAATTTAAATTGGGCAGAGGACCTCAATAGGTATTTCCAAAGAAGACACAAAGATGCCACCAGGCACATGAAAAGATGTTCAACATCACTAATTACCCGGAAAATGCAAGTCAAAGCCACATTGAGATTAACGCCTCACACCTGTCAAAGCATCTATTACCAAAGAGGCAGTAAATAACAAACACTGACAAGGTGGTACACTGTCGTGAAAATGGAGGTGATACCTGTGGCTGTTTAACTGATACAGTCAATACAGAAACCAATACAGAGGCTCCTCAAAAAGTTAAAAACAGACCACCATAGTATCCAACAATTCCACTTCCAGATATCATGCTGAAGAAAATAATTCAAAAAGATCCAAGTGTGTGTGTATATATATATGGCTTCCCTTGTTGGCTCAGCTGGTAAAGAATAGGCCTGCAATGTGGGAGACCCCGGTTCGATCCCTGGGTTGGGAAGATCCCCTGGAGAAAGGAAAGGTTACCCACTCCAGTATTCTGGCCTGGAGAATTTACACACATACACATACACACACACACACACACACACACACACACACACACACATCCCCCAAAGAAATGCAAAAAGGCAAAATGATTGATTGCCTGAGGAGATACAAATAGCTGAGAAAAGAAGAGAAGCAAAATGGAAAGGAGAAAGGGAAAGCTATACCCATTTGAATGCAGAGTTCCAAAGAACAGCAAGGAGAGATAAGAAAGCCTTCCTCAGTGATCAATATGAAAAAATAGATGAAAATAATAGAATGGGAAAGACTAGAGATCTCTTCAAGAAAATCAGAGATATCAAGAGAACATTTCATGCAAAGATGGGCACAATAAAGGACAGAAATGGTATGGACTTGACAGAAGCAAAAGATATTAAGAAGAGGTGGCAAGAATACACAGAAGAACTATACAAAAAGATCTTCATGACCCAGATAACCATGATAGTGAGATCACTCAGCTAGAGCCTGACATCCTGGAATGTGAAGTCAAGTGGTCCTTAGCAAGCGTCACTATGAACAAAGCTAGTAGATGGAATGGAATTCCAGCTGAGCTATTTCAAATCCTCAAAGATATTGTGAAAGTGCTGCACTCAATATACCAGCAAATTTGGCAAACTCAGCAGTGGCCACAGGACTGGAAAAGGTCAGTTTTCATTCCAATCCCAAAGAAAGGCAATGCCAAAGACTGCTCAAACTACCACACAATTGCACTCATCTCACACGCTAGTAAAATAATGCTCAAAATTCTCCAAGCCAGGCTTCAACAGTTTGTGAACTGTGAACTTCCAGATGTTCAAGCTGGATTTAGAAAAGGCAGAGGAACCAGAGATCAAATTGTCAACATCCGATGGATCATCAGAAAAGCAAGAGAGTTCCAGAAAAACATCCAGTTCTGCTTTATTGACTACACCAAAGCCTTTGACTGTGTGGATCACAACAAACTGTGGAAAATTCTTAAAGAGATGGGAATACCAGACCACCTGACCTGCCTCCTGAGAAATCTGTATGCAGGTCAGGAAGCAACAGTTAGAACTGGACATGGAACAACAGACTGGTTCCAAATAGGAAAAGGAATATGTCAAGGCTGTATACTGTCACCCTGCTTATGAGTACATCATGAGCAATGCTGGGCTGGATGAAGCACAAGCTGGAATCAAGATTGCTGGGAGAAATATCAATAACCTCAGATATGCAGATGACACCACCTTTATGGCAAAAAGCAAAGAAGAACTAAAGAGCCTCTTGATGAAAGTGAAAGAGGAGAGTGAAAAAGTTGGCTTAAAACTGAACATTCAGAAAACTAAGATCATGGCATCTGGTCCCATCACTTCATGGCAAATAGAGAAACAATGGAAACAGTGACAGACTTTATTTTCTTGGGCTCCAAAATCACTGCAGATGGTGACTGCACCCATGAAATTAAAAGACACTTGCTCCTTGGAAGAAAAGCTATGACCAACCTAGACAGCATTTAATTAAAAAGCAGACATTACTTTGCCAACAAAGGTCTGTCTAGTCAAAGGTATGGTTTTTCCAGTGATCACGTATGGATGTGAGAGTCGGACTATGAATACTGAAACGGATGAGATGGTTGGATGAGTCTGTTTCTGTTTTGTTACATTTGTTCATTTGTTTCGTTTTTTAGATTCCATATATAAGTGAAATCATACGGTATTTGTCTTTGTCTGACTTCCTTCACTTACCATAATACCCTCTAGGTCCATCCATGTTGTCACAGATGGCAGGATTTCCTTCTTTTTTAGTGGCTGAACAGTTCAGTTCAGTCGCTCAGTCGTGTCCGACTCTTTTCGACCCCATAGGTCCCAAGGCCTCCCTGTCTATCACCAACTCCCTGAGTTTACTCAAACTCACGTCTATTGAGTTGGTGATGCCATCCAACCATCTCATCCACTTCAGTGTTCTTGCCTTGAGAAGCCCATGAACAGTATGAAAGGCTGAACAGTATTCCGTCATGTATGTGCGCCACACCTTCTTTATCCATTGATTCGTCTGCTGATGGACACTTAGGGTGTTCCCATGCTTAATTATTGTCAATAGTGCTGCAGTGAGCATGGGTGTGTGTGTATCAGTTCAGCTCAGTTGCTCAGTCGTGTCCAACTCTTTGCGACTCTTTCAGACCCTTTGAACTGAATCTAACTGAACTGTTCAGCCACTAAAAAGAATGAAATCCTGCCATCTGTGACAACATGGATGGGCCTAGAGGATATCATGCTAAGTGCAAGAAGTCAGACAAAGACAAATACCATATGATTTCACTTATAAATGGAATCTAAAAAACAAAACAAGTGAACAAATATAACAAAACAGAAACAGACTCATAGAGAACCAACAGGTAGCTACCAGAAGGGAGAGGGGTGGGGATGATAAAAAAAAAAGAATGCCGATTAGCCTGCTTGTGGCGATCACTTCACAATCAATGTTTATATGAAACCATCACACTGTACACCTTAAATACATGCAATTTTTGTTAATGATTCTTAATAAAGTTGGTAAGTTTTTAAATTACATAAAACAAAAACAATCTTATGCAAAATTTCAAGACAATGTATCCTATGAGGAGGGTAATCTTTATAAATTCTCGTCAAGCATAAAAATCTATCTTGGCGTATGGGCTTTTTGTTTTATTCTGGTAAAATACACCTAACAAATTTTACCATCTTTATCATTTTTAAGTCTACAGTTCAGTGGTATTAAATACATTCATAATGTTGTGCAGCCATCACTGCCATACACCTCCAGAACTCTTCATTTTGTAAAACTGAAACTTCAGACCCATTAAACAGTAACTCTCCATGACCTCCTCTCTTCAGCCCTTGACAACCATCACTGTGCTTTTGCTACAGAATTCTGACTACTCAAAGTACTTTACCTAAGTGCAATCAGACAGCGTTTGTATGTCAGGGACTAGCTTAGTTCACTTACAGACAGACTTATAATAAATTAAAGTTGGTTATAATTAAAACAGGCTTTCCTTTTTAAAGTAATTTGTAGTTCAGATGGCTCTACAATGGCACTAATATAATTACACTAGTCAGTAAAGTGACTTCTAGAATATATGCAACATTATTAAAATAAGGCAAACACAAACCAGAAAATTATTGTGGGTCGATCATTTCTTTCGAAGAAATTCTCTCTCTTCCTTCTGGCTTTCTGGAAGGCATCTCGATAGAAGGGAAGGAAAGCTTTCCTGCCAAGCACTCCAGTTCATTACCCAGGACCTCAGGCAAGGAAAACAGCCTTCTTGAACCTGTACTGTTACTGAAACAGGGAAACAATACCTGCCACAAAGGGAAGCTGTCAAGGGCAAAGAGATAAGCAAGTTAAGTTTCACCACATCAAAAATGCTCAATAGAGGGCTTCTCTTGTGGTCCAGGGGTTGAGTCCGCCTGCCAATGCAGGGGACGTGAGTTAAGTCCCTGGTCCAGGAGGATGCCACGTGCTGCAGAGCAGCTGAGTCCGCGCGCCCCAAGTGCTGAGCCTGCACCTAGAGCCGGTGTTCTGGGCGAGGAGCCCAAGCACCGCGACTGGAGAGCAGCCCCCCGCTCACCGCAGCTAGAGAAGAGCCCGCTCAAGGCACCAAAGGCCCAGCACAGCCAACAAATCAACATCACTTAAAAAAAGCACTACAGACAATGACCCCACTCACCACCCCTTCCAAATCTCTAAACGTTGTTAACATTGCACAGTGTGCACAGAATCAGCTCACCATGGATTTCTAATTAACGATGTTCACACAGAACCTGCTTTCAGTACACTCAAAGTCTGGACCAGCAGGAACAACCTTCAGTTTACATAAAGCCAAAGCATCTGTTTTAACACCAGCAGTTACTCTTGTTCTCCAACTGCTGCAACAGAGAACAGCCTAGGGCTTAATATCAATTGATCTAAAACTAAAATGTATCTTTTCCTGAACACATGTCCAACAGAATTTAATTAATTTATATCAAAAAATGCAGAAGAAAAGTTAACTTTTTAACTCTAAGGGTACACTTCACAATAAATTCGTCTGAGACATTTCACCAGGAAGCTACAGTCCTAAATACCAGAAGGTCCCTGGTGTTCTACCTTTCCCAACGTGACCTATCTCTAAGGGACTTGACTTCAAACTTTCTCCAGGCTCAAATAATCTCTGCCATGCTCAACAATGTAAGAATTTTGGTCAGTCACTGCCATGAGCTACAGCGAACACAGTGCTTTTAACAAAAATTCTTCAAACATAATTCCACAACAGAAGCAGAGTAAACACCAGGCTGAAAAGCTTGAGTCAGCCCTTTAAGTTATGCAAAATCATCTCAAACTCAACATCTGCTAGCTTGCTCCTGACCTGTCCTTACTCAGAAACAGACTCTTGCCAGTCAATACAGCCTGCCAGGTAAACTTTTTATAAGGTTTCCTCACATAAGAGGCAGTCCCTCCATTCCACACATTCTAGAATTTATCCTCAAATTAAGCTGGATCATCAGAAAAATCCCCAGACAGTATCAACTATCTGTTTCAACTGAGTGCACTTTAGTGTCATTTCCTTAGCTTTTATCCAGAATTCCACAAAAAGACAAAAGTTTTGAAATGTAACACTGTATTTGATATTGACAGTTTCTACTGCATTTCTTTGTGTCCTATGTAATAAAGCTCTACGTGAAAAACAATTCTCTTAAAGAATAACATTCCCCTTAAAATAGCATAGCTTCTTCTGGGAACTAAATATAGTAGTTCCCTTTGTGGTTTCAGCTAACCGCATCAGCCACGGTCCCAAATACTGCACAGAAAATTTTAGAAACAAAACTCATTAATTTTACACTGCACACCATTCTGTCTAATGTAATGAAATCTGGTGGGGTCCTGAGACCTGAGTCATAGCCAGCATGTCCAGACCATGTAAGCTACCCACCCATTAGTACAGAACACGCAGCGTCTGGTGGTAGGCGGCACCACCCGAGAATCCTGGAGCACACTCCCATGGACAGGGGGAGCTACTGCCCACCTCCACTTTGCTTTGGCTTTGCCTCAGAACCAAGTTCACTGCTCAACGCTGAGATGACTGCACAGGACCCTACAGACAACGTACCTGTGATCCACTGCTCCCACTATGGAAATGTACAGTCTTCCTATTCTGATTCCATTACAACTTACTTCCATTATGTTCTAATTATAAGCCACATTAAATGATACATGGTGTAAAATTTAAAAAAATTAATTCCTCTTCCCACCCAGTAGGAACTCACTGCCAATTTACTCACTAACAAAAAAAGACATTTTTACCTAACCTGGACTCTTCCTTTTCCTGGTTATTTAGTTCTGTCCACCCTGCAAGAACCAATTTCTCTTTTTTTGGTGATGCCAAATGGCTTGCAGGATCTCAGTTCCCTGACCAGGGATTGAACCAGGCCCTCAGGAGTGAAAGCGCCAAGTCCTCACCACTGGACCACAAGGGAACTCCCTGCAAGGACCAATTTAAGTCTACTTCACTGACTACTTACGTATCATTGACACTGAACATGTGTATCATTTAACCTGTGCCTCACAGTTCAATACTTAAATATACACTGTCTTGTACCTATGATTTTGTAGTTTATTATCATTAGTCTGACCTGACTACAAACTATTTGAGCTAGTCCCTTGGTCCTAGACTTATGTCAAGTAAAGACTAAAAAAACACACAAATACTTGACATCAACAGCTGTCACTGTCTCTGTGATGAAGACTCAAAGGATTACAACGTATAACCCGACAACCTTGCTGGGAAGAAGGGACACAAGAAAGGAGGCAACAGAATGAAACTTATTAACAGATTCAGAGGGATTTGTAAAAGTTATCAGCATATTTTGAGGCTACCTCAAATATTTTAAAAAGTTAAAAGAAATAAATAAAATGAGTAGTCCTTTACTGGAAGAGAGTAGGAACACAGGCCAACCACATACACAGGCCAGTAACGAGAACATTTACGGTGCCAGCCTGTGACGGAGGAGACCGCAGAGGAGGAACGGCAAGAGTAAGACCTCAATCACCAGCTCACGCTCACGAGGGGCTTCACCAACGTCTGGATCACAGAACTTTAGATCTGAAAAGGTCAAGGTTAGTCCACCCATCTCATACGAAGAATATGGGACTTAGTAAATTTAGATGACTTGCCCAGGCACAAATAAATTATACAGAAATCAGATCAGAAAGTAGATATTCTGATAAGAAACATTATTACTAAATTCAAAAACATGATTACAATTTCTGAAGTATAATGAATGAAAAATAAGGAATATATGAATGCTTTATTTGCCATCTGCCTCTTTTAGGAAAATCTGCATGCCTAAAACATATACACATCCCCACACCCATCACACCACTCCCAATTCCACCACCATGCCACAAAGAAAATGACAATAATGTCTTGGTTACCATATGCCTCATCCTGTCAGATTAAAGAAAAGCAGCTGATTAAAGGCGTACCTATTCTCATGAGACTAATGTGACGCTAATTACACACGACAAGTTGTCATACTTGATAATAAGCCATGTGGAAAACCTAAACCAGTAAAAAGTCTACTGCTGTCAGGATACAAAAGGCTATTTCTTCAGCTAACCCATGACATAGACAGATTCACTGATTTTCTTTTAATCAACCCCCACTCCACCCTGACTTCGAAAAAAAACAGAGCTATACACAGGACCAATGCAGCATAAATCCTGCACTATAAATCCAGAAAAATATTTCAAAGATAAACAAACTTTATCACACTTAAATCCCACCCACCTCAATGTCAAAGAAAGGGTCAGGTGACTCAGCAACCATCATATTCCAGCCCCGGAATGCACTCAAAATGAGTATCAGATCAACAAGCTTAGAAAAGTTTTATGTATGGCCTAGACCTCTGAGAGCAAGAATGTTTTCTAAATCTATGGTTCCCCAAACTGGGGCACATTAGAAGTACCAAGAGAATATTAAACAATAATGAAGCAATAATTAAAGATACAGATTCCCAGGCCCCATGGAGCACCTGGTTCAGCAGGTGTGGGGCAGTGCTCCATGATCTTTGTTTTGACAGGAATGCAGATGTTCAGACTAGACAAGAAAGTCAAGTGAGCATCCACTCAAAGTCCGGGTTCATAGTACTCAGGATCAAACATCTCCTGTTCCTTATAGAAAGACTCGAGAAGAAACTTAAAAAGCGCACATCCCCAGAAAGAGGGAACTGAACCAGAACCTGGGGTCACACAAGACTGGCCTGAAAGCTGACCTGAGATGGTGATACTCCCCAAACTGACCTATGGAGTCAGGGCAATCCCATCAAAATTCCAACTGCCTCTGGGAATGGACAAGACAGTCCTGAAATTCAAACACAACTGCAAAAAGACAGAACATGGTCAAAGCAATTTTGAAAAAGAACAAGGTTGAAGGATTACTCATACTTCACAATTTCAAAACTTACTACAAAGCTGTAAGCAGTCAACATAATGTGGTAATGGTGTAAGAACTGACATATAAACAAGTCGAATCTGAGAGCCAGAAATAAACCCATATATTTAAGGTCAACTGATTTTTGATAAGGGTAAAAAGATATTCAATGAAGAAAACTATAGCCTTTACAACAAATGGCGCTGGAACAACTTGATATTCCCACATAAAAGGATGAATCTGGACCCCACACTTCACATAAGAAAATTAATTCAACAGACAATAAGGTGCTACTGTACAGCGCAGGGAACTATACCCAATCTCCTGGGAGAAATCATAATGGAAAAGAACATAAAAAAATAATGTATATATGTGTAACTAACTCACTTTGTTGTACAGCAGAAATTAGCACAACATTGTCAATCAACTAACTTCGATTTTTTAAATTTTTAAAAATTCCTAAATGGTAATAAAAAAATTAATTCAAAATGGATCAAAGATCTAAATTTAAGAGCTAAAAAGTGTAAAGCTCTTAGAAGTAAAGCAGTGAAAATGTGTGTGACCCTGGATTAGGCAACTGTTTCTTAGATACAATACCAAAAAACTAGAAATCAAAGAAAACATAAACAAGATTCTATAAAAATTTAAAACTTCTACATGTCCAAGAAAAGACAAAGCACAAAATCGAAGACACCATCTGCAACTATATATATATATATATATATATATATATATATATATATATATATATATCTCTTTCTTATAAGGGTCTGCTATAAAGAATTCTTACAATTTAACAACAGAAAGACAAATAACCCAATTTTAAAATGGACAAAGTATATGAATATTTCTCCAATTATACAAATGGCCAGTAAGCACATGAAAAGATGTTCAGCATCTTTAGACATTAAGTGAAAGAAAGTGAAGTCGCTCAGTCGTGTCCAACTCTTTGCGACCCCGTGGACTGTCGCCCACCAGTCTCCTCCATCCATGGGATTCTCCAGGCAAGAATATTGCAAATTAAAAGCACAGAGAGCTATCATTGCACACCACCAGGATAGCTATAAGCAAAAAAATATGGACAATAGGGACTGCTCTAGCAGTCCAGTGGCTAGGGGTCTGTGCTCCCAATGAGGGGGCGTGGGTTCAATCCCGGGTCAGGGAACTAGACACCACATGCCTCAACTCCTGCACTCGGCCAACTAGGGCCCTGTGCTGCCAGATCAGTGAAGAATATTTTAAAACAAACAGCAAATTTGGTAAAGAAGCAGAGAAACGGGAACCCCCATGTACTGCTGGTGGGAATAGTACGGCCGCTTTAGAACACAGCTTAGTAGTTTCTAACAAAGCTAAACATACTCTTACCATAAGACCTAGCAATCATGCTCCTTTGTATTATCCAAGTGAGTTAAAACTTACATATATACAAAAGCTGCACAGGATGTTTATCAGAGTTTTATATGTAACTGCCAAAACTTGGAAGTAACCAAGATGTTCTTCAACAGGTGAATGGATAAACAAACTGTGGTACATCCACACAATGAAATATTACTCAGCAATAAAAAGAAATGAGCTATCACAAGGAGATACCACTTCTTATTCATTAGGAGAACTGCGACAAAAGGGCAGAAAACAGCAATGTTGGTGAGGGTGTGGTGAAATCAGAACCCCTGTGCACTGCTGACCGGACGGTAAAATAACGCAGCAACTGGGGGGGAAAGGCTGGCACGTCCTCAGAACACTTAAATGTAGGATGGCCCAGCCATTTCACAACTGGCTATCTGCCCAAGAGAACGGCAAGCTGACACTCAGACCATTCATGCACCGATTCCCATCCCTGCGTTATTCACCACCGTCAAAGTAGAGATAACCCAATGTCTACCAGCCAGATGAATGGGTAAACAAAACAAGCTTTCTACACACAAGGCAACATGAGTCAGCCTTAAAAAGGAGTAAAAGTCTGAAAAACGCTGCAACACAGGTGACCCTTACAGACACGACGCTAAGCAAAACAAGCTGGACACAATAGGACAGACACTGTGCGATTTCACTCCAATGAGACTCAGAGACCGGAGGAGAACAGTGTGTGCTGAGGGGGGGACGGGTGAGTAGAATGGGGGATTAGTGTTTTAACAGCTGAATGAATATCCAGCCAGCACCACGACGACATGCATTCGACAGTCACATTACTAATTAGCAGACACGAACCTACTCTCCTTCCTAAGACACGTCTTATTGAATCCCTATTAATGACTACAACATCAAGGTGCTCTGTATTAACACAAGCAAAGTTGAACGTAACAAGTTCTTACTTGGGATCACATACACAAATCAGCGGGACTTCTGCTAGTCAGAATATATATAACGTTGAACTTATTCAACACGAACTAATGGAGTCCAGTCGAGCTGACAACTTCTGGAAAAGCACAGAGTTAACTATTTAAGGAGAAGTTATGTACCCAGCACATGACTCACTGAGGAAAAAATGAAAGCCATTTCATGTGACAGAAATCTTGAGTAATGATAGGGCCACCTTCTTTAGCCTCCTCTTCTCACACCTATTGCTTCATGAACTTGGAACCAAACCCTAACCACACTGCACCACTGCACGCTGCAGAGGCTCTATTTGTAGGAGCACGCGCAGAAGGGAGCTCTCCTCAGGCTTTAGGTAACAAACTGGAGAGCAAGGCAGCAGAAAGAGCGATTAGAGCCCAAGTTTCCCCCCGCCCCTCCCCGAAGAGGTTAGCACACACATTTGCATACGATACTGTGTACTTGGGCTTAAGGAAACAATACAAGGATAACAACCAAATTTCAAAACCAAAACAGAAACATCAAAGCAGGTAAACTTCTCAGATCCTACAAGATTTGGGTAGGAAAAAAGTTCTATGCTCAAGCAGAAAGAAAAAAAAAGATTAACACAGGCTTATATAGATGCGTAGGTCTTTACAAACTTAATAAATCACAGGGCTTGAAAAGGCCTGGTTTTTGTGGACCATGAAGTTTGTTACAGTTAAAAAATATTGTGAATAAGTGGAATCTGGGTAGATGGGAACATATGTATGTATTTGAGTAACCAACTCATCTAGTTTGCCCGGGACTTTCCCAGTTTTACTCAAGCCTGGGCAAACTGGACAGCTGGTCACCCTAATGTGCACACAGGGCAGATACACTAATGAGGACAGGAGTCTAGGCTGCAATAATAAAGCGGTGGCTTCAGCAACTTAACCCAAAGGTGCCCCCCTCCTGTGTGCGCCGTATCTAATCTGGGGACTGGAGGCAAGAAGCCTGTGCCCTACAGTGACTCAGCAGCCCCGCCTGAGGGTGGCGGTGCTCTCCAGAGACTGCATCCTCAGGAACACCCCTTCCCCTTGAATCAGCCTACACACACCACAGGCAAGGGAAGCACGGGGAGAAGGCACACTGGCCCTTAAATGCCACAGCCTGGCAGTGACACAGGCCCCGACACCCGAGTTTCACCGGCTGGGACCAGTCTCATGGCCCTGCTTAGATGCAATTTCCTTCATGCCTCAGATAGAAAGGGAAGCAGGTCTGGGGAATCATCAGGAACCACTGTCACAGGAAATCCAGAAAAACATCCACTTCTGCTTCACTGACTATGCAAAAGCCTGTGACTGTGTGGATCACAAGAAACTGGAAAATTCTTAAAGAGATGGGAATACCAGACCACCTTACCTGCCTCCTGAGAAATCTGTATGTAGGTCAAGAAGCAACAGTTAGAACTGGACATGAAACAACAGATGGGTTCAAAATTGGGAAAGGAGTACAACAAGGCTGAATATTGTCACCTGCTTATTTAATATATGCAGAGTAATTCAAGCGAAATCCTGGGCTGGATAAATCACAGGCTGGAATCAAGATTGCTGCGAGAAACATCAACAACCTCAGATATGCAGATAACACCACCCTAAAGGCAAAAAGTATACGAACTAAAGTCTCTTGATGAGGATGAAAGAGGAGAGTGAAAAAGCTGGCTTAAAACTCAACATTCAAAAAACCAAGATCATGGCATCTGGTCCCACCACTTCATGGCAAACAGATAGGGAAAAGTGGAAACACTGACAGATTTTATTTTCTTGGGCTCCAAAATCACTTCGGACAGTGCTGCAGCCATGAAATTAAAGATGCTTGCTCCTTGGAAGGAAAGCTATGACAAACCTAGACAGCGTATTAAAAACCAGAGACATCACTTTACCAACGAAGTTTTGTTGAGTCAAAGCTATTGTTTTTCCAGTAGTCATGTACGGATGTGAAAGCTGGACCATAAAGAAAGCTGAGTGCTTAAGAATGGATGCTTTTGAACTGTGGTGCTGGAGAAGACTCTTGAGAGTCCCTTGGATCAAACCAGTCAATCCTAAAGGATATCAACCCTGAATATTCATTGCAAGGACTGATGCTGAAGCTCCAGTACTTTGGCCACCTGATATAAAGAGCCGACTCACTGGAAAAGACTGTGATGCTGGGAAAGACTGAGGGAATGAGGAGAAGATGGGTTAACAGATGATGAGATGGTTAGATGGCATCCCTGACTCAACAGACATGAGTTTGAGCAGCTCCGGGAGGTAGTGAAGGACAGGAAAGCCTAGTGTGCTGAGGTCCATGGGCCTGCAGAGTCAGACACGAATTAGCACCGGAACAACGGTCACGGGGCCACTCAGCTCAAGTGAAAAACTAACAGGACTAAGAATGGCTCACGGACAGTCTAAAGCAACAGCAGCCAGGAGACGCAACAGGTAATGGGGTCTTCTGTGGGGGAGACTGAGGGAAAAAGAGCACCTGTGGGTTCCTGCTGTGAGAGGTAATGTAAGGAAGGGCAGCGTGCTTGTGGCCTTCAAATTACATGATGGAGAACACAGGAAAAGAAGGAGAAAAGTCAGGAGACATTTCTTTCAAATCCTGAGGCAGGATTTAAAGGAAAATGGGAGAATCGTCACAAAACTGTAACGGTTAATAATAGTAGACAAAGAAAGAGGGAAAGAAAGAGGAAGGAAGCAGAGATGAGAGTTAAAGGATGACTCTCATGTTTCAAGCCTGGAGAGCAGGTGGTTAAGACTCTGCATTTCCAATGCAGGGGGTGTGGGTTCAATTCCTGATCTGGGAACTGAGATCCCACCTGCCGCATAGCATGGCCAAAAGAAAGGAAGCAATTATCTGAAAAAAGACCAATTAGTCTGTCTGGGACTTACTCACTTGGCTGAATCTGGGGTGCTGAGGTCAACACTGAAAAATTACTATCCCTGCTATGCTAACTGAGATTCTACTGACAATGACCTCAATCAGGTGTTACATGAAACAAGGGATGGCTTTCACGGCACGTAAACTGGAGGGGTGGGCGGCTGGGAGGGGTGGGCTGCAGGAGCCCCAGCGTCCCTGTGTGTGCCCAGCATGACAACTGAAGGCGAACGTCCTCTGATCGAGCCCTCTCCACGGCTGGCAATGAAATAACTAGGCAGGTGCAGCGGCCACATGACTGCTCGCTCCTTTTTGGTTCTGCAGTTTGACTCTGGACAATTTACAAAGGTAAATAACCGTTAGAGGAGGGGGGAAGCAACATGCAGAACGGCTCTTCACTACCCTCTCTACAAATCATGTGCTGAAAAAAAAAAAAATCATGTGCTGAGTTACCAGACCCACTGCAGGTTGAGCACATGCAGACAGATGGCAGATGCCACCCAGCACCCGTGTACAGGGCGTGTGCCTGCCAAGAGTCAGGTATCGTTCTCCCAGCCTATTTATTATATTGGGAATACTGGGACTTCCTGGCAGTCCAGTGCTTAGGACTCTGCACTTTCAATTTGAGGTCGGCAGGGTGGGGGCAGGTAGATCCAATATAACCAGTAAACCAGTATACAGTATAACAAGTAAAGTTATACTGGTCACTGAAATGATGCAACTGACTGAAAATTACAGATATCACTGAAGTATGATATGTAGTGAGGCTTGCTAAAAGCGAAATTATGTTTTGTGAAGCTGCTTTTGAAAATACGACCTCAAGTTAGGTGTGAGAGAAACAACTGTAAAAGATCAGAGGGGAAAAAATCATGAAAATCTAGAACGTCTCTTCACTGAAACTACAAGTGCTTCTGCGCGCTTTCTCCACTTTAAGCATAAATTTTAAAGTGCACGTAACAGGTATGGAAGTACAGCCTATGGAGAAAGAGGACCTGGAATTCCAACCAGCAGACTCATATTCAGAAGAAAACTGCCTTACCACACAGCAAAATTACCAAGTAAATGTACATTTATTAACATTTTAATTGCAATTTCTTATAACCACCACTTTGTTTAGAATTCCTTCTTGCCTTGACTTCTTCAGTAAAAGCCCTACTACCAGTGTGAGGGACCTGGATAAAAGGGGTCCTATGGTAAACCAAAAACTGTGTCGCAGTCTATCAATGTTTGAAAAGATGGAAACATTCAGACATGCAATAATGGAGACACAATACAGAAACATGTAAACATGATAAAATGGTGGGGAAAAAGATCACCATAATCACTGTAACCACTTATCACAACTATTTGAAAACTTTGCAGTAGTGCTCACTCGTGTCCACTTTTTGTGACCCCATAGACGGCAGCCCGCCAGGCTCCTCCGTCCATGGGATTCTCCAGGCAAGAACACTGGAGTGGGTTGCCATTTCCTTCTCCAGGGATCTTCCTGATCCAGGGGTCAAACCCGTGTCTCTCGAATCTCCTGCATGGCAGGCGGGTTCCTCACTACTAGTGCCACCTGGGAAGCTCTTAACAACTATGTGAACACTGAGCAATATCGGAAGACAACACAAAGTAAGACAGCTGCTGAGTTTGGTGAAATAATAAATACTTGAAATATTATTTAAATATTTAAACAATAAATAAAATTTTAGTAGGAAAAAAATTTTCTTTTATGGTGTCTTCGAAGCTATTTTGATGTAATTTTGTGTAAACAGCTACTGAGCTCAGTGAATTCAAAATATGATTCAATGTTTAAAACACAACACACCCTCGAATTGTATGTCAGCATTTACAAGCTCTGTTAAGACATCTCTGGCCATCCCTATAGTTGGAATGGCTACAGGAGCCCATCTTTTCTGAATCACAACAGCAAACTTTCTTGAGCTAAAATAGCAGCAGATAAGAACTACCTCCATAGCTACAGTAAAATCTGTGATGAGAATATTTAAGAAGATGATGTTATATATTAATGAGGAAGACTAATTCAGACTCTAATAAGCTTTGTCTGCCAAGTTAAAATATACACAACTCCACAATACAAAGAATTGTGCTAAAAACTCTCTAAGCCTGAGAGATTAATCCCGTTTAAATCTAACATCCTCACTACTATATAAAGAATAGATAAAGAAGGACCTGCTGTACAGCACAGAGAACTATGCTCAGTATTTCATAACAACCTAGAAGATGGAAGAGTCTGAAAAAGAACTGACATGTGTCTATAACCGAATCACTGCTGCACACCTGAAGCTAACACAGCACTGTAAATAAACTACACTTCGATCAAAAAAACTTAATATCCTTGAAAAAACATAATTCTAAGAGCTTGTTATAAACTTCAAAAATAATTATTTAATTCTAATCTATATCCTGTTAAGTAGGAAATCTCTAAAGGCAGATGTAGTTCTATTTATTACATGTATTTAGTATGTTTTTTACCTCTACGAATGGCAATCATTCAAAATATTGAGCTCGTGGGCCTCCCCTGGTGGTCCAGGGGTTAAGAATCCATGCTTCCACTGCAAGGGGCACAGGTTCAATCCCTGGTTAGGGAACTAAGATCTCTTAAACCAAGTGGTGCAACCAAAAAAAAAAAAATCAAGTTGTTAAAAAAAAATTAAAAGTCATGCTTCTGGGAATGGATCAGGGGTTGGGAAGGGACAGAGTGAAGGGTTAGTCTTTAAGAGCTGACAGCATTATTCAGACTCACAGCCACGGCTATACAGTGCTGAGACCCACATTTTGGTACACATTAATTATTACTACTTAATTCAACCACAAGCCAAAGACGATACCTTGGGGTGAGGAAGCAGGCTGCTCCTGCAGCTTCTCCTGAGAGAGGAGTCCCAAGTAGCTGAGAACCACGTACTTCGTTTCATAGTGAAATCCTAGAGGCACGGTAGTTGAGGACGCCATGGGGGTGGCCGGCAGAGCTCCGAAAATGTCTACTTACAGATGTACAAAACCTAAAACCAGAAGAGTATTTTTTTAGGGTACAGTTCATTACACGCCAGGATGTCCCGGGTGGCCCATGGCTGGGAATCCACCTTGCAACACAGGGGACTTGGTTCCATCCCGGGCGGGGAACTAAGAGGCCACATGCCTCAGGGGCAACTGAGCTCACAACACAACTAGAGCCCAACTCCAGAGTCCCTGCGCTGTACCGGAATATCCTGAGTGCCGCAACTGAGACGTGATGCAGTCAAGTAAACACAGAGTTTCTTTTTTAAAGTTTGCTACATGCCAATACATTCTCCCATTAACTCCAATCATTCAACTAATACCAAAATACCAGACATTTCTCAGACTTATCCTTGGTAATCTTTAAAAAACGTAACTTCAGTTTACTTACAGTAGGAATGCATGTATTCAGATTTCAGGTCAAAAGCACACTTCCCTTTCTATCTCCCCCAGTTACCCTACTTTCACCTGTGTGGCAAGAACAGCAGCTCTGCCCTCTCTTTATGCTGCACCACGCCCCCAGCCAGTACGTCTCATTCTTCTACTATTAAAGCCTTCATATTCCAGCAGGGTCCATGGTGCACAGCTGCAGGTGACATCTCTCGTCTCCTCCACAGCTTCGTGTGCCATACAACTAGTCTGAGCCCGAGCAGTGAGAGAAGCAGCTGTGTGTGCAGTGGGGTGGTGGCGGGTCCTCTCCTTGCAGACTTCCTCTCACCTCCTCTCTGGACTTGAAATGTGACGATGGCAGACACCTCCAGGGGGCAGCACAAGACAGGAGAGACCTGGGCCCCTGAATGACGCTGTAGAGCACAGCCGCTCTGCCCGCTTTTACTGCCCGCCTCTGAACTCTTCCTCAAGTCAATTTTATTCTGATTCTCTTCAGGAGGTACTTTAACTTGTACCCTAATCAGTGCGAGTCCAACTCCACTTCTCCACCTGGACCCAACTGTTTTACCTACCACGTACCCCTGTTTTAAAGACCTATTCTTTTGGCAACTTTCAAATATATCATGCAGAATTATATATACTATGTTCACCAGGCTGTAAGTTACAAACTCAGGATTTATTTATATCATAATCAGTTTGTATCTTTTAACTCCTACTATGTATCTTAATAATCACTGCAAACCAAAGTGTTTTATTAAGGTTTCCAAATAATTGTTTTCTACTTAAAGCAATGATACAGACTATTTTAAGATCTTAAGAAATAACTGATAAAAGAAAAACATTCAGATAACCCATAACAGGAAAAAGAGACAGGGAATGTTGACAAAATATAAGATCTGTACTGCTGCTGCTGCTAAGTTGCTTCAGTCGTGTCCAACTCTGTGTGACCCCATAGACGGCAGCCCACCAGGCTCCCCCGTCCCTGGGATTCTCCAGGCAAGAACACTGGAGTGGGTTGCCATTTCCTACTCCAATGGATGAAAGTGAAAAGTGAAAGTGAAGTCGCTCAGTCTGTCCAACTCTTCGCGACCCCATGGATTGTAGCCCACGAGGCTCCTCCATCCATGGGATTTTCCAGGCAAGAGTACTAGAGTGGGGTGCCACTGTACTAAACTAAGATAAATGAATAAACAACGAAACAAAGTATGGAGAATTTGAAATACACAGAATAAAAGGATGACTATATAAAGAGATTAAAAAGAATGAACATAAAAGTCTGGTTTCAAGGGGAGAAAGGAGTCTGAGAACAGAGACAAAAGGTCTGACAATTCTTGAATTTTGTCACAATGAAAGAGACTTAAGCATGCTTACATTCAGTGAAAGCCAATTAGAAATAAAAAGAGAGCAAGGAATAAATTAGTAAGTAAAGTTCCGAAAGAGAGGAGAACAGAGGAAATCAATAACAAAATTTAACCTTTGAAAAGTCTCAGTTGTTTTTGTTAAGAGGAAAAAAGAAGTACTCATCTTCTTAATAATGCTTTAAATTAAAAAAAAATGAATTTTCTAGAATTTGTTATAATCAAATTTCTTGTATTTATCCAGGCACCCCAATGCAGCACTATTTACAATAACCAAGCCATGGAAGCAACCTAATGTCCACTGACAGAGGAATGGATAAAAATGATGTGGTGTTTACACAGACAAACACACACGTGTGCATGCATGGACTGGAATATTACTCAGCCATAAAAAAGAATGAAATAATGCCATTTGCAGCAACACAGATGCACCTAGAGATTACTACACTAAGTGAAATAATTCAGAAAGAGGAAGACTAATGGCATATGACATTACACGTGGAATCTAAAATATGACACAAATGAGCTCGTCTACGAAACAGAAACAGGCTGGCAGTGGCCGAGGGGCGGAGGGAGGGGCGGGCTGGATCGGGACTGTGGGGTTTGCAGATGTGAACTACACTATAATGGATCAACAACAAGGTCCTAGTGTACAGCGCGAGGAAGCATGTTCCCCGTGATAAATCACGATGGAAAAGAATGTGTACGTGTGCACAGCAATCACTCTGATGTACAGCAGAAATTACCGCATAGAACACCTGACTGGTTCAGTTGGGAAAAGAGTACAAGGCTGTATATTGTCACCCTGCTTATTTAACTTCTATGCAGAGTACATCATGTGAAATGCCATGCTGGATGAATCACAAGCTGAAATCAGGATTGCTGGGAGAACTATCAACAACCTCAGATATGCATATACCACTCAAATAGAAGAACTGAAGAGGAATAAATCCTTTTGATGGGAGTGAAAAAGGAGAGTGAAAAAGCTGGCTTAAAACTCAACATTCAAAAAACTAAGATCATGGCGTTTGGTCCCATCACTTCATGGCAAATGGAAGGGGGAAAAGTGAAAACAGATTTTATTTTCTGGGACTTCAAAATTACTTCGGACGGCGACTGCAGCCATGAAATTAAAAGACACTTGATCCTTGGAAGGAAAGCTATGATAAACCTAGACAGCATATTAAAAAGCAGAGACATCACTTTGCCGACAAAAGTCCATCTAGTCACAGCTATGTTTTTCCAGTAGTCATGATGGATGTGAAAGCTGGACCATAAACAAGGCTGAGCGCTGAAGAATTGATGCTTTCCAACTGTGGTGCTGGAGAAGACTCTTGAGAATCCCTTGGACTGCAAGGAGAACAAAGCAGTCAATTCTAAAGGAAATCAACCCTGAATATTCACTGGAAGGACTGATGCTGAAGCTCCAATACTTTGGCCACTTGATGCAAAGAGCCAATTCATTGGAAAAGACCCCGATGCTGGGAAAGATTGAAGGCAAAAGAAGGGGGTGAAGGAGGATGAGATAGTTAGACAGCATCACCCATTCAACGGACATGAATTTGAGCTAACTCCAGGAGATAGTGAAGGACAGGAGCCTGGTGTGCTGCAGTCCATGAGGTCGAAAAGAGCTGGACTGACTTAGCTACTGAACAACAACAGAAATTCCACAATATTGGGAATTCCCTGGTGGTCCAGTGGTTAGGATTTGGCGCTTTCACTGCCCTGGCCCAGGTTCAATCCCTGGTTGGGGAACTAGATCCCACAAGCCACATGGTGTGGGAAGAAAAGAGAAAGAAATTAACACAACATTGTAAATCAACTATACTACAATAAAATGAATTCTTGGAAAAATTCCTTATATTTATCAGAAATCCACATCTCTGAAGACACTTTTAATTACACACCAGCCCAGACGCTACACACAAAGCATCTAGGATTTTTAATCTAGTGCTCTTCAAATTTCCTTGGAAATCCCAACTGCCTAACCATAAATGCCATAAAGCTGACCAGAGTTGGACATGACTTGGCGACTGAACAACGAATGCCATCTTAGTCATGATTTCATAATTCCCCACCTTCCAAACTCTGCATCCTGTTCACAGTGAAGTCCTCAGCTGTAGCGTACATGTCAGTAGCCATACACCCACACGGCTGATGAATGACTATTACACTTAGCGATTCACACTAAGGAAGAAGACGGTCCCACACATTTAAGTCATTTCAGTTTAGCACACAGTCTTTAAGCTTCACATGTGTCTCTGACGTCCTAAACACAGCACACCCACAGGTTAAAACATCCGTCCAGCTCCTCTAACTCTGCCTAAGCTGCCAGTTTCAGAGCAGTGGAGCAGCTCGTTCAGGTGATGGCGCAGGCAGACCTCAGAAACACGACTATGTGTCTACAACACGGGGAATACGGCCCATTTTTATAACAGCTGTAAATGGAGTAAACCTTTAAAACCTTGGAATCACTATGCTGTGTAACTGTAACATATAATATCGCACATCAACTTCAATTAAAAAGACACGCTATTTTATGTCCGGTGCACTTGCATTCAGTTACAATTTCTCAAAGGTACTGAGGACATGCCGAGTGCATACTCCACAGCCCCGCTGCTGGATGCTTTGGGAACAGGGCAGCCACTCCCTCTGCCACACTCTATGCAGACTGAAGTCAGCATGCCGAACCAAGGGCTCCCGCGTTTCTAACACATACCACAAATTCCCCTTGCACGAGACCTCCACTGCTGAAGGACTGTCACAGAAGATGTCACAGAAATCCTCCACACCGGAAGGAAAAAGTAGCAGTCTCAACTTTATTAATGGAGAGACAGAAGTAGACAATTTATCTGCCGAAAATCAGAAGAGCTGGTGAACAGCACAACCAGCTGGCGGAGAGCACTCTCCTCCGTTCTGACCTCGCAGGCCTGCTCCCTTCCAACACACACCCAGCAGCCTTCGGGCAGCGTTCGGGCGGGCATGAGAGGACACAAAAGTGAAAACACTCCCAGCGATGACAACGGGAAGAAACGGGAGAAAAACAAGGCAAGGTCCCAAATATCAGACGCCCATAGTACCGAAAGAAGCAATTTTGTCAATTTTGAGAATGGGGTGGTGGCGGGGAGGGAGAGGACAGGCTAAAGGAAAAGGAAACACGCTCTGAGCCCAGCAGCTAGTCTTCCTGGAAGCAGGGGCCACGCTCAGGTCCAGTCCGCTACTACCTCATCCACCAGGGGACGTTCCTGTCTGAGACAGCACAAGCCTCTTTCCAATGATGAGAAAGACACAGCCACTTTTACTCTTTATGTTCCATCTAGAACACCTAATTCAAATTAGGTGTAAGTATTCTTGGTGTCAAGAAATGATTAAACACAAGAATGATCTTCAATATAAAAACTCCTGTTTTTTGCACAATTCTAACAAGCTATTGAATACAGCTGTATTGCCCAGCCGTTTCTTTCTCTGCCTTACATCTTAAGTTTGCTCCTCTCTCAAGTTACAGGTAGCTGTCAGCCAGATGGATGGCCTGAGGAAGCTCAGGGTAACTTAATCCGTGTTTATACATAGGCAATCCACCTATGTTTATACATAGGTGGGTTTATACAGTGTCAAACCCACAATTTCACAATAAACAGTTTGCTTTCCCTAAAACTGGATTTCTACTATGAAGACCAGTGCAAATGCCAGGACAGCAGTGTAGGAATTGGGTATTTTGTATGAAGGGTAGCCAGAATGCCTACAGCAACCATTAGATTCTACTTTAAAATCTTATGAAAAGCAAACCTGCAGCAACTCAGGTGTCTTGCAGTTGTTTCCCAACCTTGTCCCATCATGACCACCTTGGCTGCTATTACAGACAAACTTCTAACACCAACCTCAGAAATACTGACTTAGAATATCACACCTATATTGTATTTCTTAACCCCACAGAACCCTTAACACAAACACAATTACAATTTAACACGATGTATTATATTATTTTAGGAAGCTTTGTTTTTAAGACCATTTCCTCCCACCAAAATAAAATGGTAACCTTATTATATTGTTAAATACTCCCATATGGAGTTGAGTAGATCTATAATCTCAGTTTATAAAGAGAAATGTGAGAGTCCACAGACAGTTCAGTTACAAACGAAAACACTGCAGTTTCAAACATTAACAGACTTTCTGATTCCCAGACTCCAGTCCCATTGGTGGTTTGAGTAAAGACTTTTTTTTAAAGCTCCAGAAATGAACATGAACTCCAATAACTTCGTTTTTTTTCTTTTTAACTTCATCTTTTTAATCCATACTTTATTAGTTCTTACAGAATTCCAGAACTTTCTCCCAAAGGAAAGTTACATAATCCTAATAAATATTGTGAAACTGCAGAAATTTCACTGGGTCCAACTGAGAAATTCATCTACGCATTTCATTTTAAAATTCAGCAGACACTAAATTATTTTAGTGTACAACTGGAACACACCTAATTGAAGAGGCCAGTTCAATCCCGTGTTAAGAGCCATCCACAAACGTCTCCACGCAGCAGCTGGCAAACGAAGATAATGTGCTTACAGAGTAACGCCTCACTCTCTCTCTCCCCACAAACATGTAGTTTGACTTTCACAGTAAGTAATCAGGCTTCCCATGTATGCGGATAACGTGCATAAAAGGGAGAGGTAACTGTCAGCTTCTCTGCTCCACTCCTAAGTATATGACAGAGAAAAGAAAACACACACTCTCCTGGCAAAAACAAGTTCACATGAATGGTCACGGCAGCAGTATGTAACAGTCAAACTGTGGAAATAATTCCCCATTAACTGATGAATCTATAAAATATGGTCTATTCATACGCTGCATATTATGTGGCCATAAAAAGGAATGAATTGCCAATACCTGCTACAACATGGAAAAAAAAAAAAAAAAGCTAGTCACAAAACCCCACATATTGTATAATTCTGTTCCTATGAAATATCCAGAACTGGCAGATCTACAGAGACAGAACCTAAAACAGATCTGCCTGGGTAGGAGAGTGTGGGGATACAGAATGACTGCTGCCAGGTAGAGAGTTTCTCTTGTGGCTGCTAAAAACTGCAGTGATAGTTCTACAGTCCGTGACTACACACGTGAACGGCTTGATGGTACCTCAATAAAGCGGTTTTAAAAAAAAATCAGCTACTCTGAAAATAGCCCCCTCCCTTCAACCCTGTTAATACGTATTAATTAATAACTCTTGGTGAACACTCATGTGGAATAAGATATGCGTGAAAATCAAGTTTGAAAAGCCACGATTTTAACTGTGGCAGGACCACAGTTAAAACTTGTTTTGCATGTCTAAAATGTTTCAGAAAAGAAACATATTCCTAAAACAATCACTATTATTGCAAATCACCCGTCCTAAAAGCTTAGCCGAATAAGATACGAAGTAAATATTGAGTAACTGATGTGCTAACGAGCACCTTTTCTCTACCAAACAGGTTGGACTCAACCACATGTATCCTTCAGCTGAACTCAGCTACGGGGATACAGGACGGCATAAGTAAATTCATCATTTGGGAAAGAAAAAAAAAAAAACAACTGAGAATGGTACCTAACCAATCAGAGTAAAAGGATTTCAAAGTCCCTAACGGTCTATTATCAAGCGAAGCAAATTCCACAATGGTTTAAATATTTGCAATTTACGGTGTTTAAGTTTATCCAGCTGCGTATGTGAGGTATCAACAGTTCACTATCAACACAAACACTTGCTTAATTTTCTGGGTGACTGAAGAAAAAAAAAAAGAAGGTACTAGAAGGGTGTGGCAACTCATCCAAGGTCACACAACAAGTCAGGGCATAGACCAGCATTCTGGTTTGAACCAAACCTCCCGGGGAAATCGCACTGACAGTTTCGCAGGACTTGTTTGTTTTGCTCCAAATAGTAAAGTTAAAAAAAAAAAAAGGAAGGCGGGAGGGGACCGTCTGTTTCGCTTAAAACTTGCAGAGACAACAAGCTGGCCCCGCGAGGAACGGCGCTCGTGCGGGCAGCGGGCAAACTCCGCAGGGCGGCGGCCAGGGCCCAGGACCTGCGGGCAAGCCTAGGCCTGGAAAGTTCGAGCACGAAGGAAAAACACTCAGGGACGCCCTGGGATGGTGGGAGAAAGACCAAAGGGAGAGACCACCTAGCGCGAACCGTGTGTCTCCACGGGTGGGGAAACTGAACATGTGAAATAATGTAACAGCAAATGACAGCGGCGTCCGAGCCGCCGGGAGAGGGACCGTGAACCTCAGAGAGAAGCCGCGACCCGGCTGGCGGGCGGGGAGCCAAGACTCGAGCCCCGCGCACGCACCCCTCGCCCGAGGCCCACCCTCGCCCAGGCAAGTCTGCGGGGCAGCGGGCTGGCCTCGCGCCCTCAGCTTCTCACTCTTTCGTCTCCCGCGTCGGCCTCTGGACACCTCCGGCGGCGCTGGGAGAGGGCCCGGCGCGGCCTGCCCGCGACCCTACTCCCCTCACCTGGCTCAGGCCCCTGCAACCCGAAGAGGTGAAGGAGGCGGCGGCAGGTGCTGCACACACGAACCCGCGGTGGCGGCGGCGGCGGCGGCGGCGGCTCCGACCCGCTGCCCTAATCTACCGCCGCCGCCATGTTGGCGGGTGAGGTCACCCCGGCGTGCTTCCGTCACCGCCGGCGTTGGGGCGGGGCGCGGGCGCGCCGCAAGGGGGCGGGTGTGCCCTCCAGAGCGGAAGTCTGGACCACAGAGGTTTTGTGGTGGAGGCACCACCCTTCTTCCCGCAGACGTGACCCGGAAGGACCACTCTCTCCTGGCCTACTCTCCACTTGGAGAGCCGCTCTATGGTTCCGCCGCCGGAGGTGGCCGCCACGGGCTGCTGAGAAGGGGGCTGACTAGGATGGGCCCACCGTCGTGGGTGCGGAGGCGGGCAAAGCCTGCGGGAGCAGCTGCAGGCGCAGCGTGAGTGTGTGTAGGCGAGCCGGCTGACGGAGTGTCGGGTCCTGGGAGCGCCGGCGCAGCAACACTGGGGAGCTGGGTCACTGCGGATGCGGGGCGGTGGGGGCGACTCAGCGCCGCAACGAAGGCACGCTTTGGCACCCGCCCCGCGAGGGAATCTAAGGGAGCCACGGTGTCTGCACGCCTGACGGCCCGGAGGAGGGGCCGAAGGATAGAAGGCCTTTGGGCAGTGTCCCTGCTAGTGGGGTCAGAGGGTTCTTTCTATGCTGATGAAGATGTTTTCCGGTTGATTGTGCTGGTGGTTGAGCAGCTCTGGATACTCTTGAAGCCATTTAATTGTATTCAGTTGTAGACTTCAAAAAGGTGAAGTGTATGTGAAGTATATTTCTCAATAAAGCTGTGAAAAAAGAAGTGATGAAAACCTGAATTGATGGGAGGGTGAGTGGCGGAATCCGAAAGAGGGTTGGAGTTAGTGTCCTAGGAGGCTTGGGGCCGGCGTGATTGACTCGGGTGGTGGTGCCTTGGCAGTGAAATCGGATAGATTTGCCCAGAAAAGACTTAGCTAAGAAAAATATAAATCACTCCTTAGTAGTGCCTGTTAATCGAGCTATGTTAAATTTTCCCCATCGTCCAAGTAATGGCTCTTAAGGTTTTTAAGCCAGGATCACGCATTGCGCTTGGTTGTTAAGTCTTTTAACGGTCTCTTAGACTTAATTTTTAAAAAGTTGACTTTTTGAAGTGTACAGAAATTACTCAGCGATAAAAAGGGACCGCTGATACGTTACAATATGGATTAATCTGAAAATGTTTATATTGAGTCAAAGAAGCAAGACTTAAAAATGTATACACACTTTGTGATTCCATTTAGAAGGATTTCAGGAACAGGCAAAATTAATCAATGGTTATAGAAATCAGCACTGTTGCCTCAGAGTGTGGGATTGACTAGAAAAGAGCTTTCACTAGGGTGATGAAAAGAGTCTTTATAGTATGGTGGTCACGCAGGTGTCAGGACTCATCTAATTGTACTTCGTAAGTCTATGTGAGGTAGGAGATAGATGAGCTCCAGGTTTGACATTTACAGCTGGCCTTCTATTTGCATTTCATGAGGCAGGAAGAAGTGGGCTTCAAATTACATACTTAAAACTAGTCTCCTGTTTGCCTTCCCTGAGACGCGAGATAGGTGGGCTCCAATTGAGGAATTTACAATCAGCCTCCTGTTTGCTCTCCAAAATGGAAGTAACAGCAGTCATAGCAATAGTCAGGGTGATAATATGGCAAGGACAAAGACGGGCAAAACCCTGTTTGAGTAACAGATTAAGAGATCTCTGCTCCCCCTGTATTTTGGGGATAACACCAGAAAGGCTCCTTGGGGTCAAAAGTCAAGGGATAATTCTAGGCCATAATGAGTCTTCCTTCTCCCAGAAGCCTTCACTTTGAGATCAGTCTTGCCCAAGGTGTGCGTGCGAACCCCAGGGGAGGGTCCTGAGACAAATCAACCTGAGGGGACAAACGAGATGATCAGCCTGAGGGAAGACAAAGACCCAGAAAACTGCCACCTTATAAAGGATTTAAACTTAACCAAAGACATGTCACTCTCTCTCCTAGTTCCCTGTGTACTTTTCTTTTCAATCAACTTTTCCTTTTTACCTTCTTCCTCCCCTGAATTCATTCTTACCTAGTTGGTTAGTCCCTGTGGTCCAGTGGTTAGGACTCCCTGTCTAGGAAACTAAGACTTTGTTTCTGCTCGCTGCTACTTACTGCTCCTGTGTCCGAAATCATATGCAGTTCATTCTATGTAAATTTAAAAAAAAAAGTCATGTAAAATAATCCTGTGTGGCAGGTTGCCAATTCAATATATGGTTAGGTAAATTTTGGACTGTTTTCAGCTTTAGGGTTGGTTTTCACCCCTTTTCTAAAAAAGTGTTTGAATGTATACAAGGATAACATACAGGCCAATGGAGTTGAAAGGTCAGAATGGTCCTTCATTGCTTTGCAACAGAGACCAGTGGGGGAAGGGGTAGTCTTTTCAGCAAACAGTGGTAAAATAATGTCATTCTTTTACAGAAATTACTTTAATCACAAGCAGTTGATGATTTTCAGAGGTTTTGGGGGTTTTTTCCCAACAGATCTTAAGTGACACAGAGTCCTAGACTGTAGCCTGATGTGATTATAAAATCTAAACTAATTACATTCACTTTATTCTTGTTCATCAGTTGTGTATTGAATGCTGACTATTATCAGGCCGTGTGCTGGATGCTGGGAAAAATCATGACATCGTCTCTGTTGTGAAGCTGACACTTTCGTTGAAAAACCAGATAAAACATAGAAATAAAAGGGGGGAAAAAAGCTTATAATTGTGGTATATCCTGAAGTAAACAAACAAGGGACAGGAGTAGAAAAGGTGAGAGGGTGTTGATGGAAAGGGACTGATAAACAAGCCAAGGGGCAAAAGTGCAGGAAAAGATTTTCTCAGGTGAAAAGCTTGAGAACAAACCAGTAAAGCTCTGACCTGATGAGAAGGGGAAGGGGAGTGATAAGATCAGTGAGGTGGCAGGGCCAGTTCAGGCAGCTCCCCAAGAGCACATGGGAGCCACAGGAGGTTATAAATTGGAGAGTGATTAGAGGTCATTACTTGTGCCATGCGGATGGATGACTGGTTGGAAGGGGCACAAAAATGTAAGCACCTAAGTTAGACTTTCACTACTTTCTGCCATCATTTTTTTCTTTGTAGAATTAATTCCTCAACATTCAAAGACAGACGACCTTAGTTTCTCTCTGTGAGTGTCCTCCCCAGCAGACAAACTGGTCTGTTTATTCTGGTGACTCAATTTACAGGTAAACCACAGACTGAGGTCTTAGCTTGGAAGCAGGTTAGACAAGGAGCATGTAAACCATCTCTAAGTGACTAACCTGAAAGGAATTTAGGTCAGCAATTTGGGTGAAGCCATAAGGTAAAGAACCCACCTGCCAATGCAGGAGACAAAAGAGACGTGGGTTCAACCCCTGGGTCAGGAAAATCCCCTGGAGGAGGAAATGACAACCCACTCCAGTATTCTTGCCTTAATGCCATGGGCAGAGGAGCCTCGCAGGCTATAGGACCACAAAGAATCAGACAAGACAGCACATAGATAAATAGGCTTATCTGGGAATGGGATTTTTGGAATTTGTCTGAAAAGTTGTTTTAATAAAACTTCTTCACAAGACCTAAGCTAATATAGGAGGAAATTGGATTTGGAAAACCACCAACTAGTTAATTTTGGTGTGTTACTCCCAGTAACTTTCATTTCTGCTTCACTCTGTGAACTTTACCTGGTTCTTATGGGGAGAGGGGGAGCTGCACCAAAGGGAATGTTAAGTGTATCTGTATCTTTTATTTAAAAAGAGAAGCCCTAAGGCAAATGTGACAAATGCTGATTCTCAACTGGATGGTGGTACATGTACATCTGAATTATTCTTTGTACTTTTCTGTATTTTTTAATGTCTTAGAATAATAATAAATCATAAAAATCAGCACACTGTTTTCCAAAAAACAAAAGCACACTTATCTGGATAGTGTCACATCTGTCCCAGACATTAATTTCATACGTGATTAGACATGTACTTAGGAAATGGCAACCCAAGAATTCCAGTGTTCTTGCCTGGAGAATCCCAGGGACAGGGGAGCCTGATGGGCTGCCGTCTATGGGGTCCCACAGGGTCGGACACGACTGAAGTGACTTAGCAGCAGCAGCGGCAGTTTTTTGTTTGTTTTTTTAAATATTTATTTGATTGGTCTTGGTTGTGGCACTCAGGATTTTTTTTTTTTTTTTTTAACTGCAGCATGTGTGATCTAGTTCCCTTACCAGGGGTTGAACCCAGGCCCCCTTCATTGGGAGTGCAGAGTCTTAGTCCCTGAACCACCGTGGAAGTCCCAGGACATGTGTTAGTTCGCTATTCTCACTCCTCAGCGCCACATAATTGCACAGCATTGTAAAAAAAAAAAAAACAGGAGGAGGACTTCCCTGGAGGTCCAGTGGTTAGGACTCCATGCTTCCACTATAGGGAGTATGGATTCCATCCTGGTCAGGGAAGCTCTGCATCCTGCATGGTGTGGCCAAAAATAAAAAAATGGGAAGAGGGACTGTAATCCAAATGAGTGAAGACCATCTCAGCCTGACCTGGTCTTGCATTTCCTGCACTGGCAGAGAGAGGCTTTACCCCCAGTGCCATCTGGGATGCTGTGCGTGTAGCAACAAGGGTCCAGTACGCTCAAAAATAAATTCAAAAAATTTAATGAGAAAATGCAGAAAGAAAAGGAAATAGGCAAGATAAAATAGTAATACTTCAGCCATTAGACAAAGTCAAGGACCTTTAGTTCTTTAAGAGCTATAGATAATATTCTGAGCTGTCCTTTGAGCTGTTTTGCAGATACTGAGACCCTCACCAGGTGGAAGAAGTTAACACTATGATGCCCACAAGCACATTGACCCAAGTTCAGTTCAGTCGCTCAGTCCAGTACGACTCTGTGACCCCATGGGCTGCAGCATGCCAGGCTTCCCTGTCCATCACCAACTCCCAGAGCTTACTCAGACTCATCTCCATTGAGTCAGTGATGCCATCCAACCATCTCATCCTCTGTCATCCCCTCCTCCTCCTGCCTTCAATCCTTCCAGCATCAGGGTCTTTTCCAATGAGTCAGTTCTTCGAGTCAGGTGGCCAAAGTATTGGAGCTTCAGCATCAGTCCTTCCAATGAATATTTAGGACTGACTTTGATCTTGCAGTCCAAGGGACTCTCAAGAGTCTTCTCCAATACCGCAGTTCAAAAGCATCAATTCTTTGGCACTCAGCTGTCTATATAGTCCAATGCTCACATCCATACAGGACTACTGGAAAAACCACAGCTTTGACCAGACAGACCTTTGTCAGCACAGTAATGTCTCTGCTTTTTAATGTGCTGTCTAGGTTGGTCATAGCTTTTCGTCCAAGGAGCAAGTATGTTTTAATTTCATGGCTGCAGTCACTATCTGAAGTGATTTTGGAACCCAAGAAAATTAAAGTCTCTCACTGTTTCCATTGTTTCTCCATCTATTTGCCATGGAGTGATGGGACCAGATGCCATGATTTTCCTTTTTTGAATGTTGAGTTTTAAGCCAACTTTTTCACTCTCATTCATTCTCATTTCACTCTCACTCTTTCACTTTCATCAAGAGGCTCTTTAGTTCTTCTTTGCTTTCTGCCATAAGGGTGGCATCATCTGCATATCTGAGGTTATTGATACTTATGGCAATCTTGATTCCAGCTTATACTTCATTTTGCATGATGTACTCTGCATGTAAGTTAAATAATAAGCAGGGTGACATTATGCAGCCTTGACATACTCCTTTCCCAATTTGGAACCAGTCTGTTGTTTCATGTCCAGTTCTAAATGACCCCAGACCAGTTGAAACCAGAAGGTTGATAATGCTGACTTCCAGCCTTCACCCAATCAAAACAATGTCCAGGGGCTGATCACACGCTTCTCCTTGAACACTGTAAGGCTACTCACTACCCCCTCCAGGGCAAGACAGTTTTGAAGGCATTAGCCTGCTGTGGCCTCCTCCTCTCCTGGCAAAGCAATAAAAATAGTTTTTTACTCCATGCAAAAAATAAAAAAAAAACCCACACTATCTCTGAGATTTAGTCTGGCACCGGTGAAGAGGCTGAATATTCTGCAACAAGGGGAAGCTAAGGAAATTGATTAAGCCGTAGGCTTTTGTCCACACATCAGCGTTGGCTAATGAATTATATAATGTACCCCAGAAAGGTAAAAGGCTTCTATTACGGGAAGCAGTTTTTAGGGGCACTCAATTTTCTGTAAATGTAAAGCTCCTCTGTGGGTGCATGTGTGTATTAGTCACTCAGTCGTGTCTGACTCTGCGATTCCACGGACTGTATAGCCCGCCAGGCTTCTCTGTCCATGGAATTCTGCAGGCAAGCATACAGGGGTGGGTTGCCATTCCCTTCTCCAAAAAGCTCCTCTAAAAACCTGTTAGTAAAAATACTGAAACTTTTGCTTCCATTAGGGCCAGGACAGTAAAATAAATTCTGGCTGGCTGAAATAAACGTTTTTAAAGAACACAGTCGACAATGCTCAGCAGTCAGACGCCTAACGGCGAACCTTCTACCCGACCCCCAAGCGGGCTACTAGGGAAAAAAACCCGTGAGGGGTCACGAGTCGGCGACGGGGGCGGGGCAGGACTTCCGGGTTGCTCTCTTTCCCCATTGGCTGGGCTGCTCTCTCCCCACTGGCTGGGCTGCCCGGCGTCCTGCGCAGGAACCGGAAGTCGAGCTCACAAAACAGAGGAGGCGGGGAGCTTCGCCGGCTTTCGTCTGCCTTTCTCCCGTCTCCTGTGTTAGGTCTGACCTCCGGCCGATCGTCCGCCGCCGCACGGCTTGCCGCCATGGCCCTCAGCGATGCCGACGTGCAGAAGCAGGTGAGCGCCAAGCTGGGCTCCAGGAGGCAGGCGGGCGCATCCCCGGCCTGGATAAGCCCCGCGGCGGCCTCGTCGGCCAGGCCTCCTCCGTTCCTGGGGCCCTGCCTCAGCTGCCGGGCGTCGGCGGTGGGCGTGCCGCGGGGCTGTGCGGGTCGGGGCTGGCCCTGGGGTCGCGGCGCTGGCGCGGCGCCTTGTCGTTCGCGGGCTGGGCGGGCGTTGAGCGTCTAGGCCCGGCCTTCGGGGAAGGATCCTCAGGCCACAGTTTTTAGGGAAGTCGGCCCCTTCTTTCTGAAGTTTGTAGGAAAACGCTGACTAACGCTTACGCACCGTCTTGTGAGTCTTGTTACGTGAGGAATTCGGTGTTTCTTCCTTGGAAATTTCCATTTCCTCGGAAACGTCTTTGCTTTTATTCGTTATCTAATCAGCGCTCAGAAGGGCGGAGTGTCTCCTTTAAGTGCATCTTCGGCTGATCACAGAAGGCGGCAAGAACAGCTCTGTGGGGAAGCTTAAGGCGTCTTCACAAGGTGCCGTGCGGGCGTGAGCATCAGCCCGTGCGGCGTCCGAGCGTCGCTGTGGGAAAGGACGCGGTGCCCTCCACACTGCCTAGTAGTGGTCACCTCCCGGCCCCGGCCCTCTCACCCCTGATTAGGATAGAGCGAGAACTAAGGGTTCCCCAGGAAGAATACCTTATAAAGGTAAAACCGTGGTGAAAATCAAAGGCATCTTTTGTTTCTGTAAAACGGTTAAGAGTGAAGAAATGTATGGCCTGTACCCCTACACGCTCCGCGGGGTCTCCATCAGGGCGACGCCTGCGCTCCCCGTAATTCTCATCAGTGACCGGGCTGAGCACCAAGCGCAGACCAGACGCGTAGAAATCCTGGGTGTCCAGATTCCTTCCCCCCCTGTATTCAAGTATTTGTCCATGTTGCTTTTCCTGTCTGAGGAGTATGGTCGTTTATTTCAGCAAATCTCTAAAGGAATCGGACTGCAAAAGGGTAAAACCGAGTAGATTTAGCAGGAAGAAGAAAAGTGTAATTTAAGGGCAGATTTTTCTGTCTTAGGGGCGGAGTTAAATGTCCTGAAGCAGGTGACTTTCTCTTGTCGGAACTCCCAGAGGCACAGTGTGTTCCTGTTGACTGTAAACGGGCTTCTCAGATGGAGGTTAAAATGAATGTTTTGCTCTAGGCTGTGCTGATCTAGTCAGATCTAGTAGCAGAGGGTCCAGCAGGAGTGATAAAGGCAGATAATGCAGGTTTGAATCAGGGTTTACCTCTGGAGGCCAGTGTCTTTTAGCATTTATAAACTGTATTTATTTATTACTGTATTTATTTCCTATTAAAGAGTTTGTGGGTCTTTTTTGGATGTGGACCATTTTCAAAGTCTATATTGTATTTGTTACAACATTGCAACATTACCTGAGAAGGGAAATGCACTTCAGTAAATGATTATTGAATGAATCAGAAAAGATATATTTTCTTGTCATTCAAAAATAACCTTTTCCTTCTTCTAGATTAAGCACATGATGGCTTTTATTGAACAAGAAGCCAATGAGAAAGCAGAAGAAATTGATGCAAAGGTGAGATTCCACTGTCTAGGTTAAAGAAGTTACCTGAGTTTTATATGGTCTTGCTTTCCTAATTAGTACTGAATAACATTGCTTAACAGAGCAATTTTGAGTTGCATAGTATGTCTGTATGTTATGTAAAATTGTTCTTTTCTCTAGGTATAATCAAATACCATTTAATACTTAATTTTCATTGTTCTTTTAATTTATTCTCCAGTAGTACAAATAAAGGTTATATTTCCCTGTGCTGTACACTATATCCTTGTTGCATGTTTAATATTGTTTTGATGACCATCTGAGTGCTGCAGTTTCTTGAATAACTAGTTTCCTTATTTCTCTCTGGGACAAATATTAGCACTTAATGTTTCAGCTGCTAAATGCATTTTTATTTTAAAGTAGTCTTATCTCATATGACGCCATCATCTGTACTTATTTCCTGTGATAGGTGTAGTAATAAGCTGTTAGGCATTTATTTTAGAACATGAAGGTTCCAGTAGCTGTGCAAAACATTAAATATCTGAATGAGTAACTTTAGCTAACTTCCAAAGTCATAATTTCTTACTGCCTGAAAATCACAGACAGTTGACACACTGAGATAGCCTTTGTAAAAAGTGACTACTCAAAAAAAAAAATAAAGTTTACTTCAGGTTAAAAAAAAAGTGACTACTCAATAATTAACACTAAAAAAACTAATAACTCAAATTTATATAGTTGATCATTTTAAAAGGACTATTAGATTTTGAACGACAAGGAAAGAATACTATTTTTATTTTATAAGGGAAGACACTTAGACTGAGATTACTTGACCAAATATTTTAGACAGTAACTCAGATCTTCTAACTCCAAATTCTGTATCTTTTTCATATACAGAATCTTCTGATTATATACTTTGTAAATTTGTTTGTGGGTACTATTATCCTTGATTAAATTTTTACTCTGGCTTCATTTATGATAAAAATCACTGATCTTTCCTTTTGAACAAAAGGAATGAGGAGTAATCTTTGAAGATGAGTCATAACACTTTTTCATTTTAGATATAGAATAAAGTGAATTTAAGCAAATACCCTGGTCACCAGCAGCTTAAAATAAAATTGTCAAATCTGTATAATGAAATAATAATTAATTTATTTCTTGGTAGGCAGAAGAAGAGTTCAACATTGAGAAAGGTCGTCTTGTCCAAACCCAAAGACTGAAGATTATGGAATATTATGAGAAGAAAGAAAAGCAGATTGAGCAGCAGAAGAAAATGTGAGCTTTGAAAATCACTGGGCTGAGAGGGTCCAGCAGGTGCACTGGGGTCAGCAGATACGGGTTCTGGTTTTATCTGGACCACTCACTGCTTATCTAACCTTGGTCACTCTGCTTAACTTCCCTTTCCTCACTTGGGAACATGGAAGCCTCACTGGATTACTGAAATATACAGTTGAAATAACTGATAAAGTCTTGCCACTTGGTAAGCACTCAATAAATATTTCGTAATATTTGAGAATAGGTGGGTATAAAGCACTGCATTATTTCAGGGAGTTCTGTTTGGGTCCGTACAGAGAAAGGTATTTGTGTATCTGAAGAAGGGTGTACATTTTTTTCTCTGCAGCTCTAGTGATGATACTTTTCCATGCCTTTTGCAGTCAGATGTCCAATTTGATGAATCAAGCGAGGCTCAAAGTCCTCAGAGCGAGAGATGACCTTATCACAGTGAGTAATTAGTCCCTTTAGTTATAGTATTATAAAATGTTTGTCTATTATCGAGAATTCACTAGTTCATATTGGATTAAGGACTTGATTAATGATTTTTAGAGAGAAAACCTTTGGTTAGCAAATCAGTACAGTAGGTATTGTAATAAATAAAGAAATGAATAAGATATGTGTCCCATTTTCAAGGACTCACTGCTCTGACAACATATAGACTCTTCTGGGTCACATAACTCATGATGGAGGACCGTAGAGTGCGGGTGATGGGGTCTTGAGGCTGGAAAGCCTGAATGGAGTAACATAGGGGCCCTGAGTGCACGTGAGGAACCTTTGAGTACTTTCAGTAGAAGGGTGTTGAAGTTTTCACTTTATTTTATGAAGAATATCATATATAGGGTTCATGATGTAAGTTCATAAGTATGTAGACTAAATTTAACAGGGAAGAGGTTAGACACGTAACCGTCTGCAGAGTATTGTCATCCAAAGGACAGGGCAGGAACATACACTTAGGTCAGGCAGCCTGAAGGAATTTGAATTAATTCAGAAACCAGGAAATTCCCTGTGGGTCCAGTCGTCAGGTCTCCGGACTTCCACTGCAGGGGCCATGGGTTCAGTCTCCTGTCGGGGAGCTAAGAACCTGCAAACCACATGGCATGACCAGAAAGGAAAATTCAGAAACCAATCACGGACGCCTCTATATGCACTGCTACTCATATTGTTGTTGCGGAGGCCCTAGATTTCTTAACAAATGGAGAGATAAGTTAGATAAATATTGGGAAGGAAGAAACATACTGTTTTGATGCTACAATTATATACTAAAAAATACAACACCCAAAAAACACTAAGAACTAGTGATTAGTTCAAATGGTGACTGGCTACAAAGAGAATATACAGAAATTGATAGTTTTTCCACATGCCAGCAGTAACTAATTAGGAATAAATGTTAATGAATAGGCCCAATGTGGAAAAGCTGTAAAACTGGAGATATAAAACTTGACTAAGTAGAAGACATACCATCTTAGATGACTAAAGAAACACAAATATCTTAAGATGTTGGTCTCGTCACATGACTAGTGTGATGGCAGCAAGGACTGAGTGGGTTGTCAGTGGGGTGCATTTTATAGGAGGACACTCTGGACATTGGCTGCGGATTGATCTTCTGCTGCCTCCTTTAAGACTGATACAAAATCCTGAATTTCAGGCCTGGCTGCCTAGAAGAGTGGTGGTTCTATTAATGAAATAGGAAGTCAGGAGAGCGGACTCTTTTAAGAACAACAATCAGATGACTTTGACTTTGGACCTGTTTAGAGGGGCCAGGAAGCTTCCAGATGGAAATGTCTGCCAGGGTGTCTCAAGTGTGAGGACACACTGTAACAACACAGCAGGAACTACAGCAGAATCCTCTGACGTAGAGCAGCAGCCCACCCAGCATTGTGAGTACAAGTGTGCTCCAGTAGAGAGAAGAGTAGCTCCCCTAACACCTATTACAGACCCCAGAGTAGCCAGGGGCTTCCCTGGCGGCTCAGACTGTAAAAGAATCCGCCTGCAATGTGGGAGACCTGGATCCGATCCCTGGGTTGGGAAGATCCCCTGGAACAGGGCATGGCAACCCACTCCAGTGTTCTTGTCTGCAGAATCCCCATGGACACAGGAGCCTGGCGGGCTACAGTCCACGGAGTCGCAAAGAGTCGGACACGACTAAGCACAGCACAAGCACAGCAGCAAAAACTAGCCAGAGTTTATCTGCTTCTTAAACTCTTACACCCACATGTCTTTCTGATTTCAGTACCAACTTGATCTTTTAGTTTTCACTCACCTGTTTTCATTTCCTAGCTAGGTTCCCTTGAGGGAGGCAGCTGTGTGGGTTGCAGGGTTTTGTGTTGCTCAGTCCTGTAGGAGTCGAGACAAAAGACTGTGTCTGCACTACAGCCTTTTGAGGGTGACTATGAAGAATTAAGTCAGTCATAGCTTGGAGACGGAATTGGAGAGAGCAGCATGAACCAAAACCAGGAATCGACAACACGAGCAGGAAATGGAATTGTCCAGAAGAGCAGGGAATATAGGAGCTGAGGCTGGAGAGAGACACCAGCGTTTGGTTAGACTTGATGCCTACTCAGGAGTGTGGAAAGTATCCTTTTACCTTTTCTCTTAACCCTTAATAGGCATGGAGATCTCATGGAGGGCCTTGTTAAAATGCAAACTCCAGGCCCCATTTTCCAGAGATTTTGGTGGCCTCATCGGGCATAAACAGCCCAGAGTAATCTTGTTGCAGGGCGTCTAAAGGAGCATGCTGTAGGATTAGGTTTGTGTTGGAGAAAGAGAACTGGTGATGTAGGGAGAGAAAATGAGGTTATGGCTTAACTTGGATCTGAAGGTCAAAAAGCAGAGAAGCCCAGACCAAATGGCAGCAGTGGTCGTTAAGAGAAGGCCAGGGCCTCGTCCACAGATTGTTAAAGATTGGAGTCTGTAGGACTTGGTGACTGCAGGTTGTGAGGAGTCGAAAAAGACTTAAGGTTTTCTTACCAGGTAAGGCACCTGGATAGGTATTGGTAAATACAGGGGGAACAGCAGGTGGAGAATGTGATGAATCTTGGCATTTGAACGGCTTCAGAAGACCAGGTGAGTTTAGGAGAGAGGTTGGGGCTGGCATATAGACAGCTCTCAAGCCCAGTCTGTGTGTGGATGAGCTCATCACCATTGTGGATGTAGGATTCCACTGTCAGGCAACCACCTGAGAAGCCTCGAGCTTAACAGCCAGGAAAACAAGACATTCTAAGGACATGGGGAAAGCAGTCATGTGGAAGGAGAATAAGAAGCCAGGGACAGAACTCTTTATTTTTCTCTTGTTTTGTTGAGCTGTTAGCATTTCGATAGATACCAAATGCAGTTATTCTGTAACGTGCAGCGTTTCAGAACACATTGTGAGCTTTTGTTTTGCTGATTAGAATTTTGTGAAAATAAATGTTGCTCTAATTCAGTTGTTCTAAAGCACTTGTTTCCTTCGCCCTTTGCAGCCTAACACTGGGCCATGGGGGACTTTTCGGTTTAGCAAACCCCAGTAACCAGCCCCAACTATGAGATGATGGGGAGCAGGGCAACATGTCCATGTTTCAGTGCAGTTTGCTCTTTTAAAACCTTCATTTTTCCAGCTTGCGCATAGAATCAAACTATTGAAGAAGGGGATTTGTCAAGCAGTTGGCTAGGAAAGGATGGGGAAACAGATGGAAGGACATGGTAGCAAACAGGCAAGCTCTGCTGCCCGCAGTGCTTCATCCTTTGGTTGTTCTTCTCACTGTTGACCTTGTCCCGCTGCCTTGCCCCGACGCTTTCCAGTGTTAGAGCCCGTTTTGGGGATCTCTGTGAGGTGTGAGTTTCTGTTTCACCACTGTCTGCTGTTCGGTGGGTGCATTTGTTAGCTTCTTTGAACCTTTCGTTTCTAGTAGAATGGGGAAAGCACACACCTGAAGGTTCATGTAGGAAAAGTGCCTGTATAGTGCCTCATGCGGAAGAGGGCAGTGACAGTTTTCTCCTGTCACTCTCTAAGCCTCACACCTTGTAAGGCACTGTTCCTGTTGTTGGGAGATAAAGAGCACAAGTAACCTGCAGAAGTTCTGATGTGTTGGTCCCTGAAGTAGAGATTGCCGGTGCTGGGATTGACGGCCAGCTGACTGTTCACACGTGGAAGGACCAAGGAAACATGGTTCTGTTGTCGTCGTCATCATCAGGTTTCAATTCCTTGATTTCTAGGAGCATGGTCCTAAATCTTCAGGAAGCTAGAGGCAGGTGCAGGTGGACAACTCTCAAAGTACTGATCTGTAGGCTGAGAGGTAAAGACAGTGACTTACACCTCTCTTCATGAGGCGTCAGGCTGCAGCCAGAAGCTGAGTTTAGAATCAGTATCACTGGAGTATTGATGCCTAGTAACATCACTGCTCGTAACTTACCGTCCTCACCTGTAGGGCACGTCTGTTCAGTGGACAGGAATGCTCTAGATAGGGGACGACACAATTTCCGTTAGGTTTTAGCTTTCTTATCTGGAGTTCAGTTTTTTCCAACTTCCTGTGCCCTTGCTTGTAGTTGTGGGCGGTGTTAAGACTCATTTACCCATTTCCAGATTTTTCATAGTGGGTTATTTTTATAAACAGCTGCACTGCTATTTAGAGGTTGACTTGATTCTCATAATGTAAGGCTGTCTCCGAACTCCCCTTTCCACCCTTACCTGCTTGACCAGTGTGGATGGTCAATTCTAGCATAAAGAAACGTGCTTGAGGGATCTCTTGGTGAGGAGGGGCTTAAGTTTCTTTCAGCCAGATGTATAACACAAATGCTGTAAACCTTTGTGCCATGAGCTTCCTAGATTATGAAGGCTTAAAATGCTTGGCAGTGGTTCCTGGAAAGTGGTGGGGTCAAGGGTGACTCACTCACAGAACCACTTCCTTCTCTCTACCCTCACTTCCCAAATTCTGATTGGTCTCTAGGTGAGCATGTAGCTTCCCTTTCCTCTTTAAATCCCCCACAATCATTCTAGAGATTGTGTTCAGTAGAGTAGATGCGTGGGAAACTTTTTGGGATGGAATGTTCGTGACAGTGTTGGGTGGACAGCAGTGGAACTGAGGGGTATTATCTCTGCCTGGGTCCACTTTTAGCCAGTAAACCAATACACGCTTACCACTTACAGAGTAATTTCCAGTGTGTTCTTTGCAACCATGTGAGATTTCTGTTTCTGTTAAAGAAGTGTTTGTTACAGATGATTAGAAAATACAAACTTAACACAAAATTGAAATCATTGATAGTCCAGCCTCTTTACAGGTAAACATTGATGACACTTTGTTCTCTGTTCAGAGACTCTTTTTTTCTAAATAAAAAATAGAACCATCTTAAATGACTGTCTTAATGCTACAACTTGCTTTTCCAGTCTGTGTCACACATTTGTGTCAGTCGGTAGGGCTCTTCTGCTAGACCGTTGTCTCCCTGAGAGCTGAGCTGGCGCTGCTTCTGTGTATCTGTGACCTTAGCACAGCATCTGCTTTACTGTGCACCTCAGAGAACGTCTGTGGAGTGAAAACCGCCACAGAGTGAGAACTGATTGGACACAAGCTGGGCCAGCCCCGTGTGGGTTCTGAGCTGAATACCCAGGTGCTTGGACAACTTTTTTGTTTTCCACCCTTTGTAGGACCTACTAAATGAAGCAAAACAGAGACTCAGCAAAGTGGTAAAAGATACAACCAGGTACCAAGTGCTGCTGGATGGACTGGTCCTCCAGGTAAGTCTGTAGGTCAGGTGTACCACAGATGGCCACGCGCCTGCAGAACCGACAGTGTGAGAAGCCCGCTGTGCCCCTCCTGCGTCGTCTTGTGAACACACAGCTCCTGCGTGTTCTCATCTTGGCTCTTTGCCTTGTCGAGGAAGAGATGCTTGGGAGGACGGTGGTATCTCGCAGGTTGAATGAGACTGATACCTTTTTAATGGTTCTCTGTAACCCCCAACTATAAACCTGCCTAATTTTATTTCACCACTGAAATGCTTGTTTTAGGTATTGAGGTTTAGACCACAGGCTGTGTAAACTATGTTTCCTGCTCAGGACAAACAGTATTTGTCCTCAACCTAGCTGTATTTTGGGCTTCCCTGGTGGCTCAGAGGTTAAAGATCTGCCTGCAATACGGGAGACCTGGGTTCGATCCCTGGGTTGGGAAGATCCCCTGGAGAAGGAAATGGCAACCCACTCCAGTATTCTTGCCTGGAGAATCCCATGGACAGAGGAGCCTGGTGGGCTACAGTCCACAGGGTCGCAAAGAGTCAGACACGACTGAGCGACTTCACTTTCACTTAGCTGTATTTTGTTCCCATCACTAGAGCATTTGGGTATATTTATCTGGTTTGTGACACCAGAGTCTTCCCATTTTATTGTGCTGTGTAGGCCCTCTTTGGGGGAACTTAGGACTTTTCCCCCAACTCTGAGAGAATTATAAAGACATTCTGTTTGCTGTTGCTTTATAGTTTGTGCTGATTGCATCTGTGCTTTAATAGGGTTTGTACCAGTTGCTGGAGCCCCGGATGATCGTTCGCTGCAGGAAACAGGATTTCCCTCTGGTGAAGGTAAAGTTTGAAAAAAATCCTTTTTCTTTGTAAAGATCAGTGTGTTGGGTATGAAATGACAGCTCAGCCATGGAGACTAGAAGTCTTCACTCATTGGAGATTCTGACTTCAGTGTACCCAAGCCTCTGATTTACTGTCTCAGAGAAACCAAGCTGCCAGCTGTGTTAGTACCCTCCTCCCTTCCTGGAGACCTTCTATACCACGATCTGAAAATTCAGTAAGAACGGTACCTACTGGATTGGAGCCGAGGATAGGCAAGACCACAGAGAAGTGGCATACTCCCAGAGCAGCAGGGCTTGGTGCTAACTTAGTACTGTCCTACACCTGGAGGAGGCCAGGAGGTGCCAGCAAAGTGATGACACAGCGTCACTGCCAGAGGCCAGTGTTGAGGAGCTTCTCTCTTAAGGGAGGAGACCTTGGCCCCAGGGAGGACCAAGGCCCTGGCAGGCACACGGTGGCAACAGAAGGATCCTTAGGTTGTAGACCCACCCCCCGCCACCAGCTCTGATTATGTGCCAGCTACTCTGTTCAGGTCGTTCTTCCCTGTAGCTTATGGTCGGGCGAGGTTGAGAGAGCTTAGTCCCTTAGTGACTGCATTTTAACGCACAGTATGTTTGTGGCTGCCCCAGGTCACTTGTCTCCTAGGAGAGCAGACTGCCAGGTGGGGAGCAGTGTTCACTCTTATCTCCACTGTGAACTAGTGAGCTGTGCCAGGGACCCAGAGCCCGGCTTGGGCCGCCCACCTAGATGTGGGGCAGTGCACCTTGGTGGGCGTCGCTGTGAAGCTGCTGGGGCCGGATGCCGCCAGAGTGGCATCCACTCTCCATGGTGATACTGTGTGAGACCTGAGGAATAGGAAGAATTCAGTGTATGTGTACATCTGTTCAACTGGTAACAGGATCATAAAAAGACTAAAGTTCCGTCATGATGTTATTAGTGTCTTGCTGGAGCCCACACCTGGTGCTACCTTCAGTCAGGTTAGAACCTCTTCCATCTACCCTATACCCCTTCCCCCAGCTCACTCCTTTTTAAAATGTGGTAAAAAGTGCATTAAATTTACCATTGTTACCAGTTTTAAGCATACAGTTCTGTGCTTTAAGTACATTCGCTGTTCTGCAACTGTCCCCACCCTCCTTCTGCAGAACTTTCCATCTTCCAAACTGAACAGCAACTCCATGAGCCCCTGGCAGGCGCATCCTGCTCCTGTCTGTATCACACGGCTACTCTAGTGCCTCTGTAAGAGGAATCCTACCAAGCCTGTCCTTTGGTGATGGGCTTACTTCACTTGGCATATTGTCTTCAAGGTTCATTGATGGTATAGCCAGAGTTGGAATTTCCTTTTTTAAGGATGAATCTATGGACCACATTTTATTTACTCATTTGTGTTTATAGACACCTGGGTGGTTTCTACCATTTGACTGTTAAAAATAAGTGGGAATATCTTTGCTTGTATAGATTGTTGGTTTTGAGGATAACTGTTCTGTGTGTGTGGTCAAGTTGCTTATTTGTGTCTGACTCTTTGTGACTCCATGGACTGTAGCCCATCAGGCTCCTCTGTTCATGAAATTATCTTGGCACAAATACTGGAGTGGGTTGCTGTTTCCTCTTCCAGGGTATCTTCCCAACCCAGGGATCGAACCCACATCTCCTGTGGTTCCTGCATAGTTTTTGATGACACCTCTGTGTTTTTTTTTTTGTCTTTCCAGGCTGCAGTGCAAAAAGCAATCCCTGTGTACAAAGTTGCAACCAAAAGAGACGTTGATGTCCAGATTGACCAGGAGGCCTACCTGCCCGAGGAGATGTAAGGAGTGCTTCTGCTTTTAACATGCAAGTGGCTCTGGCTGCATGAACAGCCACATGCTGGACCTTCCTCGTGTCCGCTGGGCTCAGTGTGCTGGAGGGCAGTGGAACCCCGCTCATTTGTGCCTCCTGTCAGCTCCTGTTGGTCTCCTCTTGTGAACCAGATTCTTATGGTTCATCCTGCCAAACAGCAGAACAGATTTTGTACCCAGAAGTTGAAGCTCGGTACACGTGTGACTAGATGCTGAGAAAGGGGGTGGCTCCCTCTGGCCAGGAAACTACTTTCATGTCTGGCTGGTGGACTCCGTGGTGTGGACTGAGCATTCTTGGTGCTTCTACTGACGGCTGGGTGCAGTGGGGTTGGCCACAGGAGCTCCTGGGCGGGGAGGCCAGGTCATTGTTTCCTTGTAGCTTTCCAGCTCTTGGCAGCTGCCATGAGGTAACGTCTATGCGGAGCTGACCCAGGGCTCAGGATCCAAAGCCACTCTGCTGATGGGTAATTAGCGGCGGGAGGAGATAAAACCGACAAGCAGTTTGAGGTCTGGTAAATAGCAGGTTCCAGTCTGGGCCACTGTTCACGGTGTTTTGAGTCTGGACCCTTAGAAAAGTCAGACAGTACATACCCTGGATGTTAGAGCACCTACTCCAGAATTAAACAGAGACGCTTCACCTCTGAGGGGTTTGCTCACAGCTGACTGGAGCCTGGATCAGATGAGGACTGGGGCTGTTGATTGGCAAATGGGGACAGAATTCCCCTTTTTGTTCTGTTAGGGAGGGGCAAGTTGTTGGAGTTAACCAAGTGAGGTTGGCACATAGTCACTTGGGATGAGTTACAGTTTCAAATTGATTGTGTATGTTCATTGGCCTCTACTCAAGAGGAAGAAGGTAACTGCACCACGGGTCTGTTTTCCTTAGATCTATACACATGGTTCTTTACCTTGTTCTTTGTAGAGCCGGCGGTGTTGAGATCTACAACGGGGACCGCAAGATCAAGGTGTCCAACACACTCGAAAGTCGGCTGGACCTCATAGCCCAGCAGGTGAGTGTGGGGACACTTCTCAGTCAGTTGGCCTGGGGTTACTTTGAGGTGATGTGGAGAACGTGTCGTTGGTATTTTAGATTTGTCGCTCTTTGTACGTTTTGGGACATTTTCTTGAATGGAGGTTTGGACATTTAGTGTCATTTGTTGAGATGATACCATGTATATGAGGGTGGGCTTGGGGATAGAACAAGGGCTTTGTCTGTCTAGGATCTCACTACGTGTGAGCTGTATCGGGGTGCTTAAGAGATGCTTTACTACGGAATTGCTTAACGAAGGCCCTAGAACCCCACACCCCTGAGCGAGTGACAGGAATCAAGTCGCTTGTTAGAGGAATTGCTGCTGGGTTCCCGTGTTTGCAGAAAGCGGTCGGGAAAGTTGAGTTGTCCCCGGTGTGGGGCCTTTTCAGGAGTGCGGTCTGCTTGACCACCAGGCACACGTGGGTAAATTTGTAAAACTAGGTAAACTGAACGTCCTTTCCAGAGCTGCATTGACCACACGTGGACGGCAGCCACCGTCCTGAGGTTGGGCCCTTGGGGTTTTCCAGTTGCTACTGGAGGCCTCAGCACATGCCTGCCTTGTCTACTCGGCACAGGGTGGGTGCTCTGTCTGTTGAGAGAGCGTCACTTCTGCCCATGTCAGAACATGACTGAAGCCCTGGATGGTGGTGACTTCTGTCGCTTCTCTTTGTCCCCATTAAGCAGTGGCCTGAAGCCCAGAGGTGTGATCGTCACCTCTCTCTCGGCCTCTGCTGGGATAAGTGCTTGGCCCTGTGGCTGCGGCTCAGGTGGGTCCGTGCCAGACCACACTGCCTCACAGAAGTTCTCCACTCTTCACAGATGATGCCCGAAGTGCGGGGAGCCTTGTTTGGTGCAAATGCCAACAGGAAGTTTTTGGACTAAGCCAGCAGGAGGTGCGTGACGAGGACGCTCCCGTCATTGGAAGAAACGAGATGGCCTGTATAGCTTCCTCTTTGCTGTCCCCTGCCCTTATTTGTCAGTGGGTGCTCTTCTGTAGCTAATGTTCTCCGACTGATGGGTAATGATGGGAGTCTCAGTTAGTACATTAGGAAACCTTCCTCTAGCTTGTCTCAAAGTAGCACAGTTCCCGCCGTTCTGTAGCGTGCAGTTGCGGGGCCAGGTGCGTGCGTGTCCCGCACCTGCTGCTGTCCTGGGCTCCACCATCCAGCCTACAGGCGGTGGGTTGGTAGACTCAGTCCTCAAGTGCATGTGGGCCTCATCCCTTCCGGCAGCAGCAGCTTCTCGCCTACGTGTTTGGACCTAGAAGTGTCTGTAAATGTGATTTAAGGTCTATTCCATGAATCTGCTCTATTTATTAAAACACAACGTGGAGGTGGATGTCGCTGTGGTTTATTACACAAGGGCTGCGACTCCACTGGGCGATCTGGAATGCCGGAGCCACAGCCCAGCAGTGGTGGGCCACCGACGGCTCCCTCCCTCTCCCTCTTCCTCTGCTTCTGCTCCTTTTCATCCAGCTCTCACCCTGAGGCACCCTCCACAAAGGGCTCTGGAGGGGCTGACGGCTTGATTAAGGAAGGTGTATTAGATTTGGTAGCATCAGAGAAGGTGGCGGCGCGGGCCCGGGGAGAGGAGTTGCTGTGTGTTTGGTGCATCAAGACTTAAAACCCTGTGTGACCTGAAGATAAGGTGTCAGTCAGTCCTCCACCCTCAGGATGACCTGAGTTGACTCAAGTGTAGCTTTGTCCTAAATGGATGCAGCTGGGAAGACGCGCGGTCTCCTCACGGCCTTCACGTCACACAGGGCTCCACGGGTGGAGGGTGTGGGGCCAGGGGACCCCCAGCCTTGGGACGGCTGTCGTGGTCCTCTTGAACTAAAATACAATCCTGCTTTTCCCCACATCAGTGCTAGGATGAACTAAGTTATTTACTCAGAATTAACAATAGCAAATCCTCAAACTGACTCAGTTGAGATGCAGTGACGACCCTGTCTGTTCAGGTGGCAGGCTCCTGAGCACTGGGGGCCTGGTCACCCAGGGATGGGCCTGAGAGGGAGAGGGCAAGCGGTGACCGCGACGGCTGCTCACACCCAGTGCTCCCCGATGCCCCGGGCGACCCTGAAGAATGGGCTGTGAGCAGCGCCCTTCAGGAAGGCCAACCTGAGGGCAGGGTTCCGCCCCCGCCCCATCATGCCCCCTCCCCACTCCTGGGTGGGGCCTGTGCCACCAGCATGGAGGGACCCTCACCTGCACAGTCGCTGATGCCGCTGTAGCTGTTCACTGCAGCCTAAGTTTGGATTTGAGTTTCCAAAGCTATCGAAAGACAGTCACTAGTTAGTCTGCCCGCCCTTTTGTCAACACGACATCCCAGATTCCTTGTATAAACACCCCGTGGGGTCTGTCACGGGGGTCCTTCCCCTCTTGGGGCCTCCTTTACAAAATGACACACTGTCTGAGGGCCCAGCTCGGGGGGCAGAGTGGCCCGAGACAGGAGAGCCCTCTGCCCCCAGCCTTCCAGAGGCATCACTTGTGGCAGCAGCTACGGAGCCTGCAACACAGCCAGATGCGGGCTTGCTGACCACAAAATCAAGGGCTGGACCTGGAGGCTGACAGGATCCTAGTCCAGCAAGTTAGGGACAACCTGGGAAGTCTGTTCTGATCCCACGTGAAGGGGGAGAGGATCATGCAGTGCCCAGCATCCTGCTGTGGCATCTCAGGCACCTCCCATGTGCCCACAGCTCAGCTCCCAGCAGCTCACACCTGTCAGGCAGCTCCCACTGCAGATGCCACTGGGGGCTGGAGTCGTGTCCTGTCACAGGCCAGCACACTGCCCCTCCACCCTCCCTTGGTATTCAGCCTGATCCCCATGGGCTGCCACTCACCCAGCTGGGTAAACAAACCAAACTCTGAAAACAGACTGCCCGGGAGGCTGAGGCCAGGACAGTGAAACAGCCCTAGCAAGCTCCTTCCTTGCCGACCCCCAAGAACTGTCCCCGGGCAACGGGGAGCATGGACAGAACTGGACAGTGCCTGCGGCTGATCTGTTTCCGTTCCTCAGCATAAACACAGATCGACGGGATGGACCCACAGCCCAGAAACAGTCAACTAATGCCTGACGAGGGAACCAGTGGCAGTGACGGCTCCTTAGTGAACGGTGCTGGGAAAACTGGACATTGACTTGCAGAAGAGCTCGACTGCTGTCTTACACCACTCATACAGATGGATCGAGCACCTGAGAGCATTAAACTCCCAACAGCGGGAAAAGTTCCATGACACGGGAACCTAAAGCACATGCAACAGAAGGTAAAAAACAAGTGAGACCACATCAGACCAAAAGCTTCCGCACAGCGATGGAAACCAGCCACCCAATGAAAAGGCCGCCTACTTAATGTGGTGGGGCGGGGGCCAACTGCAAGCATACACCTGATACGGGGCCAATACGAGAATTCACAGACGCAACGGGCAAAGAACACAGGAGAAAACGCTGCATGCACTTAGTCCTCAGGGAACCCACTAAGATCACCTTCCATCTGTCACACTGGCCATAAATCAGAACGTGGAGAGAACCCTAGTGCACTGCCGGTGGAAACGCACCCGTGTCCACAGCAGTAGCCAAGGTGTGGAAGCAAAGTGTCCAGGACGGATGAGTGAAGAGACAGTAAAAGTCACACAGAATCATACTCTGTGATTTCCCCGATATGCAGAATCTATTAAAAAATGCAAACACAGAAAAAAAGAGGGGATATGTGGTTCGCAGAGGCAGATGGAGACTGAGTGAACTGGGTGAGGCCCCAGCGTGCAGTTACAAGGTCAGTATGTCCTGGCGGTGTGGTGCTCAGTGTGGCAACTGCAGTTAACACTGTTCTGTGTGAGAACGTTGCTGAGAGAGTAGACCCCAGATGTTCTTAGCATTTTTGTAACTGCGAGCAAGGGCTGTTCCCAGTGGTGATCAGGCTGCAGTTTGTGGTTGTCAGGTCATCGTGCTGAACACCTTGGACGCACACAGTGGCCAAGTGTCACTCACCCTCAGTAAAACCGAGAATGTGTCTGCTGGTTGACGACGGAACATATCCTTTCTATATGGCCGGTCTCGAACCTCCAAATGCACATTTACGTGTGCAGACATGTGAACTGAGGCCCGGCGGCCACTAGCTCCCACCACCATACAGAAAAAGAGCACGATGCACCCGCCTTGCGGGAACTGCTACTGGAAGAAGTCACTGGCTGCCAACTTGATGGCCTTCTCCACAGTGAACAAGGTCAGGTCACTGCCCCCCGGAAGGGAATGGTGAGGGTTGGGGGCATCTGCAGCCACAGGGACCAGCTCCAGCCAGTGAGGTTCTGGAACACTGGGGTCCCGGTGAGTCAGGGGGCTCTTCTGTTTTACTGAGGCCCCCTTTCTTTTTATTGATCCACTTGGCCTGTGCCTGAACTCCTCACGAGCTGCCTGGTGCAGGTCCTACAAGTTACTTTTGTCTTACATGTATGGACCCTTGAGATGACACGCAACCAGTTCTCCAAACTAAGCCCGATTGTAAGATCCTGAGGGGCGGCTATGTGGGTCCCATGGCTTTGCCTTCACACTCAGAGCATGGCCATATCAGCCCCTCAGTCCAGCCTTGTGTCCATTTCTCACAGCACAATAATCTTGGTGTGTGTCCCTGCCTGGGGACACTAAGGGAAAGTGTTCACACTCTCTGGGTCCTCAGGTCACCTTGTTCCCACACCTGGCGTCTCCTGTCCACCCCTCCCCTCTTGAATCTTTGTCCAGAGCCAGGTCAGTGTCGGCTTCCCCGGGGTTTACTCCCGGCATCCGAGGACCTGTCTGTCTCTTCCTCCAGGCTTCCCGTCCAGACTTGGACAGCAGTGCCTGGCACTAGGCCCACCTTTTCCGAGTCGACGTCACCCTTTCAGAAAACCAGATTGCGGTTTTCTCCCCCAAAACAAAGCCCCTGGAGATGCCCACAACATGCTGGCCGCCCGGTAACGAAGACAGGCTCTCCAGATACCAGGACCTCCTCCCAGCACCCAGTTTCTTCTGACATTTTGATTCCAAGGCCCACAAGTTCCCAGAAGAGGGCAGACCGAGCATGTGGGCAGCTGGAGTGGCGGCCCCAGAGCCTCTCTGATGATATCCAACCAGGATGTGAGAGAAACGTCTTCCCAGACCCATGGGAGAATGTCCCCAGTGCCCTGGGTGCCGTGTGATTGTTGGCACTGCAGCTTCTCAGCCTACAAAACCTAAGTCACAGTCTGTCTGTTTCCACAAACAAGACTTTACCAAAGTCGCGTCAGTTACCCCTTCTCGAGTGTCTGCCTCTACCTAAAAGAGTGACGTTCCACTGGGTTCCAAGGAGCCTGTCTCCCAGACTCCCAGATACAGGACCCACACGAGGTAAAGTGTGGCCACAAGCAGATCATTGCAAGCTCTAAACATGCTGCTTTTCTGCTCAGTGGACACCTTCCTTGTTGGAAGTGCACGTTCTTAACTGTTGACGGTGGCTCTCATTCACCAAACACATAGCAAGGGGAACAGGGTTAGAGGCAGGTAACGGTTTAAGCCACCAGTGTGTTTAAGCAAATAGCATGGGATCAGAGGCAGGCTATGATTTAAGTAAACAGGTCACACTCAGTTCTGACCTTAAGCCTGAAATGAAATTGAAATATTTTTTGAAAGCTTTTATACGTAGCTCAGGTGGTAGGGACCAGTCAGAGAGCCCAGAGGCTGCCCTGAGGGAGCTGAACCCCGAAGCACAGAGCTGGCTCCCTTACAGAAGACCCCGGCCTCCCCGTGGGGCTGGTAGACGACTCAGCTGTTGGGGGGCAGGGGTGGCTATGGGGGCTGCTGGGGCCAGGGTGGAGGAGGGGGGCGTTGGAACACCTGCAGGGCCAGGGCTGAGGAGCGGCCACTCCTCCCTGTGCTCCTCTCCCCCCTGGATTCCGTCCTGGCCACACGGCTCGCTGTGCCCCTGTGCGCCCTGGGCCGAGTGTCTCAGCAAAGCACATCAGTGGAGGCATGGCAGGACTCAGGGGGGCGACCTGTGTGTCCCCACTGACTTGGCCAAGATGCAGCTGCAGAACCAGTGTGGACAGGAAACCTACAAAGGCAGGCATGTGGGGGCAGGCGTGCGTATCAGGGTGCAGGGCCCTGGAAGACGGGCAAGGCTGGGCAGCGGCTGGCTCACCCTGGCCCCGCTGGGCCACTTGCCCAGTGGCCGTGAGGACCGGGGCGGGGAGGAGGGGGGCGCAGCGGGTGGCGGCACAGGCTTGGGAGAGAGATTCAAGCCAGAACGAGGCTCAGGGGAGCCAGAACAGAACCAGCCAGGGATGGAGCAGAGACTGGCCCCTGGGGAGTAGCCCCAGTCAGGGTCAGTGCGTGCACACATGCTTCTCTCCAGTCAAGGTTACCATGCATGCACACACACCCACTTCTCTCCTGACTCACCATGGACAGGCGGATGGGTAATGAGTTCTGCTCACATGTTGCTGGCGTCCAGCGTCTTGCCCTGTTTGCCTCCCTTTACTGTGAGGTCTGCAGGGAAGTCGCGTCCCCCTTTCTGTCCTGTGAGTGACCGATTACAGGTGCGCGGAAGAGCCTTCGTTCCATAAATGCTGAGAAGTGACATCTTAGTTCCTGGGGCTGGGATGCAACGTGCTTTCCTCCTGCCAAATCAAGCCTTGGACATGCTCCAAGGACCAACTGCAGGGCTCTCAAAAACAACTGTCATCCTGCCACCCTCTGGAAGAAGCTTCAGACCCAAGCTCTGAGAAGCGGGCAGTGCTTTTCCAAACTGAGAGACTTCTTGAAGGCAGCTGCGTGGTACCTGCATCACCCTGAACGCCAAGGGACGGGCTCAGAACACCACAGCTGCCTTCCTGGCTATTCTCTCACAGTCCCTCTCTCACTGCAGAGTTTGGTTAAAATCACCCACGGCAACAAACAGTGAGCCTGGGTTGCAGAAGGGGAACAAAACTGGTACAACCTAAGACCCAGCACAGCCCAAAATACATAAATATTTAAATAATAAAAAACCCAAAGGAAAACCACACGGCCCTTTCAGGGCCCAGTGTTTGGGGGAGGGGATAGCCTGGGCCCGCAGCCCAGAGGCCCTCCTCCCAGAGGCCTCTCCAGAAGGGTTCAGGGTGAAGGTCGCCTCTGAGGGCCCAGCCCTGGGTGAATCTCACCCTAGAGGTGCTCCCCATTTATCAAACTCAGCCACCTTTCCTCCCAGTGACGGAGAGGATTAGAGACAAAAGCCATTAACTGTTCAATACGAGGGAACCTTTGCATGTTTCCAGACATCAAACGGCAAGCTCCACCAGAACTGAGACCAACCCACTCTTCACTCACGACTGGCTTCCTGTCTCTTCCCTGGTTCCTCCCCACCAACTCTTGTTTCTTGTGCCAATCTGAAGCAAGCAAGGGTGTTGGGGATGGTACACCCGGGGCTTAACAAGTGTAAAGGTCAAACAGTAATTCTGAAAATGGGGTAGATTAACTAACATGTTCCACGGAACCAGACTCCAGAGCTGACCAGTGGGAAGACTCTGTTTTGGTCTCAAGGAGACAGACCTGGGAAACATACCCTGAGGGACTCAGCTAAGCTCTGCCTAAAACTATCAGAACATTCTGGCCTTTGGTGAAGAGATTCATGTCACGGCGAGAGAAGTTGCAGCTGGGAATCCAAAAGTCAGAACCCAACTGGACCTGTGTTCAGGGTGTGGTGCTAGTCCACAGGGGCCCACTCATCAGGACAGCAAAGGGGCCAGGGTCCCAGCCGCCTGCCCCCACTCCTCCAACCCAGGCCAAGGAGACTCAGAATCAAGTGAGACAAACGCTCTGGCTGGCTTCATGTCAAAATTGAGGTTTATGCATGAAGTCCACTTTAAAGTTACTTTTGTTTAAATGACTGATGTAGAACTTTACAGGAAAGCGTGGGGGACTGACGACACTGTGAGGATGGCAGGAATGCAGTCTCACGACTGCATCGGCCAACTCAACGACAACATACCAAGGGGGACAACGTGACCACACACACCCGCGGGCCACAGGGTCACGGCCCAGGAAGCAAGAGATCACTGACGAGGCCCATGGTTTAAGGATAAGGCCGGCCAGGAATCTCCAGTGTCTTAACGGCTTACAGCCACCTGATAAGAAGGTGGCCAACTCCTCCTCCCCCAACCCCAACAACAAAAACCCTCCCAGAGCACGCTGCTGTTCACAGGGCTTCGCCCTGCTGGAGCTGCCCACTGCCCTCCCAGCCCCAGCAGCATGTTACCTACGGGCCCCAGTGCAGGTGTCGGGAAGGTGGGGTTCATGCCCGGGCCTGGGCGGTGAGGGCGTCCCTGGGGCCCCACAGGCCTGGCTAGGCAGTGTGTACAATCCCCACGCTGCTGAGGCCTGCCAGCCAGCGGTTCTCCATGGAGCACCCCCGCTCCCCACAATCCACACGGGGCCTTCGGTGACTGAGTGGGCCGAGGGGGCCGCCTCTCTGGGCGGCGGCACTGGGCCTCAAACCTCTGTCCTGGTGGGACCTTGCCTCGACGATAAAAGACGACAGTGACATGGGACACACACAACTCACACATCACCCTGCTCTTTTAAGAATGTACTTTATACAAAATAACCAATTCATATGGAAATAAATCTACAGACCTCCAAGGATCAAAAAGATTTTTAAACAGTTGTTTTAAAAAATTATCCAACACACAGTATAGAACTAAGTACTGAGGTAAGTGTGGCTCTCAGTGAAACAGGGGATCAGCAGACCAGACAAAATATACACAATATAAAAATAAATAGCATTCCCCTTCCCAGTACTGGCCAGGATCACGCACAGGAATCTGCAGCAGGAGAGCGGGCGTGGGCCCAGCTGGGGGCAGCGTTCAGTGCCTCACTCCCGGGCCCACCACCCTCTCCAAACACACAGGACACTCAGCTGGTTAAGAGGCTTTTCCATATCAGCCGCCAGGGCTCAGCGAGGGAGAGACCAGGCGGCGATGCCACTGACCATCTGCTCGGCCCGGGCCCATGAAGCACAGGAGGATGGAGCAGCTGGAGGTCAGGCTCGCACCCGCCTCACATGAGGACACAGCAGGGAAGGCCCAGCACCCCAGGGAGAGTCCAGACCCAGAACAGGAGGAACCAAGTCTCAGTTGAGGGCCAGCCCCTGGCAGGGGAACCCGCACCCAAGGGGCGGAGGCTGAACAGCCTGCCTCCTAGGCGCCCCGCTCTCCTTGGGGGCACCCTGGCCCTTCCCCTGGGCTCTGACTCACTGGCCGCAGCTGCTCTCCAAAGGTCCCTGCCTTGGGGCTGCTGGCTGAGGGATCCTGGGAGAATCCAAACCAGGACCTGAGAGCTGTGTGTGTGGCTGAGATGGAAACTTTCAAAAAGCGAGAAAACCCTGAACCTACACGGCCCACTCCTGGAACTGGCAGGAACCAGCACAAGTCACAAGGACGCTCCCGGGGTCTAGGGGCCAAGCTGGCCGGGGGCTGAAGGTACTCAGTCCACACGAAAGGCAGCCTTCTGAGAGTCACCCGGCCCCGCCCAGGGAGGATGCCCTGCTGACGACAGGCGCGAGGGCCCCAGGGAGGCAGATGGACACGGCAGCACTAGTCTCACTTTGAAGGCGGGACAAGAAAAGTTTCTGAACAGGAGTCCACGCGTCTGTTGCCACTCGGCCTCCACCTGTCTTCAGCCTAGTAAGTTTTAGCCAACAGCTCTTCTTACAGGAGGGGAAAAACTCAAGGCCAGAAACATTCCATAAGGCTCTTGTTTGCTCTCTGGATCTTTTCTCTCTCCTGGGTCTGGGGAAGACGGTTTCTAACATAACGACTCTAAGGTGAGTGGTGGACGGGAGTCCTCCAGGTCCCTGACAGGTGGCAGCGGTCCCAGGGGAATGCCGCCCCAGGACCTCCTCCCAGGCTAGTTCTGGTCAGGAAGAGTGCACGGGCCCTGAACGGGGGTGGCCCTGTGGGGCAACGCAGCACAGAGCCGCACTCCCAACAGGGCTCCCAGTGCCTGGCCTCTCTGCTCACCCCGAAGGGAGGCTCTGGGGCAGCAGGAGATGGGGTTGGGGCTGGGGGGCTGAGCCACCAGAGGGCTGTGCACGGTGGGCAGACAGAATGGGCAGGATTGCCATAGTCCTCCTGGCCCTACCCCACCTGGTTCCCCTCAAGGCAAGGGTGCCCGAGGCCTTGCACCCAAGCAGGCTCTGGGCTGGGAACAGAGGCAGGGGCCACGGTCTCCCCTCCAAGCTGGTGTACAGACACACATGGAGGCTGAGTGTGCCAAGCATGTTCCCTCACTGCTAGAGAGCAAAGCTGGATCTGTCCACGACCCTTCCCCATCCTTCCCAAATGCCGATGCTGATGTCCCCACCTTGAACGACATCACGCCCGTGACAGGGCTCCAACAAGAACCAGAATCCAATGAGAACACAGCCCCCAAACTTGCCCCACTTGAAAGCATGCCAAATTTAAAGTTTAAATAAGTCTGTTAAAAAAAAAAAAAATCATGTTTCTGCGCATGTCTGGAAGGCACCTGCGTTCCCAGCGCTCCCCCTGCCTGAGCGCAGCATCTGGGCGTCTGGAGCTGGCGTTGGTCTCCGCGGGGACTCTACTACTGGAAGCGCGGGTTTGCTCCAGCTTCAGCAAGGACGCTGGGGCTGGATGGAAGGTTCTCTTGGCCCCTCACACAGCTGAATTTATAAGAACAAGCGCAGATCAATCAACCAATGTTTCCTGCAAGCTTTTCTACTATCTCAAAGGCATGCTTAGAAATACGCTATTTTTACAAAGACCTGTGACTTCAAGGTATCTCCCCCTTCAGTTGCTTCCTCCTTTGCTTTTGTGGGATATTCAAAAGCTTAAAACAGGAGTCCTAACTTTGGTGGCATCTCAGCTAAACTCAAAGAATACTAAACAGGGAGAATCCAGTGTCGCTTGCTTCTAAAACCATAATAAAGTAACTGAATACTGTAAAACTGTTTCCTATCACAGACAAGTGACTTCAAGAACTTGTTCTCGACAGCTATTTTAAATCACCACGACATACTTTACTATATTCACATAAAATGGATAAAAACTATATATACTGAAATATTCCTAAATTCCAGCTGTAAATCTATAGGATACATTTTTCCTATTAAAAACTGTGCAGCTTCTTCATTGACACTAAGCATATACAAACCTGAGTAGTCACTGCCACAAACTGGGATTCGTGCAGGAAGCTTGTGACGCCTTCCAGACCACAGTCCCGGCAGGTCTGTGACGGGACGCGTCACCGCACCTTCCAACGAGCAAATGCTCCTGATACTGGTTTACACCTATCTGGCGGGCAGCTGGCCAACCAGGAGGGGCACTGCTATCTCGGACCATGACCTGGGTGCCAGGCAAGGGGGGGGGGGTGCCAGGCGAGGCGGCTGCCCGAGGGCAAGAGCCGTCAGAGGAACAGCAGCGGCCAGGTGTGCCCCTCCTGCAGCCCCCCAAGAGTGAGTGGGAAAGGGCTGTAAACACAGGGGTCAGCAGGGCTGCGGGCCCACCGGCCAGACTCTATCCTCATCACCCGCCCTCCCGCTGTATGTACAATACATTCACCACCGACAGAAGTCATCACAAAGGCAACATGAAAACTCTGTAAACTGGACCCAGCTCCAAACACACCCACACAAGTAGTCCTGTCCCCAGACGGCTACCTGAGTGCAGCTGCCATGACAGCCCACCAGCACCGCCCCCAGGTCAGGACGGTCTTCCCTGAACAAGTGTCCCAGGGCCTGGAGAAACCACCAGAGTCCAGCCTGTCTGGTCCCCACTTTCGCCCAGGACTTTGCGAGCACATGAGTCGTGAGGAGGGGCGTCCAGGCTTCAGGCCACACGTGACGTGATGCTGGTGACAGGAGAGGCGGGTGGGGCCGGGCCCCGTTCTCCACTTGCAGCTCTCTGTTTCCCTGGGGCTTGTCTCCTCCTGGGACTAGCTCTGAGAAAAGCAAAATACAGTTTCAGCAAAACTGATACATGTTAACTGTTAAAAACGACAAAGCCAAGGAGCCACACACACTCTTCCCATCTAGGAAAATGGCCCCATGTTGCTTCGTTGGGCAGTCCCGCAGGTGTGGTTTCTGAGTCCTGGACCCTGACTCAGTCCAGTGGCCAAGGACTGTTGCCTCCAGGGAGACCGGCGGTGGGGGTGGGGGACCCTGACTCTTCCAGACGAGGCAGACAAGGAGTCACACTACAGGAGCCAGTCTGGGGAAGGAAATCTAACCCATCTCAGGGCTGGTGCCTGGGACAGGAATAAGGGGCTGGCGGGGTGGGAGGGAGCTGCTCCCGAGGCCCTCTGGCCCCATGGCCCACAGGACACAACCCCTTTCCAGACACAGCCCCTGGAGCCACAGCTGCCCGGAACCACACAGACAGCTCTCACTGTCCACCATTCTGACCTGATCGAGTGGAAGCGTTGGGGGCTTCTGGGGGGGCAGCTCCTCCTGCGATGCCGCTGGTGCCGGCGTCTTTGGGAACGAGGGCCGGGACTGGACCGAGGGCCCCTGCAGTCTAGAGACATGAGGAAGGAACGGTCAGGAATGCATGTGATGTTCTCAGTACAAAGGAAAAGGCGCATAGCCCCACCTGGACCAACTGGGCGACTGACTCCAACCCAGGGGCTGCCACGTGAGGCAGGAAAGACATGGCTGACGCCACCTGCACAGTGCTCCTGACAAAGGTGAGGAAACAGTGACAAGAGGCCAGAGCCTAGGGCGCTCTGTCTTTGAAAAATAAAGAATGCAAAGCCAATGTTGTAAATTACTGAGCAGGCACAGCATCCAAATGTAGAGCCATGAAATGTGACTGGATCCTGAACGGGGAAAAATCAGAGCAAAACAGAGAGAGAAACAGCTACAAGGACACTTCGGGGACAACTGGAGACATCAGACAGTGCCTCCATCAGACCACTACCACCACTTCCCTGGCCAGGGTAGGGTCTGGGCTGTACCAGGAGGATGCCCTCGGCTAGGAGACACACCAAAGGCTCAAAAGAGAAGGCAAAGGACGGACAGGAAACGTGCCAGACATTCAGAGAGGGGTGAGCACACGCAGAGGGAAGGCCCTCAAGCCAGGCACTGGGGGCTGGGATGACCCAGGGGGGCACTCGGGTTCTCACTGGGGCTGGGGGGACCAGGGGGACACTCGGATTCTCAGGGTGGTCTGTGCTGCTTTATGATGGGGCTTCCCAACCTTGACCTGGAGACTCCCTGGATCTCAGGTCGCCTCACTGGCCTCAAGACACAGCCACTAGAATTATCAGGGAGTGGTATGTGGCCAGGTCTGGCTCTGGATACACTGAGTTTTCATTCAGTATCAGTAGAGAAATGAATGGTGAGGGGTGAGACCAGGATACCACCCGTGACTACCCACCCGATCTGAGACCCCCTCTCCCTGGCAGAAGTCTGCCCACAGCCCCAGAACTCTGGCCATTAGGTGTCCAAAACCTAACCCGACAGCACTGCAATGCCAATTCACTTTCACAAAGAAAAAAAGACCACACACAACTGGGTTCTAATGCCAGTGCTTTCCCAGGAAGCCCCGAGCACACAGCCCACGCGCTCCTCCCGGGCCCAGACCACCCAAGTCGGTCTTTCATTCCCAAGCTCGCTTCTCTTTGGGAGACTAGCATCTACCCTGCTCCTGCCCGTAGAAAAAAGGCACGCAGCTGCAGCCTTACCCGGACGGTCTGTACATCTCCTGGAAGGACGCCCTCGCCCCACTTCCGGGGCCCATCTGCTCCATCATCACGGCCTGGAAGTGGCCCAGGCCCTCCTCAGGGTAACGGTAGAGGGGGCACTCGGGGGACAGGCCGTTGGGCTGGGCCGCCACTGGGCGGTGAGGCGGGTGAGTAGCCGAGGGGGAGGCGTAAGCCCTGGGCTGGAAATGCGTGGCTGGCCGCTGTGGGGGGTAAGGTGGCCCGGCGTGCAGCATCACTGCGTGTGGGGGGAAGGCGGGTGAACCGAAGGCCATGCCCGGGCCCAGTGGGGCTGGGGGCGCGCCGTAGAGACACTCGCTGGCCGACAGGGAGCCCTGCCGCCTGGCAGCCGCGTTGTGGTTATCCAAGTCCAGGAACTCTTTGGGGCTCTCTGGCTGCTCCATAGACTCATCCTGCTTGCCCTCAGGGCCGGGGTTCTGCCCCTCGGCCATCTTGGCAGCAACGGCGTCCACCCGCGTGGGCGAAGTTAAGGCAGCGCCCAGAGCCTCCACCGCGTCCACCCGCGCGGGGGGCGTTAAGGCAGCACTTAGCACCTCGCAGCCCTGCAGCCCCGTCACAGCGCTCTTGTCGGGAAAGAGGGGCCTGGCAGGGGTGGGCTGAGCTGGGGGGGGCCCGCTCGGGCTTACGGGGGCTGCGAGGTGTCTCGGCCAGTCTGAGAAGCCCTGTGGACACGAGTAGTAAGGAGTCCGCGGGTAGTGGTGGTAGGAAGGCTGCGGTGGCGGCTGATAGGGATACCGCATGCCCTGGTGGGGGCGGTACCGAGGGAAGACTCCAGAATGAGGGTCATGAGACTGAAATGCCCGAGGGGGAAAGGGAGGAGGGTGCGGGGCTGGAGGCTTGCCCCCCATCACAGGACCCACAGGCTGCAGGCCTGGGCCTACATGGTACCGTGTGGCGGAGCTGGGGAACTCCAAGCCGGGCGTGTACAGAGGGGAGCACGCGGGCTCTGCAGGAGGCCCAGCCTCGGGTGGCGCCCTACTCTTGCCCTCAGACCCACATGGGGAGGCTTCTACCCGCAGTCCGTTTTCGGGCAGTGGCCCCAGGTCTGCCAGGGTGCATGCCTGGGCGGGTGGGCTGGCGAAGCCACTCCCTGAGAGCCAGGCAGACCTGACCGTGCTTGCTGGGCAGCCGTCCCCAGGTTCCGAGGACTCCGGCCTGAGCTCTGGGCCCTCTGGGCCCCTTCCTTGGGGTGAGCTCCGCCTGGCAAAGTCGGCCTGCAGAGGGGGCGCAGGGTGAGGTAGCTGTTTGAGGAACGCCCCCTCTGAAGCACCGACACTCGCTGGTCTCTCCTCCAGCCCAGGCAAGGGATCCGCTGCAAGGAAAGCAGAGACAAAGTCGCACTTGGCGAGCTGAAACCCCAGCACACGACAGGAACAGACGGTCAAAATGATGACAACATGCCCCCCACCCTGCCCACCGCCGGACAAGCAAGGGGCTGTGATCTGTGTGCAGGCTGGCTGGGAGGCATCGCCTTGACAGTGAGGAGGAGGGACCAGGACGCTGGTCTGAGGGACTGAGGGCGCTGGGAAGGCCGGATCCCGACAGCATCCTGCAGGCAGGACACCCACCCAGGGGAACACAAACAGGACTAGATGAATATTTGCTAAATGAATGACAACACCCGCCGTGCCTGGGCTTCCTGAAAATAAGACATGGACAGTGTATAACACTCAAAGGGCATCTTCAAGGAATTACAGAAATTTAATACACAATCATTAACCTACTGAACTCAAATGCTTAATTACAGACTCAGAATTCTTTACCTTGCTATTGTTTTTGGCCATAAATGCATCTTATTATTATGATCTCTCAGGGAGGGCAGAGTTGTTGCCCAAGGGTATCAAAATAGGATTCTGGTCAGAGCTTACAGACAAGATCAAGAATTCAGACCTTTACGATCAACTAGGACTGCTGGCTCCTGAAAAACTAACACTGGCTTTAAAGATCACAAGTACAAGCTGCACAAGAATGATGAAAAGGTGCACTTTTCATTATTCAGTCAACAAAAAACATGCCAATGCCTTACAACAGACACAGAAATAAACGCAAAACCCCTTAAAGACATGACACCATAAAACTCCTGCAAGAAAACAGGCAAAACGTTCTCTGACATGAACTGTCATAGACCAATCTTCCAAGGCAGTAGAAATTAAAGCAAAAATAAAAAAGTGGGACCTAATTAAACCTGCAAGCTTTTGTACAACAAAGGAAACCATAAACGAAATGGAAAGACTATCTACGGACTGGGAGAATATAGCTGCGGAGGATGAGACCAGCAAGGACTTAATCTCCAAAATATACAAGCAGCTCATACAATGCAACCAAAAAACAAACCCAATCAAAACATGGGCAGAAGACCTAAACACACATTTCTTCAATTAAGACACACAGAGAGCCAAGAGGCCAGGATAAAAAGACGTTCATCATCACTGAACTAGAGAAATGCAAGTTTAAACCACAATGAGGTACCAGCTCACACCAGTCAGAATGGACGCCACTAAAAAGTCTACAAATAATAAACAGTGGAGAGGGTGTGGAGAAAGGGAACCCTCTTACCTGTTGGTGGGAATATAAATTGGTACAGACGCTATGGAGAACAGCGTGGAGGTTCCTTAAAAAACTAAACACAGAGTTAACGTATGCTCCTACAATCCCACTCCTGCGCAGGTATTTGCAGAAAGTAAGTGTTAGTCACGCAGTCGTGCCCGACTCTTTGTGACCCCATGGACTGCAGCCCACAGGCTCCTCTCTCCATGAGATTTTCCAGGCAAGGATACTGGAGTGGGTTGCCAATTCCTTCTCTAGGGGATCTTCCCAACCCAGGGATCAAACCTGGGTCTCCTGCACTGCAGGCATATTCTTTACCACCTGAGCTACAAGGGAAGCCCTTTGTAGAAAACCATAATTCAAAAAGATACACGCACCCCGATGTTCACTGCAGCACTATTTAGAACAGCCAGGACATGGAAGCAACTCTAGATGCCTATCAACAGAGGAACGCATAAAGACGTGGTGCGTATACACTGTGGAACGTTACTCGGTCATAAAAAAGAATAAATAATGCCATTTGCAACACTATGGATGGACCTAGCGATTACATACTAAATGAAGTAAATCAGAAAGAGATACATGTATGGTATCACTTATATGCGGGATTTAAAATATGACACAAAAGAAGTTATCTATGAAACAGAGACAAACTCGCAGACGGAGAGAGCACACTTGTGACTCAAGAGAAGGGTGGGCAGGACATCGAGGGACAGGGAGATTGGGGTTGGCAGAGACAAACTATTATATACAGAGTGGATAAACAACATCTGACTTCAGCACAGAGAAATAACATTCAATATCCTGCGACAAACCACGATGGAAAAGAATATGGAAAAGAATGTATATATGTATAACTATCACTCTGCTGTACAGCAGATACTAATTAGCACAACACTGTACATCAGCTATACTTCATTAAGAAAAAATAAAGTTAAACAAAACAACACAAACATCATGGCAACGAAGCAAACAGACTGCCCCTGAGACTCTCCCTCCAAAGCTCTGAATTCCAGTCACATCTGAAATCATGCCTGGAAAGTCGTGCTGCAGGTGGCATTCAGAGTCAGCCTCCCCTCCAAGAAATCACCTGAAGGGAGTCTGCGCTCCTGGCCCTCCACCCAGTTGATAAGGAACCACATCACTCTGTAGATGCCCAGGTGCCACGGCTCCCACACGGACACATGCTAGATGTCCGTCCTCAACCAGCCGGAGTCACACAGAGGAGTCTCTTGCACTTGAGTTCACTACTCTCGTCAACGGCACTTCTAGAGCCCTCTTGACGGCGCGCCCATCTCACTACTGCTCCGCAGCCCTGGTGCTCGCAGATGTGGGCCCACTGAGAAAGGCATGCAGAGAACTGGGCCAGGAGTAAAGCCCTGAGAACATGTTCCCCGAGGGTCACTTTAGGACAGTCCTTTTCAAGTGAGGCTGGGTGACGCAGAGCTTGCACACACGGATGCCAGGTCCACTGTGTCGGGTTTGAATCGGTCTCCCCACTTAAGAGCTGAATGAAGGCAAATAACCACCTTTGTGCCCTGGAGCTTCCATCCATACAAACAAGAATACTAGTCAAAGTTCCCTCAAAGCTTATTCTGAGAGTGAAATAAGCACAGGAAGGCTCAGCACGAGTGGAGACACAGCAAGAATGCAGCTGTGCAGCACGGTTACCGCAAATCCTCGGACCACGGCAGGCTCAACCCAGAGATGTGTAAGTGAAAGGGACCAGAGGCCAGTTGACACTTTGTTTCCTAGTCTGCATAAAAGGATGGGTCACTAATTAACAGGGCAGATGTGGGGGGGAGGGGGTGCGCATGCACACATTACCTTGGCCGTTCTCAGACTCCTGCACGTCACTGCTGTCCTGTGTCCTCCCAGGGTCCCCTGAGGCAGGCTTGGGGGCCACCAGGCCCATGGGTGGGAAAGGGCCAGGCAGGCGGGGCGGTGCAGGCTGGCGGGGGTGGTAAGGCACGCCTGGCGGGCATCCACGGGAGGAGAGCTGCTGCATGGCCAGCATCTCAGGGCTGTCCAGCATGGAGTCCCCACCCTGCACGCCCCGCAGGGCTGGGGCCGGAGCTCCAAAGAGAGAACCCAGTGCCGGGGCTGCAGGGGGCTGGAGCCGCTGTGCGCCAGGTTTACACGGGGGGTGCAGGTACCCTGAAGGAGGAACGCTGTGAGGTAGGAAGCCGGATTGTTCTGTCCACTGGTTTGGGGGGAGGGGAGGTCTCATCACTCGGGAATCCATCATGTGACCCAAAGGGCGGGGCTGGTGAGAAGGTCCTGGCCCCACGGGGGGCTTCTCGTCTGGCCCCAAGGGTCCTGGGTTTGCAGCACCGTGGCTCCCGTTCCAGACCGCAGAGTGCACTCGGCTCAGGTACTTGTAGGGTCGGTACATGTGGCTGGGAGGGACTTCTGGGCTCTCGGGGAAGTCTGGGGGTCGGGCTGGAGCACCCCCGTGCCTGGGAGGAAGGAGCCCTGGCTGGAAATGAGTTGGGGGATACACGCGCCCATCCTGGCTGGGGCCGCTCATCTGACTGAGCGGCAAGGGTCCAGGTCGAGAGCCCATGTCAGCAAGGGAGGCCAGCCCTCCGCAGGCCAGCTTCTCATCAGGGGGGCCACACCCAGGGCCTCGGTGGTGGTTAATTCCAGCTGGAGGCTGGCGACAAAAAAAGGGAAGCTGTGTTAACCCCGTGGTTACTCAATTTACCCTGGGGAGCGACGGGATTCTGGAACACATCTTTGCACCTGCACGCACCGAGCAGTCTGCTTACCTGCACCGCCAGAGGCGCGGGCTGCAGGCCAGGCCCACGGGCGGGCGGGCCCGGGGCTCCAGAGGAGACACTGACTGCAGCAGGATCCGACCCCCGGAGAGGACAAAACGCTCCCTGTCCTGCTGGCCTCTGGAGGGCACGGGGCAGAGGCAGGGAGGAGGAGGAGAGAGCACACCCTTCACGTCCTGAAGACCAGGCTCCGGCTCGTGGAGGAGCCCCACTGCCCCGGCCGACAGAGGGCGGGGCAGGGGCTCCCATCCCCACCCTCAGAGCCCCTCCCCCCTGCTCCCCAGGAAAGGTGCACTTATGTACTGGATGTTCCCTATTCTTTGACTTGCAAGGAGTGAGATGTTAATTCAAATTTTTGCCCCACTGAGAACGTGTAGTTCAAATGATTAACAAAAAGGATTTAAGACAGATGAAGACTAAATGAAGATGGGGGAGAACTTCACACCCGCCCAGTCCCTAATCAGAAGAAACCACTACGGGATGAAGTTGATCCTCGCTGGCTAGCTTGAGAAGAGAAGCTGGCCGGATCCACCGAGACACAGGGGCCCAGAGAGGCAGCTGCTGTTTGAGGCACCCACCTGGCCAGGGGGCTGAACGGAGCTGCTCTGACCGGCCCCAGAGGCAGTGGCACGGCGGCCCAGCGGCAGCGCCTTCCCTCCGTTCTCCGCGGGCTGTCTCCGGCCCGGTGCCTCCGAGTCCCGGGAGCGGGTGCACACGTGGCCCCGCGCGCCCCGCCCCCGCCTCTTCTCCCGCCTCTCCTCCTCCCGCATCCACGGCTCCTCGTCTGTGTCCCCGTCCTCCCCAGGAAAATGCTTCAGCATCGCCCGGTGGAAGCACCTCTCCAGGTTGTCCGACATCTTGGTGTACTCTGTGGGGGACAGAGGTCTGAGTCCCCACCCCGGGCAGGCCCCCAGACCACCTCCCCCCAATCAACTGCGAGTCTGCCAGGCTTCAGTGCCTCCTGCCTTCTAGGGCTACAGACATGATATGGGACACAATTTATAGCCTAAGAAACTGTCCAGCCTGTGTGGCTGGCACAGTGGCCCCTGGACCCCAAACCGGTAAAAATTTAATTCTTCAATGCCAAACTGCAGAAACGTTCAGTCCAATCACTGAACCTCCAAGCTTCGGCACCAGCAGCAACACCGGCGGCGTCATCCAAGGTCTGCCCTGCGACTCTAAGACGGTGGGTGAGCAGGCCCAGGACGAAACCGGGACCAGCAGCCGCCACGCCTCTGGCTGTGGAGGACGACAGAGCCGGGCACAGCCCAGCCCATGGCTTCAACACACCCTCTCTTCACCGTCCTGAGAAAGGGCTGAACCTGGAGACTGGAAACGCCTGTTTTTCTTGGTTCTGCTGCTGCAGCAGGCTGGAGCCACAGCACCCCTCCTCCACTCACCGCTGCTCTCCCCATTGTATTTTCGACAATTCCTGAACATAGTCTTCATGTCGTTCACAAACTCCTCCTTGGTACAGTATGAACCTCCATTCAGTTTCTTCTCCATGCTTGAAATATCCATGGGGACCTACAACCGGCCACACTCGTTACTATCCATCAGAGAACAGTGCTTCGTAGTCCCCACACCACTAGGAGCTGTTTGAAAGCCTGGGAAGCACCCAGCACCCAGCCCTGAGGAGAGCCAGCTGATTACACAACAACACAACCACAGAGGCGCACGCCACAGTCGTACAGCTGACAAGGCTTCCTCTACCTTAATGATCTGGTAGTAGTTAGGGGCATACGATTCATCCACTGGTTCCAAAAAGGGCCAGGAATCCTTGTGAGCCTTCACCACGTCCAGAACTGAGGGGCCAAAGAGAAGAGGAGGGTCAGCACACATACCTGGGAACAGACTTGGTGGAACACAGGAGTGGAGCATGGGAACTGACCTTTGTACATGGCGGTGAAGTCATCATCCAGCTCGAAGCTGCGAATCAGAGAGTGAGAAATCAGCAGTGACGGAGACCCCCTGCTCTCCCCAGCGCCCTGGATTCAACCTGACACAGCTCTCCAGACCAAGACTTGGAACAGTCCCCAGGAAACATCTGTAAACCTCTGCTAAGGTAAGTCTGTAACACTGATGACCTCCAGAAAACACGAGGGAGTGAGGGTCGGCACACTCATCCCCTCCCTTGTCTACAAAATGACAGCTGGCCCAACCCCACACCAGGCAGCTGAGGGCTAGGGGCACTCTGCACTCACGGGTCTCTCGTCCTCTTCTCGGCCCGAGGCGGGGACTGGGGGTCCAGGTGGGACAGCTGGGGGGGCAGCGCCTTGCCCTGGGCCAGCAGCCAGGCCCGCTCCTCCCTGAGCCGTCGCCTCTTGGCTCGATCTGCAAGAACACAGAGCAGAGGCGTGTCAGGACTCCACAAGGGAGACACGTGCCCGACTGCACCCTCTGCCGACCTCTCTGTGCTGACAGGATGGTGCTAGAGTGAGAAGGCTTTAAGGGACTTCTCTCCTGAGGTCACAGAGATGGGGTCAGGGAGGCAAGCGGGCCCTGGTGGGTTGGGGAAGGAACAAGAGAGAAGGGAAGCAGAGGGCCGACAGTCACCCGCGCTGAACACCTCAAGCCCTTTCTATGTTGCCCACACAAAGACAGTATCTCCTGTTTAGGACCAGACCTCAGTCCAAACACACCAGGACTGTGCAAGGCCCCTGAAGCGCTCGCACTGGTTATCCTCACTCTGTGCCCGCTCCACGCCCCCACCTCCGGCACAGCTGTCTGACCCCATCCACACTGGTGCAGGAGGTGCCAGGGAAGTGAAGAAGCCAGCGGGACAGCCCAGGAGCTGGAAGGGGAGGCCTTCTCTGGCTCCCAGACATGGCCACAAGAAACACACTTGCCATGCACTGCTGGCCTGCTGGCAGTGGGGAAGGAAGAAGCAAGGACTCAGGGCACCACCAGAAGGCAAGACACATGACGGAGGGATAGGTGGGAAGGTGCCCGGTGGGAGCAGACACGGCCCGCAGACGCCCGCTCCCACCAAGCTCCCTCTGCTCAAATATCATGCCTGTGTATAAATAAACTTGTATGTGTAAGAGAATCTATACCTGCTTTAAGTATCAGCGACATTTTGCTATCAACTATTTACTAAAATTGGTTTCTAAGAAAGAGAACGATTTCAAGCCTAAAGAAAAGTAAAACTAAATTAATGAACATCCATGTATCAAACTGTTAAACATTCAGTTCAGTTCAGTCGCTCAGTCGTGTCCGACTCTTTGCGACCCCAGGAATCGCAGCACGCCAGGCCTCCCTGTCCATCACCAACTCCCGGAGTTCACTCAGACTCACATCCATCGAGTCAGTGATGCCATCCAGCCATCTCATCCTCTGTCCATCCTTTCTCCTCCTGCCCCCAATCCCTCCCAGCATCAGAATCTTTTCCAATGAGTCAATTCTTCGCATGAGGTGGCCAAAGAACTGCAGTTTCAGCTTTAGCATCATTCCTTCCAAAGAAATCCCAGGGCTGATCTCCTTCAGAATGGACTGGTTGGATCTCCATGCAGTCCAAGGGACTCTCAAGAGTCTTCTCCAACATCACAGTTCAAAAGCATCAATTCTTCGGCGCTCAGCTTTCTTCAGTCCAACTCTCACATTCATACATGACCACAGGAAAAACCATAGCCTTGACTAGACTGACCTTTGTCGGCAAAGTAATGTTAAACATTAGGCGTCATGAACTCAATTCAGGATTTCACAACTAGCAACCAGTCAACCGATTCTTCACATCATCAGAATTACTGTCTGGACACACATCTCCCCAGGCTCGGGCAAGCCCCAGGGACCACAGGTGGGGTCAGCGCCAGCGCCCCTTCACGGCTACAGATGGTCCTTCACAAGTGACACCACCACCTCACTCACTCCCACGGCGTGACGTGATGAGTGTAACGTGGAATTCTGATGTTTCTGTTTGCCTGTTCCAGACAGGAGTGACCTAATATTTACTACTTGTCAACATGTGGCCAAAAAGTTCCTTTGATTTTTAAGTAAAAGTAAGACAGATAAAAAACAACAAAAACAGTAAGAACAACAAACTGGTTCCAAATAGGAAGCGGAGTATGTCAAGGCTGCATATTGTCACCCTGCTTATTTAACTTATATGCAGAGTACATCAGGAGAAACACTGGGCTGGAGCAAACACAAGCTGGAATCAAGATTGCCAAGAGAAATATCAATAACCTCAGATATGCAAATGACACCACCCTTATGGCAGAAAGTGAAGAGGAACTAAAAAGCCTCTTGATGAAGGTGAAAGAGGAGAGTGAAAAAGTTGGCTTAAAGCTCAACATTCAGAAAACGATGATCATGGCATCTGGTCTCATCACTTCATGGGAAATAGATGGGGAAACAGTGGAAACAGTGTCAGACTTTATTTTTCTGGGCTCCAAAATCACTGCAGATGGTGACTGCAGCCATGAAATTAAAAGACACTTACTCCTTGGAAGGAAAGTTATGACCAACCTAGATAGCATATTCAAAAGCATAGACATCACTTTGCCAACAAAGGTCCGTCTAGTCAAGGCTATGGTTTTTCCAGTGGTCATGTATGGATGTGAGAGTTGGAGTATAAAGAAAGCTGAGCATCAAAGAATTGATGCTTTTGAACTGTGGTGTTGGAGAAGACTCTTGAGAGTCCCTTGGACTGCAAGGAGATCCAACCAGTCCATTCTGAAGGAGATCAGCCCTGGGATTTCTTTGGAAGGAATGATGCTAAAGCTGAAACTGCAGTACTTTGGCCACCTCATGCGAAGAGTTGACTCACTGGAAAAGACTGATGCTGGGAGGGATTGGGGGCAGGAGGAGAAGGGAACGACAGAGGATGAGATGGCTGGATGGCATCACTGACTCGATGGACGTGAGTCTGAGTGAATTCCGGGAGTTGGTGATGGACAGGGAGGCCTGGCGTGCTGCGATTCCTGGGGTCGCAGAGAGTCGGACACGACTGAGCGACTGAACTGAACTGAAGACATTTTTCATTTGCACCAACAATTTTATTGATTAATGTATTCTCCATTTTGTGTCATTATTTTCTGCTATTTTTCAGGCAACTTCATTATTCCATCTTCCCAAAACTTTATCATTTTGAGGAAAGAACTGTTTCAGGTGCCTTTTACAGCCTTCCAGGGAAGTGAAATTTTTTTCCTTTAAGAGAATTTCGTAAAGACCAAAACAAATGGAAATCCAAGGGTGCAATGTCTGGTGAATATGGAGGATGAATCAGAACTTCTCAGCCAAGCTGTAACAGTTTTGCCTGGTCATCAAAGAAACATGCAGCCTTGCCTTATCCTGATAGAAAACTATGAGTTTTCTGTTGACTAATTCTGCATGCTTTTCGTTGAGTGCTGCTTTCAGTTGGACTAACTGGGAGCCGTACTTGTTGGAATTAATCATTTGGTTTTCCAGAAGGAGCTCGTAACAGAGGACTCCCTTACGATCCCACCACATACACAACATCACCTTCTTTGGATGAAGACCTGCCCTGGTGTAGTGCTGAGACTTCCAATTGGCACTTTTAAATATTTCCTTCTCTGTTCTCACTGTGTTCATCCATTCCTTTCCCCACTTTGGTGAGCATCTTTATGACCATTACTTTAACTCTTTATCAAATAAATTTTTCTGAGGTTTTATTGTCCTATTTGGAACATATTCTTCTGTGTCTTCATTTTGCCAGACCCTCTGTGTTGGTTTCTATGCAGCAGATGAAGAACCACCTCCCAGTCCTAAAGGCGGAACCTCACAAAGGAGGCCAGCCTTTGTGTTCAGCCCTGCTCAGCTCTGCCATCTCTCAACCCCCTGTGGTGCTTATCCAGACGGTCTGATGGATTTTAGTAAGTCCCAGTAGTTGAGAACATGCAAAGACCTGTCAGTTTCCCTACCTCAGCACCTAGATTCAGCAGGTCAGCGTGAGTAAAACTGTGTGATGGTGGCAAGAGGTGCGAACCCCAGCGACAAAACAAGCCAGTCGGGCAGTGAGGCACTGTGTGCTGGACCCAGTCCATGATGCTGTGCTGTGTATGCGAAGAGTGCATGCAAACAAGTGTGGAAGAGGCTACACGAGTGCATTAAAGACACTGAGGGTTCTGGAATCACCATCAAGGTCAGAATGGAGGGAGCCTATTATGAATCAGAAGGCAGTAACTAGGGAAGCGAGGGGTCATCACATGATAAGGCCAGATGCAGCCCAGCCGAGAAGGCGGGAAGGAACCCAGAACGAGGGCAAGGACACTGCAGGGCAGGCCCCGGGGCCCCCGCCCCCACCCCTGGCCCGGCAGAGCGCTCCTACCTTCCACGGCCTTGACCCTCTCCTCCAGCTCCCGCTTCCTCTCCTCCTTCAGCAGCTGCTCCTGCTCCTTCTTCTGCACCGCGAGAAGGATCTGGCGCTCCTCCTCCTCCTCCCGGCGCTTCTGTTTCTCTAGCCTGCTGAGCACAGGGGTCTCCTGCGAGGGGCCAAGAAGCTCAGTCAACACGTAATAAAGCAAAACCAGGCCTTTGCTCTGAGTGCAGAGTCCACATTTTCTATCCCACACGCAGCATTAGATAGCTGGATGACTTCTGCCTTAAATGCAAGTTCATCTTGTCATCTGTGCAATCAATGAATGAGTACAGACACACACTCACAAGACACAATGGGGAATGAACAGGAGGGAGCTGGGCCCGACGGTCACGCAACTGGTCGTCTCTGGGAGACAACCTTCTGGAGAGGAGGCACCAATCCCCCCTAAGTAAGGAAGAAAGGGGGAGACAGCACAGACAACTTCAGTCATCTGCACGCCTCAGAAACGCCGAACTTCTGTACTTTACTAATCAAGCAATTTAAAAAAAAGGAGGGTTCGGTGGGAAGGGCCACCATTTTGCCTTAAGGAATAGAAAAGAGATGAAGTGACAGCACAGAAATGCACCTGCCTAAGAAATTCAAGGAACGAAAAGACAATCCAGGACCACCACCACCAATTGTTCCTCAAGTCTTACTCTGGGTGTTTCCAACAGCGCTAGTTCTGAACCATCTGTAGCCCACAAAACTCAAGCTAGGGCTGAAATCATTATGTTCAATTTCTTCCCTGGACTTCTGTGCTGATGCGTAAGCCACAACTTTTTCTTTTTTAAAATTATTATTGAAGAGGTAATAATTGTTACCTGTAATAACAGAGAATGCCTGTAAGATGCACAGATACAGAAAGAGGAATCAGGTGTCTGCAAAGGGAAAACGCACATTACGCTAGCAAGAAACATCAATTATTCCAAGTCAGGTGAAACTAAGTCAGGAATGTTTTTCTTTTCAGTAGAAAGAATACCTAAGAATTTTCTACATAAATATCTTTATTCTGTAGAAATTACACAAGTGGTCTTGACGTGGAGAGAAAAAGATGATGGCAGACTGCCATCCAAATGCAAAGTGTTAGTCACTCAGTCATGTCCGACTCCTTGCAACCTCATGGACTGTGGCCCACCAGGCTCCTCTGTCCATGCGATTTTCCAGGCAAGAATACTAGAATGGATTGCCATGACCTGCTCCAGGGTGTTTTCCTGACCCAGAGATCAAACCCAGGTCTCCTGCACTGCAGGCAGACTCTTTACTGTCTGAGCCACCAGGGAAGGACATACATATGTATGCCATACATACAAAATCATCATTAAACACAGAAACCAATCTGATTGAAGTTTTTTACTTTTTAATGGTCCTTAAAACGAGTTTCAATTATCATTTGACTCAGAAATAGAAAGTGCTCTTCCCTAGATAACAGACCTTCTGAAAGTCATTTTTAACTGTTCAAATTCTGAGCCTGACTTTAAAAGAGCTGGCTAACAAATAAGGTAAAAATCTTTCAGAGTAAAAGAGGAGAGATGAGAATTTTTTAAAACTTAACTACTTTTATTGTACACATGATACTGTAGTTAGTCGCCCAAATAGAATTAAACAAAGTTACTTGACTTCTAGATCCTATAACCAGAATGGGCGGTCCACACTGGGTTTGAATGAGCCAGATGCGCTTTCAGAAATGGGGCTGCTGCAGGAATCTCATGGACAAGCCACCCACTGACAGGGAAGCACCTTCGCACCCTCTGCCCCTTCATCCCACCACAGGTCTCTAATCACACCCACTGTGGCAACATCTGTCCCTTGCTGAGAGGTCGTGTGGAGATGCTATTAACAAAGCAAAGCAGACCAAACCTCTCCTCTGCTCAGCTCAACAAGGATCCATGGATGGGGTGGCGGACAGGCAGGGGACAGGTGAACACACGCCTGGCAGGCGGAATTACTTCCTTCAAAAAAAGTGCTGCATTTTCTACACATCAGACCCACTGAAAAGGCAGAGAAAAGCAAGTGCTAACCACACAGTGAGGACAGCATGAACGTGTCCTCCCCTGCACACAGACATGTTACAGACGACAAGCGTCTCCGCGACAACAGTAACCTGGTAAACAAACAAGACAGGTGCCTCCCGCCCAAAGTCAGTGCAAGGAGAAGAAAAGGCGAAAATAGATCATCATGCACATCCTAAGACTATATAATTTTTTCCAACACGTACAACAGGGTATTATTCTTAATAAGGAAAGATATCTAAAGCAATTAACAGCTGTTGCTGTTCAGTTGCTAAGTCTTGTCTGACTTTGTGACCACCAAAAAAATGCAACATGAGTACAAAATTCACAGAAGGTAAATAAAACACATCCATGATCCTAAGAAAAAACAAAATAGAATATGCACTCCCAGCACTGTAAAAGATGAAAAAAGTGGCATGTCTGCAAAGACGTGGTAGCACAGATGGCTCACAGTGCTGGGGCCACAGGTCTTCCAAAGGACAAGTGAGACACGTGTCAGGAGCCCTGGGCAGGGCAGCGACACCGTGGGACTTCATCTCACAGTCAGACAGCCGGGCAAGTGTTTCTGAGTACGTTACAGTCAACAGTATTTAAAACATCGAAAAACTGTGAATATCCTATAGGTTTAAAATAGGTAAATTACATAACTACTATATAGTCATTAAAATTGTTTTTCTGAGGAATATTTAATGAAATATGAAAAGGCTCATGACATTAAATGAAAACCGGGTCACAAGACGACAGGCAGTATGATCCCAGGTTTCCAATAAACGCACAGAGAAAAGGCCTGAAGCAAACACAGGAAGCTGTACACAGGGAACCTTGTTACTGTGCCTCCTGCACTTTTTACACTCAGTCTCTCGTTTTCTACAAGAGTGTAGAAATTATTTAGGACACAGAACAACCCCTTCCCAAATAAGCTGGGGAAATCATCCAGTATTACATGTTCTACAATGATCTAATTTTTATTAACTTTTTTAATAGAGATCACATAGTAGTGGGAGTAAATTCTAAAATTCAAATGTTAAAAGTACCAAGAGGTTGCTATCATGTATAGATTTTACAGTGAGGCATTAAAATTGACTTTAAATAGATTAAGACATTTTGCTAAAATGGAAACAGGAATTTTTTAATTTTTTGTACGAGTATAGCTGATTTACAACATTGCCTTAGTTTCTGCTGTACAGCAAAGTGAATTAGTTACTGTTGTCATTTGGTAGCTAAGTCATGTCTGACTCTTTGGGACCCTATGGACTGTAGCCCTCCAAGCTCCTCTGTCCTCCGCCATCTCCTGAAGTTTGCTAAAATTCATGTCCATTGAGGTGATGACACTATTCCACCATCTCATCCCCTGATGCTTCCTCCTTTTGACTTCAGTCAGTTATACATATACACATATCCACACTTCAGTCTAGACTCCATTCCTATACAGGTCATTACAAACCACTGAATAGAGTTCCCTGTGCTATACACTAGGTTCCTATTAACTATCTTTTTTATATATTAAAGCAAAAAATTTAAAACTTAAGAAAATCATAAATGCCAAGGACTGCTGCAAAATCAGAGATTATGCATCATTTAGAAACACACATAAAGACACTGAGGTGAAATTCACACAAAATGAACAACTGTCAGTGCACAGCTGAGGGGTGCTCAGCATACTCACAGCGCCTGGCAACCACCATCTGGTTGACCACAGAGCACCCTCAACACCGGAGACAAAGCCCTGACCTCCATCCCAGCCACGCCGCACCCTCACGCTCCAGCCCCTGGCGACCATCAAGTGATTCTCTTTCTGTGGATCTATTTATTCTGGACATTTTACACAAATGGAATTATACAATTTTTTGTCTAGTTCAGTTCAGTCACTCAGTCGTGTCCGACTCTTTGTGACCCCATGAATCACAGCATGCCAGGCCTCCCTGTCCATCACCAACTCCCAGAGTTCACTCAAACTCACGTCCATCGAGTCGGTGATGCCATCCAGCCATCTCATCCTCCGTCATCCCCTTTTCTCCTGCCCCTAATCCCTCCCAGCATCAGGGTCTTTTCCAATGAGTCAACTCTTCACATGAGGTGGTTTGTCTAGTTAGTTGTTTTTAAAATACATTAATATTTATACTAAGCACGTAAGAAGTAATAACTTACTGGGATGATTTGAGAGAATAGCATTGAAACACGTATATCACCATATGTGAAATAGATGACCAGTCCAAGTTCGATGCATGAAACAGGGCACTCAAAGCCGGCGCACCGGGATGACCCAGAGGGATGGGATGGGGAGGGGGTGGGAAGGGGGTTTGGGACAGGGGGACACATGTACACCTGTGGCTGATTCATGTCAATGTATGGCAAAAAACACCACAATATTGTAAAGTAATTAGCCTCCAATTAAAATAAATTAATAAAAATAATAATTTAGTCACCTGATATTAAGAGTATCGTGAAAAAGCAAACTTGTAAGCTCAATCGCATACAAATAATTCTATTAAAAAATGAGCCAAGGATCTGAACAGACATTTTTCCAAGAAAGACACACAGATGGTTAGCAGACACATGAAAAGAGGCTCAACATCATTAATCATCAGAGAAATGCAAATCAAAACCTCACACCTGTTAGAATGGCCATGATGGGTATCAACAAAATGACAAGAGATGGCAAGTGCTGACAAGGACATGGCAAAAAGGGAATTCTTGTGCACTGCTGGTGGGAATGTAAACTAGTACAGACACTATGGAAAAAGAGCACAGAGGTTCCTTGAAAAATAAAAAACAGAATTTGATCACATGACCCAGCATTTCTATTCCTGCCTATCTTTCCAAAGAAAGTAAAAGCACTAGCCTGAACAGGAATACAACTCCCAGGGTCACTGAAGCACAACAGCCAAAACTCAGACGTAACCTAATGTCCATCGGTGGATGGAGGAACGGAGAAGAGGCGGCGTATGTACAAGGGTATATTACTCAGTCACAAACAGGAAAATGCTGCCACGCGTGACTACATGGATGACATGAGGGCATTATGCTAAGTGAGATTAAGTCAGAGAAAAGCAAATACTGTATCAACTCACCTACATGTAGAGTCTAAAAACACTGAACTCAAGATACAGATGACAGACAGGGGTGGGCAAAATGAGTGAAGGCAGTCAGCAGTACAGACATCCATTTATAAAATAAATAACTCCTGGGGATGAGATGGGCTTCCCTGATAGCTCAGAATCCACCTATAATGTAGGAAACCCCGGTTCAATTCCTGGGTCGGAAAGATCCCCTGGAGAAGGGATAGGCTACCCGCTCCAGTATTCTTGTGGCTCAACTGGTAAAGAATCTGCCTGCAATGAGGGAGACATGGGTTCAATCCCTGGGTTGGGAAGATCCCCTGGAGAAGGGAAAAGTGATGAGATGCGCAACATGGTGACCACAGTCAATAATACTGTGTTGTATGTAAACAGAGAGTAGATTTTTAAAGTTACTCATCACAAGAAAAAACTCCATGTGAGGTGACAGATATTAACTAGACCTCCTGGTGATCATTTTGCAAGGTATGCAATTATCAAATCATTATGTTGTACACTCAAAACTAACGTTACACACCAATTACACCTCAAACAAACAAAAAAAATGTCTGCAATTCCAAGAGCTCAACAACAACAAAACTCAGAGCAGAGTGCCCACAAAGGCTGAGAACAAGAAGCAAGGTCCAGGACCTACCTGTGTAACATGCTCCTGACCACCCCTGCTCACGGGGGCCCTTCTGTCCATTTTAATCCCTGCCTGTCCCCCAACCTGCCTTCTCCAGGCTCCCCCACCTCAGGTTGCTGGCTGCAAACACTGCTGCTCAGTGAGACACCACTTTGCCTCACACTTCCTATGCCTATTCTCTTTCACTATAATTAATGTTTTATAAATTCAGTAGTTCCCATTTGATGTGAATTCTCAAACAGTATCATTTTATATAAATTGCATCATACACATTTAGGAAAAAACATGTATGAAATGCACCAAGAGTGTTTTAAATTTCCATGCAACTTTCTAGGCAGTGTGCTACCCCATGGAAGGGACAAGACTGATGACCTGAAGTTACTTGCAGCAGGCAGTCTTTTAAACTGTCAACAGTTTAATTGTTCAAACTTCAATGGTTTAAAGAACCAGTAAAGTTAATAAAAAAATATACATATATATATGTTAATAGCAGTTAAAAAAATATCTTCACTATTTGCACTGCAACATTTTTTCTTCCAAAGGGGGTATGAAACAGCGCTTAGAAATCCTCAACAATACAAACAGAATCTGGCTGAAGCTCAGCCCAGAACTCCCCATCCACCCACCCCCACCCCCACCCCCATCAACTCCAGCAGCACAAGGAGGACCCGAACTCCCTGGCCACAGGTGTGCCCAGAGCCTCCTGACAAAAAAAAGCACTGGAACAGAGTTTCAGAGGTCAGCACAGCGACCCTTTGCTGGTATTTCCCCCGGAGTCATAATCAAGACTTTCTGGGGCAAGAAGACTGGACTCCTGGGAGACCAGAAAACCTGCCAATAAGGCTTTAAAGACCTAAAGATTTTTTCGGCTATTTAAACAGAAGCACAAAACTCATGCCACACCAGAGGCTTTCTTCAACATACTCAGTACTGTAACAGACATCAAGAACCTCTTCAATATCAAGAAGAGCGGAATAAACAAACAACACTGCAAGGAAGAGCCAAAACCTTGAGTGTTTAAAGCTAAGCTTTTGCTGGCAGCCAATGAAGAACCTTCCTGTCTGTCTGTATTCAGGTTACTGTGCAAGCTGAGATGTAAAACAGGACATTTAGGGCTCAGCCCAGGGCAGTGAGCAGAGATGGGAACGAGCTTTCAAACTGTCCAGGTAAACAGACAGCGGGAGCCCATCCAGGCCAATGAGGCAGAAAACCAGTTGAGAACCATGGCTGGACAGCTGACTGAGGCCACTCCAAAGCCAGGGACCCAAAGGAAGAGGAGACCTGGGAGATCAGGCAGTTAGGCAGAAGAGAACCCTGCACGGGACCGAAGAGACTTGTTCGTATACCTCCAACACCAATGTATTTACGAGCTGAAGAAAAAAAGAGGATGAGTCCAAATACACTGTAAACACAGAAATTCATGAAGGAGCATTTCCCTCTTCAGGGCTCAAGCCAGACAGACAACCGGCTGTGACATCAATGACTACAAGGCCGGGGGGTCCACACTGGCACAGGCCATCAGACACAGCCTGCAGAAGTGTTTTCTGACCACGCACTGCCTCAAAAGCCAGTGGAACATCTGTGCTAGGAGTCAAGGGGCTGAAAACCAGAGCAAGTCTGGAGTAGAGGAGGGTGCCCCTCACTCCTGCCCCACACTCTCCTAGTTCAACACCCTCAGCTTCCCCCCTCCCGTGCAGTCCAGGTCTCTCAGACCTCTTAGCAAATGGAAACAGCCGTTTAAACTCATTGACTGCTCTAAACTACTTGACAGACAGACCAGAGGGCTCCAGCGCGGGCTCCCAGCAGGCTCCACTCCTTGCAATCTTGCTGGTGCCCTTCATGGAACTGGCATTTACATCACTGAGCAAGGAGTGAATTTAAATTCATCCAGAATGGGGCTGTAAGATACCTGTATGTCAATGGTAGCCAAGCCAATTCTTTCTTCGTTTTATAACTATTTGGAAATTATCATTTCTTAAAGTTTTAGTGAATAAATCTGAATAGTTCTGGAGCCTCTGATGGGATCCCTGTGTGAAAACTCCCCTAATTACTGGTCTGCTAAGCTTCTTTGCTGCATAATGCCGATTCTGATTTTTGTGCATAATCACCCCATTTAACTAAAGCTTGCATATTTAAAGTACTGGACAACTTTCAAAATATCAAATCTGTTATTCGATCCTTTAGTTTCTAATGTCTTGAAAATTGCACTTAAGATTTAAGTTCCTCTCTCGCAAAGAATCAACTCCTGATATTTTCTGTATCAAAACCACTTGTTTTATGCTTGTAAATTTTTCCCCTTAACTCCCTAATCTAAAGTCTTTTCAGTTAAAAAGGCAGAAATTACAAAAGAGTTTAAGCAGGTTAGGAACATGCCTTACAGATGATTCAAGGTGCTGTCATTAATCATACAATCTCTATTTAGTTACTCTAAGAAAACTAGATTCCATATCTCGAGTCCTGGACAAAAATGGTCACAGTGGGCTGTGGACGACAAGATCCAAGAGGAATCATCATTACCAGGACAAAGAACACCAATGAGGAGACGCTCAATGAAAACGCAATTCCTGAAGCCCTGAAGTCAGACCTTCTACGATTCACCCCAAAGCACTGATCTGCTCAATAGTTACACATATCACCGAACGCACAGCATATCACTGTCACTGTATCTGTGCTGCAGCAGGAACTCGTAACACTTTCTCCCCAGGTTTCAGGGCAGCACTGGCATTCTTATGTTTTCTGTTAACAACCATTAAGAATCTGAAGCATCAATTTTATCGAAACTGGATGGTTATCAGGCATTGACCACAGAACAGGCACGCCACAGAGTCACCTGGAGGTTACGGTGACAAGGAAGATGTGGCTCATGACCTGGAGCTGCCTCCACAACTCCAGATGAAACTTAGGATGAGCAGACACCTTGTGGGGGAAACCTCAGGCTAAGACAGTCCAGGGAGAGCACACAGAAACAACTCCAGAAGGGCTTCTGAGAGCCTCGGAACAGGCAAGAGCAGACGGGATGCACGGGAAGAGGCCAGGACTGGAGTGCCGGGAGGTTAGAGGAGGAACTGAGGGAGCAAGAAGGACAACCCTCAGACAGGTCTGAACTCTGAGAGGGAGACCACCAGATGAGTTTTCTAAAAGGGGGAAAGCAGCAGCAGCATATGCACAAGGAGAGGTACGCAAAGAGCGCTCTGCCGAGACACACCTGGGGTCCAGGAACCATGAGGGTGGGGAGCATGAGGGCTAAACCCCAGGACCCACAGTAAGTAAAGTGGAGGCTCGAGGTCCTACTCTTGGGGCCCGGAGGAAAGCAGGCCTGCTCAGCAGAGCGAGGGGCCGAGCATGTCTCTGAGGAAGGCACCCTGCCCAGAGCAGCTTCACACTACGTGGGCCCATGTGCGCACCTTCTGGGCGATCATGCTGCAGATCTCAGGCAGGAAGTCCTCGCTGAGCAGTTTGTAGAGCTGGCGCTCTCGTACAGAGGTCCTCTCCCGGAAACTCTCGGTGACCTGTCTCCACTCCTGCTCAGTCTGGCACAGGAGCCACCAGGAGCCTTGCCCTGGTCCCTGGGACCCTAGAAGAGAAAGTCATGGTCAGGAAATAGGCCCCATGGATCTCCTTCTCCTCTCTGCCCTCAGGTTCACTGGCACCCTGGGTTACCCTTTAAGGCTGATAATGTATACTTCAGATGTTCTGGCTACTCTCCTGTTCACAACTAAGAGCTATGAAGGCAATACAAACACAACTATGGTGACCTTCAGACTCTAATAACCTAGAAATGTTCCGATGCATCTGCTTTTCTACATAAATGTCTTTGAGCTTCAGGAGTGTTCCTTGTTACATTGAGATACTGTAAATTGCTTTTTCTCCTCAAATGTTTGTATTGTATTACAGATTGCATAAAAAGTCTACATAAGAACACAGTACACGTCCTTATGTTGTAAAGTATTTCACGTTAAAAGAAGGCTCTTGACAAGCTTTGCATTCATCCCAATGTTAGGAGCCTATTACACTGGGCCTGGGAAGCGGCTCAAGTGAAGTGACCTGGTCCTGATCTCGAGGGATTTTAAGGAGAGATGGACACAGGGAGACAATGTGTGAGGGGCAAGGAGGCTGGTGGGAAGACTACTGCAACGGTCCCAGCAGTCTGCACCAGACTCTGGAAGGTGACGTAAGCCCTCCAACCCCTACGAAGGCTGTTACCGTTTCTTGTCTGCAACTCAGATGCTGAGGAGTTCTCTTCCTGCTTGTCACTAGAACAAAGGAAAGGGGTCACCATTAAAACAAAAACACGGCCAAAATTTTCTGTGCTTCCCTAGAAGGAAGGAACACTGGCTTCCTATTAATACCAGAAGTGTTTGTGTGTGTGTTTGCATGTAATATACATTGGCTTACTATTAATACTAGGAGAGAGAAAATGTGTGTGCGTATAAGGCACAATGCCTTACTATTAGTATCAGAAAAGAGCGAGTGTGTGTGTATAAGGCACAGAGGCTTACTATTAACACCAGGAGAGAATGTGTGTGTGTCTCTGACACGTCAGCAGAGCAAGGTCAGGAACATGGAGGCGGGCAAGTTGGCACAGAGAGGGGGAGGACAACACACAGGAATACGGCACCACTGCCCAGGAATGGAGGAGCTCAGTGTCGACACTGAAAGGCCAAGGAAAGGGCTTGCTACCCGACCGAGGGCTGCACTGAGCAGAAGACTGTTGAACTAACCCCCACAGCAGGTTGAAGTGAGCAACACAGGTTCTGAGGTTGCCCACCCCCGCTCAAGGCATGCCGCCTTGACCTCAGCAAAGTCAACGAAATTCCCTGGAAAACAGGACCGTTAATGATATAAGATACAAACACACTCAGCGTTACGTGACCAATAGTGCTGTCTCCCTAGACCATGAAGGGCATGCTCTGGATGTTCTAGCCCTGTACAGCCTCCTGGAAGAATGGCAATGCCTCGCATCGTTGCTGCCGACAAAGGCAGCCACAGGCCGCACTCACCCACTAGGCTGAAGCATGGCTGGTGTGACTGAGGAACTGAACTTTAAACTTTATTAAAAAAAAAAAAAAAAAAAACCATTAAAAATTATTTTAGGGACTGAACTTTCTCTTCATTTATTTTCCCCCTTCTACATATATCTTACTGTGTTTCTTTTTCATCATTCTTTAAAAAAAAAACAACTTTTAACTGAGGTATAGTTTCAGGTGTACAACAAATGCAGTGAGCACAATTTTTAAAGATTACACTCCATATACAGTTATTATAAAACACTGGCACATCTCTGTGACATACTCATTTCTACCTCTGCCCCCTAGCTCACCCCTCCCCCTTCTGTTTCCCCACTGCTCATTCCCAGTTTGTTCTCTGTATCTGCTTTGTTACATTCACTAGTTTTACTTTTTAGATTTCACAAAATTTTATTTAATTTAAAAATACTTCAATACTGCACTGGATTCAGAACGCTACAGAATAAAGTCACCAGCAGAGGGCAGCACAGGAGCACTGGGCTTGTGAGGTGAGGACACTCCTCTGTGGCTCTCTGATTCTGGGGCTCAAGGGAACCAAAGATGAATGTACAGAACAGCTTGCTGGATTTACATGGACGTGTAGGCTGCTAACAAAACCCAGAAACTGATGTCTTGTGTATAAAACACAATGACAGGACTATTTCTCACAAATTCTGGTGGGAGGAAAGCTTGCATTCTATGGTCAAAATTTCAGAAAAGTTAAGTGGAACACTGATTGTTAAAACAAAAAAACCAAATTCTGATTGACTGATTCATAATCAGATCCCTAAAAACATTTATTAGCAGTTAATAAGCAACACAGTGAAATCTGGTCCACTTCAGGCATTTAGCTTCTTATTTAAGCAGTTCTAACAATAAGGAATGATACTAAAGCTGAAACTCCAGTACTTTGGCCACCTCATGCGAAGAGCTGACTCACTGGAAAAGACTCTGATGCTGGGAGGGATTGGGGGCAGGAGGAGAGGGGGACGACAGAGGATGAGATGGCTGGATGCCATCACTGACTCGATGGACGTAGGTCTGAGTGAACTCCGGGAGTTGGTGATGGACAGGGAGGCCTGGCATGCTGCGATTCATGGGGTCGCAAAGAGTCGGACACGACTGAGCAACTGAAGTGAACTGAACAATAAACCAGAGAACAAGGAAGCAGTTTGCCCTGTGTTATTAGAATTTTTAAGACTGTGACTTAACTTCCGTAAGTGAATAATTATATATCTGATCCTTAAGTAAAAGGTATCAAAGTATTTTTACACAGTACAGGTCAGACCCTCAAAACTCTTATATTGAGATTCACATGGTGGATATTCCCAAAAGACAACGACATACTAAAATAAAATTTCCTGGGACTTCCCTAATGGTCCAGTGCTCAAGATTCTGAGCTTCCACTGCAGGAGATCCCTGGTTGGGAAACTAAAATCCTGCCTGCATGAAGCACACTGTGGCCAAACAATTAAAATTTTCCCAAAATATAACAATCTTTTTCTTTGCTAAAATTAAATACCAAATAAACACTTAAAAATGTTTAAGGTCTCATCTTAACAAAATGAGTTCTAAACACAATAAAGCACAGTTAACTACTGAAGTCTTCTTACCAGGAAAGAACTCCTAGACTCACAGTATTAACTCACTGCACCTCCTGTGTAGAAATCGGGGGCAAAGGGATCTGAAGGGCACTTCCTGTGAGCAGGTGCCTTCCACTGCCAGAGCCCCCACTGCCCAGGGGGAGGGCTCCCAGACAGCTGGTAACTTGAGAGGGTCTGGGGCCGGGAACCCCAAGGACTCCAGTGCACACCCACGTCCTCCCCGAGACACAGAGAGCAAGCACGGAGCGAGCCCTTCCAGCATAAGGGTTTGGGTTAGGGACCTTCACACACTAAGATTTTCTCACCTCATGAAAGTTTCCTCCTGTAGTTTTTTCCGTTTTGGGGGTCTTCCTCTTCTTTTACCTGTTTTCCCAGGAACACTTGAGACATTTTTTTGTCCTTCACTTTCCCTAAGAAATAGTACATTAAACAGAAATGTCAGTCGTCTGGCCACAAGGTTACTAAATAGGACAAAGGCAGCAGTTACAGGGACAGGACAGGGCAACCTCACGTCTTCCGTTATTATTAATAAAACGTGGAACCAAGGAAATGGACGTCTCCCACACGAACATCTGGGCTGGTAAAGAATCTACCTGCAATGCGGGAGACTGGGTTTGATCCCTGGGTTGGGAAGGGAAAGGCTACCCACTCCAGTATCCTGGCCTGGAGAATTCCGTGGACTGTACAGTCCATGGGGCCACAGAGACATGACTAAGAGACCTTCACTTTTCAGGCTTCCCTAACAGCAAAGGGCCCAGCAACCTGAAGTGCGGGGAAGATGGCAGCACAGCTCGGGGACGCTGCCCGAGGCCTCTTTCTTGCCAAGACCCCAGGTAGGATGGGGTTCTCCAGAACCCACTCTGCCACAGGGAAGGCCCAGGGCGCACTGGTGCTGCCAAGAACTGGCCCCAGCATCAGCCCAGGGAGCAGGGCTGGAGAGTGAGTCCTCTGTGCTTCTGTGTGGCGCGCCTCCTCGCAGGCATGCTGCGACATGCGCTCCCTCCTCCACAAGAGAAGCTAAACTGTGCAGGGGAATTCGGAGGCACTGGGCGTTAACGACGGTGGCGACGGCAACACGACCTCCAGGAAGGTACCTGCTCAGAGCAAGCTCTCCATGGGACCCCCCTTGTGCCGGGTCCTCCTTGTACATTCGCGTTCCGTAAAAATACCAGTAGAGGGCCCCCGAGCTGTCCTCGCCCAGCGGCTCCACGCGGAGACTGTCTGCATCCAGGCCCTGCGCAGGTCAGGGAAAGAGGTTTGGGCAACAACAGAAAACGGAAACAAGGATTTGAAATATATTCTCACAGATCCCTCACATTACAATGGCCAAACACCTGGGGTAATTCTCATTCTGGGTCCAGACATATCGGACCAGGATAAGGCTCCTGCTCCAAGAATAGGATGTGGAAATATTTTAAACCCTCCCCATCACTGCCCCTGTGTTGCCAAAAACAGAGAAAGCCACAAGAATTCTGATGAACTTGTGACACATCTGGCTTGGAACCACACGAGGAGAGACAAGCCCCACAGGAGAGTCAGTGCTGTGGCAGCTTCAACCCACACGATGCTGGGCCACCAGCCGGCCCAGCCCAGCGCTCCCCACTGACCAGCATCACCTCACTGCCGCCCCTGGTGACTGAGACCAAGGCCTTGGTGAAGGCCGGGCTGAGCTGGGCTACAGAGCTCACCACAGTTCCCACCCAAGCCCACAGGCACCCCCGACCTCCCAATGAGGGCAGGATCAGGTGAGGGAGAGGTGGCCAGAGCCCCGCCCAGCACACTTCTGCCGCGTGCATGCAGCGTGTGGTGGGAATGGGGTCAAGTCCTTGGGAGGTGTCATAAATCTTAATTATGCCAAGTCAAATTTCAGATCTCAGGAAATAACATTCAGTGACTAATGTAACCCTAATTCTGGCTGATGACAGAGCGGACGGGAGCCTACGACTGTTCCCATGGCAGCAGGGACCCGGGATATGGAAAGGGGAACACACCAAAGCGGCCAGCACAACCCAGAGCCGGCTTCCCTGAACCACAGCTCCAGGGAGGATGCCTGTCAGTCACGCACCTTGAGGAGGTCGAAGACGTCGTCTGCGTCCAGCCGGTAGTCACAAAGGCGGTGGAGAATCTCCACCCGGGTGCGCAGGGGCAGGTCCTGGAAGCTGGCCTCCCGCAGAGGGTTGGGCTTCCCCTCCTCCAGCTCCCAGCGGTAGTTGATGATGTCCTCCAGGTAGCTGTGGAAGGTCTGAGGCCTAGCCAGTGGCCCAGACACAAAGGTGTGTGAATACCACACAGAGTATTGGGGGGTGGGGGCAGGGGGTACTGGGGGCTGATACATCTTCAACAGTAGCAGAACTGAAAGCCCCTGGAAGGGCCTGCGAGGCCCTTGAGGAAACGCTTGTTACTGCACCATCTCCTTGGAGCTGACAGTGTCAAGTCCCAAAGATTACCAATATTTAAGAAAGCTTCTCACAGAAGGGGTTGTTCTGCACGTTCAGCCACATGCAGCACATTGTGCGGCAGCGGCTGCACGTGTGCAGCGGCAGACACCGAAAGAGGCCGTGTCGACTGTCACCTGTACAGGCAGACGCTATGGAGCTCAAGAGGCATTCAGTTTACATAGGCAGACTCTACAGACCTCAGGGGGCATTTAGTTCAAAGTCAGGTCCGTGACTTAAGAGGGCAAACAGCAAAGAAGGCTAGGGTCTGCCTGGTTTAATCCATTCATGTTTCATGTTCTGATGCAAAGGTAGAAAACCTCCTCCAGAACACAAGCATGAACAAGCAAGAACACAGAACACATTCATGTGCTATTACATGTAACCCTGTAGGCATGATACAAAATACTATCTTCTAAACTTGAGAGGTTTTTCTGCAGGAAACATTTAAAACAGTTCAATGACAACTTAAATTTCTGACTAGTACCTAAATGTGCCTTGTATATAACAGTGTGCTATGCATGCCCGCGTGCTTAGCCATGTCTGACTCTTTGCAACCCTATGGACTATAGCCTGCCAGGCTCCTCTGTCTATGGGATTCTCCAGGCAAAAATACTGGAGCGGTTGCCAAGTTTCCTTCTCCAGGGATCTTCCTGACTCAGGGACTGAACCTGCATCTCCTGTGTTTCCTGCACTGCAGGTGGGTTCTTTCCCCACTGAGCCATCAGGAAAGCCCTGGTATGTAACAAAGTGATGTTTCATTGTTAGATAGTTACGCTGTATCTCAACTATTAAAGAATCTGGATACAATTTCACCTAATGCTTGATTTAAAAACATTTTTCTCACTAAAGGACAGCTCCAAAGGAATTATGTAGGTCAATATTTTTAAAAGAGGCAGTTACCATGTTATTTTATAATCTATGGTAGTTACAGCTGTAGAAAAAGTCAGAAGAAATACTCTTAGAAAAAATCAAAGGGCCTTAGGCAACCAAGAAATGAAACATTTTGCTCTTTCAAAGACAGAGGAACTTCATTTCCATCCCACTGATACCTCAAACTAGCATAGAGTGAATGTGGGTAGCTCATCAAAATCCATCATGACACCTGGGAACAGGGCTCTCAGCCCAGGGACCCGAGGGAGCCCTGCCTGCAGCACCTGCCGCTCTTACAAACTGAGGCCACCAGTGCAGGGCGCTTGTTCTGGATGGTTATCACCAATCCTTTCAATAGAACAAAAAGACTGAAGCACATGGTCCATGTCCATGTTCCTTCTTGTCTGAAAGAAGTTCTAAATGCTAATTCCCCTTCCCCTCTCCTTAAAATAGCTTGCAAGAGACAGACATAACTATCTCTCCACACTCCAGGGTGAGCATCTCAGAACCCCAGCAGAGAACTGCTCGTTTTGCTTTCCGCAGAACAAGCTTCCACCAGGAGACCCACGTGACGTGGGAGGTGTGGCCAAGCAGGGAAACAACCTTCCTGAGATCACCTGAGTAAAAGGAAGACTGCTGTGTCAGTTCGGAGACGTGAAAGGGTATCTGCAGTCCACGTGCAGGCAGCAGTGAGGACCTGGCATCCCAGTGCCATGTAGAGACGAAACAGAAAAATTCAGTTCAGTTCAGTCACTCAGTCATGTCCGACTCTGCAACCCCATGGACTGCAGCACGCTAGGCTTCCCTGTCCATCACCAACTCCTGGAGTTTACTCAAACTCATCTCCATTGAGTCGGTGATGCCATCCAACCATCTCATCCTCTGTCATCCCCTTCTCTTCCTGCCTGCAATCTTACCCATCATCAGGGTCTTTTAAAATGAGTCAGTTCTTCGCATCAGGTGGCCAAAGTATTGGAGTTTCAATTTCAGCATCAGTCCTTCCAATGAATATTCAGGGCTGATTTCCTTTAGGATGGACTGGCTAGATCTCTTTGCTGTCCTACACTACAGTTCAAAAGCATCAATTCTTCAGTGTTCAGCTTTCTTTATGGTCCAACTCTCACATCCACAAATAGAGAGACTAACTTTTGGTAATTCCTAAAAGGCCCCACAAGAACATTTGAAAAGTACTTATTCATAAAGATCATAAAACAATTCAGCCCAAAACCACTAAACCAATGCCTCTTTTGTAGGACTATATGGTACCTGCCATGTCTTGAAATCAATTAAGAAATCATGACAAGTAAAAAATCATGACAATTTCAAACTCAAGGAAAATATGACTAAGATATAAAACATTTTAACAGGGAAATACATATATAACAGATGTTGTGTATATGAATGCTTATGTTAGGTAAAAAAGAAGAGTATTAAAAGTCATCTAGAAATGTTTGAAAAGCTACTTGGAAATCTTTGTCTTTAAAAAGATAAAGAACTGTCTTTAGTGGAAACCAGATGGGACCTTAATTAAATATTATTTGTATGAATTGGAAGTCTGGAGTGTCAAGTTTAAGGTGAGAAATGGTACAGTAAGAATTCTAAACAGCTTCTGATAATTAAAGATGCACCCTGCTACCCCAGAATCACTCTCTCTCACACATACGTACACATACGTACACATACACACACACACACACACACACACACACACAGATACATACATGCACCCACAAAGTCTATAAGAAATAAAGTGAAATACTTAAAAAAGAAACCATTGAAGGACAAAGGAAGGAAAAAAAAATAAGAAGGAAACAGGTGAAGAGACACTTATTAGTCATTCAGGGAATGCAAATCAAAACCCATTAAGGTACCATGCCACACCCACCAGGAAGGCTAAAATTAGAGAGACAGGTAAGAACAAGTGCTAACTGCTTATTAACTCCGAGAAAGGGGAATGCTCGTACACTTAGTGGGAATATGAAACGATGCAGTTGCTTTGCAAATATTTGGCGGGTTGCTCAAAACTTAAACGGAATTACCGTATGACCCAACCATTCCACTCTTGGGTACACAGGCAAGAGAAACGCAACTTACATGCACACAAAAGCAAGTGCACTGACGCTCACACAGCAGCGCGCTTCATAATGGTCAGCAACTGAAACAGCGCCATGTCCATGAGCTGACAGAGAGATGAAACATGCAACAGAGCATTTTCTGACCATGAAATGAATGAGTCCTTGATTCATGACACAATGTGTTTGAAAACATGCTAAATAAAACGAGCCTAATACCTACATGTATGTATTCCACCTACAGAAGCACCTAGAATAGTAAATGAACAACGTGCACAGAAAGCCCATTAGTTAGTGGGACTGGTGACTGCAGGGAGTGAGGAGCGACAGCTCATGGGTGTGAGGTGTCTCATGAGGCTGATAAAACGTTCTGGAATTCAACAGTAGTGATGACTATACAATCCGTGAAATATTCTGAACACCCGCCCATGAGGTAGGCATTGAAAAACCCCAGAGACACAAGTCGAAAACCAACCATACCAATAATTATACTAAATGTAAGTGAATTAACAGTCAAACACTACTTAGTAGTAAATTTATAGCTTTGAAATGCCTATATTGAAAAGAAAAAAGGCTCATAACCAGTACTATAATTTAAGAAGAAAGAAAAAGAAGGGTAGGCCAAAGTAAACAGAAGAAATAATAAAGATAAATCAATAAAACAAAAAAGATTTTAAAAAGAAAACGAACAGTAGGTAAGGTTAAAAGTTGGTTCCTTAGTAAACATTTTAAAAGTTGATAAACCTGTACAAAGAATCAACTTCTAGAGGGAAAGAGAGACAGAACAGACACAACATCGGGAATGAAAATGGAAACACCACTGTAGATCCTACAGATATTAAGAGGATAACAGAATGTTATGAATAGCACTACAGAAATAAATTTAAAAACTGAAACAGACAAATTCCTTGAAAAATGCCAAAATGACTTACCAAAGTCATGGCTTAAGAAACAGACCATCCAGAAGATAGAGGAACCCTCCTACACTGTTGGTGGCGATGTAAATGCGTACAGCCACTATGCAGAACAGTTTGGAGGTTTCTCAATAAACAGAGAATGGTGCTAGCGTATGATCCAGCAGTCCCATTCCTGGTATATATCCACACAAAACTATAATTCAAAAAGATACATGCACCCCTTATGTTCACAGCAGCACTATTCATAATAGCTAAGACATGGAAGCAACATAGATTTTCATCAACAGATGACTGGATAAAGATGTGGTACATATAAACAGTGGAATGTTACTCAAGCATAAAAAGAATGAAATAACGCCACTTGCAGCAACACAGATGGACCTAGAGATGACCACACTGAGTGAAGAGACAGACACCATACGATATCACTTATATGTGAAATCTAAATATGACACAGACTTACCTATGAAACAAACTCACAGACACAGAAAACAGGTATTTGGTTGCCAAAGAAAGGGGGTGTGGGGGGAGTGATGGATTGGGAGTCTGGGATTAGCAGATGCAAACTGGTATATACAGAATGGATAAACAACAAGGCCTGTTGTACAGCACAGGGAACTATATTCAATATCCTGTGATAAACCACAGGAAAAATGGAAAAGAATATGAAAAAGGATATATATGTATGATTGAATCACTCTGTTGTACAGTTGAAATTAGTGCAATACTATACTTAAATAAATTTTTTTTTTAAAAAGGCGGTGGTCCAGTGGTTAAGATTCTACCTTCCACTGCAGGGGCTGCAGGTGTGATCCCTGATCAGGGAACTAAGACCCCACATGCTGGCTGGTGTGGCCAAAAATTAAAATTAAAAAAAACTTTTTTAAGAAATAAAACACCCAAATAGCCTTAATCTATTAAAGAAACTGAATCAATAATACTCACATAAAACCTTGCACAAAGAAAACTACAAACCCAAAGGCTTTCAGTGGTGAACTGTTCAAAAGAAATTACACAGACTTTTTCAGAAACCAGAGAAGGGAAATGCTTCTCAACCCATCTGCCAAACCTGACAAAGATTTCTAAGCAAATAAAAGTACAGGCCAATATTCTTCATCACCGTCCTCAAAACAGCAGCAAATTGAATTCAGCAAGAGACAAAAGGGACAGCACTTCATCACACTTCATGGTGAAAGGCTGTATACTTCCCCCAAGATCAGGAACAACACCAGAGTTGTGGCCAGCACAGTGTCAAGACAAGAGAAGGAAGCTCTTGGGACAGAGGCTGAAGCAGAAGCAGACAACAGAAACTCCTCAGTTATCTTCAAGACCAATGAACCAAGAAGCGGGTTCAGGAAGCATCAGGAATAAGGTCAACATAAAAAGATCAACTGTATTTTACATATACTGGCAACAAGTAGCTGGAAAATATAACAGCTCAAGCACAAATGGAAAGATGCATAATATCTTTACACTGAAACCATACAATATTCCTGAAATTAAAGCAGATAAACAAATGGTGAGATACGTATCATGGTCAAGGACTGGGGAATTCAACATCGGTCGGTGTCCATTTTCTGTAGCAGGCCTTTTTTGGGGGGTGGCAGGGCTGACAACTTGATTTTTAAATTTGTATGCTAAGAACCCAGAATAGTCAAAACACTTAAAAAGCAAAACTAAAATATAAAAAAGGTGGAGAACACTCTCAATTTCAAGACAATCTGATACTTGAATAGACTGAACATACATGAAACTCATAAGTAAAAAATGTGGACCCTGACCTTCTGCTTCACACCATAGACAAATACTAACTCAAAATGCATCATAATAACTGCAAAAAGTTGAAACTATAAAACTAAGAGAAAACCTCAAAGAAAATCTATTGACATTAAAGGTATGTCCTGATTTGGAAATATTAATAACACCCCAGAAAAAACTGATAGATTAGACTTCAACAAAATTAAAACTTATCATTCTTTAAAAGACAGTGTCAAACAAACAGGTAAGCTACACATCAGGAAAAAACAGTCATAGCCTGTTATTTACCTCGTCATCAGGGGAATGCAAACTGAAACCACAATGAGTTACCACATTACACGCAACAGAATCAGTAAAATGAAAACCTGGGTAAAATTAAAAATAATAAATGTTGGCAAAGATATGGAGCAACCACAGTGGTCAAGAAAACAAGTCTGGCAGTTTCTTAACATCAAACACACTCTCCTATGGGACCCAGCAATTCCCAAGAAAATGAAGAGACATTCACAAAAACTTGTGCAGATGCTTCCAGCTGCTTCATTCCTTACAGCCCCACTGGAGGCAGCACACAAGTCCACCAGTTAGTAGACAGAACACTTGAGTCATTTTTGCACTGGATACAACTGAGACTCCTCCCTCAAGGAACAAAGCACTGACGTGGACGGCAGCATCAGCGAGCGCCACGCACTCTGGGCTTCCCGAAAGACGCGGACACGCCGAGTGATCCCAACCAGAAGCAGCTCTGCAGTAAGGCCAAACAACCTCATCCACAGGGACCAGCCCACTGTATAGGACACGGCAGGTTTCCCTGGGAGGGTGGGGGTTCATCCACAGGGACCAGACCACCGTATTATAGGACACGGCAGGTTTCTCTGGGAGGGTGGGGGTTAGATTTAGTGCAAAGGGGGCACTTTCTGGGGAGATGGAAATGTCGTATTATCTTGAACAGCATGCTGACCGAGTTCATGGAATCAGAAACAAGAACCTATTTTTCTAAAAACGGACAGGCAAACTATGACCCATGGACCAAATCTGGCCTGAGTGTCTATCTTTAGACTGTAAGCTAAGAATGTAAAAATCATTCTTTTTTAAAAGTTGGGAGAAAAATGAAATCAAAAGAATATTTCATGACATATGAAAATAATATAGAATTCAAATTCCACTGTCCATAAAACTCTAAAAAAACAGCCACAGGGACTTCCCTGGTGATCCAATGGCTAAGATTCGCGCTCCCAATGCAGGGGACCTGGGTTCAATCCCTGGTTAGGGAAGTAGATCCCATATGCCACAACAGAGACACGGCACAGCTTGCGAGTTAACTACCTAGCTAGCTACTTAAATAAATGAGTAAATTAAAAACACCCACATCCAGTATCAGCCATGAAGCATTGCTCTCCCCACTACTAAAAGCTCCAGACTGCTCTAAGGATGTCATAAATAATTTAATTTAATCTAAGTCAATATTATTATTAACAAATAAATTTAGTAATGGGTATGCTTATCATTCCCATTTCACAGGTGAGGCAAGTAATACAGAAAGAGATAATGAACTGTCTTCTCTCTCTATAGTTACTAGGCTGTACCCGACTCTAGCAACCCCATGGACTGTAGCTTGCCAGGCTCCTCCATCAGTGGGAATCTCCAGGCAACAATATTGGAGTAGGTTGCCGTTTCCTTCTCTGGGGGATCTTCCCGACCCAGGAATCAAACCTGGATCTCCTGCATTGCAGGCAGATTCTTTACCAACTGAGTTACGAGGGAAGCCCTTTCTTAGCTCCACGTAATAGCTAAGTCTTAGAAGCAGGAAAGAAAAGCATTCATTTGTACAAAATCCTCTTTATTTAGGGTGGGATGAAAAGAAAGCCTCTGAGAATACTGAGCACAAATTCACTCTAAATGCACGTGGATACCACTGGAGAGACAGAGTAACGATCACTTTGGGCAGTTCCTTTCAGTGGAAAAAGTAAAATTCACTGCGATGCTTCCTTGTCTGAGTGATCACTGCACACAAGTGTATTCAGTTTGCATAAATTCACTACACTGCAGAGTAAGGAACATGCCTTTTCTGTGTATTACTACAGATCATCATCAACAAGTTTTTAGAAGGGTGAAGCCTCACTCCAGACTAGTTAATTCAACTTGGTCAACCAGATCTCACACTTAACTTCACCATTCAGAAATGTTTTTGTTTCAGTATACTCATCTATTTTTTTCTAACACAAACACTTTATGTTTTCTGAAATGCTGTGACATATCACAGGTATGCTCTGACGAAGGCTAGAACCAACACTTGCCTCCCTGGACCAGCAGAGAACAGCAGGACCAATGCCGCGCCACACCACCGCGCAGGACACGGTGATGATGAGCGCTGAGGGCACGAGGGGCTGAAGGCTCCCCGCTCCTTCTGTCCTTCAGAGACTCGCAGCTTCCTTCAACAGCAGAAAAGTCACCGAAGCAGTGCTGGCAAAAAGGGAAAACTCTCTGCTCTCGGTTACACCACCACCTGAAATTTCAGGACATTTGACCAGGCTCATTTGTTTGTTTGTTTTTTAAAATAAATTAACATCTGATTTCAAAAGAAATTGTTTAGGAGTAACTGATACAGTGCTGTCATGAGGAAGAAGCTAATGTTAAGAGGCTGGGCGCCAGCACACAGCTGCAAGAGACAGAACCCATGAGGAGGCAGCTCTGCAAACATAAACAAGTATTTCTTGTGCTTGATCATCGCCAACACACCTGTGAAGACAAGGCCTAAGTATGAAAGAGGAAATTCCAGTACAGATTTCAAATGTGCACGATCATCTAGGAAAGGTGAGCTGGACATCTTGCCAGGCTGTAGGCACTGGGTCATCACCTTCACACCCTCACAGGCCTTTGTGCTGTGTTCGCCTCGCCCCTCAGGCCTCATCCATTCACTCACTCCTTCCTGGTCTCCGGTGCTCCCTACCCTGGGGACCACACCTCCAAACTTGTCACCCAGCCTACAAGGCCTACTGGGCTCCCACTCCTGCTGTGCTGTGGCCACTGGATTCCTTGAGTGGCTGAGCGTTCAGAGACGAGTGGGGAAAGAAGGTGGTGGTGGGCTACGCAAGCCCCACACGTGCACAATGACACCAGCCAAGGCGATAAGAGCCCCCAGCTGGGGCTGGGCCCTGTCTTCCCTCCAGCTGAGAGGTGTCTTAGATGATTTCCAACAGAAAGGGGTTTAATCGTGAAGTCTCATTTTATATGGTGGCAATGAATCAAAATTTAATAGAGCCAAGATTCTGCAGCTCAAACCAATCACATTTTTGAACCACATGGGACTTTCTGCAACCCCCTAGGCGCTGCTCCAGGGCTTCAAGCCCCAGGAGCAACCCTCCCACCTGCACTTCATGAGCGGGTCTGTCCTTCCTGCGTTCACCCACTTATTGGGCTCCCTTGGGAAGCACCCACGTGAAGACTCAATTCCCTGGCCCTTTTCTCAAACACCTGCGTGCTCTGCAGACTTTAGAGCACTTGCTGTGGCCAGAGCACACACTCTGTGGTGGGAACCAGGACTGAGGGTTCTGAGGGCGTCTGTCCTACAGCACCCTGGCCAGAGTGAGGTGAGGCAAAGGGACCCCTTGGACCCTGATGAGTCATAGGTGAAATAAAACAACCTCTGGAATGAGCAGCCTGGAAATGCATTGTTTTGAATCTTTTTTGGGGGGCCATGCAGCATGTGGATCTTAGCTCCCTGACCAGGGACTGAGCCTATGCTCACTGCAGCGGAAGTATGGAGTCTCAACCACTGGACCGCCAGGGAGGTCCTGTATTTCTTTAATCTTAAACGGGCCTTTCTTTTGACTCAGTGACAATACTTACAGAAATTTAAAATAAGAGCATGATTCACTAGGTGTACAAGCTTTTATGTCCAAGGCTATGTGAAATATGTTTATAACAGTTAAAGAGTTAAGGCACAAATGTTCATCTACTAAACTGGGGTATCTGACAATCCTATTTAGAGAAACATTAGTTATGATAACTAAATGTACGATAAGAAAAAGTGAAATTATATACACACTATGACTACAACAGTGCTTAAAAAACCACACAAACTCCCCAAGCCACAGCTCAAAAAGCAAACCCTTCCTCATTGTGTCTGAGTGATAAGGCATATGTTTCCTCCTGCTCTTTGTCCAGCATGACAGCCTGGACGCCCCTGGGGACGGACAGCACTCCAGAGCACCCAGGAGAGCACCCCCACCGTGTCAGGGCGGCTGAGGACCACGATGGGTGCAGGAGCAGCTCACCACCCTCACTCACGTTGTACCCACATGTCGACTCCCAGCCCTGACCGGCCCCTAAGAGTGAGCTTACTACAACAGAAATATTCCACACACCGCCTTCCGTTCACTGTCCAAAAACTACAAACCATAACACCCCAAACTTCTGTTTGGTCTGGGGGACCAGGACTGGGAACCTCATCCAGTCTCTGCTTCCCAGAAGTGTCCCACAGTTCAATGCCATGTGGGAACAGGATAAAGAGAATGGCTACCGAGTCCCTGGAAACAAGGGCCAAGGCCTGAGCAGGAAGAGCCTGTACTTGCTGACAGAGATGAAATTCAGCTCCACGTTTCTACCTGTCTCACGTGTAAGGGAGCGGGTGTACTTGGCGGCTACGGTGTGAGAGGCCCAGAAGCTCCATCTCAGAATGATGCTACTGTTCACAGGAACAAGAGACACAGACCCAAGGGGCAGAACGACAGTAAGAATCTAATTTTGTTCGGCATCGATTTACCAATACTGGAAACAAAGATGAGAAAGTAAGGCCTACACTGAGAGGAAAACACTCCATGTGACTGTGGCAGCTGGGAACCTAAGGGGAAGGGCTCTAGATTTGTGAGAGTGGGAAAAAGACAATACAATGAAAACGCAGCTGCAGAAGCAGCGAAAGGCAGGGCCCAGAGCCACGTGTGAATACACTGTACGTCTCGGCCGATGATCTGCTCAGGTTTGCTCCAGGAGATACGAAACATCACTAGGACTAGTTAATTCCTTCCACTGCCAGGAGAGGACTGGGGTTACTCACGTGATGTCCCTTCGCTGATAGCAGCCCTGGAGCAGGCGGGCGATCAGGTCGCTGATGAACTCCACGTCATCTCTGTGGAGAGCTGCTTCTAACTCCTAAGGAGGGGGAGACAGGGGCGAGAGCTCAGACTCAGAGGCAGATCCCCAACACCCCGCCAGTGGCCCTCCCCCCACACCACCACAGCCCATCACGGCACTGTCCTTTCTGGCTTGATGCAGCTCTTTGATTTTCTAGGCGTTTACTCCCCTATTGCTCTTACCAAGCTCCATTTCTTTCATCTGTACAGGCAGACACCTCTTTTTATAAATCAGTGCCATCGCTTCTCAGACTTTTGGCTAAGATCAGGTGTATAAGTCAGTGCCAGCACAGTCACAAAAGAGCTTAACTTATGTAAACAGGCTGTATTGCTTTCTATTTTAATGCAGGAGTGTAATGGAGCAGATGTATAATTGATCAAAAAGCATTCATTTACTGAAGTTTCAACAAGTAAGCCAACTGCAACAGCTCTCCAGAATCATGCCACTTGGAACGTTCTGTGCGCACACAGCCTGTCGGACCTAATAGCAGTGAGGTGCTGCCCATGCGGGGGTCGGGGGCGAATCCCAGGGGACAGGGGACAGGCACGTGGGATTCAGGCAGAGATGGCACACATACACTAAACGAGGGTTCACTGAGGAGCTACAGGGACAGAGGTGACAGCTGGGATTTGGGGGCCCCTATTCCTTTCCTTCTCAAGCTCCCACAGTGAACAGTCACCACTCCCAGGACACAGGCCCACATCCACCTGCTGTGCAAGCCGACTCCCCGGGATCCACTCTGCTGGTGGCGTGGTCGGCTCATAACCAGACTCAGGGTCTTGTAGGTGGGTCCAAAAGCACCAAGGGCACCAGCTTCTGACCTCCACACTGAGGAGCAGGCAGTGTGCACAAGGAGGTCCGCTTCTACTAGAAATACAGGGAAGGCCTATGGCTCGATATTTTAATCCTTCTGATTATTGTTCTATGTTCAAAAGTTCCTAAGTTTGTAAACAACCCGGGAACATCACGTGGCACAAGCATTACTAAGCACACTAACTGACAGAAACAAACAACTGAAGCCAACAACGCGAGCAGGAAGGGGCCCTGGACACCTTGAACGCCAGGGCCTCAGTGTGAAAACACCGTGCCAGCCCAAGGGCAAGTGTGGCCGGGATGCGCAAACCTGACACAAGGGCACCTACTCTTCTGGGCAGACACCAGGGATGCTAAGCCCGCTCTTCCAGGAGAACTGGGTGGGCCTGAAATATCTGCCATGTGAGCTCTGAGAGGAACTTGTGACGCTTATGAATACAAGTGCCACCCTGCCTCACACGTCACCCACAGGATACGGAAACGCACAAAACACAACATTCCTTTGTAGACGTATCTCTATTATATTGTGCCTCAAATTCAGAAGCACCTAGAAAACAGACCAAATCAGACTCGGTGACTCGGGAGAGGCACTTTCCCCGGGGCCCTGCAGGACCCAGCCTGCAGAGTCACTGCTCCGTCAGAGGCTGGACCTAAGTGTCCTCCCCGCAGCGGCCACAGGCGGCCAGGGCTCCCTGCACAGCCTCCGCTCTCACGGCCCTGCGCCCAGTGTCACAGAGAGACAGCAGAGCAGAAGCAGGACAGCAATTTTAATCCCACTGAACAAAAAGAGGACTCGCTTATCAGTTAAAATTTTTTCACTTCAATGGATACAGAGTTAGAGATTTGCAAGATCAAGACGTTCTGGAACAGATTCATAGCAACATGAATACACTTAACACAACCAGACTGTGCCCTGACACTTAACACCAGTGGACGGTGCACTTACACATAAGCAGTGCTGGACTGCACCCTGACACTCAACATTCCTAGGCTGTGCACGTCAACGGAACACCACTGGACTGTGTCCTTACACCTCACACTACAGACCGTGTACCTGTAACAGTTAGCGAAGTAGAGTTTATGTATCTTTGACCACAATTCAGGGGGTCGGGGAGAGAACTTGCCACATTACAAGTATCCCCAGGCAGAAGCTATGGTGATTTAAATGAGGGGATACTTATAAATGCCAGACCAGCCTGATGCACAGTGAACGCTCCGTAACGTGTGAGCCCTGCAGTCAATTCATTCCCAAGTGACGGTGTGTAGAAAAAAACAGATTGAAGAAACAGAAAGTGGTCTTTTCAAAAATCAGATTTCTGAACAACAGAAACTCAAACTTTCTTTTAATACATGGCCTGTATGCATGATGTTTTTGAACTGTGGTGTTGGAGAAGATTCTTGCTGCTGCTGCTAAGTCGCTTCAGTCGTGTCTGACTCTGCGACCCCATAGACGGCAGCCTACCAGGCTCCTCCATCCCTGGGATTCTCCAGGCAAGAACACTGGAGTGGACTGCCATTTCCTTCTCCGATGCATGAAAGTGAAAAGTGAAAGTGAAGTCGCTCAGTCATTTCTGACTCTTTGTGATCCCACAGACTGCAACCTACCAGGCTCCTCCGTCCATGGGATTTACCAGGCAAGAGTACTGGAGTGGGTTGCCATTGCCTTCTCGGAGAAGACTCTTGAGAGTCCCTTGAATTGCAAAGGGATCCATCCCACCAGCCCATCCTAAATGAAATCAGTCCTAAATATACACTGGAAGGATTGATGCTGAAACTCCAACACTTTGGCCACGTGATACAAAGAACTAACTCATTGGAGAAGACCCTGATGCTGAAAGACTGAAGGCAGGAGGAGAAGGGGACCTCAGAGGATGAGCTGGTTGGATGCCATCACCGACTTGATGGACATGAGTGTGAGCAAGTTCCAGGAGTTGGTAATGGACAGAGAAGCCTGGCATGCTGCAGTCCATGGGGTCGCAAAGAGTCAGACTGCACTGAGCGACTGAACTGAACTGATGCATGAGCCAATAAAACTACCTCCAACCCAGGTTATTCACAGCTTCACTACTTCCACCTTCAGCCCAGAGCCCAGGCTAAGGCAACCAGGATCTTTAAACACTCTTCAAAAGCCCCGCCCCCGCCGCTCCCCCTCACTCCACACCCCCTTTTGTATTCCCTTTTCACTGTGGGCACTGAGCTGTGAGCACAGAAATCTGAACTCTGCCAAGATGCTCTGGGACGGGGGTGGGGGGAGCAACCAGCAAATCACCGAGAAGGGACCAAGCAGGGCTCCTGAGCGTCACGCTCGCCCTCCTTGCAGCTGGCGTCACAGCTCATTAGGGATGAGCCTGTTCAGCCCTGGGACCTGGCAGTAGCTGCTGAGAAAAGGACCCCAGGGTGAGCCAGGGAGGAGTCGGGGGGTAGGGGCCTTGAGCCTGTGTTGTGGAAACTTTTCCCCAAACAGGGAGTACATCCTGGAGAGGCAGCCCAGGAACATCACTAACTCCTCCACGCCAGCACGGCTCAGCAACTGCTCTGCTCTCAAAGCTCACTGCAGGGCCTCCTAGTAATGGACCCAATCCCGAGATCCCAAATCTTCTTTATCTTTTGTCAAACAAGGTAAAGAGAGAACAACTTTCCTTCCCTCAACTCCAAGGAAGAAGGGAGATGATGGATGTGCACACTCCAGGCACAAAGACCCCACTAAGTTTCCCCAAGGAGGGAAAGGCCTGAGGAAACAGCTACCTGGGTCTCACTTGATGTAAAAGGCACAGATCTTTCTCACCTGCACAGGGACCAGCTGCAAGGCAATGGGGATTACAGTCAAAGGTGGGGGTTTCCATGCACGCCCAGGACTGTGCTCACACAAAGGAGGTGCAAAGCAGGCCCTCTGAGGGCCATCCCAGCTGCTCTCTGAGACAGGCTGCCTGGCGAGCAGGCCCAGGCCTCAGAAAGCACCCCTGGCACTTTGGCAGCTGATGCTTCTAACCTGGTATAAATTACCTTCATCCCAAAGGCTGCTCGAGACAGTTCACACCGTATTGGCAGCTCTGCGCTGCAGACACGACAGCCATCACCAGTCATGACGTAGGGAGCAACTTTCTAGAAAGGAAACCACACAGCTCCCCTCAGGCTGAAAAATACTGATCAAAGCAATAAATGTATAAACCTACATGAATATGCTTGTCTGAAAAGGTATAAATTACCAAAACTGGCTCCAGATATTAAAAAAGGGATCTGAAGTTACACACATCTTCTCCCACAGGCAAGCCCCAGAATACAGAAGTAACTGCTGAGCACTGAAGAGATGGGAGAGTCTCAGCAGCCCAGCCAGGAGGCTGGTGCTCAGCCTCAGACTAGGGTCGGAATCTGAACTTCACGCCGAGACTGTGCCCTCGGAACCCATGGCACGTGGCTCATGGCACAGCTTCCTAGAGAGCTGGGTTTCCTCTGATGGTTTTGTTTTCATAATTGTAGCTTGTGGTCATTTGGAAAGGTATACTATTTTTAACTTAAACATGTGAATGAATTTCAAAAATAAAACTGGAGATGTGGTCAGACAACTTATGTCAAAGCTACTTCATTCAGCCAGAAGCCCTAGACCCCTGGGGTTAAGCAGCCCCACTCCTTGCTCACCACTGGACTGGCCAGAAATAATTTAGGTGTAACCAGGAAAGAGGAGCCTGGTGGGCTGCCATCTATGGGGTTGCACAGAGTCGGACACAACTGAAGCGACTTAGCAGCAGCAGTGAAATCAGGGAGAAAAGCAACAATCAAAACTGGAAGTTAATCTGGGTGTGGTGTGCAGGCCAGGGCAACACAGGCCCAGGGTGAGACAGTCCCAGGCCCAGCCCAGGGAGGACAACAAGGACGACAGTGAGTCAGGGCAGAGGCTGAAAGGGGAGCTGCAGAAGCAAAGTTCATGAGATGTTGCAACTGTAGGTGGAAGGCAGAGAACAGGACATCTCAGGGAACTTTGAATACTGTGCCCAGCCCCCCAACAAGACAATGGATCTCTAACTGGTGAAAAACTAAGTGGGGGCGGGGCGGGGACAGATAACAAAGCGGGAAATATCCTGGCTGTTCATGTGTCATCACGCCCTGGTCTCCTGGGGGACAACACCACAGAACCCTGGACACATGACTTGGATGTGCGGGGCCGTCTCATCTGCCGATCAGCCCCGCCTCCATGGTCACATGACAGGGGGTGTCACGAGGGAAAAGGCCCCTGTGCCTAAAGACGCGCTCTGTGCCTGGCTTCGCAGCTCATGCTGAGGCTGCCAACAGGCTGAGACACCCTCTCGGGGAGCATCACAACTGGGAGGGGGCAAGCGGTCCCCATTCCCGGTAGAGACGGCAGTGATTAAGAATGAGCTTGCTCAGCAGAGGAAGGGCCAGGAAATGAATAGAGAAGACCAAAGATAGGAGCCTGGAGCAACCAGGCTGAAGGATGAACTTCCAGAAATGCCTGCCATCAAACTACGAGGAGAAATCTGAGAAGATAGGACAAACTAGCAATGACCAGGGTGCAGTTATAACTGAGAGAACAGTTATGAACTCACTGGGAAAAGAAAAAGAATGCTCTAACCCATCTGGAAAATTCTTCAAGAAATGGGAATACCATACCTGAGCTGCCTCCTGAGAAATCTGTATGCAGGTAAAGAAGTAACAGTTAGAATTGGACATGGAACAAGAGACTGGTTCCAAATTCGGAAAGGAGTACATTAAGGCTGTATACTGTCATCCTGCTTATTTAATTTATATCAGAGTGTATCAGGCAAAATGCTGAGCTGGATGAAGCACAAGCTGGAATCAAGACTGCCAGGAGAAATATCAATAACTTCAGATACGCAGATGACACCACACTTATGGCAGAAAACAGAAGAACTGAAGAGCCTGTTGATGAAAGTGAAAGAGGAGAGTCCCAAAGTTGGCTTAAAACTCAACATTCAGAAATCAAAGACCATGGCATCCGGTCCCATCACTTCATGGCAAACAGATGGGGAAACAATGGAAACAGTGACACTGACTTTATTTTCTTGGGCTCCAAAATCACTGCAGATGGTGACCGCACCCATGAAATTAGAAGACACTTGCTCCTTCGAAGAAAAGCTATGACCAACCTAGACAGCATATTAAAAAGCAGAGACATTACTTTGCCGACAAAGGTCTGTCTAGTCAAAGCTATGGTTTATCCAGTGGTCATATATGAATGTGAGAGTTGGACTATAAAGAAAGCTGAGCGCCGAAGAATTGATGCTTTTGAACTGTGGTGTTGGAGAAGACTCTTGAGAGTCTATTGGACTGCAAGGGAGATCCAACCAGTCCATCCCAAAGGAAACCAGTCCTGAATATTCATTGAAAGAACTGATGCTGAAGCAGAAACTCCAATACTTTGGCCTCCTGATGCGAAGAACTGACTCATTGGAAAAGATCCTGATGCTGGGAGGGGTTGGGGGCAGGAGGAAAAGGGGACGACAGAGGATGAGATGGTTGAATGACATCACAGACACGACAGACATGAGTTTGAGTAAGCTCCAAGAGTTGGTGATGGACAGGGAAGCCTGGCAGTCCATGGGGTTGCAAAGAGTCAGACACAACTGATCGACTGAATTGAACCTGTCCTCATGCTCTCTAAAGGTGTCCCCAGATGCTGACCCAGCCCAGTCCCTGGTGGGGCAGGGCCCTTCACCAGGCTGGGGAGAAACAACCCCTCTTCTGGTTCTTAGCTCCCTGATGAGGACGTGGGTCTGGTATCAGGAAGGCATGTGTGTTAAATGACAGATATCTATTTCAAATAAATAACAATGTCCTATGCCACAGCACAAGGAGCTACATTTAGTGTTCCACTATGATAAACCATAGTGGAAAAGAATATGAAAAAGAATGCATATGTATGTTTAAGTGAGTCACTTGACTACAGAGCAGTCATTAATACAACACTATCATACTTTGGCCACCTCATGAGAAGAGTTGACTCATTGGAAAAGACCCTGATGCTGGGAAGGATTGGGGGCAGGAGGAGAAGGGGACGACAGAGGATGAGATGGCTGGATGGCATCACTGACTCGATGGACGTGAGTCTCAGTGAAGTCCGAGAGTTGGTGATGGACAGGGAGGCCTGGCGTGCTGCAATTCATGGGGTCACAAAGAGTCGGACACGACTGAGCGACTGATCTGATCTGATCATCGAAAAAGCAAGAGAGTTCCAGAAAAACATCTATTTCTGCTTTATTGACTATGCCAAAGCCTTTGACTGTGTGGATCACAATAAACTGTGGAAAATTCTTCAAGAGATGGGAATACCAGACCACCTGACCTGCCTCTTGAGAAACCTATATGCAGGTCAGAAAGCAAGTTAGAACTGGACATGGAACAAGAGACTAGTTCCAAATAGGAAAAGGAGTACGTTAAGGCTGCATATTGTCACCCTGCTTATTTAATTTATATGCAGAGTACATCAGGAGAAATGCTGGACTGGAAGAAACACAAGCTGGAATCAAGGTTGCCGGGAGAAATATCAATAACCTCAGATATGCAGATGACACCACCCTTATGGCAGAAAGTGAAGAGGAACTAAAACGCCTCTTGATGAAAGTGAAAGAGGAGAGTGAAAAAGTTGGCTTAAAGCTCAACATTAAGAAAACAAAGATCATGGCATCTGGTCCCATCACTTCATGGGAAATAGATGGGGAAACAGTGGCTGACTTTATTTTTGGGGGCTCCAAAAATCACTGCAGATGATGACTGCAGCCATGGAATTAAAAGACGCTTACTCCTTGGAAGGAAAGTTATGACCAACCTAGATAGCATATTCAAAAGCAGAGACATCACTTTGCCAACAAAGGTCCGTCTAGTCAAGGCAATGGTTTTTCCAGTGGTCATGTATGGATGAGAGAGATGGACTGTGAAGAAGGCTGAGCACCAAAGAATTGATGCTTTTGAACTGTGGTGTTGAAGAAGACTCTTGAGGGTCCCTTGGACTGCAAGGAGATCCAACCAGTCCATTCTGAAGGAGATCAGCCCTGGGATTTCTTTGGAAGGAATGATGCTGAAGCTGAACTCCAATGCTTTGGCCACCTCATGCGAAGAGTTGACTCATTGGAAAAGACTCTGATCCTGGGAGGGATTGGGGGCAGGAGGAAAAGGGGACGACAGAGGATGAGATGGCTGGATGGCATCACGGACTCGATGGACGTGAGTCTGAGTGAACTCCAGGAGTTGGTGATGGACAGGGAGGCCTGGCGTGCTGCAATTCCTGGGGTCGCAAAGCGTCGGACCAAACTGAGCAACTGAACTGAACTAGATAATTCACTATACTTCAATTAAAAATAAATTTAAAAAAATAAACAGACGGCATTCTGAGACCCTGGGCCCACTGACCCTGTCAGGGTTTTGCATCTACACACTGAGCGCCCAGCTGGCCACCTGGAAGCACTCAAGGCAGAGCCAGCGCCAGGCCCCACAGGAGCTTCCGCGAAGGGACACCCGAGAAGCATGGCGGTGTGGCTCTGCTGGGCTGAAGAAAGACTCCTCAACAAAATTCTCTCACAAAACAGTCATGAGGCTTTCCTGGTGGCTCAGTGGTAAAGAATCTGCTGGCCAGTGCAGGAGACAAGGGTTCGATCCCTGGTCCGGAAAGATCCCACAGAACAACTAAGCCCATGAACCGTAAGTACTAAGCCCATGCTTCACAACCAGAGCAGCCGTGCAATGAGAAGCCCATGTAGCCAAACAGAGAGCAGCTGCTGCTCCCCATACCTAGAGTAAGCCTGCACATGGCAACGAAGATCCAGTGCAGCCATAAAGAAAGAAATTGTTTTTAAAAAAACAAGTTACGTAGAACATTAATACTGATCAAGTTCCTTCTATACAGGACACTTACACAACTGTTTTATTTTGGGGTAAGAAATTAAGGAAGATGCAACAGCTTGAGACAACCTCAATCAATGCTAGTTCTGGCTGCCTGCAAAGAGCACCGATTGAATCATTTTTCAAGGAGGTTCCCTGGGTTGATAACAAGTGTTGAAAGTCATGTTAAATAGAAACATACAAGTGCTTATGTTGTAATGACCATGGCTATACACCCATGGAGTAATTAAAAGCCCAACTATTTTACTACTAAGCGAAAAGGGACTTGGAACAAAATTTTCAGAAATGAGTATTAAAAGCAGATTCAAAAAGATAGAAGTGAGGCTGAAGTATTCTAGAAATCTGCCCTTGAGATCTTCTAGCGATGAATAAATTTCTGGAAATAAGGATGGGGGAAAAGCAATTATTTCTAAACTTAAAAATCCAAATGTTATCTATTGTGTGGCAGAAACCAACATAACATTGTAAAGCAATTATCCTTCAATTAAATTTTTTTAAAAATTCAAAGGTTTATGTAAAATCCCCAAAGTAAGATTTCCGAACAGAAATTTGACTATTTTATCTCTGTTGTTAGAAGTTTAATACACTATGACACAACAGTCCGAAGTTTGCCCGAATCACCACATGGCGAAGATGGCGTGTAGCGTAAATTTAAGCACCTGTGGGAAGTCTTCATGTTATCACTACTACAGAAGGAACTAGGTCAGAATTCTTAATTCCCACTCTTTCCACTTCACCAAAAAGGCAGAGACCATTAACGCCGGAAAGGGAAAATAGCATGGGGAATGATACTGAACGATGATCCCATTTCTTCTGAAACATGGCTTATTCAACATTCAAACAGACCAGAGTCACTGCCCACCCTCTACACCACCAGATCCCCTCCCAACCAGTTACTAACGCAAATCCTCCAGGTCACTTCAGATGCAGCCTTTTCATCTCCAGGTCTCTCCTCCTTGTTTTCCCTCCCGTGTCCCCTCATCCTCCACATAAAAACTGGACTCTTTATCACGCTGATTAGAAAAACAAATAAGCCAATATCTTCCAGTCAAAATTTACCGTTGTCTGCAGTGGGAAATGTAAACTTCACAGAAGGAGGCAGTTGGAAGGTTTTAACAAGAAAAATACGCCTGAGGTTCTTAAGAATTAGGTAGGAGACTCTGGGTTTGATCAAGGTTTTGATGCAAACAACCTGGAGAATGGAGGAGTGACACAGGCAGACGGGAAAGAAGGCGGACCACCGGCAAGGAAAGGACAAACCAAGGCCTCCACGGCCACGTGCATGGCCACTCTTGCTGCCTCCTGTTGCACACGTGTCTGTGCAAGTGCCTGGGACCGCCAGGCCAGGACACGACACGACATCAATATCATACATCCACGTGAGACTTTACTCCTGAAAGTGTCCTGAGTGTAGGATAAATGTTGACAGCTGCCAAAATTACTAAGGGGGAGGGGCGGAGGAAGAGGTGTAGAAACCCCTAGAGCAGACCCACTTCTTCAGGGATGCACGTGGCCAGGCCACTTGAGACAATGGACAACTTGGAGTAAAAATACTCCAGGCATGTGGTCTCCCTGAAAACTCTCTCACTAGTCAAGAACTTCATCAGCTGGCCTTAAGCAAGAAGACTCCTGGTTAATTATCTGCCTCCAACTGAGAAACCAGTAGCTCTGGAACAGTGAAACTGCACTAGATGACTGACTGAACCTCAGGGGTGGTTGAAAAGAATCTGTGCAAAATATTGTAGCTAGCACCAGTGATGTACACTCACCCTCTTTCTGACCAATCTGCACCTGAGCCAGCTCTAAGGCCCAGGCAGGAGGAGCAGGTAAATTTGTCTGTGCTGTCCTCTGCCCTGACCTCCCTCCTTCTCCAGGCTTCCCCTCCACCTCCTCCAACTCTCCCGCAGGCCTCCTGCCATTTATACTCCACTCCCTCCTCAGAATCCCAAAACCAGAGATCAACAGAAGGACCTGACCCTCAGAGGGCCCAGCAGGAGAGCAAGCCCAGCACAAGGAGCTGCCCCGTCCCATAGCTCTGGCAGAAAGCCTTTCAGTCACCCCTGATCCTTCTCTCATTTTACAGCCTACCCAGCAAGGGGCCTGGTGACTCTCCTGCAAATCCAACTCAGAAACTGTTGGGTCCTCCTCCAGCTGCTCTCTCAGCATCAACCCCTCAGGGCCTCCTAACTGGACCCTGCCCAGGGACATGACAGGCTCAAGTCAGAACAAAGCTCCAAAGGGACCCTGCAGGCAGCCCCCTGCAGATCCTCAGCCCTCCGACCCCAGTCCCCATCAGCCAGCCTCCTGCCTGCTCCTGGGGGACCCATAGTGCTCCTGCCACAGGCTGGGTGGCAGGACCCCATTCTGCACCTGCAGGGTTGCCCATCATTGTCCAGTCCACCTACTGGGATTTTTCTAGTTAACCGATCACTTATTTAGTACATGTTCATTTCTTTTCTTCCTTCCACTGTTATTACGTAAACCCCTTAAGAAGCTTCCTAGTTTTTACATGTGCCTGTTTCCCTACATGCCCATGAGTATTTAGTACTTGTGTTTGAAAACTGGTAAGGACCCACACGGAGAAGGCAATGGCACCCCACTCCAGTACTCTTGCCTGGAAAATCCCATGGATGGAGGATCCTGGTAGGCTGCAGTCCATGGGGTCACTACGAGTCAGACACAACTGAGCGACTCCACTTTCACTTTTCACTTTCATGCATTGGAGAAGGAAATGACAACCCACTCCAGTGTTCTTGCCTGGAGAATCCCAGGGACGGGGGAGCCTGGTGGGCTGCCATCTATGGGGTCGCACAGAGTCGGACACGACTGAAGTGACAGAAGTAGCAGCAAGGACTCACAAGCCAAGATTCCAGACTGAAGACTATCAAAAAAAAGAGAAGCCCTAAGCTCTAGCTATCCTGAAGGACAATAATTTAAAATACGAATGTGGAGAAGCATATAATGAAAATAAAAGCATCTGAAACATTTAATGACCACTTGGAAGTGTGGTCTGAAGTCATCTGTGAAAGCTCTTTTCCAAAAATTTAATCTGGAGGAATTCACTTATAAAGCAGGCACAGGGGTTGGTCTCAGGTTAAATTAAGCTCACAGGCTCCAGGAGCCCTTCCAGGGTCAGTGCAGTACAAAACGACCTCAACTGACCCTTTCAATATTCTCTGCTTTAAATGGAGAGCTCACTGCAAACTAACCAGCGGTACTTTTCAAAAATCACAGGTATGTCCCCATCTTTACAACAGTTTTATTTAGTCTCTTCAGTTGGAAAGAAGGCCCTTCCTTCGTGCCGCCCACTCACCCAGGGGAGAGGGGCTCTCAGGTCCAGAGGCAGGCCTGCAGGCCCACACGCTTCTGCCGTTGCTCTCACCTAGAGACCAGTCACACATGGCACGTGTGGCGGACAGAGGCGTGCTATGTTTCTTTCTCTGCCTGAGGCACCATCAGCTATGAACGCTGGAAAAGGGGCTTGAAAAATTACATCTAAGGAGCTGACAGATTATTAAGAAAGACTTTGCTGGACAACTTACTGATATTGGTGAGAGGCAAAACTAAGTAAGCTGTGCAGCAAAACAAGTTGCTTTGAAGGAAAAGAATAAACTGAACCAACAGAGGAGAGAAACGCTCCTCCCATGCAATTAATTGAAACTTCTGTACAATCGCAACTTTCTGTTCTGCTGACAAAATGACAGTTCATTACACGCCTGCAGGAGAGACCTTGTTTCCGTGATGCTGGGAATGAGGGGGCACTCACAACTGGGAGGAGGGCTGCTGTCCCCAAACAGGTCTCCAGGACACAGCAAAGGAAAGGGAAGACTGATCCAAACCTGAAACCACCACCTGCTAGTCTGGGTAGAGACGGGAGACCGCTAACACTGAAGAGACCCCAAGGGGCCATGTCCTAGGCCGGAAACGTATTGGTGCAAATGTGACAGAGTTCTCCACCCAAAAAGAAACACAGGATGTGAAGCACAGGATGCAGCTCCAGCATGAGGCACAGAATGGGAAAAGTCGCTCAGTCGTGTCTGACTCTTTTCTTTGCAACCCTACGGACTGTACAGTCCATGGAATTCTCCAGGCCAAAATACTGGGGTGGATAGCCTTTCCCTTCTCCAGGGCATCTTCCCAACCCAGGGAACGAATCCAGGTCTCCCACATTCCAGACAGATTCTTTACCAGCTGAGCCACAACGGAAGCTGAAGAATACTGGAGCGGGTAGCCTATCCCTTTCTCCAGGGGATCTTCCCGACCCAGGGATTGAACTGGGGTCTCCTGCATCACAGGCAGATTCTTTACCAGCTGAGCCACCAGGGAAACCTACGAGCACAGATTCAGACCCTAAGAGTAGCTGGCAAATGACAGACTCCACAACATCTAAGCGTCTCTGTCCAGACATAGAAACTAGAAGCTTCACACTTAAATAAGAAGGGCAAGAAAACCGAGCCCCTTAAATCAGGCCCCCTCTCAAAGTGCAAAGTGAGACTCCAGGTTACAAGTGTAAACTGACAGGTGTCACAGGTGACGGGCTCCTGAGCAGAGGGTAGAGCCGTTTCCCACGGGGATGTACGTCAGCAAGCCTGGCGGCCTTCTCTAGCACAAACACCCGCTGCCTCCTGCCTGGCAGTGGGATCCACTTTTCAGCTGGACCGTGCATCCTGACGCCCTGCACCTGCGCTCTGGCCTGCAACGTGAACGTGAGCTGTGAGGCTCATCGCAGATCACTCTGGACCAGTCACCCTGCTGCTGCAAACCACAGTCCCACAAAACGTAGCGGCTTCAAACCACCACCATGTTCTTTCTCACCCTGCCCTCAGTGGGTGGGGAGCTTGGAGCTGCCTGGCCTCAGGGCTCTGGTGTGCAGTCACCAGATGCTGGCCAGGGTTCCATCAGCTAAGGACCGTCCACGCTCCCGGGGCTCACATCCACGGCAGGCACTGCGTGAGCCAGTCAGTCCCCCTACAGAGGCTCCACACGACTGCCGGAGTGTCCTCGTGCTGTGTGACACACAAGTCAGGAGGCCAAGACTGAGGCCGTCCTGTCCCGGCCTCAGAAGGCACACTGCCCCTCCCGCTGGATTCCACAGGCCCTGTGCATCAGCCCAATTCAGATTGGGAGGGGACAAGATCACTGGGACATGTCAGAAGCTGGCAGTTTTACACTCTTCTAAGTTGTAGTTACTAAAAGCCACTAGTACTAAGTTTGTCTCTGAAATCCACCAACAACATCCAAGCTATAATATTGAACTTCTCACTCACCAAACAGTAATAAGACCGAACAAAAGCTGGCATATTGACTGCAGCACTTGAACAGCATCGTCTTTTAGGGTTTGAAATAGCTCAGCTGGAATTCCATCACCTCCACTAGCTTTGTTCTTACTGATGCCTCCTAAGGCCCACTTGACTTCGCATTCCAGGATGTCTGGCTTTAAGTGAGTGATCACACCATCATAGTTATTTGAGTCATGAAGATCTTTTTTGAATAGTTCTTCTGTGTATTCATGCCACTTCTTCTTAATATCTTCTGCTTCTGTTAGGTCCATACCATTTCTGTCCTTTACTGTGCCCATCTTGGCATGAAATGTTCCCCTAGTATCCCTAATTTTCTTGAAGAGATCTCTAGTCTTTGCCATTCTATTATTTTCCTCTATTTCTTTGCATTGTTCACTTAGGAAGGCTTTCTTATTTCTCCTTGCTATTCTCTGGAACTCTGCATTCAGATGGGTACATCTATCCTCTTCTTTGCCTTCCACTTCTTTTCTCACCTATCTATAAGGACACCTCAGACAATCATTTTGCCCTCTTGCATTTTTCTTGGGAACGGTTTTGATCATCTCCTCCTCTACACAATATTACGAACCTCTGTCCATAGTTCATACCTGAATGGCCTAGGGGTTTTCTCTACTGTCTTCAATTTAAGTCTGAAGTTTGCAATAAGGAGTTCATGATTTGAGCCACAGTCAGCTCCCGGTTTTGTTTTTGCTGACTGTATAGAGCTTCTCCATCTTCAGCTGCGAAGAATATAATCAATCTGATTTCAGTATTGACCACCTGGTGATGGCCATATGTAGAGTCCTCTCTTGTGCTGTTGGAAGATGGTGTTTGCTTTGACCAGTGCATTTTCTTGGTAAAACTGTTACCTTTGCTCTGCTTCATTTTGTACTCCAAGGCCAAATTGCCTGTTACTCCAGGTATTTGCATTCCAGTCCCTTATGATGAAAGGGACTTTTTTTTTGGTGTTAGTTCTAGAAGGTCCTATAGCTCTTCAAAGAACCACTCAACTTCAGCTTCTTTGGCATTAGTGCTTCACAAGTGACGGCCATGTCGGCTAGCTCACACTGAGCCCTGGCTACGTGGTAGACACCGTGCTACACTCTCCACATCCACTACCTCAACCTCCTCCACTGCCGTGTCCCTAACTCAGCATTTACTGGAAATATCTGGGTAGCAGGAGGACAACTGGAACCAGAGGTCAAGTTGAGAAGATGCCTGACCTGAGACCAAAAGGATGTAAAGCAGCCAGCCACACAGAAGACACAAGTGAGGGCTTTCCAGGCAAATGAAGCCATGGCTAAAACGCTGTAAGGAGCTGCAAGGCAGGAGCAGACCTGAAGTGCAGGATGAAGTGGGCCTCGCAAACTGAGACACGAAGAGTCTATCTTCTGTGACAATGAACAGGAAGCTCTTAAGCAGCAAATCAACAGTCTGGATTTGTTTATTACTCCAGCTGCTGGTGGCATGTGCACTAGAGATCGGTTAGAAGTGAACGATGATCCAGACATGGGATATTGGTGGCTGGCCTAGAGCAGCAGCAGGTCAAGGGAGGAAAAGAAGGGCAGATATTCCAGATCCATGCTGAGAGTCAAACTAACAGAATGGCTGGAAGGCAGGAAATGTGGAAGGCAGAAAAGAAGCAGGAGACTAAGAAGATAAAAGGATCTGGGTGTAGGCAAAACTTCAGTAAATGGTGACATTTTTTACAGTGGATAACACTGGATTAGAGGTTGGAGAAATCAAACTGACATAGTAACTCAGGAAGAAGAGGGAAGTGTACACACAGGGGATGGTGAGGTACACAGACAGTGCTTTTCGAAACATACATATGACCAGCAACTAATGAGATCTTTTCATTGCACAGGCTTCTGCACTGTTTCAATGTTAAGAAATTGAGGTAATGTATCACTTTTTTCAGTTAAAAACTATCTTTTTTAGCTCCAGAGATATAACTGACAAATAATGTAAGATACTTAAAAGTATAATTTGATACACATAGACACAATGAAAAGATAACCACCATCCACTCATTAACACATCTGTCACCCCATGTACTTACACCCCTCTTGGGGGGTGGGAAGAAATTTAAATTCTACTTTTCAGAAAATCTCATACAATACTGTTGCCAACTACAGTCACCATCCTCAGATCTCATTCCTCTTATAACTGTGAGTTTATGCCCTTTCTCCAGCCTCTCTCAATTTCCCCTACTTTCAGCAACCAGTCTTCTACTCTGTCTCTACGAGTTTAAATCCACGTAGCATTTAAATCCATTTAAATCCACGTAGCATTTCTCCTTCTGTGTCCGGCTTATTTCACTCAGCATAATGCCCTCTGGGTTCATCCACGTTGCTGCAAATGGCAGGATTTCCTTCTCTTTAAAGGCTGAATAATATTTACCTGGATGCACATACAGACCACACCTTCTCGATCAGCTTCCCCAGTGACAGGCCCTCAGGTTGTTTCCATAATGCTGCAATGATTGTAGGAGAACAGGCTTGTCCTCAAGACAACGACATCCTCTGGATTATATGGTAATTGTGTTTTGAATTTCTTGAGGAACCTCCATACTCTTTTTCATAGTGTCCGTACTAGCTTATGTTCCTACCAGCAGTGCACAAGGATTCTCCTTTCTCCATATCCTCGCCAGGAGGGGACAGCGCTAGCTACCATTTGTCTGTTTGCTAACAGCCATTCTGACAGGTGTGAGATGACACCTAACTGTGATTTTGATTTGCACTTCCCTGATGATTAGTGATGCTGAGTACCTTTTCATATACCAGCCAAATGGTAGAGGAGTTAACACCTGGGAGTGATCATGACCTTCTCCCCTTCCCTGTGGGCACCTTTCCATCATCCATCCTCCTAGGCTCTCATAGGATTCTTACTGCTTAAAGGGACCCTGCCTTTTCTTTCTTTCTTTCAAGATTAATTTCAAAAATAATAAAATCATTTAAAATAGGATTACAATTACTAACAAGTTATAGCTAAGAAAAATTTTAACAAGGAAATCACCCTGTGGAATACTACCAGGTGGTAAAATTAAGTATGTGGAACTAACCTAAACGCACACCACTCTAACCTGATGTACAGCTATCGACCCACTTTCTTGTTTTTATGTATTCCAAATATAAGGATTTCTAGAATGCTTGGGTCAGAGGTTTCATTTTTTTAAGAAAACAAGCTCAAAAAGAGGAGCTGAGAGATGCAGACAAAGGAATATGTCAAAGCAAGACTAGATCACAATTAAATGGGCCCAAATAAAGAAGAGGGAAAAGGTTCTTTAAAGTAAGAAAAGGGTTTTTTCCCAAGTTAAAAAATAAAAATCCACCTGAACAAAACATCAGCAAATTCTCCCAGTTATTACTTATTCCATCATTAAGCCAAAATCTAAACAGCTCTATAGAATTGTTAGGGGAAGCACACTGATTGAAACCACCCACCCTGGCCAGGCACCATAGTAACCATTTGCATGAGCTGTTTTATGACAGGAGATCCTAATAAGGAATCAGTTCAGTTCAGTTCAGTTGCTCAGTCATGTCCGACTCTTTGCGACCCCATGAATCGCAGCACGCCAGGCCTCCCTGTCCATCACCAACTCCCGGAGTTCACCCAGACACACGTCCATCGAGTCAATGATGCCATCCAGCCATCTCATCCTCTGTCGTCCCCTTTTCCTCCTGCCCCCAACCCCTCCCAGCATCAGAATCTTTTCCAATGAGTCAACTCTTCGCATGAGGTGGCCAAAGTACTGGAGTTTCAGCTTTAGCATCATTCCTTCCAAAGAAATCCCAGGGCTGATCTCCTTCAGAATGGACTGGTTGGATCTCCTTGCAGTCCAAGGGACTCTTAAGAGTCTTCTCCAACACCACAGTTCAAAAGCATCAATTCTTCAGCGCTCAGCCTTCTTCATAGTCCAACTCACATCCATACATGACCACTGGAAAAACTATAGCCTTGACTAGACGAACCTTTGTTGGCAAAGTGATGTCTCTGCTTTTGAATATGCTATCTAGGTTGGTCATAACTTTCCTTCCAAGGAGTAAGCGATAAGGAATACCGAACTAATAAGCCGCCACCAACGGGAAGAGTTCGGGAAAGGTCAAAAGGAGACACCACGTGTCCGTCCACTCCCCAGAATCCCTCTCGCCTGCATCCATCTTGGCTGAGCAATGCATGCGCCACCAGGAAAGACTCTGAATTAGACTAATCGGCCAAAGACCACCAGGAAACTAATCCCATCACCATAAAACCCGAGACTGCGAGCCACGCGGCAGAGCAGTTCTCCTGGGTTCCCTTACCCTACTGCTCTCCACCCGGGTGCCCTTTCCCAATAAAATCTCTTGCTCTGTCAGCACATGTGTCTCCTCGGACAATTCATTTCCGAGTGTTAGACAAGAGCCCAGTTTTAGGCCCTGGAAGGGGTCCCCATTCCTGCAAGAGAATCATTTCCTGGTAATTCTTAAACATACTGTTTATAATTTCTATTAACAAATTCACACATGAAAATATGACTGTTCTATGCAAAGAATAGTAACAGGTAAATATCCTACAATGTTAAGACTTCCCATATAAAGTTACAATTCAATCATTGCAGTGCTGGCCTAGGAACAGACCCTAGAATGATGGAGGAGATGTGTATGAACCTAACAGCATTTCAAATAACAGAAAAAAGATTAATCAGTAAATGATTCTGGCATAACTGGCTCATTTTCTGGAAAACAGTGGATTCCAATTTAACACCACACACTTGATTTAAATAATAAAAGCTAACAATATCAAAACACGGTCTTTCTAAGCATTCTATCCACAGAAGAAAATTCAAACAGCTCAGCACGACCGGTGAGTAGACTGTAGTCAAGACCAACACCCAGTGAGTAAAGCCCTGCGACAGAGCACTAGCGGCCTCTGGTAGAGACAGAGCGCGTTAAACCCCATCTGCAGCGGCATACAAGAAGAAATGACAGAAAAGAAGCACTGCCACTCATCACAAGTTACAAAGGGAAAAAAAGAGTAGTTCCACGTTTGCCTATCAAAGGGCCAAAACAGCAGGCTCATACACTGATAGTTTATTCCACACTTCTGAAACAAGAAAACGGTACTTTTGTGAACAAAAATTATTAAAATGAATATTGAGATAGTTTTCATTACAGTACTAAAAAGAACACTGGCAGCGTTACTGAAAAGGCTGGGGTTCAGCGCCTGTAGTGCAGTAATTAACAAGTTAGGCTCCATGTCTGTGAAGTCACTTTTGTCTCTCTAGTTTAAAACTCTGGGTTACAGTCTGAGACCACGTCATCAAACTCATCACTCTTCTTTTCAGGACGTTCATAAGAAAACATGAAGACGTTACTTTAAGCAATGTTTTAGAGAAGTATACCTCCACACGTGGTCTATGGACCTGAACATCTCTTGAGGGCACTTACTAAAAAACAACAAACACAGGACTCTTTCCAAAACAGGGTCGGGGTGGGGGTGGTGTCATGGAGTAAGACATAAGTAAATTATTAAACCTCTAGGGAGGCACACCAGGCAACACTTTTTTAAAAAGGTTTCATCAGGTTTGAATATATAATACGTCATTCTATACAAATAGGGGTGTGTGTGTGCGTGTGTGTGCTCAATTGTGTCCAACTCTGCGACCTCATGGACCCTAGCCCATAAGGTTCCCCTGTCCATGGGATTTTCCAGGCAAGAACGCTGGAGTGGGTTGCCACGTCCTTCTCCATATAAATAAGGGTAAGCGGTTTTTAAAAAGCCTACCACAGCACAAAAGTCATTTCATTAACTAGAATAAAACTATGTGGTTCATGTATTAAAATGATCATCTAAGCACACCCATGCCTTCTACCATATTCCTGCCTTTAGAAGGTCTAACTCATCCAGCAGCATCCAAGATCTCCAACAACACCCAGCCAGCTCTGCCGCCCCAGCACACATCACCTGCCATGATATCAGACCCAACAACCGTGAGTGACCGCAGAGTGAGAAACACGGTCACCCAGAGATACACTGCTCTACCTTCTTGCACATCAACTTACCAATAAATGTTCCACACAACACAGGTTAAGTCTCCAGTGACTGTACACACGTCATGGTGAGCACCTCTGTTTTGCAGCAGACAGTGGACAAGGAAGACTAGCTAAAGTGCATAAAAGTCTACCTGGCTCAATCTAGCCCTGGGATTTAATGTTTAAGGATTGACAGAAGCTATAGCCAGTCTTGGCTTCTTAGCCCTAAACTGGCGGAGCACGGTAGGATTTCATTCCTAATAAATCTTTTGAGAGACAACTGAAATTAAAAAATGCTTTCTTACAACTCTTTGCTATGTACCATTCCCTTCCATTTCTCCCCAAGGAAGACTGCATTCTGTACAGATCAGGCTGCTGCTGTGGTTTAGTCTCTAAGTTCTGTTTGACTCTTCTGTGACCCCCATGGACTGCAGTCCACCAGGCTCCTCTGTCCGTGCGATTTCCCAGGCAAGAATACTTGAGCAGGTTGCCATTACCTTCGCTGGAGGATCTTTCCTAACCCAGAGGTGGAATCCCTGTCTCCTGAACTGGCAGGCAGATTCTGTACCTCTGAGCCACTGGGAAGCCCCACCAGATCAGGTTCCATACCCAATAATCAAGAGGCCCAAGGAGGCAATAAGCAGACAGAGCATGAACGGGGCAGGGACAGCACAGGACAGATCTGATTCAACTCAAACGTAGGTTCCGTCAGTTACTAGAGGTATGACCAGAGGCATTGTCAGTTTTGTGCCATAAAACAGAGAAAGAGTTCAATTTTTCAGCCACCGGGGCAAACGGGACAAGTAACCAGAAACGTAACTTAAGGCACGTGGACCTGAGGACATCAAGTTCAGGTGCAAGGAAGCCCTCTGATAAATCATTAGGATTGCAATGCCTGAGCAACGGTGTTTATCCTTTCTACAAAATGCTGTAAATGACTATGTACGTACATGCATACATACGAAAACACTTTATATAAAAAGGGCAATCATACTCTTCATTCTAGGTGTTTCATAAATGCAATCTTTTTTCCTCTTTGCTTATCTTCTACATCAGTAATACTTCATCCTTTCTTGCTTTTCTTAATGCACATAAAGTCACATATATGGTTGATAGAAATATGAATGCAGATTACACAAAAGCATGTGACGGTTGGCTTTTTCTTAACTGATGAACATCGCCCATACTTCTCCACACACAGCTTTCCTCATGATCTTGTACAAATTCCCCCACGTCGACAGGTAGAGCTCCAACTCATTCTTTGAGAGGCTACCTAACAGACCACGATATAACATTTTCTGTTCATTCACTCTGCTACAGATGGACTTTTTGTTCATTTTGGTTTCCATTTTTTGCCACTTATAACCATGTCACACTTCACTTTCTTGTTCATAAGGCCTTGCTGTTGTTTTCCACTATGGGCTAAAATCCCAGCAGTGCTAACAGAACAAAAGAGTTTGCTCTAAGATCAGGAACAAGGCAAGGATGCCCACTTCAAGCACTGCCATTCAACACATACTGGACATTTTACACAGAGCAATGAGACAAGAAATAGAAACAAATGCCACCCAATCAGAAAGAAGTAGTAAAATTATCTCTGTTCATAGATTACATCATCTCATGTGTAGAAAACCCTAAAGGTAATAATAAAAAACTTTTAGAATTAACAAATGAATTCAGAAAAGTAACAGGATACAAACTCAACACATAAAACTCAGCTGCATTTCTATATACATGAAAACATTTTTTTAATACAAAAATAATTCCACTTACATGAGCATCAAAACAGAAATACTTAGGAATTAATCAAGGAGGTGTAAGATTTGTATTGATCCAATAAAAACTACAGAACATGTGAATGAAGTTAAAGGCATAAATAAATGGAAACACACCCCATGTTCACTAAAGGACTTAATATTGTGAAGATGTCAATACTACCATACATTCAATGTAATCGCTATAAAAACCTCAGATATCTTTTGCAGAAACATCATAAAATTTACATGGATTCTCAAGGGGACCCAAATAGCCAAAGCTATTGAAAAGGAACAAAAGTGGAGCACTCTCATGTCTTCATTACAAAACTTACTATAATGCTACAGTAACCAAAACATACGCCAACAGAATCGAGTGCCCAGAAATAAATGTTTGACACGTGGTCAGATGACCTTGACAAGAACAATCTTTCCAACAACTAGTGGTGGGGAAATGGGATAGTCATGTTGGAAAAAAACCATGAAGTGAGAGGAGTCAGACCTTCACCCATGCGTCTGTGAGGCCACACTGAACAGGTCACAGGCTGGGCAGAACGGACCCAGTGTGTACCATCACACACACAAAAGTTCATTCAAAGTGGATCAAAAATCTAAACGTGAGATCTAAAACTATAAAACTCTTAGGAGAGAACATGGGGCAAAATATTCATGAATTTCAACTTGGCAGTGATTTCCTGGATATCACAGGCAGCAAAAGTAGACTTCCCCAAAAGTTAAAAATTTTGCACATCAAAAGACATCAACAGAGTAAATAGGCAACTTACAAAATGGAATATTTGTAAATCATACATCCACTACAGGATTAATATCCACAATACATAGAGAATTCATAAAACTCAACAACAACAAAAAATTAACAATAAAATTAAAAGATGGGCAGGGCTTTCCTGATGGGTGAGTGGTAAAGAATACGCCTGCCAATGCAAGAGACAGGGGTTAGATCCCTGGTTCATGAAGATCCCACATGCCTTGGAGCAACTGAGTCCATGCAGCACAGCTACTGAGCTTGTACCCTTGAGCCGGGGAGCTGCCAACTATTGATCCCAAGTGCTACGACTACCGAAGCCCACACGCCCTACAGCCTGTGCTCGGCAAGAAAAGAAGCCACTGCCACAAAAAGCTTGTGCCCCGCAACTAGACAAATGCCCATGCAGCAACAAAGACCCAGCACAGACAAAAAGAACTAATTTTTTAAAAAAATACTGATTTTTTAAAAGAATGGGCAAAGGACTTGATATTTCTTCAAAGATACAAATGGCCAACAAGCACATGACAAAATCCTCAATATCACTTATCATTAGGGGAGAAAAATCAAAACTGCAATGCAGTATCACCTCACATCCATCAGGATGGCTACAACAGGGGGAAAACAGTGTTGGCAAGAATGTAGAGAAGTTAAAGCCCTTTGTACACTACTGGTGAGACTGTAAAATGGAACAACCACCATGCAAAGGTGGGTCCTCACGAATTAAAAACTAACCGCATGTTTAGCACTTTCACATCTGGGTTTATACCCCAAAGAATTGAAAGCAGGGTCTCAAAGAGATATTGAGTGCACCTCTGTTAACAACAGTATAGTTCACAACAGCTAAAATGTGGAAGCAAATCTAGTGTCCATCGATGGATGGACTGATTTTTTAAAATGTGGTTTAGGGACTTTCCTGGTGGCCCAGTGGTTAAGACTATGTTTACACTGCAGAGGGGCAGGATGCCATCCTTGGCGGGGGAACTGGGATCTTGCATGCTGCATGGACACCAAAATAAAAACAGAAAAGTCTAGAGATACAATGGAATATTATTCAGCCTTAAAGGACAAAGATATGACATATTCTACAGCATGGATGAACCCTGAGGGCATTATGCTAAATGAAATAAGCCCACCACGAAAAGATTTCACTTATGTGAGGTACTTAGAACAGTCAAAATCAGAGACACATAAAGAGAAAGGTGGTTACCCAGGGCTGGGGGAGGGGGAATGGGGACTAAATGTAAGAGTTTCAATTTCATAAGAGGAAAAGTTCTGGGGCTGGATGGTGGCAACAGGTGCATGTTATGAACTACTTAATACCGAGACACTGTAACACTTTATAAGTGCTTAGAATGATACACTTTCATGTTATGTATATTTTATGACAATTTTAAAAACTAAAAAAAAAAAAAAAGAAATCCACAATGAACTATCACTAACTCCCCAACCCCCAAATTCAATGAGTAATCACTCTGCAACAGAGTTTGTGTGTCTATGTTTTAATTTTACTGAATGTCATATTATTTTCCAAAAAGGCAGTATCAATACCATTTCCCAACAGCAATGTACTTAAGAGTACCCTTTTCTCTTCCAGTAAGATTTTTGTTGTTATTCGGTTGTTAACTCGTGTCCAACTCTTTGTGACCCCATGCAGCACACCAGGCTCCTCCGTACTCCACTATCTCCCAGAGTTTGCTCAAACTCACGTCCATTGAATCAATGATGCTATCTAACATCTCATCTTCTACCACCCCCTTCTCCTGCCCTCAATCTTTCACAGCATCAGAGTCTTTCTTTTCCAGTGAGTCGGCTCTTCGCATCAGGGGACCAAAGTATTAGAGCTTCAGCATCAGTCCTCCCAATGAATATTTAGGGTTGATTTTCTTTTGGATTGACTGGTTTGATCTCCCAGCTGTCCAATTCAAAAGCACCAATTCTTTGGTGCTCAGCCATTTTTATGGTCCAAGGCTCACATCCACGCATGACTTCTGGAAAAACCATAGCTTTGACAAGACGGAACTTGCAAAGTGATGTTGCTTCTTGACCCACATACAAGTTTCTCAGAAGACCAGTCAGGTGGTCTGGCATTCCCATCTCTTTAAGAATTTTCCATAGTTTGTTATGATCCACATATGAAACAGATGTTTTTCTGGAACTCCTTTGCTTTCTCCATGATCCAATGAAAGTCAGCATTTTGATCTCTGGTTTCTCTGCCTTTTCTAAATCCAGCTTGTACATCTGAAGTTCCTGGTTCACACACTGCTGAAGCCCAGCTTGATGGGTTTTGAGCACAACCCTGTTAGCATGTGAGATGAGCACAAATGTACGTAGTCGGAACATTCTTTGGTACTGCCCTTCTTTGGGACTGGAAAGAAAACTGACCTTTTCCAGTCCTGTGGCCACTGCTGACTTTTCCAAATCTGTATATCGAGTGCTGCACTTCAACAGCATTATCTTTTAGGATTTTAAATAGCTCACCTGGAATTCTACCACCTCCACTAGCTTTGTTTGTAGTAATGCCTCCTAAGGCCCACTTTCAAACTCCAGGATGTCTGGCTCTAGGTGAGTGACCACACCACTGCAGTTATCTGGGGCACTAAGACCTTTTTTGTAGTTCTTCTGCGTATACTTGCCACCTCTTCTTAATCTCTTACTTCTGCCAGGTCCTTACGGTTTCTGTCCTTTATCATGCCCATTCCTGCAGGAAATGTTTCCTTGATCTCTAGCCTTTTCCATTCTATTGTTTTCCTCTGTTTTTTTGCACTGATCATTTAAGGCCTTCTTATCTCTCCTTGCTATTTTCTATCCATATAATTTCTACCAGTCAGAACGGCATCTTTTCAGGTATTTCCTGGCCATTTATACTTGTTCTTCTGTGACTTACTTCTTCATGCCCTGTGCCCATTGTTTCATTGGGATACTGACTCTTTATAGTCACCTAGTTTGCCAATACTTTGTTCTTAAATTTCTTGTATGTCCACTGACTTAATGATATCTTTTGTTACATGACTTTTTTAAACTTCTATGATCTAATGTTTGTCTTTTACATGTTAGAACAGGGGCCAGCAAACTATAGTCTGCCACTTGCTACCATAAAGAAATGCAAAGTTTTATTGAAACATACCCTTACCCAAGGTCATATTACGCAACCGACAGTATCTGACCCTTTATCAAAAAAAAAAGTCACCAATGGGTGCTATAAAATGTCAAAAAAATGGAGTGCCTGGTATGTCTCCTTTCCTGTCCACCTCCAGAAGAATTTAAGCTCCAAAGGACTTTTGTTTTATTCATTGACATACTACATAAAAGAGTAACTGGCAAACAGTACCTATTAAACTTTCAGAATGAATGCAAGGTCCTCGAGCTTTCATAATCTTATTTACAAATGTAACCAAATATTATAGTTTAATAGTATTGCAATAAAAGAAAAATCCCAGAATTCCCTGGCAGTCCAGTGGCTGAAACTCCACGCTTTCTCCGTACATGGGGCACGGGTTCCATTCCTGGTCAGAGAACTGGGATCCCGCACATCATGTAGCGTGGCCAAAAAAAAATTGTTATTTTAAAGAGGAAAAATTATTTTTATTAGCAATGTGTGATCTTATTAAGTTTCACTGTTAAAAAAAAAAAAAAATCAATGAGAATCGGTACACCACAGTTTCATAGCTGAGAAGTATCCCAACAGTAAGGTCATCCCATATGGGAAACATTTTGGGTTCAATTTGATGTCTTTAAAAAAAAAAAAAAAATCAATAAATTGTTTTAGAGATTCTTTATATACAAGCATCAACACAGAGCACTCAAGACACTGCTTGTAAATTATTCTTCAGTTAACAAATCTGATGAAGGTGTCTAAGCATTTTCACCTTAAAGAATCTGAAGAGGAGGGGGAACACTCCCCACTGAACTTGATAACCAGCAACACATACAGCTTTAGGTTCTGGGCTCAGCTTATCTACAATAAACACAAGACAACAGGCTCATTTTAGAACTCAAACCGTAGGAGACACATGTCATCTGGGGTGCTTTTTCCTCCTGTTATTTTGCGTCTAAGCATAACTTTCCACTGCACTGTGAGACTATGTGTTCTATTCAACTTAGTAAAGGAAAAAAAACTAAGCCCAAAATATAATGTATAATCCTTTCAACTTCTGTCTTTATGTCAAAGTTTTCTTAGCAAAATACTAGAGGGAAATACTCCAAGATCATAGAAAAAAATTGTCATAACCCTTGTAACATTACAGTCTAACTTCTCTTATCCCAAAAAATAAACACTGTCCTTTTAAACTATTAAATTACACTGAACAGCATCTATGTTTCATTGCTACGGTCAATGAAGATGGGGTAATGCTCTCACCACATTCTTGAGTCTAAGTACAATTTTCCTTCTACTTTCTTAGACACTTTGGAAACCATGCATAACCCCTAGTAACATGCAGTAATGCACTTCTTGCACTTTCAAGGTTGACAAATTTTAAAAGCTTTTTTAACCCTATACCATCTATATATTTCTGCTGATAGTGAACAGTGTGACATCAGGAAAAAAGATACCTGGGTATCTTATACCTAAGAAGACTACGTCTGAAAAAAGCAGGAACTTCCCTAACTAAATAAATCTATCTATAATAACCTACCACTAAGAAAAAGGTGAGATCATAAAGAAGAAAGAACAGAAAATGGACAAGGAATAACAAAGAAAGAAAGAAGAAAAATCCATCTCCAAGTTCTCAGTGACTGGGGTGGGGGGAAGAAAAGTACTGAAAGAAGACTCTCATGATGCCATATGTATCCAGAAAAGTGTGTGTGTGCAGGGTGATTACAGTTCCAAGAAGCTGGAATTTAAACTAAGACTGAGGCAGCAGCACACAGATGAAAGGAGGCCCCTTTAACATTTGCTCCTGGAGGCCAGCAATGCTCAGCAGTTGGCTGGAGACTAAGCTGGCCCATCCTGTGGAGCTACAACAAAGGGACGAAACAAACTCGAGTCCCCAGGGCCCCCCTCCCGACAACGCGTGAAACAACTTGATAAATGATGGCTCTGTCGGAACGGGGGAGATGGAGACGTCTGGGAGCAGAGGGGGATGTACCTCATTTAGGAGGCCGAGGGGGAGGGGGAGCCGGAAGGGAGGCAGAGTGGCAGAGAGAAGCAAGACCACCTTATCACACAAACAATCCAGCAGAGACCCTGGAAGCAAACACTCACAGCCCACCCAATGCCCAGAAACTGAAGTCCTCTCCTCAGAGTACACCAAGAGATGGCACAAGGCACCAGGATTCTAAGGGCAAAGTTTTCACCTTGTGTGGCCCATTTTCCAGCCTCAAGGCCAAGCTTTAAAAAGCACTGTACTCCGGTTACTTCATTCATTTGGGGATGACCTGAAATATAAACTCCACCCCAGAAACATAAACCCCACCCCCACCCAGCCTGTGCCTAAAGGCTGCTGATTGGGAACTAAAAACCAGAACACAGAGCCCAAAGTTCAGCTCAAGCCAAGGAAACTAATTAATTACCCTAAAACAGAACCAGGGGGAGCTCACAAGGGGATCCAACACTTAAACCCTCCTCCTTTCCTTCCTCTAGAGTGCGTGCAGGACTATTAATACAACCTCTCCTGCCTGATGACTGTCCTGTGTGGAGAAAACTCAGTCAGCCTGAGAAGCAGGCATAGGAGGTACCTCCACCTGAGAGAAGAACTGTGGAATTAGCAGTGGTTCAAACACGAGTTTTCAAAATCAGTTACCCAAAGTGTAATTAACTACTGATGAAAGGCAATCAAGCACATTTACAAAGATACAACTCAAAGGTGGGGACAAACAGGAAGCACGTAAAGAATCTTAACTGACTCGAGTCTTTTCAAGTCTCTCCAATGTGTCCTGATGAACCTGAAACAGGCAGTATGAAATACTGCCAGTTGTATCACTGAATACAAACTCCACCTAAAGCTTATCAAACAGCTTTGACTGTAACTAAGCATAATTAAAAGGAACAGCAAACTGCATTCCAAGAAAGTGAAATTAGAGGATTTATCTTTGCTGATGCCCAGTACCTTCAGGAATTACTGATAACTCATATACGATGGCCCCAAATCTAATTTACTAGCACGTATTTCAGAGCATCTGACATAGAAGTTCATGCTCAGAGAGAGACTGTATAGCCTAGGGGCAGGACAACCAGTGAAAATAACCATTTCAGCAGGTTAAGTTGGTGGGTCCTGCTCCCAACAGTTTCATTTTTCTTAGGGTCTTGTAGAAGGCAATCCAGGTAACATAGTGAGTCGAATTCAGGATACATGTGTTTACGATCCATCCAGAATTTCCACTGCATTAAACAAAAACTTGTTCAGCAACCAATCTCACTTGTTAATTCCTCAGAAAACTGCCTTTTTAGGCTTTGTACAGCTCAAAAGGGGCTCCAGGCTTTCTAAACGTAGCGAAGACAAGAGGCGCTACACCACGAATCTCACTGTGAGACAAGCGCAGCCAACAGCCCACCAAGCACAACCCTACCTCCCAATTCTACCTCACCTCTCAATCTTGCTGCCAGTGTCTGAGGCTCGTAAATAACAGCATTCCTGTGTGTGGGCTGTCCACCTTCATCACATAATTTAAAAAGGTTTATGGGTCAACTGGTCTGTGATACCTAAGAGATTATAAGCTGGTAGCATGAAGAAATATTTGTTTGGTCAACAGTTTTATTGTTTTGTTTAACTGGTTGCGTAACTTTTTTAAAAGTCTGGATCTCTCACCTCTTGAACAATCAGAAGCTCTAACTCTGCCCCCATGGTTCTCTGTGACAAGGTTCAGCTGCAGCTGATTCAGCTACAGAAGAGACGCGCACCCTGCAGTCCACCAGCTGGAACTCAGCCTACCCCATCACTCCGTCGGCAAGTCGCCCACCTGGCTCTGCGGGAATCCCTGCCATCACATGCCGCTTGGCAACCTCAGCAAGCGGCGACCCAGGCTGCAGGAGGACAGGCCACTCAGTGCTCCTCTCCAAGGTGAGCAGGCCTGGGGATGCCCGTCACTCTCTTCAGGGCACCCCACCCGAAAGAACCAATTTTCACCTCCTTCAGAAAATATCCCCCTCCTTTAAAATGCACACAATCACATGTGAATATTAACAACAATGAAACGACGGGAAGAATGTCTTGATTTTAACTTCTCAGACCAAATCAAGATATGATTTGAGCTGATATGTTACTGACCAAGTTTTAAATCCCTTCATCAGTTCTCCACATAAACTTTTGACAAACCCTGGGCATTACACTAACAGCATTCCTATAAAACCTGTCAACTGTTACTGACACAAATTACATATAAAAGTGTTTCTAAGAACTTTTAGATGCAGCCTCACATACACCTTCACTTCAACCAGTGATGCCACTCTATCAGTTAACCCTCCAGTTCCCATGATACGTAAGCTTCCCACCCCAAAGTCAGAGGAGCAACGCAGTACCAGGGAAAATACCAGGCACTATGACTGCAGACCTTCCTGGAGTGTCTTTAAAGTCTTTGAAAGCTATAATCAAAAAGACAGATAAAAGCAAGTGTTACTGAGGAATGGGAAGGATGGAAGCTTCACACACTGCTGGGGGAAATGTGAAATGGCGCAGCCACTTGGGAAAAGTCTGGCAGTTCTTCAGGAGAAATGAATACCTACATCCACACAAAGGCTTTTATACATGATGTTCATAATAGCAGCATTATTCACAATGGCCCAAAGTGAAAACAACTTAAATGCCTATCAGCTCATGAATGGATAAACAAAATGTGGTGTATCCAAAAACCAGAACACTCCTCGGCAACAAAGAGGTGAAGTACTAACACCTGTTTAGCACAGAGACCCCTAAGTAAAAGAAGCTAGTCACAAAAGGCCACATTTTATACTATTCCATTTACCAGAAACATCTAGAACTGGCAAACCCAGACACAGGAAGGAGATCAGAAGTTTCTGGAGGATGGAGTGGGAGAAGGGAGTAGAGGGTGACTGTCCAGAAGTCAGAAGTTTCTGTTAGAGGTAGTGGAAAATGTTCTAGCACTGATCGCGGTAATGGCTGCACAGCTCTGTGGATACACTAAAACCAATAAATTGCATATTTTAAATGGGCAAATTGTGTGGTTTGTGAATATCTCAGTGAACTGTTACCAGAAAGAAGTAAGTCTTTGAAAAAATACCAGGAAGTGTAGTCTGGATTTTTTGGTTGTGATTGAGGTTACGGTTGTTTTCATTTTAAAGTAATGCTCCAATAATTCAAAATGGAAATACTTTTTTCAGTGCACTGAATTCAGGTTGAATAGCAGTGTATAAAAGCAAAGTACTGATGGCAGTTATCAGCATCTATATACAAACCATTTTACGCTGAGGTTCAAGAAGGAATGGATCTCCCTGAGAAATTAATGGATTTGAGCAAAGACTAGGACGTCGTGGAGGACGACCTAGACCATCAAGTCACTGAGAACAGGAAATGTCTGTATAGTAATCTCAGCGTCAGGCGCTATGCCTGATGCTTCACACACGCACTAGTTGTAATCCTGCCAACAACCCTGCAAGATGGGTGTCACTATCTTCATCTGAAACAGCCAAACTGCCTCAAGACCGGGAGAGAACAGTTCAACTCAGTAATCGAAGCTTCAGCTTCCTGATCCATGAAAGAAATAATGATGTTCCCTAAATCAGAGCAGTTTTAAGAGCTCTATGAAACAAGGTGTATTAAGAACCTGGCATTATTTGCAGTAACATGGAAGGGCCTAGAGATAATCATACTAAGTGAAGCCAGAAAGAGAAAGAAAAAACCCACATGACATCACTTATATGTGGGATCTAAAATATGGTAAAAGTGAACTAAGAGACAGAAACAGACTCGAAGACTAGAGAACAGGCCTGTGGCTGCCAAGGCGGGTGTGGGGAAGGAAGGGCTGGGAGGTAGGGGTTTGCAGGTGCAAACTACCATATACAGGACGGACACACACAAGGTCCTACTATACGGGGACTAGCCTGTAACCAACATTCAACTGAGTAATATCCAATATCCTGCAGTAAACCATAATGGAAAAGGACATGAGAAAGAATGTATATTTAATGGACACAGTAAATAGTTTCTTTTACCCCCGCTTCAGTGAAAACAGACAAAGCCTTCAGAAAGCTGCCAAAAACATGCATAAATGATGGGGGTTATGATCCTATTCAAAGATCATCACTACCGTCATCTTCACCAGGGCTTTCTGAGCAACAAACGAGGAAACACGGCATTCACAGAGGTTACTGTGTTGGCCAAACAAAATAACAGTTAATCTGACATACATTTAATGATGTATGTTACCATAATTGTGCTAAATCATAAATCTAAATGGTGGCAGTGATCGTCCATAATTATTATGACTTACATAGGAAGAGTAACTGTCTTCAGTAATTGCCATCTTCTGAAAACCACAGAGACACTGCAGCCACACCCACAGAGACAATAAAGCTTGCACAGCGTGACTGGAGCTCAAGGAAGAACCCTACTTTCCCCAGCATTACAATCTGCCGCGCGGCCCCACTGGGAGAGGGCTGGCAGGAGAGGAGGGGGAATCCATCACGGCCTGAGAGACACGGGCACTGGGTGCAGCGTGCTGGGGGTCGAGGGGAGAGGGTTAGCGCGTGACGAACCGGGCAAGGATGAGACGGCTCAGAGAAGCTCTTGGAGAACTGGGGGCAACAGAAGAGCAACAGATGGAATGATGGCCGCAGGACCCACGGGACAGGGTCATGGGTAGGGCTCCGAAAGGCAGGAGCACACCAGCAGAATCCGTGCCCAGAAATCCACGTTCACGTTCACCATGTTCATAAATAGAACAGGTTTTTATCATCCAGCACCCTACTGTACGTCTGCCCAGTTTAACAGGACTGATCTATGAAAGATATACTGCAGCTAAAATGGCCAGAAAAAAAAAAACCAGAGTTGCCCAGTAGCTAGTAGCCTGACATGATCTGAAGAGCCCGAGACAATCTTTTAAAAAGTTAGTGCGGACTTCCCTGGTAAAGAACCTACCTGCCAGTGCAGGAGACACGGGTTATATCCCTGATCCAGGAAGATACCATAGGCCATGGAGCAATAAGCCTCTCGCCACAACTACTGAGCCTGTGCTCCGGAGCCCGGGAGCTGGAACCACTGAGCCTGATGCTGCAACCACGGAAACTCCTGAAATGAGAAATCCCCACTCTCAGCAACTAAAGGAAAAAAAAGCCTACGCGTCAACGAAGACCCAGCAAAGACAAAAATGAATAATTTTTTTAAAAAAGAAAGCTAGTTGTTTTAGAAAGCTGGAACAAGAGTCCCTGCCCCCAAGCCTACACGTGGACCCACTAAAGTTAGGGCAGAGGCATAAGGTGCTCAGGAGAGCAGATTCACCATGTGCTGCCACACAGGGGGCCTAAGAATGCAGTTACTGGGACCAGACAAAAGTATGTCCCCCACTAGGCTGGGGGGAAGGGAAAGAATGCATGTTGTGGGTTCTAATGCTCACCCCCTGACTGCGTGGTCCTGGTGTGTGTGTTTTGAGGGGGCTGATATCACTCTAAGGGGCAGGAGGAACTCTTATGGAAATGCCATCGTTGATATTTTGTTTGGGGTGCTGGTTACACAGGTATATCCAACTGTTGAAATGCAACTGTATACTTAATAAAGTGGATTAATTTTTTTTCTAAAATTGGGAAGTTAAACACATTCTATGTAGACTTTTTCTCAAAATAAGTAAATTCAAAGTTTAGGCCATAAATTCATGAAGAGTGGTACAGTGGTAAACTTCGCAATATACAGAAATCCTGGCTACCCAGAAGTTCCGCTTCCAAGGAAACTCCAGGAAGCCACAATTTACCTTTCGCCCTAAATAGAGACTGAAGCAAAGACACTGATTTCTTAACATTTTTCCCTCACTTTTTGCAAAACTTGACCAGTGAATTAATCTATGAAACTTTCACTAACTACAAGTTATTAAGTTGCTACAAAAATATTCCTTGGAACTAAAAGTAATTGTTGCTTCTCCAAGAAGCAAGTACTGTCCAGAAAACTTCTAATTTTATAAAGTGAAACTTAATTACCAAGAGGTGACCCTCAAAGAAAACATAATAGTAGCCCATGGTTGTGGATGGCCAGTATTTATCTAAATGTGCTCTCTATTTGAATTCATACCACAGAAACTTGCTGAATTTATGTAAGAAAGCCCATCAGAAATTAAGTCTCTTCCTCAACAAAAAGGATGGGCAAAACACTCACCAAACCTATGTGATGAAGCAATTTTAAATTCTTAAAAGAAGTTCCTCTGTTGTGAAAGAACACACCTGACAACTTCAATAGAACATTATATATCAAGAGACTTTAAAAAGACTAGCCCCCTAATCACAACTGCGCACACCTGATATCACTGGTACTTTATTACTTTAAAAAAAAAAAAAAAGGCAAAGCACTGTAACAATCTAAGAGTCCGAACTGGAGAAGTAATTAGACAAACAGTACCCATCCATTCACTGGTGACTGAGATCTGAATCCGGGCAATTTAGAGCCCAAGCCCTTAAGTAACACCCTCCATTGCCTCACCAGGCATTACTGAGGGGAAGATATTTATCAATATTTGACAACCAAGTAAACCAATACAAAAATCAGTAAGAAATAATAAAGGTCTAGAAAAAGAAAACAATTAAAAAGATATGCACTCCACCTTCTTGACTCACGAAGTCAAGCAATTCTAAATTCAGTATTAGTAATCATTTTGAAAAGCACTAAATAAATATAAAAATCACTACTCCTTTCTTTGTGTCTCAACTTACCTTTGACCCTACACATATCCTTAGCTGCCTAGGTTCAAATATTTTACATGAAATTCATCACCATTAAAGGGGCTGTGTTCATAGGTATTTCAGTAAACAGGGCACTCAACTCCCTTAGCACTAACTGCTGGCTTCATAATTTCACCATTTCAGCCTCTCCAACACAGAATGGGAATGATCTAGAAATAGAAAACAACCCCAAAACGTTTCTTCCCAGACATCATCAGTATACTAGAAAACCTTGGCCTCAGAAGGCAGTGATGAAGCCTCAAATCTCCAGTGAACAAAATTTAAATGGAAGAAGGAAGTTGGTTCTCAGTGGACTACAAATGGATGGATGATTGATTGATAGATTAAAAGCTTCACATTATTTACAGAATAAACCAAGCAAGGAGATAAAATTAAATTGCTGAAGTCAACATTTTTCATCTCCAAATTCAGACTCACTTATAACACAACCATCGTCTCAGGAAGAGGTACTACCAGGCATGTTCCTCCCCACCAACAAGGCAGGCTTAGAGCAGAGGCAGGATGACTGCTGGCCCAGGGAGGCCCGGACTGCCATAGCACTCACCGCCTGGTCTTTCGCTCTGTGCGGCGGGCATTTCCACAGTAGAATGTAGGGTAACGAAAATGAACTATTTATAATACAACAGCATGCACATACAATTTTATTGAAAACACAGTTGATTATCATCTTATATTAAGAAATACCCACAAATATAGACAGAGGAATTCTTTAGTACTGCAGAAATGGCTTGTAAAAGAGATCTATTGAATGGGTTGGTGCAGGAGCTGTGCTGCATACTGAAGGGCTGTGAATGCCGACTGGGAGAACAATCTAATGAGTCAGAATACAGTACAAGTTTCTTTTCCCATTGAAATAACTATTAACCTTATATATAAAAATTAATACCATATACTACAAGGTCCTATATGTAGCATAGAGAACTATATTCAATATCCTAAGTTACAATGGAAAAAAATTTTTTTTAATTATGTATAACTGAATCACTGCTGTATAGCAGAAACACTGTAAATCAACTATATTTCAATTAAAAAATTTAAATACAAAAAAATGTGTACCAGGCAACGTAGATAACCTATACTGAAATCCTGAATGGTCACACTTCTGATTTTACCTTATTCAAGTCACGTTATTAGTGCTGCTTTCTGGTGGTATAACTAAAGTGATCGCAATCCACTATTATTACACCTCTGCTACTGACTTGAGGCCAACACAAATAATATATGAAATAAAAAGGTCAAAAGACTTTTGAGATAATCACAACTGAATACAGTATATCACTTCTAGACTGTATAACATAAATGGCAAATTTATCAAGAGTAGTGAAATATACTCTCTCATTCAGCTAAGATCTATCATGATTTGTTCATCTTACTAGCAAGCCAAACAGTTCTAATAAATGCACTCTGCCTATCCATAAGAAAATATTACTACAGTAAAAACCTCTTTGTATGCCTAGTGGTTAGCACACAGATGCTATACCATCAGAACTTTCTGGAATACAAAATCCTAGATTTTCAGATTTTTACTGTACTTTGATGTACTATACTATAGGTCACATTGTTCCTAAGAGTTCCAGATGCATTTGGCCACTACATTATCTCATTTCAACTTCATCCCCAGATAGTTCACATGCTGCATGCAAAGTTGCTCAGTCGTGTCCAACTCTCTGCAACCCCGTGAACTATAGCCCGCCAGGCTCCTCTGTCCACGGCATTCCCCAGCAAGAACACTGGAGTGGGTTGCCATGCCCTGCTCCAGGCAATCTTCCCGATCGAGGGAATGAACTTGGGTCTCTTAAGTCTCCTGCACTGGCAGGTGGGTTCTTTACTGCTAACGCCACCTGGGAAGCCCCAGATAGTTCACACGTGGTGCTAAAAGGGGATATTAACACTACTTCATGCAAGCACATTTGGAAGAACATGATCTCTCTTTTCCACTATAATGTACAAACATTTGTTTCCCTTCTCTCCAGTTTATAGCAAAAGGGGAGATTTCAGATACTGTACAATAGTTTTGTACCTTGTATCCTGTTATATGGAATTATTTCTATAGGGGAATTACAATTTTATCTTGAATACCATGAGTTTTACAACACAATGAAATAACTGGAAGAGACCTAGGGCGCAGTGGAATAGGCACTGTAAAGCACTACTCTGGAATCATTTAGAAAACGGTATCTGTCTATGGGTACTTCTCTAGAGGAACAATATAAAATATGAAGGAAATTACAAGCCCCATCATACTGCCTGCGCTCCAGCGAATTATACCCAAAATGCCAGTCCTGTCCCAATTCACATATGGATTACTCTAAGTTTCAAAAGTCTTTATTTGAAATGTGTAGCAAGAAAGCAGTTCACCTAATAAGCAGCAGCATATTGAATGAAAACACTGGGCCAAAAAGGCAGGGCAGAATACTGAACCTTCTAAGAAGGGAAGAAAAAGGACACTGAAGTCAGAGACTCGGACGAAATGCCAAGTGCCTGTCAACAGGCACATTTCACTCACTGGCAAGAAGAAAATCGTTTCATCTATCGATTCCTGTATTCAAACACTTAAGGGCCCACTGCTACACACAAAAGGCACCAATACAAATGCCTTCTAAGTGAACTGAGTCACCACCATACTTTTCCACCATCTAAATAAGAGACAATTTAGGAAGAAGTATTTTAAGAGTTGTCTATAGGCAACTCTTAACTTTTACAACCACACTTCAGGAATTCGTCACTGGTTACAGATTCCTCACACGTGTAAGCATGCCCCAAAAGGAAAGATCACCAAGAAGGGCGAAGGTGAATGATGGACAGATTTGGCCCCGATGAGCTATGATACACTCCAACTCCTCACCCCAACAAGTTTTCTCCCATCCTAGAGAGTGAGCAAAAAGATTACATCTGCATCTGCTCAAATTAATCTTTTAGGTACATTCTTTACCAACTAAGGTAATTCACATCAGTAACAATACTTGCAATACACCTCAAAACTTGGTCATCTGAAACCCTGTCTTTCAGAGACTTGGACTGATTCTAGACTCTGTCTTCCAAGTAAATGTATGTGAAACTTGGACTAATTTTAAACTGCTCATCTAGCTTTCAGAACATCTGGAGAGGAGGGTTGGTCTAAAATGTCAGACTGAATACCAAATGGAAAACTGGACCTAAGGTCCTGCAGCAGAGAAGGTTCTCTGAGACCAAACACCCACTTTCCTGCTGCTCAGACCAGAGTATCCAAACAGTGTGTGTGTGTCTGAGGGGTGAGGAGGCAGGGGAGCAAGACAAGCAGTGGCTGGACAGTGAGTGTGACCAAACAGGTCACCTAACGCCAAGACAGAACAGTGCATTAAGGATCCAATTAGAACAGTTAAAAGCAAAGTTTAAGCATCACTTGAGGTCTTGACCAGTAAGTGCCTGGAAAAGGGAACCTTACAAGGAAGACGCACCCCTCCAGCACTGTGAGGACACAGCTTGTTCCTGTTTTCCCCACACTCCAGCTTTGTTCTCCCACAAGAATAACTCCTTGATTCTGATCCCTTTATAGGAGGTTCACAATCATCACAGGTCTCCCTCATCTAAAACCAGCCTATGGGCTCTGCGGAGGATGTCTTTCCAACAAGGTCAAGGAAAGGTCTGTGTGTCCCAAGAGTGGCAGTGGGGCTGAGCCCAGACTCTCTCCACCTCAGAGCGGTTTTAAAGAGTGTTTCCTGAAGAGAACTGTAACAGTGCTAATCAGAAGAGTCTGACTGCAGCCCATCTTGGGGGACAGAGTGCAAATGCACAAAACACCGCAGTGCCCACCCCGTCAGGAGAAAGGAGGTGGCTGAGCCCAGAGGAAGGCAGCGCCCCCTAATGGAAACGGCAAGTCATGTGCAAGCTTCTTGAGTGACTTCGAGAGCTCTGAGGGATATAGCAGACTTCCCGATACAACCATCCCAACCTCAGAAGTCCTCATTTGCGGTTGACTGAGCCTCCAGAAAAAAGGGTTTACCGGCTGACCCCACAGCATGGGGCAGGGGGTGGTGGGCAGAGGGCGTCTTTCTATCTTCCATCAGTTAGATCTGCTGAAGACGGGAGGGATCTGAAAGGGTCCTCGTATCCCTCCCCCAAAGTGAAAAGCCAGCAAGCGATACTGCTGCACTGGGAGCCAAAGGCTCAGGCTCTTCAGCCCTGAGAATGGGAGCCACGCCGAAGCCCAAGCCTGCTTTAGGCACACACAGCACAGAAGCAGCTGCAGGGCGCAGGGTGGGGCAGGGAATGAAAACGCAGTCAGAGACAGAAAACCAAGTGTAGCTCTAAGAAAACAACTGGCCTTGGCTGTACCACCGAGTCTCAATGGTGGCAATTCCTAAGGTCTTACTTTGGGGAACCAGACTAGATACACAGAACTTACCCTTTCCCAAGGGTAATTTATTGTAACTCCTAGTTACAATAAAGAAGAACACCAAAACTGCAGCCACAGCTATTGATCATCATTCATTCAACATGCAAAAGAAATGAGGTACGTTATTACAGTATCAGCCACGACAAACAAAAACATCACTTACTGATTTCTACAGCAGTACTGAGTATTAACACAGAAAATGTTCATTATATATGACTTTAAAAAGAAATAAAACTATATAATATGTTATAATGGGCTTCCCACGTGGCTCAGTAGTAAAGAATCCGCCTCCCAATGCAGGAGACACTGGAGACCTGGGTTTGATTCCTGCATTGGGAAGATTCCCTGGAGTAGAAAATGGTAACCCACTCCAGTATTCTTGCCTAGAGAATCCCATGGACAGCGGAGCTTTGTGGGCTACAGTCTGTGGGGTCGCAAAGAGCCAGACACGACTGAGCACACACATACATAAAGCGACGTTATAATGATACCACGTATTTTAAAAGTATTCAGTATATGTCTGCATGATATAAATAGATTTACACTGGCTCAAAATAATTATAAATAATCATTACACTTTTTTGCCCATTTCAATCCCATCTCTGCACTGGATATTTCCAGATCTATCTAACCTGACAATTACTTTCAGCAAAACCCAGCTTTTATATCTCACATCCACTACATCACGTTCATCTGCTGAGGGGAGGCCCAGATGGTCTTTCACACTGGACTGGACAGCAGGAAGTGATGGACTCGCTCCAAAGAGCAAAGCCTCCGCCTGTAGCCTTCTGTTAACCCTCCCCGTCTCATCCGCCCCATTCTCAGTTCCTGTATGTGCCCTCTGCATAAATAAGCAAGCTCTGTCCTCCAAGTGTCTCTTCCCATAAGGCAGGGAGAAATAGCAATATAACACTAAATTAATTCTCAAATAAAGCAATGCTCTTACTTTAGTCTCCTAATCCAAAAACATCAGTCTATGCTTGGTGTTAAAAGCTATAACAGGTACTCAGAGTACATAGCCCCTGATCACAAAGAACTAATAAAACTTAGAGTCCAACTAATAAAACAGAACTCATAAATATGCAACAGAGAGAAAATTACAAAATACTTTTAACTGCTAGGCTTGGCTCTCATTTCCAACCCCAACCGAACCCACCACCTTACTGTACGACTTTGGGCAAAGTCCTCATCTGTAAAATGGGAGTTAAACCTAGATGATCTTACCTTCCAGAGTTCTAGAAACAACCAGTCAGGGAAGGAAAGATAAATGTGGGCTTCTAGTATGAGTTACAAGTTTACCTATAAGCAGACAACAACTGAGACTAAACACCAAGTGAATATGGCAACAGGAAAAAAATCTCCAGTCTTACTATACAAGCAGAGCAATCTGAAAGCAAATGCAAAGAAGAGTATTCTCTCCTTCCTCCCATCACAGAAACCCTGCACGTGGGTTACTGCATCCACAAATCTACTGTCAGGAGAGGAGAGGAGAGGAACCTGTGTGTGCAACAGCTCTGGATCAGGCACAGTTACGAAGACAAACATGCGTTAGGCATAGTCTCTGATTTGAGGAAGTTTATTTCATTTCATTCATTCAGTAAATATTTACTGAGCACCTACTATGTACACAGACAAAGGAACATGTTCCAGGCAAAAGTAAATAGGACAGACAAGATTACTGCTCAAAAAACTCACAGTCCTGGGTGTACACAAAAAAACGCCAACCGCAAAAAAAGAAAACTGAAAAGAGCAATATGACAGAGAGCGACGCTCAGGAAGAGGCAGCGCTGCTCTAAACTGGCTGACTGTGAACAAAAGCGTGTGTAAGGGGAATTTGCTGTATTATTCTCTCCACAATACTCACTCGAAATTTTTACAACAAGCCATAGACGGCAAGATAATCAGTGCAGGTTTCACATGTGAGATGACACGTGAGCTAAGATTCGAAAACCAGTACAAGGCATGTCTCCCTATGCGCAGAGAGGCAACTGCTGGTGCAGAGGCCTCAAGGAGCTGGGATCCTTCATGAGAAAAAGGGCTCATGTGCCCACACCAAGAGCCAGGGAGAGGAAGGAACAGGCCAGGAGTGGATGCAGAGCCTGTGGGGACCCTATTACACAATGGTAAGGAATTCAGAGTTTACTCTAAACCCAAGAAGCAGCCACTACAGGGTTTTAAGCAGGAATGAAAACATAGGAATATACTTGTTTTTGTTTTTAATTACAAAGCAATACAAATTAGGTGCTAAATGACTCCAAACACATTTATGTTTAGTAATGGGATGAATTTACCTCCCTAATCACTTCAGTTCCTAATTTCAAGCACATCAATGTAAGGACATTTAGGTTCAGTACCTGGGGAGGTGGCTCAGAAGCATACCGGGTAAGAAAGAATCAGTGAGAAATTAAATTCTGTTACAGACGTCCAAGGGCTTCCCTGGTGGCTCAGCTGGTAAAGAATCCGCCTGCAATGTGGGAGACTTGGGTTCAATTCCTGAGTTGGGAAGATCCCCTGGAGAAGGGAAGGGCTGCCCATGCCAGTATTCTGGCCTGGAGAATTAAGAGTCGGACACGACTGAGCAACTTTCACAGACATCCATAAAAGCTCTGAGCAAACAGATTGTGGGCTAGAACTTCAGACTCATGTAAAGCAGAAAAATATTCTGGCTACTGGGCCAGCAGCCACATAAATAAAGGGAAAAGGTCAAATGAATGATTTCCCCCCATCACTGACAGAAAAGAATGGGGACCCCAGATGCCATGTCCATGCTCCTGATTTCTCATCCAGTTTATTTCTTAAAAACCTTATAAAAAGAATTTAGAATCCAGAGACATTAAAAAAAAAAAAAAAAAGACTCCATAGAGACAGAAGCCGATTAGTGGTGGCCAGAGCTGGGGCAGGGAATGGAGCATTGTCTAAAGGTGTGAGGTCTCCTTGTGGGGTGATGGATATATCCTGGAACTACAAAGAGATGGCAGTTGCACAACATACTGAATTTACTAAATGCCACTGAATTATACACTTTAAAGTGGTTAATGGTTAACTTTATGTTATGTGGATTTTACCTTGAATCTTAAAATGAAGTTGAAAAGAATGAAAAATAAGAGCAGCTAATGGCGAGTATGTACATCACTGGAAGCAGTTTTAGATTCAGATTCTGATCAAAACTCAAGATAAACTGAATGCAGACCATTCTTAAGCTCAGCAGTACTGACATTTTGGCCCAGAGCACTATTCTGTTCTGGGGACTGTGGATATTTGGCAATTTCCTGGGCTTCTAACCACTGAATACTAGGGGGCCCCCTGTCCTAACTTGTGGCAACTAAATATGTCTCAAGACTGTCAAAGTCCCTTTGAGGGGCATGGCACCCTGCTGTCAAACAACCACTAACTTTTCTGCATCTGAATTTCCTCAACCACCAGATGCCCATCACCTTACCCAAGGTCTCTTTCATTTCTGGAATTCTAGTCCATATTTGGTTCACCACCAGTGATCTATAATCTAGTGCAGCCTTCTCTTCCACTAACCTTCCTCTGTGTCTTACAAGGCTGCTTCAAGGATATGAAATAACCAAGGAAATGCTTTAGTGAAACCTCCTCAAAGAGTAAAACTGGCTAGCCGAAAGAAATGCTGGTATAGAAGTTCTTCCATTAAGACTCCAAGATCAGTTAATAAAGGAATATTCAAGTCAGAGAACTAGTTTCCAAATCTGTAATTTTGTTTTTATTTAATATGCCTCTTAAATGAGATCTTCTCTTGAAATTAACTGAAACATCCTTTCTCATAGTTTTCAAGGATTTTAGGCTCCTCTGTATTCATACATGAACACCTCAGGAATCCTGGGCAGTAAAGGGTTAACCTACTAAGTTCTGTGTATGCTCAAAGAATTACAACCAACTTCATTTAATTATTAAGTAGCCAATAAGCTAATCTCTGTGGCTGGTTAGAGCACTAATGAAATAAGGCCTTCCAGCTCAGAGCTGTCATTCTAATCAGGAGACTGTTCTCAGCTAGTAGAAAGAGATGGCAGGATCTAAGCACTCACATTATGAATTTGGGGAAAGAGAAAAGAATCTATGTCATATTTCACTCTTTGTGTTTAAAGGTACCCAAGCTCCTGAACTGACATTTAAAGAAAACTCCAGCCAACGACAGCAGACCACACATTCTTTTCAAGTACACATTAAATAACTAGCAAGCCCACGTTATGGACCACAAGACAAGTCTCAATCAACTTTAAAGGATGCCAACTTGAGGCAAGAAACTGTGGAGTAGAGGAGGCATGTATCCCCAAAAGGAAATAATAGACAAAAACAACAGACAACCCCACTAGCAAAGACAAACATATCCCCACATACACGCTGGCTACTGGTTACTTCTTTTAGTGAGCTGCTTCTCTACATGTTCTTGACTTTCTCAACTATTACATTTGCTCTTATTGTTATAATGTCTTCTTATATATTAAGAACATGTACCACATGTTTTCATATTCACTATAAATGTTTTTTCTTTACAGTTTAATTTTGCATTAAAATTATGAATATGAGAAGTTAAAAAAAAAGATGCCAACTCTACTTGTCTGACCAAAATAGAATTAAGTTAGAAATCAATAACAGAAAACTCTGACAGATCCCCAAGTATATGAAACTAAATTAACATACTTCTAAATAACTTTAGGAAAAAAATAAAAATAAAAGGGTGATAAGCCTGAATGCTTTTCCCTCAGATGAAGAACAAGACAAGGATGACTGCTCTGGTTGCTTCTATTTGACGTTTTATGGGGAGTTCTAGACAGAGCAATAAAGCAAGAAAAATAAAAGGTACCCAGATCAGAAACAAGCAAAACTGTCTTATTTATAGACATCATCACATCATCTATGTTGAAAACCCAATGGAATCTACAAAAATACTGCTAAAAAAGTGAATTTAGGAAAATTACAGGATATAAGATCAATATATAAAACTCAATTGCATGTTTATAAACTAGCAAAAAACAACTGGAATCTTTTTAAAATGTACAACAGCACAGTAAAAACCAACTTCTTAAATGATTAACATTTTTTAAAATATACAACAGCATAGAAAACAAGTATAAAATGCTTCAGAAAAAATCCAACAAAAGGTAGGACCTAAACTGAAAAACATAATATTTTTCTGTGAGAAACTAAATAAAATCTAAACAAACAGAAAAGACTAAATACTATTAAAAGGTCAATTTCCCACAAGATCTGTATATTCCTCACAATCCCATTCAAAATCTCAGCATAATTCTAAAATCCATATAGAAGTACAAAGGACATAAAATAGGCCGAGTGAATATCACTAGCATTATTTAATTTTAAGAATTATGACGAAATTATAGTAATCAAGACAGTGTGGTATTAGCCTAAAAACAGACAAGTTCAATAATGAGACAGGATAATGGTCCAGAAGTGAGCCCACACATATGTAAGCAACTGATTCTTTATAAAAGGACAGAAGCAATTCAGTGAATAAAGGATGTCCTTTCAACAAATGGTGCCACAATATACACAAAACAAAACAACAGTTGTGATTAATGCCTCACACCATAAGCAAAAATCAATTCAAAATGGATCATAGATCTAAATATAAAATCCAAAACAGGGTTTCCCTTGTGGCTCTGTGGTATAAAAAAAATAAAAAAAAAAAATCCACCTGCCAATGAGGGAGACATGGGTTTGATTCCTGGTTCGGGAGGATCACATACTGAAGAGCAACAGGGCTGTGCGCCACAACCGCCGACCTAGAGCCTGGGACCCGCGCCTGCTGAAGCCTGCGAGCCCTAGAGCCCACACTCAGCAACAAGAGAAGCCCGCGCACCGCAACTAGAGAGCAGCCCCAGCTTGCCGAAACTAGCGCAAGGCCCGTGGAGCAACAAAGACCCAGCACAGCCAAAAAAAACACAGAAATATTTTTTTAAAACAATAAAACCTAAAGAAAATATTAAGAACAGCTTCCCCAGTGGCCCAGTGGTTAAGACTCCACACTTCTACCACAGAGGGTGTGGTGGGGAAGTTCCACATGCCTCAAGGTGCAGCCCTCCTCCGCAAAAGACAATGTAAGAGAAAACCTCTGTGACCCTGGGCAAGGAAAAATGTCTTAGATATGATGATAACAAAAGCACAACCATAAAAGAAAAAATTGATAAATTAGAATTCGAAAATTGTAATTTATTAATTAGAAAAGACAACTCATAGACTAGAAAAGAGAAAATTCATAGACTGAAAGAAAAGACAACTCACATAGTGAAAGAAAAGATATGTAAATAATTCTGACAAAGGACTTCCATCCAGAACATATACACCTAACAGACTAATTTTTAAAATAACCAAAATATCCTAATAGAAATTCCATCAACAATACGTGAATCACTAACACACACATGGAAAGGTGCTGACTATCATCATCATTAGGGAAGCAGCACTCCACACCACCAGAACGTCATAATCACACAGACGATACTGAGCAGTGGTGATGAGGGGAAAAACTGGAACTCGTGCAGCCACTGTGGTAACAAGTTTGGGGTTTATTATAAAGTCAAACAACTCCAGTTCCACTCCTAGGTACCCAGGCAGGAGAAAAGAAAATACATGCTCACAAAAATACCCATTAGCAAATACACCAAGTTATTATTCATACCAAAACAAACGGTGGAAACAATCCAAACGTCCACCACCTCACAAAAAGATCAAGAGAGAAGAGGAGTATATCTTTATAACGGAATATAACTCAGTCAGAAAGTATTCGAGGGACTTCCCTGGAGGTGCAATGGTTAATACTCTGCGGTTCTACTGCAGGGGGTACAGCTTCAGTCCCCGGTTGGGGGACTAAAATCCCAAATGTTGTGCAGCCAAAAAGACAAAAAGGGTTCAAAAAAGAAAAACTGAGGACATATCCAAAAGACATAGGCTTACCTGAAAGAACCACAAAGGCCAAAGCTAGGACAATTTGGGCAACAAAGCTCACAGAGCAAAATGAGTATCCAGAGTCTCCAGCTGACAGTAACGGGCTGAGGAGACATGCTGTCAACAAAGCATAAAGCTGAAGCCAAGACTGAAAACCGAATCAAAGACGGACACGTATTCAAATAAAGTCTGGGTTTAGTTAGCAGCATTGTACCAAAGTATCTTCATTTTGACAAATGTACCCTGGTCGTGTAAGATTAAACATCAGGAAGGCTGGGTAAAAGGTATTCAGCAGGAGTCAAAAAACTAATGTCCACTGACCAAAATCCAACCAGCCACCTGCTCTTATCAAGTTTTATTGAGGAAGTTCACCCGTGGTCCAGTGGTTAGGACTTGGCGCTTTCACTGCCAGGGCCTGAGTTCTGTCCCTGGTTGGGGAATTAAGATTTCACAAGCCACATGGCATACCAAAGGGAAAAAAAAAAAAAAATCTACTGGAACATAGCCATACCCTTCATTTACTTATTGTCCAGCTATGGCCGCTTTTGCCTTACACTGGCAGAACTAAGCTATTCCAAGAAGAGACAATCTGTCCACAAAGCCTAAAATACTTACTATCTGGCCCTCCACAGAAAAAGTTTGCTAACAGGGTAATACATGAACTCTCGGTACTGTGACAGTAACTTTTCAGTAAATCTAAAATGATTCTAAAATATAAAGGGTTCGGGGCTTCCCTTGTGGCTTAGTGATGAAGCCACACTCCTGCCAATGCAGGAGACATAGGTTCGATCCTTGGTCTGAGAAGAATCCACACGCCACGGAGCAACTCAGCCTGTGCAATGCAATTACTGAGCCCTCATGCCACAACTACCGAAGCCCACGCGCCCTAGAGCCCGTGCTCAGCAAAAAGAGAGGCTACCACAATGAGAAGCTCGCTCCGCAACTAGAGAGTAGATCCTGCTCATTGCAAGGACAATGCTCTCTTGGGGTCCCCTCAACCAAATGTACAAAGATAGATGAGATTATGATTACACAGATATGCAGCCAGTTACTTAAGAGAGCCCCCACCCCCTTCAGAACCTCTCCCCTCTCTCTGGCCTTCCCAGGCTTGCTGGCTTTCCTCATGTTCCCAAACCTGGGAGAAAAGCAGATGGCAGTCAGCACAGAACTCAAAATGCAACCCCTGTTTAAATACAAAGATTTTAAATTCAAATTGAAGTGTTCTGCAGGAAGCAAGACTTTGCGAAGCGCCTCCCCTAGGGGCTGGGAGGTAGTGATCTCTGGCTTCCTTGATCTCAGCTGCGCGACCCCATAGACGGCAGCCCACCAGGCTCCCCCGTCCCTGGGATTCTCCAGGCAAGAACACTGGAGTGGGTTGCCATTTCCTTCTCCAATGCATGAAAGTGAAAAGTGAAAGTGAAGTCGCTCAGTCGTGTCTGACTCTTTGCAACCCCATGGACTGCAGCCTACCAGGCTCCTCTGCCCATGGGATTTTCCAGGCAAGAGTACTGGAGTGGGGTGCCATTGCCTTCTCCGCACCACTCCTTAATAGTCAGTGGTAGGAAACCACTACCACCTACTCCAGAACACCTCATGGCTGCGTGTTGCTGAGCCCTCCACTTCCCCCATACCTTTTTTTTCTTTTGTGTATTACAAACCTCTTTTCCTCAGTGAGGCAACCTGAGTTTGGGATAAAAACTGAAGATATTCCTGAAGATTACACTGCAACTACACTCACAGGGCAAAGACCTGTATTTTTCAACTTCAAGGAAGCTAAAACATTTTTAAGAAAAATTTATAAATCAAACACAAAACATTATCTAATACCTGGCGGTGGTTTAGTTGGTAAGTCGTGTCCGACTCTCGCGGTCCCATGGAGGTAGCCCAGCAGGCTCCTCTGTCCATGGGGTTTCCCAGGCAAGAATAATGGAGTGGGTTGCCGTTTCTTTCTCCAGGGGATCTTCCCCACCCAGGGATCGAACGCAGGTCTCCTGCCCAGCAGGCAGACTCTTTATCGACTGAGCTACCAAGGAATTCCGTTTATTCTAGACATGATCCCTGCAGGTACAACATAGTAGATACTGTCCAGGTCCTCAGAAAGTCTGAAGAAAAATGAGGAAGCTCAGACAAAATGTGGAAGCCAAATGTCATTTCTAGATTTTTTTTAAAAAGTAATACTATTTTAGAAGTTAATATAAAATATATCCAACTATGATATGTTCACTTGAGAATAAGCCAAATAAAAAATAATCACCACAGAAGCTTCAGCTTGCCAGCTTTAAATTTGAAGATATGCTTAAAGAATGTCTCTTAAATCTTAAGATTTCTGAACAAAATTCAGAAAGGATGACTGACTATATTTACGTTAGTAAAATCCACCATTTCCATTCATGGTGTACTCATGCCTAAGCACACTCCCGATGCTCCACTCACCTCCCACACCGTCCAAATCCTAACCACCATGCACAAGTGGTCTTCCCAGGAGAAAACCCGGAAACATCAGAGCGGAAGACAACTTGCCTCACCTGAAGATAAGAAAGCGGAGGGCCAGCGAATGGAGGAGACCTCCAAGGTCCCAAAGCTAAAACTTGGAGTGAGGCCAGGCTCCCCAGCCTGGCGGCCCAGCGCCTGCCCTGAGCAAGGCCTCCCTCCCTGTTCCCCGTCCCTGCTGAACCAGACCAGCTCACACCTCTGAGCCCAGTGCTTCTCCTGCTTCAATATGCACAGGAATCACCTGGAAACCTCACTTAAATTCAAAGTCTGAAACAGCAATCTCAGAGTGAGGCCTACGTTTCTGCATTTCTAACAAGCTCCCAAGCAATGCTGCTGCTGCTGGTCCGCGGTCCACGGATGGAAGGGAAGGTCTGGCAGCATGCGATTCTATCCTAGCCAATTCAGACTTTTACTTCCTGTACAATTTATGACTCCTGAGTCTACAGGAAATCTCCCTAGCCCTCAGTCTTCTCATAAAAATTCTGTTTTATAAGGCCCAAATGATAGAATTCATACATCTATTCAAAATTCTTGGCATTTACTGAATTTTTGGTGAATAGCTAATTTGAATACAACTTTTAAGTTGGCATTATTCAGGTATTTGACATGTTTTAAGGCACTTAATTTCCATATGAATTCAATGGGTAAGTATATTATCCCCACTTTTAAAAATGAGAAAACTGGGTGTGCCGGCAGTCAGTGTCACAGCGCAGTGCCACACAGGTGCAGAGCACGGCCAGGGGAGGACGCCCAGGTTGGCCCACAACCTGCACTAAGCACCTCACTCTCCAGAAATGCTGTTATTTTTCCTCCTCAACTCCAAATCCCAGTTCACAATTTCCACCACACGTTTCTAACTTGAGGCTGTGTGTAAGCCCAACCTCAGCGTGCCCCACGTTTACCACCTTCACCCCAGACGCAATCCTCATCTCAATGAAGAGTAACTGCATCTGGGCGGCCCCCAAGCCAGAGTCCCAAGACTCACGGGGATGGGAGAGTCCTCCCATTAAGTCCGCACCCCCTCCTCACAGCACTGAGCTTTACAACGCCCACACTGTCCTGAGGTGAAATTCACAGATAATGATGCCTTCTTACAACCATAAATATAACTTACAACCATGAACATAATTGATATATGACCCCAACTATAATCAAGAGAAGACAGAAATTAAGTACATAATAAAAAGTATTCCAAAATGTAAATGCTTAAGCATGGACTCACTAGAAGACACAGCAGTCATCTGTCAACACAGAACCCAAAATAAAAACACAGACCAACACCGAGCTGAGGTGTAAGCAATTAACTATGATCAGTGATGAGTAAGATACGATATAGGATATTCCCAAACAGTGAAAAACTCTCATCAACGTTTCAAACAAAACAGTATCATCTTTCCTTGGTTCTGAACAGTGGCACTACTAAAAATCTTGGTACCTGTTTAAACACTGCAAAAACTACCCTTGTTGACAGGTAAAACCGTAAGTTTGGATTTAAATCCCAGTTTTTCCTTTACCTGCATGAAAGACCTCAGGCTGGACGTGTGACGCCTAGCACCCCCACGCCCATCCTCTCTCCACCAGTGCTGCCTCTGACCTCTGGCACCAAAAGGCTTCCACAAATTCCCAGAACACTCTGGGGATGACACACCCCTGGGGATGGAACTGGGTCCGGTACTAGTCTCTTCAAGCCACTGTCCAACCAACTCTGTGTCCAACCCTCACCCGCAGCCCCATTCAATCTCCAGCTTGGGTCAGCAGCGCTCACCGAGGCAACTGGACAGCCTGGTGGCTGCCTTTCTAGTTCCAACCTGCTGCCTCTGTACTAAGAGGGAACTGAACTCTACTTTCCATTCAGTCAACAAATATTTTCTGCACACTGACTATTAGCCATCCTGCTCTAAACACTATAAATCACAACATTCTCCTGCTCAAACTAGAATAGCTCATCACCTATGGCAATTTTTCAAACAGTGCTCTATTTTTATCTGTTTTATATACTGAGTTCCTGCATAAAATTTCCTTTTAACAAAGTGATTCACAGCTTTAAAAGTTTGAAAACCCCGACTTCAGAATAAAATCAAATAACCTTCCTATCTAACCATCACCTCAGCACTAACTGAGCCTCATCTCCTGTACCCCCATCAACCTTGCAGATGGTTCCACAGTGCCATCCCCTCTCTGGCACAGTCTCTTCCTCCCTTCCACATGGCCTGCCATCCTACTAAGTGACCCTCTCTCTGTACCTATGCACCTGTTAATTCTCTACCCAGCCTTCCAGGCTAAGGAAGCTGTGAAACCGTCCCAATTCCCCTACACCCATCCCCCAACAGCCTCAGCTATTTTTTTTGTAAAGCTACTAGCTTCTGCTGTATTTTGCACACTTTCATTTCACAAATACTGTACTACAATAGTCTATTTGAACATCTACCTCTATAATATCTCCCCTTCTCTCTCAGATTTTGTGGGCAGTGACTAAGTCTTTTACTTTACTTTCTGGCACCTGTCAGTGTACAGAGCTCTCCTCCTCTCAAGGGTAAGCTGCCTGAGTGATATTAGTAGGTTTCTCTTCTTCTCAATCTAAAATATAAATTTCCCTACCTGTTGATGTAGGCAAAACCAATACAATATTGTAAAGTAATAAACACTCTCTGATAAAAAAAATAAAAATAAAAAATAAAAAACAAAACAAAAACAATAAATTTCCCTACCCAAGTGATCAAAATAAATATCACTAACAGTAAACAGCTTCCTAGGTGGCACAGTGGTAAAGAAATCGCTTGCCAATGCAGGAGACACGAGAAATGTGGGTTTGATCCCTGGGTCAGGAAGATCCCCTGCAGAAGGAAATGACAACCCACTCCAGTACTCTTGCCTGGGAAATCCCATGGACAGAGGAGCCTGGCAGGCTACATTCCATGGGGTCGCGCAGAGTCGGACACGACTGAGCACGCAGGCACACACACAACTAATGTTTACATGAAAAGACGGTCATGGAAGGAACAGTCCTACTCACGGCTCGGGGGAAAGTTTGCAGTGATCCAAAACACATCTGCTTCACTGACTATGCGAAAGCCTTGTTGTGATATGGATCACAACAAACTGTGGAAAATTCTTAAAGAGATGGGAATACCGGACCACCTTACCTAATTCCTGAGAAACCTGTATGCAGGTCAAGAAGCAACAGTCAGAATCAAACATGGAACAATGGTTCAAACTTGGGAAAGGAGTATGTCAAGGCTATGTACTGTCACCCTACTTATTTTTTGTTTTAAATATTTATTCATTTACTTTTATTTATTTTTAATTGAAGGTAATTGCATTACAGTATTGCATTGGTTCTACTGAACATTAACAGGAGTCAGCCATAAGCACCCATGTCCCCCCACTTCCCTCCCCATCCCACCCCTCTAGGTTGTCATCGAGCAAAAATACGGAATGCTTCACAAATCTGCGTGTCATCCTTGCACAGGGGCCATGCTAATCTTCTGTATATTCTTCCAATTTTAGTATATGTACTGCCGAATCAACTATCACCCTGTTCGTTTGTCTTATATGCAGAGTACATCATATGAAATGCCAGGCTGGATTCAAGGCTGCACAAGCTGGAGTCAAAATTGCCAGAAGAAATACCAACAACCTCAGATACGCAGATGACATCACCCTGATGGCAGAAAGTGAAGAGGAACTAAAAAGCCTCTTGATGAAGATGAAAGGAGAGAGTAAACAGCTGGCTTAAAACTCAGCGTTCAAAAATCGAAGATCATGGCATCTGGCCCCAGCACTCTGTAACAAATAGAAGGGGAAAAGGGAGCAACAGTGACAGATTTTATTTTCTTGGGCTCCAAAATCATTGCGGATGGTGACTGCAGTCACTGAAATTAAAAGACGCTTGCTCCTTGGAAGGAAAGCTAGGAAGGAAAGCTGACAAATCTAGATGGCATATTAAAAAGCAGAAACATCACTTTGCCGACCAAGGCCTGTATAGTCAAAGCTACAGTTTTCCAGTAGTCATGTACGGACGTGAGACCTGAACCATAAAAAAAGCTTTCGAACTGTGATACTGAAGAAGACTTGAGAGCCTCTTGGACTGCAAAAAGATCAAACCAATCAATCCTAAAAGAAGTCAACCCTGAATATTCAGTGGAAGGAATGATGCTGAAGTTGAAGCTCCAACACTTTGGTCACATGATGAGAAGAGCCAACTCACCTGAATCTAGCGAAGACTGAGGGCAGGAGAAGAGGGTGACAGAGAATGAGATGACTGGATGGCATCACCAATTCAACGGACATGAGTTTGAGCAAACTCCAGGAGATACAGTGAAGGACAGAGAAGCCTGCACACTGCAGACAATGAGGTTGCAAAGAGTCCGACACAACTGATTTCAACAGTAACAACTTGAAATCACAGCAGCTTCTGACATGAAATAGTAAGTACCCACGGACACATATGAAACAATCTTGCTACAACTGTTTAACTTGAATCTAATCTTGAGTTAAGAGAAAAATTCAAAACATGTAACATTCTGTAAGACAACTGACTGACACTCATCAAAGGGTTATAAAAAGCAGAAAGTCAAGAGGACTACTCTAGATGAAAAGAAATTAAACAATATCCAGGTGCAATGCAAGAAACCTTGACCAAAACCAAACCAACAATGAAAGATATTTTTCTGATGGAGGCAGGGGGAGGAACTGAATATCAGATTAGATAATACTATAAATATGATAAAGTTATATTATGAAACTTTTTAATTTTCCTTATAAGTATTAATAGTATTGTGGCTGTAAAGGAGAATGTTATTTTTATATTGTTCTTAGGCAATGTATGCTGAAATATTTAAGAATGAAATATCATGATGTATGTACGATAAAAAGCCTTTGACTGTGTGGATCACAAAAACTGTGGAAAATTCTTAAAGGGATGGGAATACCAGACCACCTCACCTCCCTCCTGAGAAATCTGTACGCAGGTCAAGCAGCAGCAGTTAGAACCGGACATGGAATAATGGACTGGTTCCAAACTGAGAAAGAACGTCAAAGCTGTATACTGTCACCCTGTTTATTTTACTTCCATGCAGAGTACATCATGGGAATGCCAGACTGGAGGAATGAAGTACAAGCTGGAATCAAGATTCCCAGGAAAAATATCAATAACCTCAGATATGCAGATGACATCATCCTTACGGAGAAAGCAAGAGGAACTAAAAAAAAGCCTCTTTATAAAATTCAAAGAGAAGAGTGAAAACGTTGGCTTACAACTCAACATCCAAAAACTGAAGATCACAGCATCTGGTCCCATCACTTCATGGCAAATCAGATCAGATAAGATCAGATCAGTCGCTCAGTCATGTCCAACTCTTTGCGACCCCATGAATCACAGCGCACCAGGCCTCCCTGTCCATCACCAACTCCTGGAGTTCACTCAGACTCACGTCCATCGAGTCAGTGATGCCATCCAGCCATCTCATCCTCTGTCGTCCCCTTCTCCTCCTGCCTCCCAGCATCAGGGTCTTTTCCAATGAGTCAACTCTTCGAATGAGGTGGCCAAAGTACTGGAGTTTCAGCTTTAGCATCATTCCTTCCAAAGAAATCCCAGGGCTGATCTCCTTCAGAATGGACTGGTTGGATCTCCATGCAGTCCAAGGGACTCTCAAGAGTCTTCTCCAACGCCACAGTTCAAAAGCATCAATTCTTTGGTGCTCAGCTTTCTTCACAGTCCAACTCTCACACTCATACATGACCACAGGAAAAACCATAGCCTTGACTAGACGAACCTTTGTTGGCAAAGTAATGGCTCTGCTTTTCAATATGCTATCTAGGTTGGTCATAACTTTCCTTCCAAGGAGTAAGCGTCTTTTAATTTCATGGCTGCAGTCACCATCTGCAGTGATTTTGGAGCCCAGAAAAATAAAGTCTGACACTGTTTCCACTGTTTCCCCATCTATTTCCCATGAAGTGGTGGGACGGGATGCCATGATCTTCATTTTCTGAATGTTGAGCTTTAAGCCAACTTTTCCACTCTCCACTTTCACTTTCATCAAGAGGCTTTTGAGTTCCTCTTCACTTTCTCCCATAAGGGTGGTATCATCTGCATATCTGAGGTTATTGAGATTTCTCCCGGCAATCTTGATTCCAGCTTGTGTTTCTTCCAGTCCAGCGTTTCTCATGATGTACTCTGCATAGAAGTTAAATAAACAGGGTGACAATATACAGCCTTGACGAACTCCTTTTCCTATTTGGAACCAGTCTGTTGTTCCATGTCCAGTTCTATCTGTTGCTTCCTGACCTGCATACAAATTTCTCAAGAGGCAGATCAGGTGGTCTGGTATTCCCATTTCTTGAAGAATTTTCCACAGTTTATTGTGATCCACACAGTCAAAGGCTTTGGCATAGTCAATAAAGCAGAAATAGATGTTTTTCTGGAACTCTATTGCTTTTTCTATGATCCAGCGGATGTTGGCGATTTGATCTCTGGTTCCTCTGCCTTTTCTAAAACCAGCTTGAACATCAGGAAGTTCACGGTTCACATATTGCTGAAGCCTGGCTTGGAGAATTTTGAGCACAGTGACAGACTTTATTTTCTTGAGCTCCAAAGTCACTGCAGATGGTGACTGCAGCCATAAAATTAAAAGACGCTTGCTCCTTGGAAGAGCTATGACCAACCTAGACTGTGTATTAAAAGCAGAGACATCATCTTGCCAACAAAGGTCCATCTACTCAAAGTTATGGTTTTTCCAGTAGTCATGTATGGATATGACAGTTGGACCATAAAGAAAGCTGAGCACCGAAGAATTGATGCTTTTGAACTGTGATGTTGGAAAAGATTCTTGAGAGTCCCTTGGACTGCAAGAAGACCCACCCAGTCCATCCTAAAGGTAATCAGTCCTGAATATTCATTGGAAGGACTGATGCTGAAGCTCCTGTACTTTGGCGACCTAATGCGAAGAACTGACTCACTGGTAAAGACCCTGATGCTGGGAAAGACTGAACGTGGGAGAAGGGGACAAGAGGATGAGATGGTTGGATGGCATCACCACCCCGATGGAAATTAATTTGAGAAAGCTCTGGGAGTTGGTGATGGACAGGGAATCCTGGCATGCTGCAGTCCGTGGGGTCACAGAGAGTCAGACACAACTGAGCCTGACCATGCATTTTATGCATTATTTAAAAAGTGCTTATTTATGTTTATACACAGTGTGTATGGGCTTCCCGGGAGGCTCAGCGGTAAAGTATCCTCCCCTGGAGGAAGAAATGGCAACCCACTCCATATTCTTGCCTGGGAAACCCCATGGACAAAGGAGCCTGGTGGGCTACAGTCCAGGGGATTACAAAGAATCGGACAGGACTTAGCAGGTGAACAGTTCTGTTCAGTTGCTCAGTCGTGTCCAACTCTTTGCGATCCTATGGACTGTAGCACGCCAGGCCTCCCTGTCCATCACTTCCAATGAGCAGTTGTACAACAACAATATTCACGTCATCTGAAGCAGAACTATATTCTGAAGAACTATCCTCTTCTGAGAAACCAGTAGTATATATGCTGCTCAGACAATCAGAGAAAGTATCTGTATAAAATTCACCAAAAAATGTTTCTTCACTCAAAATTTTGTGACGTCATTTTTTGAAAATTTTACACCTATTATATACACAAGGTTGGAGCAAAAACCCAATGGAGCAAAATGTGAATGATAATAACAATACTGAATTGTATAATGAACCCGTGATCAATATGAAGCTCTAACAATGTTACACGATGATGTCAATTGTATCAAGTCTACAAACATGTCTCCAATCAACAACATTTTGGTAACAAAACATGTATTAATACATCTCCAGTTAATACAGTCATAATTGCATGCAGGTGTAAGAAATACTACAGAGAAACCCGAGCACTTTGCTCAGTGTCCTCCAACACCAACATTTTGCACAACTAGGATACTGCCACCAGCAAACTACATCCACTGATCTTATTCAGATTTCTCCAGTTTTACTTGTACTAATCTGCATGTGAGTTTGCATTCACAGCTTTTTATCCCATTAATCATTAAGTACTTGAGGAACCGAATGCAAAATAAACAAATTGTTTTTGTTTCTTAAATTATCGTGTACCAACTATCTCAATAATCTACTCTTTATTTTCATCATCAAATTCCGTCCTCCAGAGAAAGAGCTAACACACACAATGCTGATGCTTCTGTAGCACCACTGCAGCCAATTTTTCTTTAAGATTTATTTATTTTTTGGCTGTGCCGGGTCTCCCTTGCTGCATGCAGGCTTTCTCTAGTTGCGGAGAGTGGGAGCTATTCTCTAGCTGCAGTGCGCAGGCTTCTCTTTGCACTGGCATCTCCTGCTGCAGAGTACGTGCTCTAGGGCACCTGGGCTTGGGGAGCTAGGGCACACTGGCTCAGTAGTTGTGGCCTCAGGCTGCAGAGCACTGGCTCAGTAGTTGTGGCACAGGAGCTTACTTGCTTCCCGCCATGTGGGATCTTCCCGGACCAGGGACTTAACTGATGTCCCTTGCATTGTAAGGCGGATTCTTAACCACTGAAACACCAGGAAAGCCCGCTGCAGCCAACTTTTGAGGAAAATCCCCTTTCACAAACCCAGAATGAAGATATGTCTTTTTCAACATAAAATGATTTCTGTATTCTCCAGAATTAAGCTGAACTTTGCTTCTAAGGGTTAGCCCTCTGGACTGTCCCAGACAGTTCTATGCAAGTAGAAAAATACCACTTACTTCTCAGAGATCAAATGAAGAGCTATAAAGATACTTCTCATACACTATCAACAAAACATGCAAAAAGCAACTATAAAACCACAACTGTAAAACTTCTAGAAGAAAACACAAAAGAAATTCTTGGTGATCTTGGGTTAGGCTATGATTTTTTAAATACAATACCAAAAGCATGATCCAAAAAAAAAAAACCGTTAAGTTTGATTTCTCGAATTTTAATATTCTGCTATTCAAGAGACACTGTTGAGGAGTTCCCTGGTGGCCTTGTGGTTAGGATTCTTGGCTTTCACAGCTGTGGGAGGGATTCAATGCCTAGTTGTGGAACTGAGATCCTCCAAGCGGCGTGGCAAAAAAAAAAAAAAGACACTGTTAAGAGCATTAAAGATAAGCCCTAGAACAGAAGAAAATATTTTCTCAGTATGCACCTTATAAAGATCTTCTATTGTAAATACATGAGAAACTCTCAAAACTCAATATTAAGAAAACCCATTTTTTTAAATGAGCAAAAGATTTTTTTTTTAATGGGCAAGGATTTTAAAAGATAATTCTCCAAAGTATGTGGATGGCAAATAATACTCGGTACAATTAGTCATGAGGCAAATGTCAATTCAAAACACAACGAGACAGCAGTATACACCTATTAGGACAGTTTTCAAAACCACACTGACAAGAACACACTAGACAGAGAGGAACTGAGGCTCACGCACAACTGAAGGGAATGCCGGAAACCACCACACGGCTTTCCAAAGGAACCGCACACTTTCCGGCACTCAACAATCCCGCTGCTCGGTATTCACAATGACACCTGTACATGAGCGCTTAGGCAACTTTATTCATGATCGCCCAAACTAGAACTAGCTCAAATGGTCTTCTGATGAATGGATAAACAAACCGGTGTGTCCCAACAAAGGAATATTTGGCAATAAACAGAACTAACTGCTGACACATGCCACAACAGGAATTAACCTCAAATGCACTCTGCCAAGTAAAGACATGGAACCCAAAGGGCTGCACACTGTACAGTTCCATTTATGTGACACAGATGAGTGACTGCCGAGGGCTAGAGGAAATGCTTAGTTACCAAGGCGCGTGATCAAAGTTCTCGGGGCTATTCTACGCCTTGACTCTGACAGCGTTCCACAACCGTAAAAAGTCACAGAATGTACACGGGGCTGTTAACATGCATAAAGTACGCTGCTGCTGCTGCTGCTGCTGCTGCTAAGTCGCTTCAGTCGTGTCCGACTCTGTGCGACCCCATAGACGGAAGCCCGCTAGGCTCCCCTGTCCCTGGGATTCTCCAGGCAAGAACACTGGAGTGGGTTGCCATTTCCTTCTCCAATGCATGAAAGTGAAAAGTGAAAGTGAAGTCGCTCAGTCCGACTCTGAGCGACCCCATGGACTGCAGCCTACCGGGCTCCTCTGTCCATGGGATTTTCCAGACAAGAGTACTGGAGTGGGGTGCCATCGCCTTCTCCGGCATAAAGTATACATTAATTGAAATAATTTAAAAAGAAATTTGTTTGGAAAACAATTTGGCAGTTTCTTATAAAGTTAAGATGACCCAACAATTCCATGGCTAGCTATTTACTCAAAAGAATTGATAACAAATATCTACACCAAGACTTATAAGTGAATATGCGAAGTGGAAGTCACTCAGTCGTGTCTAACTCTTTGTGACCCCGTGGGCTCCTCTGTCCAGTGAGTTCTCCAGGCAAGAATGCTGGAGTGGGTTGCCATTTCCTTCTCCAGTAAGTGAATATACAAGCACTTATATTCATAACAACTGACACACACAACAATACGCCTCTCAAAATCATGCTGACCAAAGCCAGATACAAAGGAACATGGACTGTGAGACTATCTATGTGAAATTCTAGGGATGGCAAACTAATCTACAGTCACAGAAAGCAGATCAGTGACTGCCAAGGGACACAAGGAAAATTCGGTGGTGACAAAAATGTTCTATATTTTTGCGGGTGATTTTTGACTGCGGTATGCGGCTTGTGGGATCTTAGTTCCCTGAACAAGGATCAAACCTGTGCTCTCAGCAGTGGAAGCACAGAGTCCTAACCACTGGACCACAAGGAAACTCCCTCAAAATGTTCTACATCTTGATTGAAGTAAAGATACTCAAAAGGGTGCATGCATTGGTCAAAACTCAAACTACATACTTAAAAAAGATGCAAGTTTATTGTATTTATAGTCAGCAAAACTGATTTTAAAACACAATGTTAATGAACACTTGACTCTTAGCATAACCCTATGGAATGAGCAAAAAACTCTCCAACAAAGAAGCTGAGGCTCAGAGAGTCTTGTCCACACCTTGAGCACTGCCTGGACTGGAGCCAGTATTATTCCAATGAAATCTTTTTTCCTTATTATTTCACCTCACATATTTACAGCTTGAAGTTTAAATCATTTGATCAACTTTTCCCTATTACTGGGATAAATGACTTGGCTTCAATCTGCTTAAAAACTATCCCCAAAACCAAACAAATATGTAATCCAGGATAGAGGTGAAGGACAACATCTATAAAAGTCACTGTGGGGACAAGTGACAACATTCAGATATTGATATATTACAGGATTATTGTTAATTTCTTAAATGTGAATATGCTGATGCAGTCATGTGGGAGAGGGTCCCTATTCTTAGGAAGCGCATGGCAAAGTATTTCAGGAGAAAAGTATCACACTGCCAGCTTACTTTCTAATGGTTCATCAAAAAAGAAAACATAAAGTAGAATGTTAACAACTGGTGAATCTAAACTAAAAGTATGCAAGGCTCATCTATATTTGTCTTTGAACTTCACTGTAGATTTGAAACATTTTTAAGTATAACGAAAAAAGACCTGAAGCTTTACAATTTTTTTATCATTTACAAATTATTTTACTTTGTAAATATTAGTATATCAATGTTTATCCACTTTAGATGAAATTTTCAAGAAAAAAAATTTATAAAATCAGATACTAGAAACAGTTTTGAATCAAACACTTTTAAATCTATGAGTGAAAACTATAAACGCCAGTCTTCCCCTGGCAGTTCAGTGGAGAGGAATCCGCCTGCCAATGCAGGGGGTACAGGTTCCATCCTTGGTCGGGGAAGATCCTAAATGCCTCAGCGCCTAAGCCCGTGCACCACGATTCCTAAGCCTGTGCTCTAGAGCTCACAAGTCGCCACTACGGAGCCTGCATGTTGCAACTACCGAAGCCCGTGCGCCTAGAGCCTGTGCTGGCATAAGAGGAGCCACTGCAGTGACAAGACCATGCGCTGCAATGAAGAGCAAAGCCACAAAGACCCAGAGAAGCTAAAACAAATAAAATTTAAATAAAATTATTTATTAAATTATGAATGCCAACTTTTAAGTGTGAAAAGAATGATACAATTTGAAAATAACAATTTGGCAACTATTATGTAATAACTGACTCAGGCAAAGCACTGTGCAAGGATTAAAATGGGTGAAATTTTGATGGTAAACAGGACATTTACATAGCATCTCCCAACTAGGTATGTCTCCAATTATAAGGGAAAGACAGTAAATTCACAGCGGAGAGAGCTGGCAGACACCACCTCAAACCAAGCAATGATAATAATAACCATCGCCATCGGACTAAGTGACATCACGTGACTCTTGATCTGCTGCCCTAAGGACACACCGCTCCTTCAGCACTCCTGCCAAAACACAGGACCTCAATTTCATCAAGAGAGTGCATACAACAAACCCATATTGAGGGACAGTCTCCTTTTCAAAAGGTCAAGGTTATGAAAGACAAAGACTGAAAAACTACTCTAGGCTAACAGAGCTGAAAGAGATCCAATGGCTAAATGCAACACATGATCCTACCTTAAAAACCCAAGCCACCAAAATAATTTCTAAAATACTACTTAATTTAAAATCATAAAAACCTATAAATTACACATTAATATCTAAAGATCTTATTCAGTATTAATTTCCTGATTCTGATAACTGTACTATGGCTATGTAAGAAAACGTCTGTATTTTAAAGCTGTTGAACTTTAGTCATAGCCAGACTAGTCTCCCAATGCATGGTTCCCTCTGTTCAGCCATACAACCTTGCCTCTGGTTTAGAGTTTATTGGGATTGGGATCTAAAACCACTTGTAAACTCTGATATGGTGAAGTCAATTATCCTTAAAATTTATTGCCATTAGAGAGTATTTATGTATTTTATTAATGTGTTTGCTTCCTCCTAAGTAAAAGTCTCGAGAAGGCAATGGCACCCCACTCCAGTACTCTTGCCTGGAAAATCCCATGGACAGAGGAGCCTGGTAGGCTGCAGTCCATGGGGTCACTAAGAGTCCGACACGACTGAGCGACTTCACTTTCACTTTTCACTTTCATGCATTGGAGAAGGAAATGGCAACCCACTCCAGTGTTCTTGCCTGGAGAATCCCAGGGATGGCGGAGCCTGGTGGACTGCCATCTACGGGGTCGCACAGAGTTGGACACGACTGAAGTGACTTAGCAGCAGTATAGTATATACGTTAGTCACTCAGTTGTGTTGACTCTTTGCAACCCCATGGGCTGTAGCCCGCTAGGCCCTTCTGTCCATGGGATTCTCCAGGCAAAAATACTGGAGTGGGTTGCTATCCCCTTCTCCAGGGGATCCTCCTGACCCAGGGATAGAACCAAGGTCTCCTGCATTGCAGGCAGATTGTTTACCATCTGAGCTAAAGGGAGTTCCTTTTTAAGGCATAAAAACACTGAAACGTTTAGAAGTGAGGTGTATCGTGTCTGCAACTTACGCTCAGGGAACAGACAGGCGGTTCCTAGGCAGAGGTGGTGTGATGGGTAAACGGGCCAGCAGCACAAATCTCCTTTCATAAGGGGATGGGATGTACAACATGGTGACTGTGGTCAGCAATACTGTGTTGTACGACTGGTATGTGAAAACTGCTGAGAGAACAGATCTTAAAAAGTTCTCTTTGCAAGAAAAAAATTTTGTAACTATAGGTGGTATTGAATGCTAGCTAGACTTGTTGCAGCGATCAGCCCTTAATATATACAAATATGGAATCATTATGCTGTTCACTTGAAACTAACATGTTATATGTCAACTGCATTTCAATTAAAAAAAAGTACAGATAAGTTGACACATGAGAAACACTAAGCAGTGCCTGGAGCACCCATAGTGGGCACCAAATTCATGTTAGTTTTTGTCATGAAATGTAAGATAAAAATTGACTATGAAATTCAAGATGAGACTTCAAACATAGACAGTAATAAGAGAAGTCTAATGAACAAAAACACTAGTCCTATCTTGGGTAGAAAAAAAATCTTTCTGTCCATGGCTGTTATGATAGTAAACAACTAAAAATAAAACCTCAATGCTCCATTGAGGATTGGTTAAATAAAATCAGACCATAAATGCTCCGAAGCTATTAAAGTCACAATGTATGCTATGAAAGGGCATTCTACATCGTGTATTATTGTTAACTGAATTAAACAGGAATCCGGAGAGTATGTAAAAGCATGAGCCCATGTTTATAAAATATTTAATACACGCACATACCCTTCTTTGGGGGGCAAGGAGTGCAGACTCCCCCAGATGCTTGGGGGTTCCTGCAGGATGGACAGCAGTGGCGGCGGTGGCAGGGGGAGGCTGAAGTCTTCCTATTAATCCCCTTAATTTCTGCTCCTCCAAATGCAAGAGTTTGGTTTGCATAGAGGATTCTTGTTGTGACCTAAATGCTTTTTCACACTAGCATGGTAACCCTTGTATTTCCTAAACTACAATCCCAAGAATGGGGATTGATCCAGTGCATCTTTTCAGGCAAGATGTCAGGTTACCAGCCAGGATATAGACTTAATATAGACACAGGAGGAGAGAAAGGGGGCAAAGGGCAGGTAGAACAGTCAGATTAACTTCCAAAAATTTTTGTACAGCCAGGAAGGAGATAAGACAAACAAATAAGTGAAGGAAATACTCCTTTCTGTGGAGCTGTTACTCCCCCAGGCATGGGGAACTGTGATTAGAAAGAACATATCACACTGCTGGGCTTCCCTCATAGCTCACCTGGTTAAGAATCCACCTGCAATGCAGGAGAACCCAGTTCGATTCCTGGGTCAGATAGATCTGCTGGAGAAGGGATAAGCTACCCACTTCAGTATTCTGGACTGGAGAATTCCATGGACTGTATAGTCCACGGGGTCGCAAAGAGTAAGGCACAACAGAACGACTTTCACATCGCACTGATAGCTATCCTGTTTGTACATAAACTCTCATTACAGAAGGATCAGAGTCCCATTTAAGTAGTAGTCTTCAGTTCAGTCGCTCAGTCGTGTCCGACTCTTTGCGACCCTGTGGACTGCAGCACGCCAGGCCTCTCTGTCCATCACCAACTCCAGGAGTTTACTCAAACTCATGTCCATTGAGTCAGTGATGCCATCCACCCATCTCATCCTCTGTCGTCCCCTTCTCCTCCCGCCTTCAATCTTTCCCAGCATCAGGGTCTTTTCCAATGAGTCAGCTCTTCGCATCAGGTGGCAAAGTATTGGATAGAGTTTCAGCTTCAGCATCAGCTACACTATCAGTAGTAGTCTTACAGATCATTAAATACTAACAGACAGAATCTAAGAACTGGAGAATTTCAAACAATCAATAGATAAACAAATCTAAAATTCTAATGATAAAAAGGGTGCATTTCTGGGCCCAGATTTTCATTTTCACTTTCCTAAACAGGAAGCTAAAACAAGGAGCAACTGGCAATGCTAGGGGTGGGGTCACTACCACCCCACCTTCCGACAATCAGAAGGGGAAGAAGAGTGAAGAGGACTGCCAGCACAAAACAGGGAGGAAAATTTGGAAACTGACTCTTTTAAAAAGCCGGGGAAGGGTTGTCCCACAATGCACCTCTTCAGTAAGGCACTAAAATGTTAACACGGGAGGAATTGAGGATTCTTATATTGCATATTATTCATGAAAATTTTTTTAAACATTCATTCTTTTCCACCATTCTCTTAAGCCTCCTAGAGAGCTCTCTTCCTCCCTCATTCCAGGAAAATGCAGTTTTAGCCGCTCCCTCATCCTCTCTCCAATAGCCTTCTCTAATGCCATCTCTTGCTTTTGCTGCTGTTGTTCACTGGCTGCTAAGTCGCGTCCAACTCTGCAACCCCATGGGCTGCAGCATGCCAGGCTCCTTCCTCTGTTCTGCACTATCTCTGAGAGTTTGCTCAAATTCATACCCATTGAGATGGTGATGCTATCTCTAGCCTCTTCAAATCACCAACCCAATGGCTGTTTTCAACTGAAATTGTAATTTTCCTGTACTTCCCTGAAATGCTCAGCAATGCAGACCCTAGAACTGTGCAAGCATCCTGTAACCATGCACAGGCAGCTGCCTGGGCACCTAAGGACATCGTCACTGGGCAGCACACCTGCCACGATCCTCCAGACCCCAGGTTCTAGGACAAACCACCCTGCTTTTTAGTGCAGCGTCCCATCACTTGCAGCCCCCAACATCCTTACCCCATACCACCTTCCTGATGCACCCAACACTACCATCTAGTTCCACTCAAAGCCAGCGACAAAGGCCTCTTCCTGTCACCCCTACCTGCAGCATTTTACACCCACTCCACTCCTAGAGTTAAGCCTAGATATCAAAACACGTAGTACTCAGGACATTCTTTGTCTAAACTTTAAGATCATTCTTGTCTCAAACTTCAGTGCCTGAATAAAAAAGATCCACACAAGCGGGTCTGGCATTCCAGGCCTGCTGCAGCATCCTGCCTCCATCTTTCAGCAGCTCTCCACAGAAGAGAACTCTCATCTCCTTGCGCTGACTTCCTCACTGTGACCCCCTCCCAGCCCTGCCTTCTCCAGGAAGCACTTCACTCAGGACCCCAGAGGCCTTTGAACTCCTAAAGCCATGGCTGCCACCCAGCCAGCCACCCTTTCCTCCCCCACAACTACTCCAATTCCCCAGGGCAGCAGCAGAACCGCACCCAGTCCCTTAGCTCTGCAATCATTCTGGGGCAGTTAGTATTAATAAAAGTGACAACAGAGAAAGGAGACTGCCTGGGATTTCAGATTCCACTTTTCTTTGTAATTTCACTACTACTTTAGATTTCTGTAACATGCAACTCTAAAGTACAGTTATATATAATGAAGAGAAGTGCTCCATCAAAAGTGATGAAAATCTAGCTATATGGACCCAGGCATTCTCAACACTGTTAGAACATTCCCCTCCCAATCCCCAATATCCAGTAAGGAAAGCTGGGGTGCCTGCTTCAACAGCACAGTGGAAAATAGGAGAGAATAGGTCTTTCAGAAACAATGTGTGGGATACTAACCCAAATCAATACCAGCCTAAGAGTGAGAAAAAATTAAATCCCTTAATCATGACACAAGTTTCTCTTAGTCACCTTTCCCCTATCTAAGTGTCCCCTAGACAAAGAACTGATTATAAAAACTGTCTCTCACACCTAGAAGACTCTGCAAACACAACCTTTCAGGGAAATAAAAGAGACACAATGGGGGTGGGGGAGAAAAGATTTGCTAGATTTGCTAATTTAACACATTTTCTGTCAAGCAAATCAACTGTCCTCAGTGTATTGTTGTTGAAACAATGACCACTCAGGGAGTGGTGTTCATCAAAAGCAACTGGCCTAGAGAAAAACACTCTCCCCTCCACCAGACTGCTCAGAGCACTCTCAGCTATAAGAACTTACCCCATTCTTAGCAATTATTAATGGGAGGTGACTTGAAGGTTCAACATTAAAAAGATAATAAACAGTTTAGAATAACCGTGGCCCCATCATTGCCTGTTAGCACTTACTTGCGGGTCACGGGGGAGCACAGAAGGGTGCAGAGTCTGTGATGACATTCAGTCCCAGGGCCACACGCCACCCAAAGAAAGCCCAAGTGGGTGTTGTTGACGTTCGGTCTCCAAGTCATGTCCGACTCTTCGAGACCCAATGGGCTGTATGCAGCACGCCAGACTCCTCTGTCCTTCACCATCTCCCAGAGTTTGCTTAAATTTAAGAGGCTGGGCGGGGCCAAAGCTGAAATGACTGTGACAGTGAGACGCACAGGACAGGACACGTGTCCAGTGCCCATCTTCCAGGCCACACAAGGTCAGGGTTCCAAACGCTGCCTTCCGAACGTTTCTACATAAACCGCATGCGCTGGGTGTGTGGATGATCCACATCAGAGTCGCGGCCGGAAGGGCCTGACTCCACAGCCGGAGGCCCGCAGTGCGTGACGGCTCAGACCGCCACCACGCAACCTTTCCTGCCGCTAAAATGATGCCCAGTGTGAATCCACTACGCCCGCGGTGCCGCCAGAGCCAAGGCCGCACAGAAGGCCTAGGTTCTGCCTAAATTACACACCTCGTACTGCCTGAGGAGCTCAGTCCCCACACAGGGGCGCACACACTCACTGTCCGCACGCACATGCGGGCGCGCGGGCGCGCGCGCGAACACGCACGCTCACCAGCCCTGGCTTCAGTCCCGCCAAGAGGGCTGAGAGAGGGCCGCCTTCAGGTATGCACGGCGTCGGGGCTCCCTCTCCACAGCCCCCCAACATGGCACAGGTGGCATCGCGGCTCCCTCTGGACAGCCCCCCAACCTGTTCTCTTCCCCTAAATGATTTTGGGTGGGGCAGGTGTGTAAGGGTGTGTGTATGTGTGTAGGGGTGTGTTTGTGTATCAGTCACTCAGTCGTGTCCGACTCTTTGCAACCCCGTGGACCGAATCTTGCCAGGCTCCCCTGTCCATGGAATTCTCCAGGCCAGAATACTGGAGTGGGTAGCCGTTCCCTTCTCCAGGGGGGATCTTCCCAACCCAGGGATCGAACCCAGGTCTCCTACATTGCAGGTGGATTCTTTATCAACTGAGCTACCAGGGAAGCCCTAAGAAAAGAATTAAAGGATCTGTTTCCCAGATAGAAACAGAATAGAAAGGGAAAGACTAGAGATCTCGTCAAGAAAATTAGAGATACCAAGGGAACATTCCATGCAAAGATGGGCTCGATAAAGGATAGAAATGGTATGGACCGAACAGAAGCAGAAGATATTAAGAGGTGGCAAGAATATACAGAAAAACTATACAAAAAAGATCCTCATGACCCAGATAATCACGATAATGTGATCACTCACCTAGAGCCTGACATCCTGGAATGTGAAGTCAAGTGAGCCTTAGGAAGCATCAATATGAACAAAGCTAGTGGAGGTGATGGAATTCCAGTTGAGCTATTTCAAATCCTAAAAGATGATGCTGTCAAAGCACTGCACTCAATATGCCAGCAAATTTGGAAAACTCACCAGTGGCCACAGGACTGGAAAAGGTCAGTTTTCTTTCCAATCCCAAAGAAAGGCAATGTCAAAGATTGCTCAAACTACCACACAATTACCCTCATCTCAAAAGCTAGCAAAGTAATGCTCAAAATATTCCATGCCAGGCTTCAACAGTACATGAACCATGAACTTCAGATGTTCAAGTTGGATTTAGAAAAGGCAGAGGAACCAGAGATCAAACTGCCAACATCCCTTGGATCACTGAGAAAGCAAGAGACTTCCAAAGAAACATCTACTTCTGCTTTATTGACTATGCCAAAGCCTTTGACTGTGTGGACCACAGCAAACTGGAAAATTCTTAAAGAGATGGGAATACCAGACCACCTGACCTACCTCCTGAGAAATCTGTATGCAGGTCAACAAGCAACAGTTAGAACTGGACATGGAACAACAGACTGGTTCCAAATTGGGAAAAGAGTACATCAAGGCTGTATATTGTCAGCCTGCTTATTTTACTTATATGCAGAGTACATCATGCAAAATGCCAGGATGAATGAAGCACAAGCTGGAATCAAGATCGCCGGGAGAAATATCAAGAACCTCAGATACGCAGATGATACCACCCTTATGGCAGAAAGTGAAGAACTAAAGAGCCTCTTGATGAAAATGAAAGAGAGTAAAAATGTTGGCTTAAAGCTCAACATTCAGAAAACTAAGATCATGGCATCTGGTCCCATCACTTCATGGTAAACAGATGGAGAAACAATCTAAACAGTGAGAGACTATTTTGGGGGGCTAAATCCAAAATCACTGCAGATGGTGACTGAAGCCATGAAATTAAAAGATGCTTGCTCCTAGGAAGAAAAGTTATGACCAACCTAGACAACAAATTAAAAAGCAGAGATATTACTTTGCCAACAAAGGTCCATCTAATCAAAGCTTTGGTTTTTCCAGTAGTCATGTATGGATGTGAGAGCTGGACTATAAAGAAAGCTGAGTGCCGAAGAATGGCTGCTTTTGAACTGCAGTGTTGGAGAAGACTCTTGAGAGTCCCTGGGACTGCATGGAGATCCAACCAGTCAATCCTAAAGGAAATCAGTCCTGAATATTCATTGGAAGGACTGATGCTGAAGCTGAAACTCCAATACTTTGGCCACCTGATGCGAAGAACTGACTCACTGGAAAAGACCCTGATGCTGGGAATGATTGAAGGCGAAAGGAGAAGGGGACGACAGAGGATGAGATGGTTGGATGCCATCACCAACTTGATGGACATGAGTTTGACTAAACTCCGGGAGTTGGTGATGGACAGGGAGGCCTGGTGTACTGTAGTCTATGAGGTAGCAGAGAGTGAGACACGACTGAGCGACTGAACTGTTTTCCCGGGCTGATGACAGCAAAGTCGGCATAAATAAATCCCTTCAACCCTACACAATAAAACATTACATCCAGAACATGACTCCCTATGGGGAGGAGTCCCCCCACCTCAGGGCCCAGTGTTCTTCAGGGACAGGAGGCATCACCGCGACACACACAGCAGTGGTCAGCACTGAATACCCTGATGCAACAAGGCTGGGAGAATCCTGAGCTCAGTACCACCACCTGAAGACTCCTGTCTAAATCAAAGAAAGAGAATTCCAGAGTTTTCCAGAATAAACAAGTTTGTTTTCCAGAATAAACAAGTTTGTTTTCCAGAATAAACAAGTATTTGTTACAGGCTCCTGTAGAGAAAACAATATAAAAGCATTCAAGGAACAGAGTCCTGTGAAACAGGAAAATACAGGGAAGGGGGGCACAGCTGCCTGGAAAGCTTCGCCATCAGCCCCAGACCAAAACCTTTACCCGCCTCCATTCAAAGTTCTACGTGTTGAACGATATTCAATTTAAGTGAATAAATAGAAGTGCAGGGGAAAGAACACAATTTAAGACCTTCATCTTCCCGAGTTTCTCATAATCCCAAAATACAAAATATTAGTTTGAAAGGACCTCGAAGACAGTGAAAATATCAATATCAACAGCTTCACTGTTGAAGCTACCGTCAACGTAATGTATTTGCAGACAGGATTTCCACAGAAAGACAAAACTCATATAATCTATGAAGACATGAAGTGTGGATTTGCTGCTTTAGTTTGGTACAAAATTAATTTCTAAGATAGGGACCCCAAACACAGCATATAAAAAAAGAAAGTGAAAGTGTTAGTCACTCAGTGGACTCTTTTTGGCTACCCCATGGACTGTAACCTGCCAGGCCCCTCTGTCCATAGGATTTTCCAGGCAAGAATACTGGAGTGGGTTGTCATTCCCTTCTCCAAGGGATCTTCCCAACCCAGGAATCCAGTCCTCCAGCTTTGCAGGCAGATTCTTTACTGTCTGAGCCACCTGGCCCTAACCAATGAGCTCAGGAAAACTTTTTGGATCAGCTACTTGTGCCTTGCATGCTGAGAAACATCTCAGGGGAATCACGGCACTTTGGCCAGAGGAACATCCTAGAGATCACCTAGTCCACAACTGTCTTTTTATAGATAGGGCATCTGAAACCAAATGATCTGCCTAAAATCGCAGCACCAGGTAATGACAGAGGTGGGTCCACAGTCCAGGTTTCTGGCTCTCTGCATGATTCCTTTGACAAGTACCTTCAATCCCATCAACTATATCTAAGGCCATCTAGTTAGAAACTGTGCCTTCTGTCCCCCTGGACTCTGTCCACACCCACTTTTTATCTAAACCACAGTGTGCACTGGCAGTTTCCCAGCAATGCCAGAGCTCCTCATTCTTACCCCCAACCCAACACACCACAAAAAGCCAGCCCCTTAAAAAAAACAAACTGGAATTCAGCCCTCAGCCTCTCCTGATCAAAGGGCAGACGGTCGGTTGTACCGAATGCTGCCATGTTGCCAAGTCGTATTTTGGGCTTCCTCACTGTGTTCCAGAAAATTAAGCAAGACCGAACTGAACTTCCGTGGTAAAGCAAGCCACATGCTAACATGAGTTGTCCTTCAGAGATGAGAGGTTACTGCCCTTTCCACAACTGGAGAATCTCTACCCTTTTGAAGCTTCTCGAACAGGCAAATGAAAACGAAGACAACGACTTCCCTTTTAAGACACTGGTATAAGCAGAATGGGATCCAGGGTTCACCTTGGGGGAGTTACACTCTGAGGGAGCAGTCCCCCCTTTCAGGTTTCAAAACCTACCCTCAGTTATTCACATCCTGTTCTTGGGCTTTCCTCCTCAGAGGAGGAGCATATCCTGAGTCTTCAGGAGACACTGATCATCTGGTATTTTCCGTTCAATAGATCACTGTAACTACTAATTTTTGCACCATGCAGCATGTGGGTTCCCTGACCAGGTAACCCTGACACCCTGCAGTGAAGCGCAGTCTTAACCACTGGACCACTAGGGAAGTCCCACAAACTACTAGTTTTTAAATAATTTTAAGTCCCCTATTTCCTTCAGTCCTGCTCAAATGCCATCTTCTCAGTGAGGCCACCCACACCTTTGCAATCCCATGCACTGCAGCCTACCAGACTCCTCTGCCCATGGGATTTCCCAGGCAAGGAGACTGGAGCAGGCAGCCATTCCCTTCGCCAGAGGATCTTCCCAACCTTTTCAGGGGATCAAACTCAAGTCTCCTGCACTGCAGGTAGATTCTTCACTGTCTGAGCCACCAAAGAAACCCCTCCCACGTCTAATCACCCTATTTTAAATTGTAACCCCCCCCCCAACTTGGCCCTCTCTATGCCAGTTTATTATTATCTGTCTCCTTCCACTAAAGGAGGAGTGTTTGTGTTATGTTCACATCTGTATCTCCAAGCACTTAATATACTGCATCTAGCACATAGTGGATGCTCAATAAGTATTTGCTGAAAGAACCAAATGAAATCATGAACTTGTCCCTCTGTATTCAGCAGAATACAGATCCTTTAAGATCTGTATTTTAAGATCCTTTAAAAGGATCTTTTGTACCCTCTCATTATTAACAGCCGAAGAACTCTAGATCTGCACTGTGAAATCTTGGCCATTACTTCTAGGTCCAGCCTTTCATTTTTATACATAATGAAAACTAAAGTAGAAGCTGTGTGATATAGCAGCACCAGCAAAGAATTTGGTATCAAAGAACCTGAGATCCAGGTGAGAGTCTATGCAAGAAACTTAGCCTGTCTCAGCTTCCAATTTCCTCATCTGCAAAACTGCTAATTCCCAGTAATGATTAATGATGACGATGGACAAAATGAGAAAACATTTGGAAAATGTACAAAGTGCTATACAAGTGTCCCTCACCATTAGGCTATTTGACCTGCCGAAGGTCACAGAGGCAGCAGTAGCAAAACAAGCATAAGAATTCAAGTTTTCTAACTCCTGATCCAGGGGATCTCATGTCATGAAATTAGCCTCTGGTTCCCCTATTCAAGGCCAACTTAAATCTTTCATCTAGTTCAAGGCCTTTTAACCTTTGTTTGGTTGGGGTCGCTTTCAAAATTTGAAGAAAGTGACAGCAGAGTACATACATGTACACCAACACAAAACCTCCTATAACCCATCCTTGGGCCCCAGGCCCAGAGAACTAAGACTGCTGTACCAATAAGTTTCTCTAGGCAAGTTTTTTATCACCTATTTTCATAATTATGAATAATATTTATGAATAAACATAATAATGCTTAATAATTCATACCTAAGGATTCATTCTCAAAGCAGGAAGCTCGGGGTAAAAAAGTACATGGGACTATTAAAAATCAGATTATTTTCATCATGTTGCTGCTGTATGAACCAGATAATTCTACATGACCATTTTCAAATAATCACATAGAGGCCCCATAGTTTCTTCTCTGGAGAAAATATACCCAAAATGTTTATAATGGAATTTCTCCCTGCAACCCTATACCCATCACAATTAACTCCAGACAAGATTACCGAAGATGGTCTATCCTCCCTTAACTGCAATCTAGTTAAGTATGATGCTATTCACTGTAAAGAGCACTTGTTAGGGGAAAAAAGAAAATCAGTACTAAATCTTCAGGAAGGTCAATTCACTATTCTTCATTCTCTAATCAGGACAAAACATAACCAGCCTAATCCACTGGAATGTTAAACAATCATAGAAAACTTGATATAAATGAAGTGGTTCCAAATTTGATAATCCTGAGGCAAAGGAGGTGTGCCATGAGCTTCTTTGGTAATCCATCCAGTTAAGCAGCTAGTAACAGATGTTTCATAATACCAACCACTGAATTCAGTATCATTAATCTACAGTTATCCAGCTACACACAGCTCAGTCTCCTCATCTGGAAAATTAAAACGGGCCACAAATACGCTGTGAACATGTTTGGGAATTTCTAAGTAACAGTTTTTATCCCTGAGTGGTGGGATTATGGGTGATTTAATTCTCTTACCTATATTTTGCTATAATTTTCAAGTTTTATATTGTGATTATGCACTGCTTTTTAAAACCACAAATTTTGAACTTAAAATATGTCTACATATTTGCAGATTTTTGATCTGATGACTGCAGAACCCCTATCTGGGGGGCAGCAACACAGATGTCCCTAAACACAACCCAAAAAACAAGAATCCAGTATACTGACTCTTCTAATTAAATCCTGTACATTCAAGGCTAATTAACAGAGGGAAAAGGTTTTCTTACATGCAAAAATAAAAATATCCATGCTTTGGGGACCAGTTAAATGGGAGGTCTTGACCTCTTACAGAATTGCAGCATGAATGCTCCCAGCCTGTGAGCTATCTAAGAGATTGCCTTGTTTTAGATAAATAGAAGCCAAGTCCTTGAAGATTCTGCTTCCTAAATTTTCTGTAAATCCATGGGTTCAGTTTGGTTGTCAAGAGTAAGATGAGTACTTTCCCACAGCTGAAAACTAGTTTCCTAAAAAAGCTGATATCCAACTTCTACCACTTGGTATTATTCATTTCTATCTTTTAAAGTTACAGTAAATTAAGATTATAGTGTCTTTCCAGCCATCCTAACAGGTACAATTCAGTATTAATACTGTTTTTTGTTTGTCTGTTTTTAAGAAGATTCTTCCAGTGCATCATAAACTGTAATCAAGTGATCCTTCTTCAGTTCAGAACGGTGAATTATTAGATTAAAAAAAAAAATCACCTAACCAAAATAAATTTATTTCTTAGAGAATCAAAACTAATCATGTTCCCAGTAAGTTCTGCACTCTCCGAATCAAATTTGCTAGAAACCTAAAAATTACTTTGAAAATTTTAATTTCTGGTAATTAGTGAAAACTTTAACCTGTATTCAAATTCATCAAAACACTTCATGTGAAAAAGATTACAGAAGAATTGCAGGAGTAAGTCACTAATAGTCATCGACTGAACATCTCCAAATTATAGAGATATGGATGATCACAATATGTACAAGCTGAATTCCAAATATTCATTCGTATATACTTCAAATAGCATACATTTTAACTACAACCACCAAAAAAGTGTCACTTGCAAGAAATACTGGGATCCGAAGCGAAAAAACTCATCTCAAGTGGCCCTGATTATTCACCTGTAGCAACGATTTTTCACTTCTGTTATACATACAAATTGGACCTCTCAGATCAGGTTACATTTCCTTTTGGAATTAAAGCAGCTAATACTTAGAAACCACAGATTTATTTCTTAGAACATAAGGCGTTATTTATACGTTACTCTAGATTTCTGTAACAATTTAGGACAAAATTAGTTACCTCTTTTTTTTTTTTCCAATCAACCAAATGGGAATATTTGGATTTTTGAAAGATGAAGTTTTCTCCACAGTGTTTTTAGACGGGGTTCGTAAACTCTAACCTGTAATTCAGCACCGCCTCAGTTTTATCACATTTCAGGGAGAAAATGGGGCAGGGGCAAGTTTAGCGGCACCACGACGGCATTGTCACCACAACACCTCCCACCACAGCCACCATTTTGAGCAGCAGAATTAAAGTGCTGAGGATTTTGACCAACTAAAAGGAAACACGGGGTCTTCGGGACAGTTGTGGAGCAAGTCCTGACGCTCAGCATTCCCCAATCTGCCGTTTCTCCCCCTCAGTCCGCGGGAACCGCCGTCCCACTCTCATTTTTAGAAAAAGCCGTGCTCGTCCGAGTCACGTCCCAACTTTGAAAACGGCGTGCGGCGCCGGGCCCCCGCACCCGAGGCCGCCGCATTGTCGTCGTCGCCGCCGCCGCCGCCAGCCCGCCGGCCCGCACCCTCCCGGCTGCCGCCGGGCGCGCCTCCCGCGGGCGGCGGACCCATGGCCCCCGCTCGCCGGTCCGGCCGCGCCGGTCTCGCACCTTTGTCCGGGGCCGCGGCACCGACCGGCCGCGCGCTCGGCCCCAGGCGGCCGGGGGAGGGGTCGGGGCGCCGGCCGGGGGCGCCCGCCCGCCAGCCCGCCGGGCCCCACAAAGCCCGCCGCCCGCTATCCTGACCGCCCGGCCCCGCGCTGCGCCCGCCGGGACGCCGCCCGGAGTAACGGCCCAACTTTCCCCACCGCCCGGGTCCCCTCAGCCCGGACCCCGACCCCCGCCCGCCCACCCGGGCCGGCCGGGAGCGCTCCTCGCGCTCAGCCCCCCACTCAGTCCCTCAGAGTCAGCCGCTCGGAGGTCCCCGCGCGCCGCCGCCCCGACCCCCTACCCGGGTCCCGACCCCCCACCCCGGCCGGGCCCGGCCCGCGCACCTCGATCTCGAAGTCCGGCAGGCGGAACGCCGTGCGGAAGAGCGAGCAGAAGTGCGCGATGGCCGGCACTTCCCACCACGAGCGCAGCTCGCCCAGCCCGGCCGCGCCGCCCTCCTCGGGGCGCATCTCCGGCCGCGCCGCCGCCTCCGCGCCCGCCGCCCGCCCGCTCCCGGAGCCACTCCGGCCGAGCTACCGCGGCGGCTGCCCCGGGCCCATCGCGCCGCGGCCCGGCCGCCCAGCCCGCACAATGTCGCCGCGGCTCGCGGGGAACAGATGGGCCGGGGGCGGGCGGGGGCGGGGCCTCGGCACAACAACAACCCCGCCCCCGCCCCCGCCCGCCGCCCGCCGCCCGCGGGCCGCGCTTGGGCGGGGGAGGGGCGCCCGAGGGCCGGGGGGAGGGGCTGCGGCCGAGCACCGCCCCCCAGCCCCACCGGGCCCCGCCCCCACGTGGCCGGGGGTCGCGCCCCTCGGAGGCCGGCGGTCTGCGCCTCGCTGGGCTGCGCCCACGTGGGTCCCGGGCGGCGGACCCCACACCCGGACAGAGCCCGCGGCCTCCTGCCCCTCCCGGGCCGGGGGAGACCTCCCCCTCGCCGTCCGCGGTGCGCGGGGTGCTGCGTGGGGGTGGGGGTGGTTCCCCCTGGCCCGGGGGGCGCCAGCACTCCAGTCCTGTCCGGTCCCGGGCGCAGCCTCTCGGGGACCCGCGTGGGGACCTCTGAGCACGGACGCCAGCCGGACGGGCTGGCGCAGTGGCCTCACTCAGCTGGGATGTTATGGACTGCGCCTCCGGTTTATTCTCTCCCTCGTTTTATTCCCATCAATTTAGTAACCTGTTCTTTTTTATATATGTAAGGCAGCATTAAAAAAAAATCTTAAAGAACATGTACATTTAACTAGATGTTTACTGGAAAAAAATACTTCATCCAACACTGCACACTACCCCGCCACTCGCCCCCTGCCCCAAACTTAGATAGTTGTGCTCGCTTATTACCTCAACTATTGAATGCTTTAAAATTCACCCGCAGATGCTACCACGTGTCCATCTTTGAAAAAAATGAGCGCCTATCTGAACCCCCCCAGGAGCAGAGGCTGCATTTGAGTGTGTAACGCGCAGCTCCAAGGCAGATGCCTGATGACCAGGTGAGGTGTGGGAAGGATGACACGCACCGTGGGGTGACCCACCTGACCTGAATTCGCACTCTCTTCTGGGGACTCTCTAACCCCTGTCTGTCTGCATTTCCGCACGGATCAGCCTGACTTTCCTCACCTTTCCTTCTCTTTTGTGTAAGGGTTCCTGCTTCCCTTCACATTTGTTTCTAATCCATTACATCCTGCCTTTCTGCTTCCCCGCCTTTTCCCGGTTCTCCTCTGGCTCCTCATCCTGCCCTTTACCCTTTTCCATCTTACCTGTCCCTCGGTGATCTGGGCCCCAGCCTGGTAGTCACAGCGCCTAAAAAGTCACATACCAGCAAGCAGAAAGGTGACAAGTTTGGGTTACTCCGGCCTGTTTGAATGAGCGCTGCCCTCCCCACACACTGCCGGGTCCTGGAATCCAGCCACACTACCCTGGGGTGTGGGGGACGGGAGCAGTGCTGGTGGTGGCTGAGGGGGTCACCCCTCGGTGGTGCTGGTCCTGCCCCATCCTCAGCACCCTCGCACCCATGCTGCCTTCTTCATCTGAGGGTCACCTCTCGGTGTCCCATTGGACAGGCACACAGCTTCAAACCTCTTTCTTTCTCTCTCTCTCCTCTCTGGCTCTGATCCACTGTAACTCTCCCCGCAACCCCCCCACCCCCAACCAGAGCAGGTCCTCCTCCTCCAGCCCAGAGGTTTTCTGTGTCTCCTCGGGGTTCCTCAAGTTCCGGCTCCATCTGGAGCCTCACATTTGTACCCATGCCTTCTTCTGCCTCTGTTGGAGTTGATACCCACAATCCTTGACTGTTTGTTCCACCTTTCCCCTGGGATTTAACTGCCTCAAATCTGTTTTCTGGGCTGGCTTCACCCTTACCTCCTGAGACCTGGATCACTGACCCTGGTGCCTCCCGGTACACCCACCTCCTTCCTTCTTCCCAGGACTCTCAGCGCTGCCTGCCCCTGCCTTTTTAATACTGGCCCATTTCTCACCCTACAAACACCAGTTGTTTCTTATCCTGTTCCCAAAAGGCATACAGTTCTCATACTTTCTCTGTCTCTCTCTTTTGCCCTCTCTGCCTCTTTTCTGTTTGTGAGCACTGTTGATCTGAGATGACCTTGGAAGTGCCAAAAGAAATTCTCTTCCAGATTTCCTACCACCTCCACTTCCATACCATCTTCTAATTAAATATCTTCCATTAAACACACACACAATACTTAGTTTGACTAACCTGTTTCGCTTGTTAATTAATGTGGCAAAAAATATTTGAATTTCTCTTTGCAAAATCTGCCAAAATCTCAGCTGTTACGGGATTATTCTAGGTTCCTAGAGGATGATCTGGGGAACTAACCAGCATTTTCTAACACCATTTCTCTGAGAAATACATTGCAAATTCTGTATGATCAGCTAAAAACAATTACTTGAACCTTGGAAGGCGCGTGACAAAAGTACGGTTCTTCCAGGTTTCTTCCTGCTAACCAGGACTAGAATTCAAATCTTCTAGCCGATCATCCAGTCGGATTACACTGCTTCTCACTTCTCCAGTTGCCGTTTCTACCCCTTTGCCTGCACACCCGGACGTGGTTGCTCCTCGATTCAGTCCAGGAGCCCAGCTGGAGCCGAAGTGAGGGAGAACCATTATCCTGTCACTTTAGCTGTCTCCACATCTGAGTCCAGGTCCCTCCCGAAGTACTGGCACAGCCCTCCTTTCTCAGTAGAGAGCTACCTTCCATAGGGTACTATTCCCAGAGAGGACTGTAAGTCAGGCTAATTTTAACATTTTAAGATCTTGGAAAGTGAGTTGTATTAGTAGTCAGGAAAGTTGGCTGTCCCTTAGAAAAGACTTAATCTCTTGCATGTGTATTTCATCTGTGAGGAGGGGCTTAACTCATGGTCCCTGAACCCTATAGCTTCACCTTTAGAGTATGACCAGCTTTAATGTTCTAAAATGTAAATTCAATCATGTCATTCACCTGCTCAAAATTCTATGACTCTCCCTTGATCATGAAAGTCCATTGAGTCTTAACTCAAGCCACAGTTTGGCTCCCACCTGCCTTCCCAGCCTCACCTGCGATCCCCACCCCCACCTCATCCAACCAGTGACTCCTTCCCTCCCGTCAAACTGGTTCACTCACCCCCGGATCTTCTTGCTCCTCCCTTTTGATCCTGCCCTTTCAATTGCTTACAAAGACAGCTCAACTTCTCAGATCACTCAAAACTCACCTCCTTCCTAAAGCTTTCCTGAAACACCCCTGCTTAGGGGTATTTGTCTAGGTACTCTGGAGAAACTACAGTGTGTATGACTCACTAGTCAACCACTTCCTTGGGTCATCATTCTATTATTTATTTTGAAGTGCTACTTAAATCTTTCGCTGTAGTTGGGGGTGTCTTTTCTTCTCATCCAGATTAGACTTGAGTATGTGGGGGTAATCCTTCCTAATACACAGAAACTAAATGATTGATTATTTAATGATGACATAAAACCGTAAAAAAAAATTAGAACTTCTTAAAATGCCTGATGTTGATTTACTTACCTTTCCTTCATTCCTTCCTCTGCCTTTTAGCTTTTTCCCTCCTGGAACTCATTCACTCAAAGGTCATGCCTTTCTCAATCAGTCATATCTTCAGGGGATTGATTGACTCCAGGACCCCCAGGATATCAAAAGTCACTGGAGTCCCTTTTATAAAGTGGCATAGAGTGGTCAGCCCATATCCGCAGTTACCCGCAGTCATGGATTCAACCAACCAAGGATGGATCCATCTTCAGCTTGGCTTTTCTCCTGAGCCCCAGGGTCATTTCCCCCAAATGCCAGTTGGATGTTGAATCTCACCATGTTAAAAGGAAGGTGGGAAACTAGCTCTGGATTTTTTCTTTGTAAGTCACACACCTTACTGACTTTGTATTTCCTTTAATGGAACAATCATAGTTCCAGACCACCAGGTTCACCCTCAACTCTCTGCTTTTGTCCTGGCTAGTCATAACCACAGTCGTGTGGGTTCTGCCTCCGTGAAGTCTCTTGTATTCCCCGTTCTTTTTGACACCCTCAGTCTCCACCCCAATCGAGGTTCTTTCATCTCTCTAGTTGAGAAGCTTCCTAACTGGTTCTCTTTCTTCTGGTTTATCTCCTCCTCTGTCTCTCCATTGTGGCTGGATTAATCTTCTTAGAAGTGTGCGTCAGTTCTTAGAAGGTAAATTTAATGTGTTCTTAAACCCAGTATATCCACCAGATTATTATTTCAACATGTGTTATCAGTATTAAAAATATCCATGAGATGGTCTACATGCATTTTTCTTCATGGCAGTTCTTTGGAATCTGTGTGTGCATTTTACAGTTAACCGCAGGCATCTCTGTTAGGACCCACCATCTCAGTGCTGCATGGGGCACTCGTGGGTGGTAGGTGCTGTGTTGGACAGACAGGTCTGTAGGTACCCACATGCCCAGGACTCACCCTGAACACTCTGACCCTCTGGACCCCGGTCTGGACCCATCCACATCCTCCTGCCTGCACCCTCCTCCAGGCAGGGCTCCCTGAACACTCTCAGTTCAGTTCAGTTCAGTCGCTCAGTCGTGTCCGACGCTTTGCGACCCCATGAATCACAGCACACCAGGCCTCCCTGTCTATCACCAACTCCCGGAGTTCACCCAGACTCACGTCCATCGAGTCAGTGATGCCATCCAGCCATCTCATCCTCTGTCGTCCCCTTCTCCTCCTGCCCCCAACCCCTCCCAGCATCAGAGTCTTTTCCAATGAGTCAACTCTTTGCATGAGGTGGCCAAAGTACTGGAGTTTCAGCTTTAGCATCATTCCTTCCAAAGAAATTCCAGGGCTGATCTTCTTCAGAATGGACTGGTTGGATCTCCTTGCAGTCCAAGGGACTCTCAAGAGTCTTCTCCAACACCACAGTTCAAAAGCATCAATTCTTCGGCGCTCAGCCTTCTTCACAGTCCAACTCTCACTCTAGCCTAGTGCTTAATCTCCCAATTCACCTCTTTTATTTATGTTTGGTTTTACCAAGAAAATCCCAGCTCTTTCCTCAGGAATAGCTCTTGGACTGTTCTCCTTGGAGCAGGCTACAAATAACTGGTCTATATGAGTGTTGATGAAATAAATGTATTAATATTACTAATATCTTCACAGAAAACGCTACTCTTTGAACATAGTTTTTTACAATGTAGAAATTTTTTAAATTGAGATATAGTTGGTGTGCAATATTGTATAGGTTGCAGGTGTACAGCATCGTGGCTTACAATTTTTAAAAGTTATACTGCATTGATAGTTACTATAAAATAGTGGCTCTGTTCCCCCTCCTGTACAATATATCCTCATAGCTTATTTATAACATATTTTTAACCATGAAGAACACTGGGGAATTCCCTGACAGTCCAGAGGTTAGGACTCTGCACTTTCACTGCCAGGGACCCAGGTTCAGTCCCTGGTCAGGGAATTAAGATCCCATAAGCTGCAAGTCGCAGCCAAAAAACAAAACAAAACAGAGAGGGAGAAGAAAGTTGGTGATCAAAGTTTGTAGATTTTTTTTTTTAATAATTTTATTTATTTTTCACTGTGCTGGGCCTTTCTTGCCGCACAGGCTTTCTCTAGTTGCGGCGAGCAGGGGCTACCCTCTTGTTGCAGTACAACGGCTTCTCAGTGCAGTGGCTTCTCTTGTTGCAGAACATGGGCTCTCGGGCACATGGGCTCGGGCACATGGGCTCAGTAGCTGTAGCTCCTGGACTCTAGAGCACAGACTCAGTAGCTATGGCACCCGGACTTAGTTGCTCCACGGTGTGTGGGACTGCAAGGGGATCCAACCAGTTCATCCTAAAGGAAATCAGTCCTGAATATTCATTGGAAGGACTGATGCTGAAGCTGAAACTCCAATACTTTGGCCACCTGATGCAAAGAACTGACTCACTGGAAAAGACCCTGATACTGGGAAAGATTGAAGACGGAAGGAGAAGGGGACGACAGAGGATGAGATGGTTGGATGGTATCACCGACTCAATGAACATGAGTTTGAGTAAACTCCGGGAGTTGGTGATGGACAGGGAGACCTGGAGTGCTGCAGTCCATGAGATTGCAAAGAGTCAGACACAACTGAGTTACTGAACTGAACTGAACTGAATTGTGTGGGACACAACTGAAGCGACTGATCATAGTAAGGCTGGTAAGCTATTACTGCTAGGAAACCCCAGCCTGAGGCTTGAAACCCTCGGGCCAGCAGGGAGGCCCGGAGCAGCCCGCCCGGCTGCAGTCCCCAGAGGAAGGCTCTGTCTGCTCTGGCTCAAACCAGCTGGCACCAGAGCTGGAGGCTGCGTCCTTGGCGTGGTTCTGACACCACATGCAGCCTTTAAGGAGATTACTGCAATGTTAGTTAACCCGGTTCTCAGCCGCTAGACGGGGCAAGGGGGTGTCCCTTCTGCTCGTGTCTGTGGTTCAGGACTCGGAACCTCACCAGATTTTACTGCCTGCTGAAACTTCTTCAGTCCTCTTCTAGAAACTGAACCCAAGAATCAGCTTCTGTGCTGCCTCCGGGCGACTTGGTTTCTGTTGTTCTGTTCAGAAATTCCTTCTCGAATTCCTGGCATGTCCACCTCTGGCCTATCTCATTGTGGCATCTCCCCTTGTTCTTGACACCAGGTCAAATAGCTTTGTAGCATCTCAGTTCTCCGAGCCATTCAGAAGCTGGTGAGTCTTAATGAGTTCTTCCGTTAATCTCTTTTCAAAGGGCCTCCAATCCTTAATTTCTTTAACTTTCCTTTTTAATTATTTTAGCTCCTTGTGTCATTCCTCTGGTCTCAGACCCTCCCTACTCAGTTTACAGGTCACATTATTTTGGTTGACAGAGTGCCCGGGGTTCTGTACACCTGGCCTCAGACTCCCTCGCTGGGCCAGTTATGTCCCTCCTATTGGGTCCACGTGACGTAGAAATAACTGTTTGGGTAGAAAACTCAGTCTCTCGCCTCGAGGGTTTTCTAATGCAGTTGATAAGGTTTATCTGTGCAGTACAGCACAGAAGTATGCTGTGAGATGTTCAAGTCATGAAGGGCTGCGAAGTCATGCAGCCCACGTGCTCCTTTGGAGAGGAGTTCCGAGTGGAATCTAGTGTGAGCTGGAGGGCTTGGGGAGGCCACCTTGACTTGGTGAGAAACACAGCTGGATATCTGCATTCATAGCTTCAAATCTATTTGTTTTTACATTTTTTTTTTAACATTTGGCTGCACTTCACGGCTTGAGGAATCTTAATAGTTCCCTGACCAGGAATCGAACCCTCATACTCAGCAGTGAAAGCATAGAGTCCTAACCACAGGACCACTGGGGAATTCCCATAGCTTAAACTTTGGAATAAAATTCTCTTGATGTCAAAGCCAATTAAGATGGAATAATTTTTTTAACTTAGAGTAATAGTTAGTAGAGAAAGCAGTTGTAGTAGAGAGGCAAGTGTGGCGTTTTTGGATTCAGAAGGCCTGGGACTCAGGCTGTAATTTTAGTCCCAGCTGAACCAGCTGCTTTAGAATCAGCTGCCCTATGAGCTTGTTTCTCACACTACATTTTCTCAGATACTCAATAGGAATCATACAGACTCCTGTTTAGCTCCATGACTGATACATGGAGCAAAGGAGAAAATTGTTTAAACCATAAACTGTCACATTCATAGGAAGAATATTAATTTCATTATTTTTAATCCTGTTCAACACAAAAGTGGTGTACTTCCTTAAAAATGTGTAGTTCCAATTTATCTAGACAGGTCCCAAGTCAGATCACTCTTACATGCATGAGCCCATTCGTTTAATGTATACAACATATCTCAAGTACCCATCACTTTGAATAAGAAGATGCAAAGTCGGAGGGTAAAGAGGGTCTTAGTTGCCATCACCGTAAAAACCATTTATCGATGTGCTCTGGATTTCTTGATCTGAGTGTGTTTTTTAAAGAGGAATATATAGAGGGGTGGGAAAAGATGGGAGGTAGGAAGGAGGTTCAAGAGGCGGGGATATGTGTATACCTATGGCTAATTCATGTTGATGTGTGGTGGAAGCCAAACCAATATTGTGAAGCAATTATTCTTCAATTAAAAATAAATGAATTTTTTAAAAACTTAAAATATAAAAAAAGAAAGCAAAAAAAAAAAACAAAGGAACATGGAAGTTAGCTTCTCTTGCTTATTATCTTTATTTTTAGGAATAAAGAGTAAACATGTATATAGTATAGAGTAACTTTAAACAATTACAGTGAACACTGTTCATTTTATTACTATACAACATCAGATTATTATTTTGTTTAAGCTAACATCATTCTTAAACAACAACAAAAAAAATCTGCTTTTCTTGAATATGACTGTGAGATGAACATCATTTCCTAATTTGACTGCTCCAGGCACTTAGTCAATAAATGTTTTTTAAGCAGCTGCTATGTCCTAAGCAAGGTTGTAAGAGTTGAGCACATAGAAACGCCTAAAGCGTCAAACCTGTTATGTTTACGGTGTCATTATTTTTTAAATTAACAAGCCTCCCTTCCCTTCCCTCACTCCAGAGCCAAGAAAGAAGAGCCTGTGAAATGGTGGCTTTTGTTTGGCTGACAAGTCTAAAGGGATTGGGAGCTCCAGAGGGAGAGACTGGCTGGTGAAGGGGAGAAGGCCCTGTGGTGACCGCAGTTAGGTTGTGTAGACTCAGAGGTGATTATGCTGCTAGGGTTAGTCATGCCAAAGAGTGAGAGCTTCCTGGTAAAACACAGAGAGAGCAGCCGGTAACTTGAGTTCCATCCTGCGCCACCAAAACACAAGCTAATATGATGGCCTTGGAAAGCAAGTGTTCTCAAGGCACATACATCCCTGCTCGGCTAACAGCCTGAGTTAACAGGCTTCCCAGTCAATGGGGGAAACACATCTCTCCTGGGACAGTGCCGTGGCCAGGAACTCTGCAAGTGTCTCTAAGGACTCCGGGTCCCTGGGATGTGCCTTTGGAAACCCAGCCTCCAGCCAGGCTTGGCCTCCAGCTAGAGGCTCAGTGGTCAGCTGTGAAGAACAAATGGACACCAGCAATTCCTTCCCAGGGACCCGAGTGTCCATGTGCACCCCCGTCACGCGTGGCACAGAGTGGCATTTCTCGTTGGCCAAGTAAACACACCCAGTTCATTTTGTCAGTGTTTATGTGTTTGTTTATTTAAAGCAGGACCCAGATGTATATTGAGATTCTTCATTTTGTATTCTCAGCACCTAGAGCAGCATGAAGTGTGGGAGTAAAATCAAATCAAACAGAAGCAGTCACGTGCTGAAGGCCTTTTCTGCTCCGGGCACAGCACCAGGCTCTTGATTCACATTTACGAAGTTCCATAAACCAGGGTCTGAGCACTTTGGCAGGGACAGTGTAGACAAGAAGGCAAACGGATACACTGAGGTTCTCAGTTTTAAGTGTCAGTGCAGAGTGGTGCAAACTAGCATGGACACACGAGGTCTCCTTGGATGAGGGGGCGCTGGTGGAGCCTGTTAAGTGGAGGCGCGGCCCAGAGGCTATAGCAGCACCCTGGGCTGGAGCCTGGAGGCTTGAGGCTGGTGGCTACCCCGAGACCCAGGAAGCAAGAAGGCTTTGTGATGAAGCCACTGAGAGGTTTTGAGCGAGAGAATCACATGAACTGATCTCTCTTTTAGAAAGACTTCTTAGAGTCCTGTTGAAGCTCTTAGCCAAGGTTCTTCTTGGGATTGCACATAAAAAAACAAATGAAAACAGAAGTGGCTTCACCAGTGCTCAGAGCTGTGGTGCCCTGTCCCTTGATCTGGTAAGCAAGCTTATACTGTAGCAACCAGGACAGCGGTAGCTTTGGGCGAGTCATCCATCACACAGCTAGTTATGCTGAGCTAATGGACGTCAAAAGTTCCAGACTTTTTTTCTTTTTTTTGGCACATTTAAACGTATTTTAAATGTTGAAAAGATAGCATAGAGTTGCATCATAGTTATAAAAATTACTTACAGAATTAAAAGATTTGTATTGCCTTCTAAATGCAGAGAACATTCTGTATAATATAAAATTAAATTTAAAAATGAATCCAAGCTTGAAAGATGAAGTCATTTACCTAATTTTAAAATGCAAACATGAAGACCCCTGAACTATAAACCTTCATTCCAACTGCACTAATAATGGAAAATACAAAAAGCATAGCATTTCCAAGGAACCACAGACATTTCAACCATAATTATTTTCTGTTATAACAATTGTTCCTGTTTAATCTTTAGAGAACTTTCTCTTTTTAAGACAGTTTAAAAATGTTTTCAGGCACTACGATTTGTGACAATTGGAACAGTCTTCTAATGGGTCCTCGGTATTCAGAGATTCAAGCCCAGTGCACTTCAACCGCCAAACTTTTAAGTAAACTGTCAGGCCAAGGGTCCCTCCAGCTATGTTTTTGGAATCGACTTTCAGAACCTGATTACCCAATTCACCATTTACCTGCTGGAAGATGACCCTCTCAGCCTACACTCCACAGGCTCTGCTTTTGGCAAAGATGCCAGTTACTATCATGTGGAGACCACGAGGAAGTTTCAGAAAAGTGTTTTCAAATACAACCTAGAGGAAGCGGCTTATGAGATTGCTGTATCATTGCTGCTGGAGAAAAAAAATCGTGTTAAATGTGCTTCTTGGCTCCTCCAAAGACATCATGAGTCTTCAGTCTCATCCACGCAGCATCCTTCCTTGAGGACCCTGGTCAGCGTCCTCCCTAACTGTGCTGCTAGCCCCCACTCACCCAGACCTCACTCCAGCCCCCGACTGGCCAGCCCACCCCTTAGCTGGTGCTGAGGGCAGAGAACCAGTGTCACCTCTCTGACTGCTGTTCCCCTGGCCTCGAATTTGGCTCGCATCTTTTTTTTTTTAATAAAAAAGCAGGTTTTGGGGGAGTTTTTTAGTCTGTCTTGGGCTACATCAGGTCTTTCTTTAAAAAAACAAAACCTTTATTTATGACTGCGCTGGGTCTTCATTGCTGTGTGCGGTCTTTCTCTACTTGAGGTGAGCAGGGGCTGCTCTTTGCTGCGGTGCACAGGTCTCTCTTTGCGGTGGCTTCTTTTGTTGAGGAGCACAGGCTCTAGGCGCTCAGGCTCAATAGTTGTGGCCCACAAGCTTAGTTGCCCCACAGCACATGGAATCTTCCCGAACCATGGATTGAACCTGCATCTCCTGCATTGCAGGAGGATTCTTTACAGCTGCACCACTGGGGATGCCCTCCTTGTGTTTCTACGCTCTGTGAAACCATCTTTCTCCTTCAAGACCCATCTTACAGGTGGTATCTCTGGGCTTCCTCCCAGTCCTCGCTCTGCTGTATACATGTGCATTAGAGCCTCGTTTGACTGTACACAGTGTCTAGGGAGTATTCACTGTCCCTGGAACACTGTTGCAATCCACATCCCTCCAGTGGGTAGGTGGTTGGTGCCTGACTCTGCAAGAACAAAGGGATGCCTGCACACATATCTGTCTTTCCTTCAGCTAATCCATCAGCTGGTGTTTCTAAAGCATCTGCTCATCATGTGCAAGGCACTTGGACTTGACAAGAGATTTTTTAAATCTTTTTGTTTAATACAACAGAGTTTTTTTGTTTTTGTTTTGAGTGTTGTTATTTACTATGAGAATACCAAACATGTAAGAGACATGGCTTCTAATCTCAAGAGACATTCGGCCAGATTTCCCTGGTGCTTCCGATGCTGGGAACATAGGTTCAATCCCTGGTCAGGAAACTAAGATCCCAGGTGCCATGGGACTTGGCCAAAAAAAAAAGAAGAAACAGGCAAATAAGCAAGAGATTGCTGTTAAAAAAGAGAGGGACAATTCAACCTTCAGAGGGAGGTGCAACTTTGCTCCATGCTGCTGCTGCTGCTAAGTCGCTTCAGTCGTGTCCAACCCTGTGCGACACCCAGACGGCAGCCCACCAGGCTCCTCCGTCCCTGGGATTCTCCAGGCAAGAACGCTGGAGTGGGTTGCCATTTTCTTCTCCAATGTATCCATGCATGCTAAGTCACTTCAGTTGTGTCCAACTCTGTGCGACCCTGTGGACAACAGCCCACCAGGCTCCTCCATCCACAGGATTCTCCTGACAAGAATACTGGGGTGGGTTGCCATTTCCTTCTCCCTTTGCTCCATGAAACAAATGTAAATAATGTCTGCAAATTCCTATTAAGGAAGAAAGTGGGAGAGGGATGACCCCAGACAAAGAGCTGGTGTGTCTTTTTTGCTTTTTCCCCACAAATAAACAAACTTTAATAGATATTATTTTGTATTTATATAGCACCTTCTTCAAGAACCTTCGGTGCTTTACAGACATTTTATCTAATTAATCCCACAACAACCCTGTGAGGTAGGTACTACTCCCATTTTACAAGATAAGGAGACTGAAGCACAGAGAGGTTAAGTGACTTGCCCAAGATCTCACAGTTAAATGCACTACATGACCCTGGGTGGGTCTCGTCATCACCTTGCTGAATCTGTTTCCCTATCTGGTGGAATTAATGCTTTGATTTCTGTGATGGCTGAGGGTTCTCAGGGTCATGGGGTGCCTGGAAGGGTGACGTGATTGTAGTTCAGGGCTGTTGAGGAAAGTTCCAGGCCAGTCCTAGCTGAACTTGAATGTGGGTGAGGTCAGGAGAGCCAGAGAGGAGGCATAAAGGCATAGGAGATAAACACCAGGACAGGCCAGGGCAGGTTGGCCGGCGCTTGAGAGGTGGACGGGACCAGGCTCCCAGGGTGGGGTGTTTGTTAGGACGATTGGGAAATGGCCAGGGGAGGCCACCTCGGGCCAGGAAGGACTCAGGGGAGAAGCGCTGGAGTCACTGGGGCTATTTTAGGATACTTGCAAAAGGCAGCACGAGGTGCTAGGTCCAAGATTAGCTTTGCAGCCACAGGAAGACAGAGCCACGGCCGGAGAGCAGCTTCAAAGACAGAATCAGGAAGTTGCTGGGCTCTCCAGTCTGCAGAAGGTGAGTCAATGGCACCTTTGGGTCTTAGTCTGAGACTGAATAAACAGGCTACTGACAGGCTCTGACACCTCGAGGTGACAATGGCCCCACCCCAGCAGCCCTTGGAGTTGAGAAGCACAAGCTGGAATCAAGATTGCAGGGAGAAACATCAATAACCTCAGATATGCAGGTGACACCACCCTTATAGCAGAAAGTGAAGAACTGAAGAGCCTCTTGATGAAAGTGAAAGAGGAGAGTGAAAAAGTTGGCTTAAAACTCAACATTCAGAAAACTAAGATCATGGCATCTGGTCCTACCACTTCATGGCAAATAGATGGGGAAACAGTGACAGACTTTATTTTTTGGGTTCCAAAATCACTGCAGATGGTGACTGAAGCCATGAAATTAAAAGATGCTAGCTCCTTGGAAGAAAAGTTATGACCAACCTAGACAGCAAATTAAAAAGCATAGACATTACTTTGCCGACAAAGGTCCATCTAGTCAAAGCTATGGTTTTTCCAGTAGTCATGTATGGATGTGAGAGATGGACTATAAAGAAAGCTGAGCACCGAAGAATGGATGCTTTTGAACTGTGGTGTTGAAGAAGACTTTTGAGGGTCCCTTGGCTGCAAGGAGACCAAACCAGTCCATCCTTAGAGAAATCAGTCCTGAATATTCATTGTAAGGACTGATGCTGAAGCTGAAACTCCAATACTTTTCGAAGAACTGACTCATTGGAAAAGACGCTGATGCTAGGAAAGATTGAGGGAGGGAGGAGAAGGGGACGACAGAGGATGAGATGGTTGGATGGCATCACTGACTCTATGGACATGAGTTTAACTCCAGGAGTTGGTGATGGACAGGGAGGCCTAGCATGCTGCAGTCCATAGGGTTGCAAAGAGTAAGACACGACTGAGCTGAACTGAACTGAACACACCACTACACTGTAGAAGGGAACTGCTACCCACCCCAGTATTCTGGCCTGGAGAATTCCATGGACAGAGGAACCTGGCAGGTTGTAGTCCATGGGGTTGCCAAGAGTCGAACACGACTGAGAGACTTTCGCTTTACTACACGATGCACTTAGCGGGCTGCTGCCACCGAGAACAGCCTAGACTCACTTCTCCTTTTTTAATAGGACTTAATAGTAGTGTGGGTTTTTTGTTTTGTTTTGCTTTTTTGGCCGCTCCATGCAGCTTGTGAGATCTTATTTCCCAAGCCAAGGAATGAACCTACGCCCCCGCATCCCCACATTGGAAGCCATTGAGAGCCCCAACTTGTAAGCTCTGGACCCCCAGGGATGTTCTAGTGTGTTTAAAAATCCTTTTGGGCATGAAACTTTCAAGTTTTATCTTAACCAAAAACTTGGATGTTTCGCTCCCGTTTCCTGAGAAATTAAAAAGTATATTAAATCAATGGTGTCCAGATTTATGTATCTGGAGGAGTGTGAACACTGGTTTTATGTAGATTTGAAATTAGATTGTATTACAATGCCACTCCAAATACTGTTGCCCTCAGGAAGGGCATCTGGGTGGTTCATGGACAGAGGTGAAATGAAGAAAAGTGATCTACTTCAAACAAAATGTGGAAAACAGAAGGTCTAAATTGGGACTTCCCTGGTGGTCTAGTGGCTAAGACTCCATGCTCCCAGTGCAAGGGATCCAGGTTCCGTCCCTGGTCAGGGAACTAGATCCCACATGCCACAACTAAAAAAGATCCATATGCCACAGCTAAGATCCCGTGCAGCCAAATAAATAAATGATATATATTTTTTAAAAGAATAGATTACTTTATACCAGTGAATTTCTAATCTCGAGACAAGCACACACACCCGTGCTCACAACCTGAGAGTACCAGCTGCATCACAGGAAGCTGGGCCTGCCGCGATGTTCCGAGTGATAGAAAGAAAGGCAGCGAGAGGCCCCCGAACCTATTGCATCAAGTCAAGTCGGAAGATGCCAGAAACTGAGGGAGAGTCCACGAGAAAGTGAGCAGCGTGTGCTTTGGGAGGAAAGGAAGGGGAAAGCCACCGTCAGCACGAGCCTTGGTGTCACAGAGGGCAACCCTCCCCGATGGACAGATAAGCGCGCTGTGGGCTGAGCCGCCCTTGGTGCTGTGTCCTGGCCCAGGAGATAGGGAGGTCCCGCTTTGCTCCTGGTTTGCAGGAGGCGCCCTGTTTCCCCTTTACCCCTTATCTCTTACTGAAGCCAGAGCTGAAAGGGAAGAATAGAGTTTCAGGTCAACTGATTTTCTGTTCCCCTGGGACTCAGAAGCACTGTCTGAAACCCAGCCTCTGGTCCCCAGGGACACACCTTGGTGGGATTCAAGAATTAGAGCGTAACTGAAGGCATTGTGAGGAATCTGGGGTTATCTTACATACACTATGGTGTGTAAAACAGCCCTTCCAGGAGACAGGGCAAAACTTCTGTACAGCTCAGGGAGTTCAGTTCAGGGTCTGTGATGACCTAGAGGGGTGAATGGGATGGGGGGTGGAGGGAAGTCCAAGAGGGAGGGGATATATATATATATATATATATATATATATATATATATATACACATATAGCTGATTCACTTCATTGTACAGCAGAAACAGATTATTATAAGGCAATTTTACTTCAATAAAAAAAAGGATTTGGGGATATCCTTCACTGAGTACAAGACTGGGACTGACTGACCAGGAGCCATGTGGTCCAGCTCAGTTCAACTCAATTCATTCTCTTCGAAAGACATAGAAGCACCTACTATATGCTAGGAACTGTGTTAATATAAGAGACACACAGGTATCTCAGAAATGAGTGCTGGCCTCCGACAGTCTGGAGAGTCTGGAGAAGACCAGTAGGAAATTCAAGTGGACTGTGCAGCTTCTTGGTCCTCAGGGGAGTGCAGGCAGGATTTCCGGAGATGAGTCTAGAAGGTTATACTGGGTGCCAGAGGAGGAGGCAAGGTGAGGCCCTCTCGGCCCTTCTGGCTCCTCTGGGTTTTTTTAGAATCAGCCAGAAGAGCAGCTAGCCCAGCCCCTCCCTAAAGGTTCAGCCTGCGAGGTGTGAAGGTTGGATCCCAGGGGCCCCCATCAAACAGGAAATGGCTTGCAAGTGAGTTAGCCATTGTCTGCTCCAGCCTGCACTATCTGCTGAGTCCCTCACTCCTGAGTTTCCTTGTTCATTTTCCTGTTGGCTTCCCTGAATTTTTAGGAGAGTTCCCTTGGCAGATTCTCACTAGTCCCCAGCTGCGTTAGAAGGGGGCGGGAGGGGAGCTGGTGCTTTTCCACAGCTGGGCCAGGGGGGAATGACCAGCAATGGGAGGCCAGGCCTTTGCTGGCAGCTGGACTCAGCACCAGTGGTACAGTACCGCAGGGGCACCAGCCTAGAAAGGTTCACAGTCTCATAGGGAATGGATGCTCCCTGATGGATGGAGAGACAGCCACTGGGGAGGGGGCTGAAGGCCCACCCCAGCTGCCTCCGTGGGGCTGGTCCCTTAGAAAACGGCAGCGAGGCCGAGTCTACATCACTCAATTTATTTGTTCAAGGAGGTGGAACCAACAACACCAGCCCTTTACTTTTTATTTTATTTTTTGGCCACACTGCAATGCAGATGGGATCTTTGTTCCCCAACCAGGGATCAAACCCATGCCCCCTCAGTAACAGTGTAGAGTCCTAACCACTGGCCCACCAGAGAGGTTGCCTAGCTCTGTTTATTCAGTGTTCTGCTTTTCTAATCTTTTACTGTAAGCAAGTATTACTCTATAATAAACAAATTTTTAAATCACCCCAAATTTAAGTGTTTCATAAATCTGAATTTGTGAGGGTGAGTTACATGTGTATTAGAAGGGTCTGCATATCACCTGGTGTGTCTGTATTTTATATCTTTAATCGATAGCCTTAATTTTCAGAGTTGACAATGTCAGTGGGTACCATGCAGATGTGTGAGTGCAGCCAGGGAAGACTGCCCGTGGCTCTGAGCCCAAGAATCGGTGGAGACTGGCTGCCCTCTGCGTCTGGGGTCCAGCCTGCACCCGTGCTGTGAGCCGTGTGCAGCCCAGCCTCCCTGCCTCGTTGCCCGGCTGCAGACTTGCAGCCTGAGCTGATGCTGCGAGGCCGGATCCCTCCTCGCTGTCCATTCACCACCCAGTGGCAGCAGTGTGTCCCGCCGCCGCCCTCCCCATGCCTGCTCAGCGGTGGGACTGCCAGCGTCTGGCTCCTGTGCAGGCAGAACAGGTGTGTCCTCACACCTTTCCTGTGGGTGAGGTGAGTCTGACTTAAGAACGAAGTTGCTGGGACCGCTGAGGAAATGAGGTGTGAGGACCAGGCCCGGCGGAGTCAGACAGACCTGGTGTCCAGCGAACCCAGGTGTTTAACAGGCTGTGGGGTCACAGGTCAGCCGAGGCCTGAGGGCTCCCCGCTAGGCAACGTGGTCTTCTTTCCTGTCTGAGTTCCCTGTGAAAGAATGGGGCCTTGATGAAGCCGGGCGACTGTTTTTCAGATCTGAGTTGCTTAATAACGTCCTTGGCTCTGTGGAGGCTTTTCCTGACATATCTTGTCTCCCTCACATTTTATTGTTAGTCTGGCCTGACTTTGCAAGAAAATGGATTGTCTTTGATGATTAGACTCTAAAAGTTTGTCCAGTAGGCGGCTAGAACCAAGAGGCAGTGTGGTTTGGGCAAAGAGCAACAGAATGGGAAGACAGACTCTGGGATTGGTGGCCCCTTCCCCAGTATTTTATTATGAAAAATTCCAAACACACAGAAAAATTGTAAGAATTGTACAGTGAACATGTATATACTTGCCATGTATGTGTATTCTACAACTAACATTTCCTTCTGTTTGCTTTATCACTTACCTACCCAGCCAGCTGTCCGTCTAGACACACAGCACTTGATCTTATTTTCTGATATATTTGAGATAACAGTCCGTCTCACCTCTAAACACTTGGACGAATATATGGATAACCGAAGTCATTTATGGTTCTTTCTATTTAGGTAAAACTCACCTATAGTGAAATAAACAAATTACCTACAGCATTGAGATGGTTGGATGGCATCACTGACTCTGTGGACATAAATTTGAGTAAGCTCCAGGAGTTGGTGAGGGACAGGGAAGCCTGGCGTGCTACAGTCCATGAGGTCGCAAAGAGTTGGACACAACTGAATGACTGAACTGACTGACCTACAGCGTTCTAACCAAGGAGCTTCGACAAAGGCTTACACCTCTGTAACCCAACCTTTTTTTTAAATCAAAGATTTTTTTTTTTAATGTGGACCATTTTTTAAGTCTTAATTGAATTAGTTACAATATTGCTTCTGTTTTATGTTTTAGTTTTTTGGCCTCAGGGAGTGTGGGATTTTAGTTCCCCAACCAGGGATTGAACCCACATTGCCTGCTTTGGAAGGCGAAGTCTTAACCACTGGACCACCAGGTGAGTCTGTCTGTTTTCTTTCACTGATCTATTTGATTTTCCCTATGTCTAGGCCCAGATTTTCTTCACACTGATTGTGTAAGTGGTCCATTCAGTGACGTCCTGGCCTCGTCCCCCCATCCCCACGGTGAGTCACTGTGCCTCCCTGACGTGGGAGGCCACGTCCTTGGTGCCTAGACTGCACTGTATTTTTGATCAGCATTTCTCTGTTGATTCTACAACGTGCTTGTTTTGAGAGAAGCTTTATTGACTTGAGGATCTGCCTGAATTCCCAATCTCTCTGTAACTCTGGAGTCTTGTTTCTGTCTCATAATCTCAGAAGAGTGGGCCCCATCATTTCGAGTTGACCAGAATTCGCTGGTGTCTCTGGCAGGAATGTCTTATAATCAGAGACACCTGACAGCAGCCATGACAATGGGGTGTCCTGTAAAGAGGGTACCATATACTTTACCTTCCAAACCAGGGCACTTTGGAGATTGAAAGAGGTCATTATTTACAAGGATGCCAGGACCCCGGTGTAAACCACGCCTGCCCCAGGGCGCATGGCAGCCCTGTCAACACACCGCTCAGGATTCAGCCGGATACACTCCTTCAACAGTCATTGTTCAAAGGTCTAAGGGCCAAGAGAGATTCTAAGACGATAAACCTAAACCGTGATTTCTGCCCTAAGAAACCTGCAGTGTCGCTGGGAAAGCAAACAACAGACAGGGAAGGATGTGAGTGCCACGGCTGGTGCTCACACAGGGTTCCTTGTGAGGAGGTGGGAATCCCAGGACTCAAGCTGGGCCCCAGAAGGTTGGGGGTGGCAGAGGGTATGTTGCAGAAAGCTTTCAGGTACCAGGTAAGCAACTGAGGTAATGAACGCGACAATGTTACTCACAAGCTGGGTTCGCATAGCCTTTAAGTCATCAGAAATGGGGCTCTTGCCTGGAAGGAAAAGAAGTAGTGCTGTCCAATCCACATGGCCAGGATAAGCGAGAGCAGCTCCTGGGAGCTGAGTACGGGACTGCTCTTGCTTTGGCTTCCTTGAAGGCCCATCTGCAGCTGCGCCTGGGATGGGAGGGCCACACTCCCCTGGATGACTGCATCTGGCCAATTCTGGTGCCCCGAGAGGGAATTCCAGCCCTGGGCTCTGCAGCTCCCCTTCTCTCTCCTGCCTACACCTTCCTCTGTGTCTCATGAACCCCGCCCCCATTCCCACCTGAGCGGTGGCTCTTGTCACTTCCCAACTGGAGGGGCCACTGCGGCCCACCAACATGCCCTCTGGCCTGCAGAGAGGGTTTCTAAACATAACCCATCCCCTCTCTGCCCTGCCCACTGTGCTCACAGGTCGCTTCCGTAGCTAAGTACCCGGGGCCCTGGGACCAGGTGCGCTGCTGTTCCTCTGACCTCATCCACGCGGTCACCCCCAGCCGCTCACGACCGCCCACCTTCCTAGCGTGCTTCACATTGCTTCACCTTCCCCCTCACCCCGGGCCCTGGTCCTCTCTGTCCCCTCCTCTCCCCCATCCACCCTCCTTGACTCGCCCTGGAGGCCAGCCCCCGACCTCCCCGCCTCCTTCCTCCAGGTTCCAGGGACACGAGTGTCCACAGCACCTGGGAGCATCCGTCTCCCGTGAGACCGGACTTCTCGACTGACACTTTGGACCAGGCCCTTCTTCGCTATGACTCCAGGCCCACAAAGTGACATTGTCCCCATCGAGAACCACCAACTCCGACATTGGCTCCTTTGGGTCAGAAAGCCTGTCTGTACTGTTAACATCCCTAGGGCTTCTCCTGGTGCATCAGAGAGCATAGATGGTTGATAAACACACATGCAATGAATGATGGGGAAAATGAACCACTGTTCTCTTGATTTTGCTGTCAGGACAGTCAGATGGTAAAACCTCTGGGTAAGACAACTTAGCATTATCTATAAAATCACAATTAATATGCCCTGTGACCCAGTGATTTTTCTGTAGGAATTTCTTCTGCAGCTTTACTCATATGTGTGTAAAATGATCAACGTTCCAGGTTATGTACTGAAGCTTTGTTTTAATAACAAAAGACAGGATGTCTTACGGCCCATCTGTGGGACACATCAACTAAATCGTGGCCCTTCATACCACGGAATGCAAGACAGCTGCCACTAGAAGGAGAAACCCTCCATGTACTGACTTGAAAGATGTATTATGGAACTTTGAAGAGCAAAATGCAGAGTGGACTATTTGTACTTAATTGTATCTATATAAAGAAACACTGTTTCCATCGTCTCCCCATCTATTTGCCATGAAGTGATGGACCGGATGCCATGATCTTAGTTTTTTGAATGTTGATTCTTAAGCCAGCTTTTTCACACTGTTTCACTTTCATTGAGACTCTTTAGTTCCTCTTGGCTTTCTGCCATAAGGGTGGTGTCATCTGCATATCTGAGGTTATTGATGTTTCTCCCAGTGATCTTGATTCCAGCTTGTACTTCATTCACCAGCCCTGCATTTCCCATGATGTACTCTGCATATAAGTTAAAAAAGCAGGGTGATAATATACAGCCTTGACGAACTCCCAGTCCATTGTTTCATGTCTGGTTCTGTTGCTTCTTGACCTGCATACAGATTTCTCAGGAGGCAGGTCAGGTGGTCGGGTGTTCCCATCTCTTTTAAGAATTTCCCACAGTTTGTTGTGATCCACACAGTCAAAGGCTTTGGCATAATCAATAAAGCAGAAGTACATGTTTTTCTAGGATTCTCTTGCTTTTGCTATGATCCAATGGATGTTGGCAATTTGATCTCTGGTTCCTCTGCCTTTTCTAAATCCAACTTGAACATCTGGAAGTTCACGGTTCATGTACTGTTGAAGCGTGGCTTAGAGAATTTTGAGCATTACTTTTCTGGTGTGTAAGATGAGGACAATTGTGCAGTAGTTTGAACATTCTTTGGCATTGCCTTTCTTTGGGATTGGAATGAAAACTCACCTTTTCCAGTCCTGGGGCCACTGCTGAGTTTTTCAAATTTGCTGGCATGTTGAATGCAGCACTTTAACAGCATCATCTTTTAGGATTTGAAATAGCTTAGCTGGAATTCCATCACCTCCACTAGCTTTGTTCATGGTGATGCCTCCTAAGGCTCACTTGACTTTGCATTCTGGGATGTCTGACTCTAGGAGAGTGATAACACCATTGTGGTTATCTGGGTCATTAAGATCTTTTATGAATAGTTCTGTGTATTCATGCCGCCTCTTCTTAATATCTTCTGCTTCTGTTAAGTCTATACCATTTCTGTCCTTTATTGTGCCCATCTTTGCATAAAATGTTCCCTTGGTATCTCTAATTTTCTTGAAGAGATCTCTAGTCTTTCCCATTCTATTATTTCCCTCTATTTCTTTGCATTGATCACTTAGGAAGACTTCTTACATCTCCTTGCTATTCTCTGGAACTCTGCATTCAAATGGTTATATCTTTCCTCTTTTCCTTTGCCTTTAGCTTCTCTTCTTTTCTCAGCTATTTGTAAGGTCTCCTCAGACAACCATTTTGCCAAAATCACTGCAGATGGTGACTGCAGCCATAAAATTAAAAGACGCTTGCTCCTTGGAAGAAAAGCTATACCCAACCTAGATAGCATATTAAAAAGCAGAGACATTACTTTGCCAACAAAAGTCTGTATAGTCAAAGCTATGGTTTTTCCAGCAGTCACATATGGATGTGAGAGTTGTACTATAAAGGAAGCTGACCGCCGAAGAATGGATGCTTTTGAAATGTGGTGTTGGAGAAGACCCTTGAGAGTCCCTTGGAGAGCAAGGAAAGCCAACCAGTCCATCCTGAAGGAAATCAGTCCTGAATATTCATTGGAAGGACTGATGCTAAAGCTGAAACTCCAATACTTTGGCCACCTGATGCAAAGAACTGACTCATTGCAAAAGACCCTGATACTTGGAAAGATTGAAGGTGGGCGGAGAAGGGGACGACAGAGGATGAGATGGTTGGATGGCATCACCGCCTTGATGGACATGAGTTTGAGCAAGCTCCAGGAGATGGTGAAGGACAGGGAAGCCTGGTGTGCTGCAGTCCATGGGGTCACAAAGAGTCAGACACGACTGAGTGACTGAACTGAACTGAAAGAAACTGGAAAAACACCCCAGGTGTTGGTACAAGTAGCCACACGTGGGGGAGGGGGTGGGAATGGGATGGGTCTGGGCAGAACAAGAGCAAGAAGTGGAGGAAGATTTTTCATTGAGTTCCTATTTGTGCTTTCCGATTTTTAAACCTTATATATGTATTGCCTACTTGAAATAATTCTGTTTTGGCTGTGCTGCATGGCTTTTGGAATTTTAGTTCCTTGACCAAGATTCAAACCCATGCCCCGTGCAGTGGAAGCATGGAGTCATAACCACTGGACCTGCAGGGAAGTCCCAAAATAATTATTTTTATAAGGCAGAAAATTGTAATGAAATTTACATGTAATAAAATGTGCACAATTCTAATAATTGGTTAGTTCAATAAAATCTTATTATAATAGTTACTGCTGCAAAGAAGAGTTCTCTATTAAAGTATAGAAAAACCTTTTTCACATCCCTGCCCATTCACATCCCATATAAAAATACTGGGTATTTCTAGTTTTAATAAAGTGCCCTCTAAAAAAAGTTTCTGGGCAACACATGTCTCTCTAGTCCAGTGTAACAGTCAGTAGTTTTTCCCCAGTTATACCTGCAAGAAGCCCCTCCCTAATGTTTACTGAGACACAGCCGAGGATGCTCTGAGGGGCATGAAATGAACAGGATACACCCCCCATTTCTGAGCTGTTTATATCCCAGGGCGAATCCCCTGCCTGGATCCTTCACAGTGTTTGGATCTTTGTCATCTCTTACTCTGAGCCCTGACCCTTTAAAAATTTTTACTGGAGTCTAGTTGATTTATGATGTTGTGTTGGTTTCTGCTGTACACCAGAGTGAATCAGTTCTGCATATATTAATACGTATGTCCACTCTGTTTTAGATTCTTTTCTCATGTAGGTTATCACAGTGTTGAGCCAGGGTTCCCAGTGCTCCACAGCAGGTCCTTATTAGTTATCAGAGCCGCTCTCTGAAATAGCTCCACCTCCTCCTCCCTCTCCGGTCCCTCACCTCCTCCTTCTTCTCCAGTCCCTCACGTCACGCTCTCTGATTTTCTCACAAATATATATCCATTTGATCATTGTTCATCTTCTCCAGCTAGTATAGCACCTGCCCCATAGCAGACTTTCAATAACTATCTGGTGAACAAAGAAATAAATGAGTTGAGAAAGGAGATCTGAGCCTCCCCTGTTCTAGAGGATGTTGTAGACAGTACAGAGGCCAAATATGGTCAAGAAGAATCAGGGACTGTCTGTGTGAGTCCTTGGATGGGGATGGCTGGAGAGTCATAAATATGATGGATCCGAGGTCTCCCTGGTACCTCAGTGGGTTAAAAATAATCCCTAAGCAGCTAACAGGACACCAGTGGGGGGACAGACCTGAATTCTGCACAAAGATAATCAAGTGGAGTGAAAAACCCAAGCCAGGGACTTCCCTGGTGGTCTGCTGGTTAAGAATCAGCCTCCCCACTTGGGGAACACAGGTTCAGTTCTTGGTTGAGGGACTAAGATCCCACATGCCTCGGGGTAACCTAAACCTAAGCACCACAACTAGAGAAAGCCAATGCGGCAACGAGGACCCAGCACAGCCACAAAGCAAACAAACAACAGCAACAACAAAAAAAACCCAGCCAGAGCCCCAGTATTATTGTTCAGCCGCTAAGCCATGTCCAGCTCTGCAACCCCATGGACAGCAGCACGCCAAGCTTCTCTGTCCTTCACCGTCTCCCAGAGACCACCCCACCTTGAGCTGCCTTCATCCCTGGCCTGTACCCCCACTTTGGAGGCAAAACAGCTGGGGGTCCAGGACATGGCCCTTGGCCCTGGGCCTCACTGGGGGGTCCGCAGCTGTTCCCTGTCTCTGTCCCTGATTCTACTAGTGGTGCTCCCCTCGCTAGGTGGTTGTGAGAGTTATATGAATTAATACTCGAGAGGACCTTAGAGTTGTGCCTGGAATATGATGAGCACTTAATCGATGTTACTTGTGGTCGTTTTGTCCTTGGATTCTCTGTCTCCTTCTCCAGCTCATTTTCCAGCTCCCCGGAGGTGACTCAGCTTGGCCTGTTCACCTTCTTTCCTCTGTGCATTTTATCACATGATCCTTCTGAGCTGCATCCAGCATAGGCAGTGAGCTCTGAGTCCTTCCTGCTTTTCCCCCCGAGCTCCAGCCCCAGTCCCAGTCCCCCCAGACCCTGACTCGGTGGCCCTGTCAGCACCAGCATCAACACTCCTGATTCCAGTTTGTTGTCTCTGGAAGGTGGGCTCTTTGATGTCTCCCCAGACTTTGATGTCTAAATAGCTGATGAGTCCTTCACTTGTCTGCACCCTGCCCGCCCTGATGCTCCCCTGAATTGGCGTTCTCACCACGCACCAGGACAAAGCTGTAACTCCTGCTTCCTCTCCTCTGCACCTCACCACCAATTAATCACAAATTGTACAATAAATCTCACACGACCTTCTTCTGCTCTCAGAGGCCTCTGGGGTCTCCTCCTGTCCAATCTACTAACTCCAAGCTCCCGGAAGCTTGTGAAGCTTTCCTGAATCCAGCTCCCAACAATTCCTCTGCCAGCTCAGCCTCTTCAAGCTCTAGCTCTTTTTCACATCACTCAGCTCAAATGGCTGTTGACCAGCCTCCACTATTTATTTATTTATTTTGGCTGCATGTGGTATCTTAGTTCCCGGACAAGGGATCAAATCTGGACCCTCATGCCCCATGAACTGGAGGGCAGAGTCTTAACCACCGGACCAGAGGGGAAGTTCTCCCACCTCCCTACCGAAATCCCAAACCCTATTCGCCCTCAAAGCCCAGTGTATGCAACACCTCCTCCAGGAGGCCCTTCCTGACTTATTGACCCTCTTAAGCTCTTTCACACTTTCTACCACTTTTATTCCACTTCTCACTTAGTGCTTCGTGTTGTAATTTTTCTTCATTTCCCCGGCCTGGCCCTCCTGACAGATCACAGACTTTGTGGGCAGGGCCCTATTCGGTGTACATCTGTGCATCCGACAGTTCATGTAGTAGATTCTTCATACACGTGAACGAACAAGTAAAATCATAGTGTTTTGAACCCAGTTCTGTGTGTAATTTTCCCAAAAAATCTGATGGTAGCAACGGCTGCCATCCAGTCATAATGTAAACCAGAAAGTACACTTTAGAGGATAATTTAATTTCCTTGGCTCATTAAATCCCATAATTTGGGAAGTGGCTTCAGGGATGTGGTCATTTTCCTTTTCAGCCCCAAACCCAGACCATTAGCTCATGAAGAGTCAACATGTGGGAATGTTTATCAGCTTCTAAATGCCAGCACAGACGTGTTGCTGCTGCTAACAGCCAGTCAGTTAGCAGACACAGTCCTTCACGCGCCCAGACGCTTGCACGGGAAGAGAGAAACGCAAAACACATTTAAGGTGTCCTCACTGCCACCTGATTACAATACAAAGTCAGCACCCTCAAAAAAATTAAAAAATCAATAAGGCTAGCGAGTTCCCCAGTGGCCTCGTGAGTAGGATTCTTCTGGTGCTCTCACTGCCGGGGCCTGGGTTCCATCCCTGGGCGAGGAACTGAGATCCCACAAGTTGTTGCAGCCAAAATAAAAACAGAGAGGGCTAGTGTGTATGGTAATGGTAATGGTATGGTAATGGTAATGTCAGAGGAATTTAGAGAAAATAAGGATAAAAATAATACCATTTGAGTGCTTAGTATTTGTCAACTTATTATCGTTATTTCGTAGGGTTTCCCTCCATATCTTATGAGCTAAGTATTAATATTCTCATTTTACAAATAAAGAAACCAAGGTTACAGGTTAGGTGATTTTTCTCAAGGTCTAGAAACATAAATAAAAAGATTGTTGTCTACCAGTTGGGTTTAAACACACTCTGCTTCCATCCTGGCTCAGCTCCCTGGAGCACCCTCTGAAACTGAACCGCTGTTTTGCAGAAAGTTCAATAGTTCTTAAGCAATGTTGCTCCTGACTTCCTTGTTGCTCCTGACTTCCCTATGGCACTGAGGGCCTCCACCAAGTGCCTCAACAACCTGCCCTCCAGCCCGAGGGCCAAGCACTTCCTACTTTGAACTCTGGGCAGAAGGGAACATCTCAGATCCCACTTCCTTTTACCAATTCCACTGTGTCTCAGTTAAATGTTTTTGATGGTAAGTAGCTGAAAGACATAAGCAAGCAAAAAAAGAGAAAGCTTGTTATAAGGATGTGAAGAAATGTCACCAGACCCCAGGTGTCACATCTGGTCAAGCTTCCCAAGGGCTGGGGCCTGGGCCTGGGAGGTGCTGGCCCCCATTCTTCCCTAGGTGTTGGTTCGGGTCCCCTGCTGGCACAGGCAGCAGATGCTGCCCTGCGTTCCCAAGTTCAAAGTCATCAGCTGCTGTGGAAGAGATTCACTAGTGCCTAGGAACCCTGACTTCAGATTTACAGGCGAGAAAGCCGGCGGCTCCCCGTGTCAAGTGTCCAGGGAGTTCAGGGTCCTTTGCACACACGTGGCCCTTGCGGTCCTTCCCTATGTGGGGGGCATTTGGGGAGAGGGTCTTGAAAAAATCAAATCCAACCAAATGGACCTACTGCAGTCTACCTTGCCCACCCACCTCACCCTAGAGAAATCTCCACCTTCCTTCCAATCCCAGCTCAAGAGCCATGATTTTGGTATTTTTTTTTCCTTAAACCAGTTTTAGGACCTCCCACCTCGTAGGTCCTCGCAAAGGACAGTTGTTCCAGAAACTGTAGGTTGAGTTGAGTGGAGCTGCAGTGGAGAAGCAGCCTTCAGGCCCTTACAGTGGGGACACGATTTCCTTCAGGGGAGGGGGCAGGAGGTCAGGGCTTGGGGGTGGCCCCCGTCCTGGGGTCATGAGGAGACCGAGGCCCAGGAGAAGCCTGGGCGGGGGGTGGGGCGCTGCAGGGAGCTGGGCTTCGGGCAAACGGAGGCAGAGCAAGAAGGGACAGAAGAGCTTCTACAGCAGGGGTCGCTGTGGGCGGGGGGCACCCACATGCACACACGCACAGGCACACAGGCATGCACAGGCACGCGCACGCATATAGGCACACGCTCACAGGCCCGGGCACACGCAAGCCACACGCACACACATAGAGTCATGGGCACATGCAGAGCTGCGGCAAGAGGAGCGAGCACTCAGAGGCCCAAGGCCCAGGGTGGCCAGGTGACCGCGCGGGGCCTCGGGCGTGGGCAGGAGAGACAGGTCGGGGTCCAGCGAACAGACCAAAAGGAGGGTAGGCCCGGCGCATGCCAGCCCCTGCTGTGTGTCTCCTCCGTACCTGGTACCCCTCACAGCCCTCCTTGTAAGCAGGTGACTGAGCCCACACAGTTTGGGAAGGAGCCGGTCCCCACGGACCGGCCCAGTTTACCCTCCTACAGACAGGAGGGAGCCTTGCTGTTCTGAGGCTTCACCAGAGTTATTCCCTAGCGGGGCTCTGGGGCACCCCTCAGAACCCATCAGAGGAGCAACCACTTTACTCTCCAGCTTGCTTTTCTGATGTATGTTTTCAAACCAAGGACAAGAGACAGTTTATCTCACACCTCGTCCTATGCTGGGCGAGTTTGGTGCTTTCTTTACTGTTCAAGGCAGCTCTTAAAGGGAGTGATGGGCCAGCCATCAGAAATTGTCTTTGATTAAAAATAAAATGACTTAGACTTCCTTGGTGGTCCAGCGGCTCAGACTCTGCACTCCAAGTGTAGGAGGCCCGCGTTTGATCCCTGGTCCAGCACTGAGATCCTTTAGGCCACGATGAAGACTTGGTGCAGCCAAGTAAATGAGTAACTATCATAAATAAAACAACTTAAAATACAAACACAATACCCACCCAGTCAGATATTTCTCTGTCCTTTTATTTTTCTTTTCCTTATACATTAGCAGGTTTGCAGAGAAAACTTAAGAGGGACTCCTAACCCCTTATTAATACACAAGTCCCTGTCTTTTCCAGTTAAAAGTCTGAGCTTCCTAGTAACAGGCCCTACAGGTTAAAGTGTCCAAAATTATTAATTAGAAGCAGAGGCCAGTAAATTATTAGATGTCATTCTGTTTCTCTTCCAGACATTTGGCCTTTGAAGATGATATAGACTGTTATCTAAACAAGCAAAAAAAAAAGAGAAAGAAAGAAAGAAAAAAAAGGCAATTAACTTGGTTCCAAAGAGGTGATCAAATGCTAGGAACAGATCAGTGGGTTGGGGAGGAAACTTAGATCAGAGTAAAGAGAGGCTTAATCTCCCCCATCCTCCTCCCGTCTGTTCTCTGCAGGTGGTACACGGCACCTGCAGGGTGGTTAGGGGAGAGCAGGTGAGCCGTGACCTTGAAAGTTGGGGTTCAGGTCAGGCTCTGGCGAGGGCTCTGAGTGACCAAGACGTGCTGCTGTCTTAGCTAGAGCTTTCCTGTGAGCTGAACTAAGCAAACCTAAAAACAATTTAATCAGGGCCATTATTAAGTTGGCTTAAGTGAACTTAGAGTTTCACATCAGATGTCATGCCCAAAGGGGTGATTCTGGTTAATAATATGTGTTGTACACTTGAACTTTGCTGAGAGTGGATCTGGGGTGTCCTTACCATACACACGGAGGTGCTGGGGAGGTGGCAGGTGGATTCCACACATACGTACAAGTTTCTTGTCAATTATACCTCAGATGGTGACCGCAGCCATGAAATTAAAAGACGCTTACTCCTTGGAAGGAAAGTTATGACCAACCTAGATAGCATATTCAAAAGCAGAGACATTACTTTGCCAACAAAAGTCCGTCTAGTCAAGGCTATGGTTTTTCGAGTGGTCATGTATGGATGTGAGAGTTGGACTGTGAAGAAAGCTGAACGCCGAAGAATTGATGCTTTTGAACTGTGGTGTTGGAGAAGACTCTTGAGAGTCCCTTGGACTGCAAGGAGATCCAACCAGTCCATTCTGAAGGAGATCAGCCCTGGGATTTCTTTGGAAGGACTGATGCTAAAGCTGAAACTCCAGTACTTTGGCCACCTCATGCGAAGAGTTGACACATTGGAAAAGACTCTGATGCTGGGAGGGGTTGGGGGCAGGAGGAGAAGGGGACGACAGAGGATGAGATGGCTGGATGACATCACTGATTCGATGGACGTGAGTCTGAGTGAACTCCGCGAGTTGGTGATGGACAGGGAGGCCTGGCGTGCTGCGATTCACGGGGTCGCAAAGAGTCGGACACGACTGAGCGACTGAACTGAACTGAACTGAACTGAAAGCTGGAGGACTTAATTATAGAATCGGAGTTTTAGATCTGAAACTGATTTCAAAGGGATCTAGTTCAGTCCCTTCGTTTTATAGAAACGGGAAAATAGGGGTGATGCAATCGCTGACAGCTGCCCAGCAGGTCAAGAAAAGGACACCAGGTGCCCCATCACAGATGCATCCTCTGGGCTAAAATCTCTCTGTTTTCTTGCTCTCCGATGGCCTGAGCTTGTCAGCAAACTGGACCTTCCTTTTCTGACCTTCCCTTCTGGTCCCTAACACCCAGGAGTCTCCTCGTCCAGAGCTGAGAATGGAGGGCTTTCTCCTGCCAGGCAGACGGGAGGTTTTGAATTTGCTGGAGTGGAAGCAGACAGATGATCTGCTTCTGGTGATAACTAACGCCGTGGTGACCAGCGGGTGGTCGTGGCACCTGCAGCCAGGAGCACAGGGCAGGACATCTCAGACTCTAGTGGCACGGAGTGTGAGGCTGGGACCCTGTCTCAGTCCACTTGGGCTGCTTCATCAAGACACCAGAGCCTGCAAGTAGCTCTCACGGTCTGGCTGAGCATGAGCGTCCACGATGAGGGCAGAGTCCGAGTGCGGTGAGGGGCCCTTCCTGGTTCAGAGACGCCGTCTTCCTGTCGTGCCCTCACTAGTGGGAAGGAGGGAGGGCATTCATCCTGTACACAGCCTGGTCACTCCCACACCCTGATCACCTCTCCAAGGCTCTGCCGTCACCCTGGGGATCAGGATTTTAGCATGTGAAATTTGGAGGGACACACATGTTCAGGCCATCACAGACCCAGTCCCTTAAAGTCATTGTGTTTCAATATGTGTGTTCAGTCGCTAACTCACGTTCGCCTCTGTTACCCCATGAACTGCAGCATACCAGGCTTCCCTGTCCTTCACCATCTCCCGGAGTATGCTCAGAGTATACATCCCTTGCGTTGCTGATCCCACCCAACCATCTCATCCCCTGCTACCCCTTCTCCTTCATTTCAATAATGCCCTGTATTTCAGTAGATACATGTTATTGTTATGTATTAATACTTGCACAAATCTTTGCCTGGGCACTGCAAAGACAAAAAGATGAGAACCTCTGCGGCCCCAGTTACATCAGACATAGCCTACTTTCACACTTGAGTCGAAGTTTCTCTTTTTTTGTGGTTGTTTTTCTGTTCTTGACCAAAATATCAAGACCAGGGTTTCTATCCCTAGAGAAGGAAAAAGGCAACCCATTCTACTCCGGTGTTCCTGCCTGGAAAATTCCATGGACAGAGGAGCCTGGTGTGTTACAGTCCATGGGATGCAAAGAGCCGGACACGACTGAACTAACTCAGCACAGGGTTTCTATAGACACACATTTCTACAGAGCAGTGAGCACCATCTGAGAATCAGTGTAATGCTCCCCAACTCTCCCCAGCTCATTCCAGGTATCTTATGTATATGTGAGGAGTGGGTTGAATGAATGTTAATTTGTATAGTCCTTCATACTCTTCATTAAATATAAAGGGGATTTACCTCTCCCCACCTCCCAACCAAGGAAACGCGCCAAAGCAAAAGAAACCCATGATCGCCCAGTGCTCACATCACACAACAGTTTGAAGCACCAAGAATACTCGAGTGTGGTATCTTTATCCTAAGAGTGTATTAGTCACCTCATCAGCCATTTGTTTTTTCCAGGTTTCTTAGATTTTTTTTTTTTTTTGCGTGTGGACCATTTTTTTAAAATGTCTTTATTGAATTTATTACAGTATTGCTTTTGTTTTATGTTTTGGTTTTTCCACCGAGAGAGGCACATGGGATCTTAGCTCCCCAACCAGGGATGGAATCCACGCCCTCTGCGTTGGATGGTGAAGTCTTAACCACTGGACTCCGAGGGAAGTCCCCGTTTTTGCTGGTTTTCCTGGGGGAATAAAACATTAAAAATTCAATCCTTCAGCAGAGGGAACGGAGAGACACGGGCAGCAGGCTGCAGTGAGAAGCGGCCTCTCCAGCGGGGCTGACTGCCGAGGTGGCCTCTTGATTCCAGGACCCCGCCGGCCACTTGGCCGCTGAGCCCGGAGGTGGCAGGTGGTGTGATCACTGAGGCGGGAACTGACTTTGGAGTTCGCTGAGGCACAGAACGCTCCCAGGGATCCTTGTTTCAAAAGACGAAACCAAACAAACCTAGTTGCTAACCTTAAACAGCCTATAGCAGCGTCATTTAAAAAGATAAATTATACGTACATACATGTGTATGCTTACGGATGACACAAATCAAATGAATATATACTCCGTCTTTAATTTTTCCCTTTTTGCAAAGCTGAGATTAAAATGTTGCATCTGATGCTTTGTTTATTAACAACAGCAAAGGATTTCTGCTAACTGGAGGCAGGTGTGGGGGTGTGGGGGGTGGGGGAGGGTGAAGGAGGGGAGTGGGGAACCAAGCTCAGAGAATCAAATGAAACTGAAGTGAAAGTCGCTCAGTCGTGTCCGACTCTTTGCGAAACCACGGACTGTACAATCCATGGAATTCTCCAGGCCAGAATACTGGAGTGGGTAGCCTTCCCCTTCTCCAGGGGATCTTCCCAACCCAGGGATCGAACCCAGTCTCCCACATTGCAGGTGGATTCTTTACCAGCTGAGCCACAAGGGAAGCCCCAGAGAACCAAAGCAAGGATCAAGCCACCCACTCTGAAAGGATTCTCAGCAGTTAGCCGGCTCTCAGGCACTGATTCCAACTTACCTCCAGCCTCTGGTTTCTGCTCAGTATTTACTAAAAGGGAGCTACCAATGGGCTTGGAGGGGGTTGTCAAGTGCCCTGTGTGGTCGGGGTACGGACCCCTGGGGTTAGTTCCCATCTAAATTAGATGAGACAGGGGCATTGGTGCAGATAGTTCCCCCAAAGGAAGGACACTGGGCAAATATTAACACAAGAAAAGCACAGGTGCACCACGGGAAGTGAGGCTGGGAGTAGCAGCTGGTGAGGCCAAGGGAGCCTGAAGACAGTGTCTCAGCCAAGTGGTTAGTAACTCAACCTCCAGGGCCTGGACGCACAGCCTCACCACGTGGTCACTCCCAGGGTCCTGAGAAGGAAGACAATATCCACCTTTGCTCTGGACCCCTGGGGAGGGGTTTGGCTTTGTGTTCGGACGTGTGGGTCTGCCTCTGGCAGCCTGTGGTAGGAATGGAGTGACAGTGGGAGGGAAGAGCAGCTCAGAAGAGACCACCCCCCAGCATCCCACGTCATCCAACCGCTGACAGGCACAGAGAAGGGGCATGCCATGATCGTGAACATGGGGGGTGAAACACGCCAGCCTCGGCCCCCAGCACACACAGGTACACACATACAGGGCACACACACACGTGAACACAAATACACGCGGTGGTGTGGGAAAGAAGCTGTGGTGCATGGAGGCCAGGTTCAGGGTTCAGGTGTGATTGGCAGAGCTTCAGGGCTGCTCTGAATGCCGGAGGAACAGTGCCAACATCGTGGGCCTTCAGGCTGACTCTGTGCAGTGGGCCATTCATCTCGCCCCTCCAATGTCCACGAGAAACTTGGATGATCTGCGAAGGCAATTAAGTGAGTTTATTTGTCTGAGAAATTCCATGGTCTGTGAGCTGTCAAGGACTCGGGTCTTGCCGTGGAGCCAGGAGCCTGGGGTGCTGACTGGCGGGGCTCGTCACCAGCTCTGGCCTAGATCTGGACATGCGGGTGACCAGCGCCTCCTCCTGCCTGCCCCACCCTCCACCTGCATCCAGGTCTCCCTCCTGCTGGTGCACTCAGCGTGGTCCTCCCCGCTCTGGCTCTGGGAATGAGGCTGTTTTCATAGGACTGAGGGGAAGGAGGTGGGTGTTCGCCCATACCTGACACACGCAGGGCTTCGCTGCCTTCGTTCTAGAGCCTTCCCCAGCATCACACTGTTCTTCACCTAGGACTGTTGCTCTGCAGAGGCTGGAACGTCCTTCCTCTCTGCCCTGGACCCACAGCCCACACCACGTCCTATGCAATAAACGCCACTTGGATTAGGAATAAAATTTATTGCCCATTTTGTAAAGTAAGCATCACAGTTACCTACTAAGCCATTTTAGATCGTTAGGGGGAAAAAGAGTCAAATGAAAACAAATTACTAACTTACAAAACAATTGCCTTTTACAAAAAAAAAAAAACCTGTCAATACTTTCCCTTTGTGGTTTTCTGTATCATGTGAATAAAGGTTACTCTAATTTATGTATCCCCATGAAAACAACACCCACAGCACCTAAACCTGATGTTGTGATTTTGTTTCCAAAATGAAAATGTCTTTTTTATTTTCCTGGGTAAAGTAACTAGGGTTGGATTTTATCAAAGTTAAGTAACAATTTTCCCAGAAAGGAAACATGTTTCTCGGTATTCCCAATCGGTTTTGACCTACTTTAGGCATTGTACACAGTGTACACGTGGGAGTTTTTATTTTATCTCTACCGAATGTTTTCAGCACAGAGTCAGGACACGTGAGCACAGGGTGCAGAGTCTGCTCTTAGCGATGCTGACTGCCGTGTCCTGTGCACAAGCCGTGGGCCGTGCAAGCCCCTTACTGCCTCAGTGGTCCCTCTGAGTAACCTGGGAGGAGAGCATCTCTGCAGGACGCTGTGTCCGCAGGAATTCTCATCACAAGTCTTGAAATCAGGTGGTCAGGACCTCAAGGACCACCTCCCATCACCCCAGGTATACACACTGGGCCAGGAGCGGAGGCCCTGGTGCAGAAGTGGACATCACGGATAATCCCAACAGATGACCTCCCTCTGGCCACGGTTGGCCTGGCCCCACAGCCACTGCGAGCCCCCCTGGCAGCTCCCTGGCTCTGTACCAGGGTTCTATTCCCTGAGAGACCAGCCAGATGTCTGGAGACAGCTTCCCTTCCTCAGACCCCTTCCAGCAAGGAAATGGTTCCTCTCTGTGTCCTCGTTGCACACTTGTTCTGGATGTAGATCTGCTTTCCTTCATTCTATCAGTCCCAAAACTGTGACACTAACAAATGCCCTGCACACTCCTAAGGTGTCCCATGAACACTGTTTTAAAGTGAAAGAAATAAGCAACGCACTGCTGTCCCGAGATCCCACGGTCTCCCCAGGAGCCCCTCAGTGGACAGGTTAAGCGGAGGGAGGGAAAAATGGTGTTTGTTTTGCTTTGAGGGAGTTTTCACAATACCCCACCCTCAGGACTGACAACCTGGGGGGAGAGCAGGGATGGGAAGATAGAGGATGCTGGCTAGAGAATGAATGTCGGAAAAACCTCAAATGTGCTTTTATTTGTTTTACTTACTCAAGAAAGATATGGTCAATGTTTTAAAAGTATGGAGGTGATAGTGTAGTCGCTAAGTCTTGTGACCCTGTGGACTGCAGCCTTCCAGGCTCCTCTGTCCATGGGATTTCCCAGACTGGAGGGGGTTGCCTTTTCCTTCCCTACCCAGGGATTGAATCCATGTCTCCTGAAATGCAGGCAGATTCTTTACCACTGAGCCACCAGGGAAGCCCTTTTAAATGCATGCTTTCCCCCAAAGATATTTTAAATCCAGTTCAATAATAATGGTCAAGTCTTTTGAAATCAATAAAAGCACCTGATTATTGTTTTAGTTCCAAAAATAATACATCTAGTTGTTGGTTCAGGAAAACAACAGAAATCATTTAAGTGTTTTCTAAAACTGTCATGAGCACTGGGTATTTTCTGACTGGTATCGGCAAATAAAATAGGAATGTGTTGAGGTTTCCTCCACCAACCCCAGCTCCCATCCCATAGGCTTCCTCTGGTTTGCACTTTTGTAACAAGGCAGAAGGGAGGAATGTCAAGGTCTTTGGAGTCGCAAAAGCTGCTGCACTCGTTTCTGCTCTGTATTTTGCAAAGGCTCCATCTGTGAATAAAATGCTGAGATTTAGTTTCTGTGCAAACAGCCTTTTCCACAGAAATCCCCATTTTGAGGATGGATTCCAGTTCACAAAGCCAAGACAGTAACTCTGTGTGTTTTTGTTTTTGTATATTATATGTGAGTGTATTTAAATATCCTCTATCTGGGGAGCCAGAGAGGTTGCTGAAATTCTCGCTTGTCAGTGAGATAAACATCAGTTCTTGTCACCCAATCATGTAGATGGCATGACAGATCTTGTGAAGGGCAGACCTAGGCCTGAAACAACTGAGGGATATTTTAATTGGCCGTCCGCATTGTGTGGGCTCATTAGATAATCGCTGCCTCTCCACTCTGTCTCCAGACCTGGTAAAGGTCTGGAGGAGAGGCTGCTGGGTGAGAACACAGCAGGGCGGGAGGGAGGAGATGGTGGAGGGACTCCACAGGTGTGAGGGGACAGGGCTGCAAACCAAAGAACCGTGACAGAGGCCCTGGCGGGGCCCCGGACAGTCCCCCAGAAATTGAGGTTCAGAGGATGCAGAGCAGAGGGGTAGGACAGAGAAGCAGATAGTCCAGAGCAGCCTGGTGGGCTGGCTGGCGATGGGAAGAGGAGACGTCCCGGCTGCTTTGTCCAAAGGGTGCCCAAGAGAAGTGGGTGGGCAGAAACAGGAGCCCGGCCCGGCCCAGATGGAAACAGAGAAGTGGCACCTTCCCCCTTCAGGGTGGGGCTGGGGGGCAGGGGCCGAGGTCAACATGGCACGAGGCTGTCAGGCGGAGCCAGTGAGGCAGCACTAGCGGTGCTGGAGTCTTCCTGCTGCCCCAGGTTTTTTTTTTCTGTTTTTTTTTAATGCTATTTTTTTAAGATTTATGTATTTATTATTATTATTATTTTGGCTATGGTAGGTCTTGGTTGCTGCAAACAGGCTTTCTCTAGTTGCGGCAAGCAGGGGCTACTCTTCACTGTGGTGTGTGGGCTTCTCTTTAGGGTGGCTTCTCTTGTGGATCACAGGCTCCAGGCACATGGGCTTCAGTGGTTGAGGCACACGGCCCCTACAGTGCTGGCTCAGTAGTTACGGAGCACGAGCTTAGTTGCTCTGAGTCATGTGGGATCTTTTCAGACCAGGGATCGACCCAGTGTTCCTTGCATTGCAAGGTGGATCCTTAACCGCTGGACCACCAGGGAAGCCCTGTGCTGCCCTGTTGAAGAAGGTTTTCTAAGGAGTAAACTTATCCGCCCTGTGAAGAAGTTACCCAAGGTCTCAGAGTAAAAAAAAAAAGGAGGGGACCCCAATATCCATCGATAAGGGAAAAGTTAAACAAATCATGACCCCCAGACTAAGTCATACTGTGAAGCAGCTGAAAACAACAGTTGAGCATACACCCTGGACGAGAAACCCAGAGCGGAAGTCTGGGTCCAGCAGGCAAGTGGGTGTGCTTGAGTGAGGTGACCCCTGGATGGTGCACCCCAGATGTGGGCAGAGGCCACGGGCTGGGGGCAGGGGGTAGGAGCCACTGTGCAGAGGAGGAGGAGGGGACTTGATTTGTTCTGAGTGTGTTATATTTGTTTACTTGTAAAAGAGGAAAAAGTCACCCACAGCCACAATGAAGGTGACAGGGAAGCAGAGACAGCAGGCAGACGTGAGGCTCTAAATCTGCAAGGTCAGCACAGGAGGGGAGGAGGGACCTGAAGGTCATGGAAGGAAGAGGGGGACGGGCATGAGCAGGTATAAATGAGAAACGATGTGTTGTAAGTGATGTAACTTCGTGCTGGGCTTGTTAACACCTGAGAACCTCAAAACACCTGCTCTTATCCTCGAGAGCCAGGATGACAGCATCGTCCATGGGGAATTCAGGGGCTGGCAGTCAGGCCGCAGGATGAATCACAGGAAGGAGCAGGAAGAGAGGGGCGTGGAGCAGGCTCGGTGCTGCTCTCCACCCCTGGGGCCCATGCCGACTGTGGACTCCAGCTGGGAACCCCGTCCGCCCCACCTCTGCTTTTCAGTTGGGAACCTGGTCCTCAGAGCTCCCCTCCACCCTGTTTCTCTGCTCCAGCTGCCCCCTGTTCTCAGGAGCCCACCTTCCCTTCCTGTCTGCACTGGGCTTGTCACCTGCAGGGTCCATGCCTGCCCCAACACACCTGCGACCTGGATGGGGAGCCCAGTCTTCCCGCAGCCCCCTCTGTCCCCAGCCGGCATCGGCACCTGGGTTCTAGGTAGATGGGTGGCCAGGAATGTCCTGGAACCAGCCCCACGTGTCCTGGCAGGTCTGCAGGTGCCCACCCACATCTTGCTTGGGTGCACCCAGCTGTTTGGTGGGACTGCCGCCCAGCACTTAGACGTCATGGCCCAGGCAGACCAGAGGGCAGGGAGAGCCACTGGGGACCCGGCCTGGCCAGGCTCAGGGGAGCCGGGGACCAAACAAGGATGTCACCAAGGAAGGTGACCGCCCCGCCCTCGGGCAGGACCCCTGAAATCCCCTCTTGGAGCCTCTCCTGGGAGCCTTGGAGGAGGCACCCCAAGTGCCCCAAGTGGGCCTGTGACTGAGACTGGGCTAGGCTCTCCCCAGGGCCTCCCACCTCCTCAGGTCAGGGAACAATGGCAGCCGCAGGTGTTTGCCCTCGGCTGCTCCTGCCTCTGTGTGGGAGTCAGAGCGTGCAGGAGCCGCGTCTCCTGGCGGTGGAGAGAAGGGGGTCAGGGGTGGGAGAAATGCCTTCATAGCATCTTCCCGTCAGCATGCTGGCTGAGGGTCTGACCTTTCTTGCCCCACAGGATGGGCAGCGCCTGGGCTCCACGTTCTCGTGCTGACCATGCCGAGGCCGGGACCCCGAGTGTGTGGGGTGCAGGCCGCCTTCCTGTGCCCCGACCCAGCCTGCATTCCCCAAGTGATCAGACTCTTCTGCTGGCTTCACTTCCCTTACTTAGCTCACAGCCCAGAGTGACCAAGCCAGAGACTTCCAGGTTTAGGTCCACAGGGCTCACGGCTCTGGAGGCTCAGCTAGGAACTCTCTCTGATGGTATGGATTTCCAACCATGGAAGTTCCCGAGCACCACGACCAGCAGGGCTGGAGATATGGGAGGGCAGGTACATTTCTGGGATGTGTCCAAGAAGTTCAGATTCCTCTGAGGTCCTGGGGAGGCTGGGCTCCAGGTCCCGGGTACTCCTTGGGGATGAAGGGATCCCTACCCTCCTCAGGTGGGGTTGGGGAGACTCCATGCCCTGGCCGTCCAGGGGTGGATGAGATAAAAGCAGAGTTCTTTTCAAAATTACTCTGGAAACCCGTATCGCGGCGCGGATGGATAGAAGAACCAACCCTCACTTCTGTCTTCCTACAGGAGAGGGAAAAGAGGCCACTTCTCAAGATGCACGTTTTCTCAGAAATGTTGATATGATGGAAGCAGCCGGCATGAAGCATGGATGGAGTGTGGGCTAGGACTATCCGGCCAAGAGCTCCGGAGCTCCAGGCCAGCGGACACGGGCTTCAGGCCAGGAAGGTGGCTACTCTGGACAGTCGTCCTGGGACAACTTCCCCTGAAGGACATGACCCTGCTGGGTGCTGAGATTGAGGCCTCCCTCCCACCGTGGTTCTGACGTTTCCAGGCATTTCCAGGCAATGAAACAGACCAGGCATCCGCCCATGACTAGGGCACAGGGTCTGCTGTGTGTTCCTGGCTATTCCCCGCCCCCGCCTGGGCCTCAGTTTACTCCTTCCTATTCGAAGCCTCAGCAGATACTTTTACGGTTGAAGTGAGGTAAGTTTAGCATGGATGCCCCCATAGGCAGGGGTTGCTCAGAACTTTTGTTTCCCCTTCCTCAAGTTTCCCCCAGAGCAAAGCTGGGGAGGGAGGGGTGGAAGGGTAAGGATGCTGCCCCCGCCCCACCCCCACCCGCACCCCGGCCGCCATCTGACACTGGACACCAGCTGCTTCTTCCTGAGGGTCTTCTGCTATGGGGACACCCCTCGAAATCACAGACGCTGTCCAATTTTTTCAGAGAAGGAAACCGAGGCTCAGAGGAGTGGAGCAGCCTGTTGGAGGTCATGGAGCAGCCTGTTGGAGGTCATGGAGCCGTCAGCCCATCCATGCAGTTAACCCCCAGTCTGAAGCACTCCTGCTACATTGCTGGGGGGCGTGCGGGTGGTGGGGGTGGGGGTCTAGCCAGCCTCACAGGGACCAAAGCGGCTCAGGGTGAAGGTCAGGCTGTTTGGGAATGGAAGGTGGTCTCATCTCGGGCCCTGTCTTTGGCAGCGATTCTCTCTGAAACCCTGTAGGTGCCAGCTCTTCTGGTGGGGAGCTTGGGGGCGGGGTGGGGGTGGGGTGGGAGGCTGCTCTGCAGAGCAGGGAGGAGGGTAGCGGTTGGGGGCAGGCAGGCTCTCCAAGCGCTCAGACCAGCTCTGAGGGCCGGGGAGCAAACAAGCATCTTCCCACCACGACCAGCAGCCCCCACTGGAACTTCAGGAAGTGGAGCTGCTAGGGACCTCCCCCCAAGCCCACCCCCCTCACCTCCTGCCGAGAGTGTCCTCTGCAGAGCACTTCCTGGCCTAATTAAGCAGGGTAATGAGCAGCTGGGGTGGGGGGATGAAAGCCCTGGGTGGCTGGAAGCTGGGACGGTTTACGATGGGCGTCTGCAGCTGGTGACACTCGGGGAAGTCAGTTCTCACAACCCTGGGGGGGCTGCCTGCCGCTCCCACAGCAAGCCCAGGGAATGCTGGGTCTTAGAAGGGGACCTGGCGGGGGTCCTGAGGGGCTCGGGTCTGGGCGAGCAGCTGGTCCAAGCTGTGGCTCAGGCCCTGGCTTCCCCCTAGGCCGGGGCGTCCTTGGCGACCACCACATGTCACCCCATTTCGTTTGATGCTATGGCAGAGCCAGGGGCGGCTTCCTAAGACCACGGGCGGCTTCCTAAGACCACAGGCTCAGAGTGAGGAAATCTGAGCTGGAGCACAGGCACCCGGTTGGTGGGCTGCAGGAGCCCCCAGGCAGGAGCCCTGGGGGACTGGAGGCTGATCACAGGCCAAAGGTCAGCTGTTACCATCCCAACCTGTGCCCACAGCTAGAACCCCTGCTCCACAGCTACAGCCTCTGTGTTGCACAGGTGTCTGTCCATCTGTCTGTCTGTCCATCTCTCTGTACTCACTGGTCAGTGCCCAGGGGATAGCATGGAGCTGGCCATCCAGTCACTCAGCTGTCACCTTCCGATCAGTAAGGAGAGGGTTGGTGGGTGCCCCCCGCCGAGTGTATTGTGAACCCATGGCCTTCACTGTCTCCGGGGCTGGCCGTGGGAGGTGCCCACGCCCAGTCCCCTCGAAAGGCCTTTCAGACTGGAAGCCTGGTGAGCATTTGCCCTGACCACCCGGGGCAGAGCTGTGTCCACTGGGTCGTCACTGAAGGCAGGAGACACAGGACCCCCCTACACACAAAGCTGACACTTTTGCTTCCCTGGTTTCCTAAATCCATCCTGTTTGGGGCCTAGTCTTCAGAGCCCTGGCTCCTCACTGCGCCTTCCGGGACCAGGGCCCAGGCCGGCCACAGGGAGTCTTTGGGGTCCCTGCTTCTCCACCCCTTCGTCTCCTCTCTGGACTCTCAATTCCCGTCGATTCTCTGGGCCTCTTCTTACTCTTTCTTTTCTCCTAGTTTTACTGAGAAACAGCTGACACGTGACACTGTGAATTTAAGGTGCACAACACAACAACTGGATGTGTGTGCTGTGGAATGTTCCTCTTCCTGGACAAAGGGCAGGCGGGTCACAAGTAACCACATTCTGCTTTCTGCCCCCAGGTGGGTGTTTGTGGAAAATGGTCTGCGGTCTTCGGAGATGCAGCGGCGGGTGCCTGAGCCATCCCCCTACCCAGCCCGGGGCCCTTCCCCCTGGGCAGCTCCTGGCCTCTCTGCCTCCCGTGGGCCGGTGACACTGCTGAGAAACCGTGGGCAGAGGCCTTGGTGGGACGGATAGGGGCGGTTCTCTCGTTTGCAGTGAATCTTCCCAAAGGCCTGAGCTGGAGCCTTGAGGCTGGTCAGCCTTGTCTGGAGATGGAGAATCGTGGGCATTTAGGCTGAAGGCCAGGAGCTGGATAGGCTGCTCTGGGCAGGTGGGTTCCGGGGAGCTCAGGGCCTGTGCAAGAGCCCCTGCCTGGAGGTGAGGGTATCTCAGGGGCAAGCAAACAGGACCGTCCCAGGAGGCCCAACGCAGCCCCCAGAGTGTCCATGGGGGCCGGGGACTCGGGAAGATGCTGCCCTGGAGACAAGCTCGGCACCCTGCAGGGCCTGACTTCTCATCCACACGCTTGTACTTCACAGCTCACTTACCTCTGTGCTTATGTGCCATCTGTGTTCAGAAGGGACTCCAGGCCGTTTCTAGGTGATGATGTGGCTCCAGGAATCCAGAGCCGGTGAAGGGTTGAGGTCCAGGCTGTTGGGGAAGGAGGGCTGGTGAGAGGATAATGCCAGCAGAAAACACAGGTTCTAGGAAATGCTGTGACATCTGAGCCTGAGGAGCCACTCCCAGCCCCCTGCCTGGTGGTGGTGACAGAGAGGGAAACTGTGTCTGATGGCGAGGGCTCCCTTCCCACCCCTACCCAATGTGCAGCCTTGCTCAGATGCACTCAGTTTAGCCGGTTGGCAGGGCTCTGCCTCCCTCACCAGGCTGAAGGCCACTGGCCCTGCTTCCAGACCCAGCCTGGACATCCCCGTCAGCATCCATGGTTTGGGCCAGATGCCTCCACAGTGTCCGTCCAGCAGCCCTGCCAAGGCCCTAGGTGACCGCAGACCTCACCTCCAAGTGCCCTGAGCCAGCGCAGTGCCTGGGGAATGGAACCCAGGAAGTATTTGCTGCCCACAAGTTTTTTTTTCTTTTTTGCCCTAAATTATGTGCCAACACCTCACTAACTACCCTATGTGTATTCTGTCCTGTGAGTCTGGTAATTATCCAGTGACATGCGTGCTATCATTATGTCTACTTTACAGATGAGGAAACTGAGATCGGGGTCCGGCCTGAGGGCTCCCAGTGGTGGAACTGGCTTCCTAACTCACACTACTGGAGACTGTGGGGAATTTTCTGCTTAGAGCCTTTTATTGGGACGGTTTTTCTCTGTAGTCAGATGGTTCGCCCTGGAAGGAACAGGAAAAGGCCTCTCCTCACGTCCACGGTGCTTGCTGTGTCAGGAGAGTTTGGGGAGTAGTTTTGTCAATATCAGAGGGAACTTCATGACCCTTTGTGAGCAGTCGGTTTGATACAGTCACAGTGGAGTGTCCCAGACGCACAGACGCGGGGCTCCTCTCAGGCCACAGAGCAAATGGCTGGAGCAGAGCCAACTCCTACTCCTTGTCATTTTCCTGTTTATTAAAACTTCACCCCAGTTCTGCAAACAAGACGAAGGTGAGAAGAAGGTGCAGTAGTAGGCGAGGCCCACCAGGCCAGGGTCGGGGGTCCGACCTGTGGACGGCAGGCCCGTGTCTCCCTTGCAAAGCCTTCTCCGCGGCCACGTCCTCCCCCGAGGTGTGGTCCTCTGCTCTCACTGAGGGAGGCTGGGGAGGCTCCTTCTGACCTCGCGGCCTCCCTGCCTCCCTGGAGCGGCCAAGGCTCTCAGCCAGGGCCCCCGCGTCCTCCTCACGCCCAGGACCCTGGGCCGGGTCTGGAAACATTTTGATTGTTGTAACTGGGGCCACAAAGAGGAACTGCTTGGCCCCAAGCGTCAGTACTGCGTGGACAGCGGCTGAGGACCCTGCCCCACGAGCAAGGAGGGACCACCCGCCAGCGTCAGGTGGACCTCCTGGGGCAATGGGTGTGGGGCCCTTTGCTCCTCCCACTTCTACTGTCCCCTTTCCACCTTGCCTCCCACGGAATTTACAGAAAAGGACATGATCGTATTTACTGATTTATTTTCTGGCTCTCCGTAGGCCTCCATCCAGGGATTGACCCCCTCCCACATGTCCCGCTCCCCAGCAGGGGAAGCACCGGAATGCTGGTGTTTTACATACATCACCTTCATGTCTCCTGGAAAATAAAGAGGAGCTGAGGCTGTGAGGCAGATTGTGTTTTCACTTTGCCACTGGGAACACGAAGGCTCAGAGAGGTTATGTAGCCTGTCCAGGATCACACAGCTCTCAGAGTTTGAGACCAGCTCCCAGCCTTGCAGCCCAGCCCTCCTGCTGCTTCCCACAGAGGCTGCATGGACGTCAGGCTGTATGGACGAAGGGCACAGGGTCAGCACCTGGACAGGAGCTTGTTTTTCTCAAACAGAGGGAGTGCGGGCACTTCGGGGTAAGACAGGCTGACGTTGTCCTGGGTGTCCTGTTCAGCTTCTCAGAACTCAGGTGAGCCAGGAGTAACCTAGACTCAAATTGCTGAGGAAACCTCTGGGGGCCCCACCAGCTCTCCCGGGACGGGCCTTCAGTGGTGGAGCCCTGGGCGCTGGGGGCTTGTTACCCAGAGCCGCCCGGAGCTGACTGCCAGCCCAGAATCTGTTGTGACAACGTTTAGTTTGTTAATGAGAGCACGCGCGCGTGTGTGTGTGTGTGTGTGTGTGCACACACATGAGTGCTACCAGCACGGTGGCCTGTTCTCAGGGTTTCCCCTGGGCCCTGGCCTCTGGGGCCCCTCCACCCTGGACACCTTCCCCTGCACCCGCATAAGCGGACCCCTTCCTCGTGGATTTCCTGGGCCTGGCAGCCTCCTGTTCCTCAGGGACCAGGGGCTGCACAGCTGTTTTGCTGGAAGTGGTTGCTGGGGGTGGGGGGGATGTAGGGCTCCTCCCCAACCCTGGGGTGGGGGAGCAGGGAATGCAGGGCTCCTCCAAGGGCTCCTCCCCAGCCCTGGCGGGGGTGGTGGGGGAGAGAGCAGCTGCCTCTGCAGGGAGCCTGGCTGCTGAGGATGGAGGCAGAAGGGGAGGAGGGGTGGGGCTTGGGGACCTCAGCGTCCCCGTTGCTGTCGGGGGAGGAGGAGGAGGAGCAGCTGCAGACTTGTTTATCTGCTCAGCTGTTTGTGTCCAGGAGCCTGAGAGAGACAGAAGCAGCTGGGAGCAGAAAAAGCCGCCCGGCGGGGCCCGCGGTCCTTCTACCTCAGCCGCAGGTCCTGACACCAAAGCAGAATTGCCAGCCCAGGAGAGACGGGAAGGGGCCTCCCTCCCCCCACCTCAGAAGGGTTTCTCTGGGGCCCTTATGCTTGTCTTCACAGTGCAGACACCCGTGTGCCATCCTCGCCGGGGGCAGCATCCTCACTGGGGGGCAGGGGAGGGGAGGGTCCTCTTGAGGGGGGCGCGCAGGGCCATCCCTGGGGGCAGGGTCCTCACCGGGGACAGGGTCCGGGGGCGGGCGTGGGCAGCGTTCTCGATGGGGGCAGCGTCCTCCCCAGAGGCAGGATCCTCACCGGGGAGCAGGGTTCTCCCTGGGGGCAGAGTCGTCCAGGGCAGCACCCCCGAGTTAGCACTGGCACAGACATTCCCAGGCTCCTGTCTGCTCTGTCTCCCTTGTGAGCTGCCAAGTCCCTGGGGGCCAAAGCCGCTAGGTCCTGGACTTTGCATCAGCTGGACCAAACCGGTGACAGATAGTCTCCAGCAGGACCGCCCCAACCCTGCTCCTTCTCCCCAAAGCCCCCACTGCTTACCTCTTTGACTGCCCCAGACCTGGCAGACTCACCCACTGGTCCCCTCCCCAGGGGCTCATAGATTGTTTGGTTTTGACTAGGTTAGTAAACACACCAGTCCTCTCAGCAGAGTCGGCTGTAATCACAGTGCAATTTCCACAGTTTTCTTGTTTTTCCCCTTGGCTCTTTTTCCACCTTATTATTTCCTTCTTGCTGTTTGTTTACATGAGAACATGGCTGGAACTCCCTCCCCACCCCCCACCCCCACCCAAGACGAGTCTGGTGGCAGAGGACACTTTCTGTCTCTCTCTGGAGCTCAAAATCAGGGCCCCTCTGTTGACAGAGGCTCTGTTGCTCGGGCCCTGGGCCTGGCAGCTGGGGCGGTGTGAGTGTTGCAGAGGCTTGGACATCATTCCCGATGACTCCTGTGGCCAGAACGCCCACAGGGCCCAGCTCTCTGCTATGGACATAAGGCCCCTGGGGGTTGCGTGGTGCCCATGGGCAGGAAGGAGAGAGCAGGCTGAGCAATCTGAGGAAGGACGAACCTGAGACTGTTGGTCTGTCGGTGGAGGGCGGGGGTCCTTTCTCTGGAGAGGTTGAGGATGGGAGAGTGAGAGCAAGGATCAGCAGGCCCTCCTTGGCCGCTAACGAGTTAGGTGGTCTGGGCAGACACTTCCCCTCCATGGGCATCCTGCTTAAAGGCAGGATTTGGGGCTCTGATCTCTGGGTCCTTTTCTGCTTTACGGATTTTCTCCTTTTAGAATGCTAATTTCTTTGTCTATAGCCCATTTCCTCCTCCAGAGACCAGGTAGCCCCATAAAACCCCTGCTTAATGGTGCTGGTAACCCAGCTGGCGTGGATGACTGCCTGCTTCCCTGAGCCCGGATGCTCTAGCGAAGACCGGTTAAAACTTTGATCACTGGGGAGCTCTGGAAGCTTCCCTCTGTCGGGTCAGGGGCTCCAAAGGGCAGAAGGGCCAGGATACCATAATCCTTAGCGTTTCCTGTGCTATTTCTATGGAACAAGGGCCCCTCCCCCAGACCCCTTACACCACTATACCTCCCTCCGGGCACGATCCTTGAGCTCTGCTTGACAGAGCTTGACTGAAGTCAGGCTCGGGCTCTTCGCCTTTTTAATTTAAATTTTATTTGTATTTGCACACGGGATTCTCCATATTCATGGAGGCCAGCAAGATCTTTAGTTGCAGCGTGTGGGATCTGGTTCCCTTACCAAGGATTGAACCCAGGCTCCCTGCATTGGGAGCACAGAGTCTTAGCTACTGAAAGTCCCCTTTACCCTTTTAAAAATTTTGGCTGCACCATGTGGCCTGTGGGATCTTAGTTGCCCCGTCTGGGATTGAACCTGTGTCTCCTTCAGTGGAAGCACATAGTCTTAAACCCTAGACTTCAGGGAAGTCCAGGCCAGGACTCTTGGGCCTCGGATGGCATTCCTGTCAATTTACCAATGTTGTTGCTGGACACAAAGGATTACAGCAGATACACATGGCCCGGTCCTCAGAGGACACATCTGTCCTGGGTCCCCCATCACGCCCCACAATCTCAGGGAACATGGGAAAGGACATCATTACACTGACCAAAGAACGTATTTCAAAGGTGAGGGTGGAATTTCTTCCTTATGTTTAAGAAAACTGGGTCAACTATACTCCAATAAAATAACTAAAAAAAATAAGAATAAAACTGGAAACTAGAAATTGATTCAAGCAGAAGTGCATTTGCAATCATATATATCTATATATTTTAAGCTGAAAGTTAGACCTTAAAGGCCTGATTAGATTCTGATTAAAGCTTCTTGGCAAGAACGCAGCCTATGTGCTGCCTCTGGTTCTATTACCAACGGAGGCATCATTAGGGGGTGGGGCTTATCACAGGGGGAGATGTCTCCAGGGAGGGGGACAGGCAAGAAGGAGGCAGACAAGGGCTGGTTCCTAAGACAGGTTCCTACGACAAATCTCAGGACGTGTGCCAGGGCAGAGGGTCCTCCTTTAAGACTGGGGGCCTAAGAGGCAAGCTCAGACTCAGGGCTCTAGAGAGCAGCCATCCAGAGAGCCCTGAGCTGCGGCCCAAGGCCCCTCCCAGCAGCTCCTAGGGATCTGAGTGCAGTGGGGCAAAGGAACAGGGCCGATGCAGAGACAGGCAGACCCAGTGTGGCAGGGTCTAAGCTCTTTGGTCTTGGGCTGCTGCTGCTGATAAGTCATTTCAGTCATGTCCGACTCTGTGCGACCCCATAGATGGCAGCCCACCAGGCTCCCCCGTCCCTGGATTTCTCCAGGCAGGAACACTGGGGTGGATTGCCATTTCCTTCTCCAATGCATGAAAGTGAAAAGTGAAAGTGAAGTCGCTCAGTCGTGTCCGACTCTCAGCAAACCCATGGACTGCAGCCTACCAGGCTCCTCCGTCTATGGGATTTTCCAGGCAAGAGTACTGGAGTGGGGTGCCATGGCTTTGGTCTTGGGCAGGTGACTCAAACTCCTTGAGCCTTGGTTTCCCTGGCACCATAATTATCCTACGTAACAGAGGAGTTTTAGAAAAGACCCTGATGCTGGGAAAGATTGAAGGCAGGAGGAGAAGGGGATGATGGAGGAAGAGATGGTTAGGTGGCATCACTGATTCAATGGACGTGAGTTTGAGAAAGCTCCGGGAAATGGCGAAGGACAGAAAAGCCTGGAGTGTTGCAGTCCACGGGGTCGCAAAGAGTTGGATACGACTGAGTGACTGAACAACAACAAAAGAGTTTTAGGGACTAGCACCCATGGACAGAGACACGGGCACAGAGGGTGCCCATGAGACGAGCTCATGGTAGTGGAGAGAGCTGTGGACACGGTGATGGGCTGGGTCCAGTAGGTGGGGCTGCCCCTCCTCCCAGCAGTAGGGAGCCCCAGGTGCTGGGTGAGGTGAGGCTTGGAGCAGCTGGAGCTTTGCCACATAAGGGACTGTGGATTCTCTGATTATGAGGAGCTGGTGGAGGCTGGCAGGGCAGAGTCATGTCACATGTCTTCAGGGCCAAGGCCCTCTCCGCCCGCTTGCTGCTGACGGGGCTATACCTGCTGGGACAGGTTCCCTGCCTTTGCTGTTTGAGTCCTGGGTTGACCCCATAGTCCTCTGTGATCTGGGTTTTAGGGCCTATCATGTATAGACGAACTCTGAATTTAAGACGAGGGAGAACTCAGCTCTTGAGATTTAAAAATAAATAAACATTCAAACATAAAATGGTGACTGTGGTCTTAAATATGAAAAACCCACCCTGAAATGTGGGTGATGAGCTGAGCGAGCAGTGAGAACCAGGATGAGAATCTGACTCTCCAGCCAGAATCATTTTGGTTTCCAATGACAGAACGTGTAGCTAGGAGAGGCCTGAAGGGCAGGGCGTCTAATTCCACGACAAGAGTCCAGAAGAGGCGTTCAGACAGGCAGGCGCTCAACACTCTCACAGCTCTGTCCCAGCTTCTCTGTGGTCCCCTCAGCTCAGCCCTCGTGACCCAAGGTGGCTGCTGCAGCGCCCACTGTTACACACATTATTCAGTTCAGTTCATTTGCTCAGTCGTGTCCGACTCTCTGCAACCCCATGAACTGCAGCACACCAGGCTTCCCTGTCCATCACCAACTCCACAACATACCATTATGACAATAAGCAAGGATGGCAAAGGTGCAGGGTGGTGTCTGCTCCAAAACCCTCTGTCAAGGTCAGGGTTGCCTCGTGCTCTGATCAGAGCAGGTCACACACCTGCTCCAAACCAGTCACCGTCGAAGAAGCCAGGCCCCCCTCCCCCAACGTGGCTCTGAGCAATCACATTTCACCCCCTGGGGCTGGGCCCACTTCCCCTGAAGGTATTCAGATCAGATCAGTCGCTCCCTCGTGTTCGACTCTTTGCGACCCCATGAATCGCAGCACGCCAGGCCTCCCTGTCCATCACCAACTCCTGGAGTTCACTCAGACTCACGTCCATCGAGTCAGTGATGCCATCCAGCCATCTCATCCTCTGTCGTCCCCTTCTCCTCCTGCCCCCAATCCCTCCCAGCATCAGAGTCTTTTCCAATGAGTCAACTCTTTGCATGAGGTGGCCAAAGTACTGGAGTTTCAGCTTTAGCATCATTCCTTCCAAAGAAATCCCTGAAGGTATTACCTCTGTACAAAACCAAAGGAATCGAGCAGAAGTTGGTGGAGGGCCAGCAAGGTCAACCATGGTAACGAAGGAGCATCGTCCCCCGAGCCACTGTCACGAGGTCCCTGGGGAGAGAAGCCAGATTCGAGAAAGGCCCCGGTGTGCAGAGAGCAAACCCATGTGCAGGAGAGCGAGAAGACAGACCCAACTGCGGGGTGGCCTGGCCTTCGGGGAAGGTCGTCAAGTGAGAAGGTTGCCACCTTTAAGAGAAAACCGAGAACTGATCCTGTGACAGCAGGGCAGCCACAACGGCTGTGCCAGCTGCCTGAACCCAGAGCCAGGTGTCAGGCAGTGGTCTGGAGACCCTCTTGGGCCCCATGCTGAGGATCTGGGAGGGAGAGGCGGTCACACGCTTGTCTGAGAGGAGCAGCTGGTTTTGCCTTGAATGGAGGGTCCAGTTTTGCCCAATCTGCAGATCTTTCAATAGAAGTTCAAACTTTAAAATGTTACATGAAAAAAAAAATTTTTTAAGATAAAAAAATAAATAATAAAATAAAATAAAAAACAAAAAATAAATAAATAAAAATAAAATGCTACATGAAATTGTCTTGCTTCAAAAAGCTACAAATTAAAAAAAAAATTATAATTTGGTGGCCCTGGGACTTCCCCAGTGGTCCATGCTCCCAGTGTAGGGGACCTGGGGTCAATCCCTGATCAGGGAACTAGATCTCACATAGCCACAACTAAGACCCAGCATAGCCAAATAAATAAATAAAATATTTAAAAAATAAAATATGGTGGCTTAAATACATCTGTGGGTTAGATTTTGACCTGCAGGTAAACAGGTTTGGAAAATGGGGAAATGTTACTGGGATAATGAAGATTGTTATCAAACATATTTATGTTAATTATTACACAACCTGACTATAAATTTACTAAAAACCATTCAACTGTATAGTGAAATGGATGAATTATATGATACATCAATATGCCTCCATGAGGTATGAAAACATTTGGCCTGTGGACTGGAGGCGTATTCTTCCAAAGTCCTCCCCTGACCTGGTTTTGGGTCTTCTCCCACCTGCTCTGGGTGCTCTTGACAGCAGATCAGGACGACCTTCCCTGGTTGCCAAGGTCACTCTTGCTGGTGGTCCACCAACTCCTCAGACTTGACATCTATCCATGGAGGAGGTAGGATAGCCTGGTGGTGACCAGAGGGCCATGGGGTCACCTGGCCCCTTCCTTTGGCCAGCCCTATGACTCTGGGCACATTAACCTTTGGGTCAGCTCCTTGGTCTCCTCATATCTGTGATGGGAATAGCTCCTGGAGGATTAAATGAGATGATACGTGACATATCCTCACAGTGAAGTCCTTGGGGACTATACATTTATCACTGGGAGATCTCATCTTGTAGAGTGGGAGCCCCCTTCCTCTGCCCGCTCTCCAGAACTCCATCACTAAGCTCCACTGCGCCCAAGGAGGGGGCTCCCCCACCCGCTAGGGGTCCAGAGGCTCTCCAGATTACAGCCTGAGTTTCATTACAGAGAGGTTTAGGTGTGGACCTTGTGGGGCCTTGGGTGTTGTGGGTACAGCTGAGGAAGGGCGCGAGTTGAAGGTGTTTCCTGGGAGTCAGATTTAGGCTCCTTTTCTTTGGAAATATAAGAAGGGTTGATGGATACCTTCTGCTCCTGTTAAAGCCAGATAGATGTCTGCAGAAGTGACGGTGCCCTGGAGTCACAGTCAGAGACGCAGGGGACGTTATGTGTGGAGGCTATGACCCACCAGCATCAGTGCATTGGGATTCCCAGGCCCAGGGAAGCTTGCCCTCACCACGCTTCCCCACTCTCCCCGACCCCCCCTCCCCACACCCTTCCTTCCACCCCCGACCCCTGCCTGATTTTGCCCTACTAATCTGAGGTCCACCCACCAACATGGCCCCTAAAAGGGCCCTGGGACCCTCACCTTCCCAGTGAAGGTGAATTCTAATCTTGGTTCAGGCAGGTCTATATTCACTGTGCAGTTCCTGAAATGAAAGCACCTTGGCCACCGCCAGGGCCAGGTTGCTGCCCTGGACTCCCAGCCACAAAGAGGGAGGCCCCATCCTGATCAAGGGGCCCAAGAACACCTGGGGACCCAGGAGGGGCTTTGTGACTGGGAGTGAACACAGGGGCCTTCCAGAGGGCAGTATGGGGTATGCGAGGTTGAAGGCAGGCAGGGGGAACCAGGCCAGGTCAGACCCTTGACCTGGAAACTGCAGGGGAGAAAGAAGCTTGTGTCAGCCCACCTGGCTGGTCCTCAGTTCCCTTAGTTCTCATCCGTCTGTCTGATTCCATTTGTCCTTCCTGAATCCTGTAGCCTCTTCCTTCCCCTCTGCCCTCATCCTGTGGACCAGAGCCAGTGTGGCCAGGAGGGAGCCTGGGGCCCCTAAAAAAGCCAGGGGCAGGCTGGGCTGGGGTAGGCTACAGGGATGAGTTCCGGAGTCCTGCAGACAAGGCAGGGTGGCAGGGAGTCCCTTTTCTTCTCCACACTGGGGGTGGAAAATGTCAGTTTACACCTGTTATTGGGGAGTGGGGGATGATGGTGAGCAGAGAAAGCCCGGCAGTTTTCTGGAGGTTTTAGAAACTTGAAATGAAACTCTGAGATCTTGAGTCATCTGTGTGACAGGGCTTCTGACAGCTTTCACTGTTTTGAACAGAAAGACCTATAGCAGGAGCAGCAGCTGGAGACTCCTGGCTGCTTCAGCCCCGGCCTCGTGGCCCACCTCCTTCGGATTCCAGCAGCTCCTGAAGTCTGGCCACCAGTGGAACTGGGTCACTCATGGCCGGGAGGCTCCTGTTGCTTTCTACGAATTTGTCCGTTCGTTCCTCCCCCGCCTCTCCGCCCCCAGCAACAATCTGAGCTCCCTCAGGCCCGGGGTCCAGGTGTCTGACCACCGTCCACTCCCAGGAAGCTCCTCCTGCTCAGACCAGACACATCTGCCCTGCCAGGGGCCCGGGTTCATCACGTGGACGGGACCCTTTCTGTAAGCAGAGGACGAGATAGCCCTTCCTGGAAGCCTAGGGTGCTTCATTCCGAACTCAGTCGATACTTCTGTCTCCTCATCCCATTTAGGTTTGGGGCTGGAATTCCAGATAGTGTCATCTCCAGGCTGGGTCATGTCCCCAGATTCGTACCCTGAGACCCAAGATGGGGCTGTACATGGAGATGAGAGTCTCCTGTATGTGGAGTCAGGGGCTGTACATGGAGCAGGGCCTTCAGAGAGGGATTAAGTGTAAGTGAGGCTCCTGGGGGGAGTCCTGATCCAATCTGGCCGGCATCCTTACAGGAAGAGAACATTTGGACACAGAGAGACCAGCGGTCCAGGTGAGGACACAGCGAGAAGGTGGCCGCCTCCAAGCCGCGGAGGGAGGAACCAAACCTCTGACACCCTGACCTTGGACTTCCGGCCTCTGGAACTGGGAGGAATGCATCTCCATCATGTAACACCCCTCCCCCACCCCCATTTGGTATTTGGTCATGGCAGTGCCAGCAAGCTCCTGCAGAGAGAGAGCCTGAGACCCTCAGAAGGAAGTTGTCACAGATTCAGTGCCCTCCTTCTGGAAATCCCCCATGGCCTCTGGCCTATGCCTGCAGGTGGGGTTCCCGGAGGGCAGGGTTCTCCGAGGAGCTGTGGTCCACCTGCGTCCTGGGTTTCCCCCTGCAGACAAAATGCCTGTGTGTCCATCAGAGTCCTCCCCTCTCCAGGCCTCCCACGTCCCCCCTACTCCCTCACGCTGCACCCCCACGTTGCACCCAGCTACCCTGGAGTGTCACCTCACACTGTGGCTAAGGGGGTCTTAGGAATGTCCTCCCAGGGCCCAGGTCTCTGCCAGGTGGATGGCGCCAGGCAGCCCACCTGCCGAGCTGTCACCACCTTCAGCTTAGGCCGTCTCCTGGGCCCCAGCCAGGAAGCTGTGACTTGGAGCTGGGGGTGGCCACAGAGACGTGAACCCAAACAAGTCCTGGGGAAAGACAGGGAGACAGGAGCAGGCAGAGAACGGAAAGGCAGCTACAAGGGGAGGCAGGGGAGGCCATGTGGACCATCACCTATTTGTTTATAAGATACAGCTGAGGCCTGGGCCCTGGGCCGTGGGTGAGCATACGCCCCATGATTTATTTAACCCGAGGCCGTCCTGTGTCTGCTGGCTGCTCTTCCATCTCCCCCTGCCAGCACCTGGGGAGGCTGTGTACTCACCTGAGTCCCCGCTGCCCAGGGTCAGCTGTGTGTCGGTCACCCTGGCCCAGCTTTGCCCAGCCCTTTAGGATCTGTTCTTGAGCATACAACCCCTTTACGGTGTTTAAAAACATTCTGCAGGGATCCTTGCAGGCACGCTCGGCTCACCAGGTGGCCTTTTGTGCAATCAAGGACGGTGTTTTCAGGACTTCCCTGGTGGTCCAGTGGTTAAGACTCAGCCTTCTAATGCAGGGATTGTGGGTTCGATCCCTGGTCAGGGAACTGAGATCTCACATGCTGCAAGGTGTGGCCAAAAATTAAAAATGAATAAATCTTAAAAAAAAAAAAAAAAAAGCAGTGTTTTCTCGGCTGGCCTGTGACTGCAGAGCTACACACCGAGCCTGCATGGCCTGCTGTGACCTTAGTGACATCGGCAGAGTGCCCTCTGCTATAGAACACAGAACAGTCTCAGGTCCAAGGACATCTGTGTTCTCCCCCAAAAAAGTCATATGCTTGAAAGGAGTCAGAATAACATGAACGTGTTTTCAGAAAAATCCCGCTCTCACGCCCTGTCCTTCCCACCTGATCCTGAGCATCCAGCCCATGGAGCCAGGCCACCAGCTTCCTGGGTGTGCTCCCAGAGGGGCTTTCTGCAGATGGCCGTAAAGATGTTCTACTCTTTCTTCTTCCTTTCTGAGCCTGGGGTGGCCCAGTATGCCTCTCTGCACCCTTCTTTTTTCTCTTGATGTGAATGAAGTTTGCAGAGAAGGAAGGATTTCTGGTCTGGATAAAGCACAGCACCCCCTGAACAGTCTATCAGGCACCCAGCCTGTCTCTGCTGGGGGCCTGCTGGTCTTTTCCAACATTCGGCCGTGTGCTCAATGGCCATCAGTGACCAGCTTCCCATGGTGTCATTTCCTGCCTGTGACCATTGATTCCTCTCCAGTTCTAACGTCTCTAAGGCCAGTGACCAGCTGGCTGGGTGACAGTCTATTCCAGGTATGGAGGCTCGAGCTGGAATTTTTGAAGCTGACTCACAGCTGGACTGAGAGATGGTCCCAACGCCTCTGAAAGTGCTCTCGGATTTTCTGTAGGAGCCCGCCCTTCTGCCCATCCCCAGGCCCTCCAAGCCATGTACCCCAGGGTGGTGTGAGCTGCAGCCAAATCCCCAGCCCCAGAAGGAGGCCCCAGCTCAGCCGCAGTCCTGACCCCCTCCCAACCAGGTGGTGCCCTGATCTTGTTGCAGGGAGGAAGCCAGTTCTGACTCCATGTTGGAAACTGTTTTCCTTGACTTGCTTTTACTATTATAACCATCCTCAATGGCTTGCCTGGAGGACCCTGCCCCTCTGCTTGACTGTAAACCAAACTGCTTTTGTTCAGCTCCTGGAGAGATATTTTGTCTCTGCCCACCTGTGAATAGAAGAGATTAACACACCCCTTCTGAAGGCTGGACATACTCCTGGAGATGCTTTGCAAGACTGAAAACGCTTTCCCTTTCCTTCCCACTGCATCTCCCTCTTTATTCTGCTTTTTGACATTAGTTCCTCCTTGCTTCTTTCTCTCTGATCTATAAAAAGAACCTGGCATCCAGACCCCAATAAGATGGTTATTTTGAGGCTCTAGCCTGCTGTCTTCTTGGTCTGCCGGCTCCCTGATTAAAGTCTCTTCCTTGCCTCAACACCTCGTCTCTCGGATTCCTGGCCTGTCATGCGGTAAGCAGAGTGAGCGTGCACTCTGCACTCGATAACACTCTGACTCACGGGGTCACCGCCTCTGACCACTTCTGCCTGGTCCCCCTCCTCTCCTGATTCTTCTGAGTTCTCAGCTGCCTGGAGAAGGTTCACAGGCAGATTCCCCTTCACCTAAAATGGTCAGCTCAGCCTATAGCAGGGCGCACACATCAGCCTGTAGCCTGAGGCCCTTCTCAACCTCGGCCCCCTTGGCCTCCTTACACAGAAATGACGCAAGTGCCCTGCAGGCTCCTGAAGGGGTGAGGGGGCTGTCCCTTCCTACAGATCATCTGGTGACACAACTCTACTATCACCCCTGGGGACTCTGGGGGTGAGGGGGGCACCGCCAGGGAGGCCGAGGGCTGCTCTTCAAGCTGGTGTGGGGCTGGGTAGCCACAGAGGCTGGGCTGAAACGGGGTTGTTGGCCCCGGATGCCCAGCCATGTCCAGCCTGGAGCCAGACACCCTCTGTTTCCCTCCTTCCCTCCCTTCCTCACTCTTCCCCAAGGTCTCTGCAGGTACAACCCCCACCCTGTGAGGATGCTCCTCCTCCCTCTGTCACTTCTACCCCCCTACCCGGTCTCATTTAAAACGTCACTCCCTGTGGACACTGCCCGGCTCCCCTGCCCTGGGTGGTTCTGCTTCCTACACTGGTCTCATTCCTCCAGACCCTAGATACGATTTTTTCCACACGTGTAAGTCATGAATCATTGACCTGTGCTCTCCTCTCTGTACAGGCTGCAGAGGGAAGGACTGCCTCTCTGGCACAGGGCCAGGCATGGAACAGGTCTCAGAACAATTCGGTGAATGAACAGAAGAGCAGGAGAGACTCAGAGGCTCAACATTGCTTCATCAGTGAGCACTCAGCCAGCCAGATGCTGGGAACATCAAAATAAACTCTGCTCGGGGTCCCTGCGGTCAGGACCCACATGGAGCCTGTGGGGTGGGGTGGGGGGGATGCTGGTGGGGAAGGGGAGCTCCAGTGGGGCAGAGGGCTCTGGTGGGAAAGGGGGGGCTCTGTTGGGGAGGGGGCCTCTGGTGGGAAAGGAGGGGTTCTGGTGGGGAAGGGGGGCTCTGGTGGGGAAAGAGGGCCTCTGATGGGGAGGGAACTCTGGTGGGGAGGGTGCTCCCTATGCCCCTGTTTAATCTGAGTTCCTATCCTCGGTCGAGCTTGCAGTTCTGTGCCCGTTTCTATCCCTGATGGATCTCCCCCAACCCCCCCCCCACCCCAGTTTTCTGGTGAAATAAGTCCTCCGTGTCACCTTGAGTTACTGACCCCGGGATCCTGTCCTCGGTCGAAGCCCTGGCTTGTACCGGGAACTTTCCATCTCCTCTCCTGGGATCTTGCGTCCCCTTTCGGTCTCTTTCTTCTCAGCCCTGATGGATTTTTTTTTGTTGTTTTTTTAATAAAGTGCTAGCCCACCCAGTCGGTCCCTTCCCTCCAGCCTGCGTCAGCTCTTCACCCTGACAATAACTGCACTTAAAGATTCATTATTGTCGTTTGCATTTAAAAGGTAATCCCGGTAGCCCCGGGGCAGACTGTTTCTGGTGTTGCAACTTTAAAATATTTAAGACACCTGCATTTGCATTTTAATACATGCCTCGCCAGGTTCCGTGTTTGTGGTGGAGTCACCCCAAATCTTTCTATTTGCGTTGAGGGAGAGGAAGCCTGGCGGGGCGCTGGCGTGGGCACACCTAGGAGCAACTCCAGATGCTAATGCAGGTGCTCAGCAGGTTGGGGGTGGCCAGGGTGGCGCACTGGATTTAGAAAAGGCAGAGGAACCAGAGATCAAATTGCCAGCATCCTCTGGATCATCGAAAAAACAAGAGAGTTCCAGAAAAACATCTACTTTTGCTTTGTTGACTATGCCAGAACCTTTGACTGCGTGGATCACAACAAACTGTGGGAAATTCTTAAATAGATGGGAATACCAGACCACCTGACCTGTCTCCTGAGAAATTTGTATACAGGTCAAGAAGCAACAGTTAGAACTGGACATGGAACAACAGACTGGTTCCAAATAGGAAAAGGGAGTACGTCAAGGTTGTATATCGTCACCCTGCCTATTTAACTTATATGCAGAGCACATCATGCTAAATGCCGGGCTGGATGAAGCACAAGCTGGAATCAAGATTGCTGGGACAAATATCAATAACCTCAGATGTGCAGATGACACCACTCTTATGGCAGAAAGTGAAGAACTAAAGAGCCTCTTGATGAAAGTGAAAGAGAAGAGTGAAAAAGTTAGGCTAAAGCTCAACATTCAGAAAATGAAGATCATTGCATCCGGTCTCATTACTTCATGGCAAATAGATGGGAAAACAGTGGAAACAGCGGCAGACTTTATTTTTTGGAGCTCGGAAATCACTGCAGATGGTGACTGGAGCCATGAAATTAAAAGATGCTCACTCCTTGGAAGAAAAGCTATGACCAACCTAGACAGCATATTAAAAAGCAGAGACATTACTTAACCAACAAAGGTCCGTCTAGTCAAAGCTATGATTTTTCCAGTAATCATGTATGGATGTGAGTTGGACTATAAAGAAAGCTGAACACCGAAGAATGGATGCTTTTGAACTGTGGTGTTGGAGAAGACACTTGAGAGTCCTTTGGACAGCAAGGAGATCCAACCAGTCAATTCTAAAGAAAATCAATCCTGAATATTCATTGGAAGGACTGATGCTGAAGCTGAAACTCCAATACTTTGGCCACCTGCAACAAAGAACTGACTCAATGGAAAAGACCCTGATGCTGGGAAAGATTGAAAGTGGGAGAAGAAGGGGACGACAGAGGATGAGATGGTTGGATGGCATCACCGACTCAATGGACATGAGTTTGAGTAGGCTCCGGGAGTTGGTGATGGACAGGGAGGCCTGGTGTGCTGCGGTTCATGGAGTCACAAAAAGTTGGACGTGACTGAGTGACTGAACTGAACTGAGGGTGCTGCACGGGTGCTGCACATTGGGCACACCACCCCATGCCCCAGTTGGGAGCCCACCTAGGCCCCCTGCTGACTGAGAGGCTGAGCAGACACACTAGGGGCTCTTTGGCGGGTCTTGGGAAGTAATCATCATTGTGGATTTGTTCTCAGCGTTTTCTGGGTTTTGTTTTGAGTCAGAGACAGCCCTGTTCCCCATCTCTGCCCACCTGCTTGAACCAGCCCTGGGCGGTCTAGTCTGAGCTGAGAACTTCCCCTGGGCACTGTCCACAGAGGGTTCTCCTGCTGCAGACCCTGGGAACCGCAGCACTCCAAGCAGCCCTGCCTCTGGCGACAGTGACGCTGACAGTGTCGGGAGCACACGGGACTCCCGGCCCGTCACAGGCCTCCCCTCTGACCCCACGGCACCCTGCGCAGCGCTGTTTCTACAACCTCCAGTCTCAGGCCAGGAAACCGATTTCAGAGCGTTGAAATGACCCGCCGAGGCCACAAGGCTGTGAGTGTTCGGGCTGGTGAGGATCTAGGCTTGGCTGCAGCCATGGGGCGTCGGTGCTGTGTCCACTCTGCCTTCCTCCCTGAAAGGGTGCCCCTTCCCACCTCCCTTCCTCACAGCCCCTCCACCTCCCACCCCCATCCTCCACTGTCCTGCCCCCATACCCATGATTCCTCTGAAAGCATTTACTTTTTCTTTATTTTTTTGGCTGCACTGGAGATCTGTGGGGTCCTAGTTCCCCATCCAGGGGCTGACCCCAGGCCCTCGGCAGTAAAAGCGCCGAGTCCCAACCTTTGGGCCACAGGGGAATTCCCACACTCCACCTTTTGTCACTTCTACTTTTTCACCCACTGTCCAGTGGGTTGGCCCATGCTTCACCCCATATTTCTGAGGAGGAACGCTTCCCAACGTTCATGAGCCAGTTCGAGTGCCTCCAGCCTGGGGGCACAGCCACTTATACCCCACCCACAAATGAGCATGACCCCCCTGCACACTGACACACATACATAGCACATACCTGTGTGGCTCTCACATGGATGCTCACACACACACAGAAACACACATGTGTGCACACACAGACTCAGCAGGCCGCACCCCACCCCCAGGCTGCAGGGAAGTGAAACCCTGCCCCAGGGAAGTGAAAGACTGTGAGCCCCAGCTTCCGATGGGCCTTTGTGGGGACGGAGCCCGCAGTCACTTGTCTCTGGAGCTGTCCCGAGGTAACTGGGGTCCCTTGGGTGGAGCCTGGGGCCGAGGCGTGTAGGTGGTTGGAGGCACTAGGGACTCATCTGGGTGGGGGTCTGCCCTTGGGGTGATACTGGGGGTGGGAGGGGCAGGGCAGCTGGGGTTGCGCCACTTGCCAAGGCCCCAGTTCGTGACTCAGGCTCACAGATGCACAAGTTCCTTTCTTAGTCTGTGAACAAGCTGTTTTTGTAGCATTTTTCTGCGACTTCTTCTAAAAGTGTAAGTGCCAGGCCCCAGAGGGAGGAGGTGAGTGAGCACCTGGACGGGACGACTTCTCGTCCTGCTCCGTTGGGCTGCTCCTGACCAGCGCTGGACACACTTCCGCCTGGCCGGCTGGGAGGAGCCCTGGGTGCCGGCCACATGGATGCTGTGGGGTCCGTGGGGAGGATGGAGTGGGAGGTTTGGGGGTGGTGGCTCCTGTTTAATGTCACTGGGGGAGAGGAGATGAGGGGTGGGGTCCTGGGTGGAGGACGTGGGTGGAATAAGACGGCTCTGTGATGGGGAGGGGTGTGTGAGGGGCAGCGTCACTGTCCCCTGCCTGGAGACTTCAGGTTCGGCAAACACTGTTATCTGGGGAGAGATCTGAGGACCTAGTGAAGAAGCAGGGATTTTCCCAAAGCTCTGCTCTCAGACTTGAGGTCCAGCCCTGCCGCGCTGGAGTCTGATTAACCACTGAATAAACACCTACAATAATTGAAAGCCGGCCCCGGAAAGGATCTTGGACAAGGCGTCCTGATGATGACCAAACTTTTAATTAAAAAAAAAAATTTATTTAATTAATTTATTTGTCTGGCTACATCTGGTCATAGTTGCAGCACCCGGGATCTTTATTGCTGCATTTAACTCTCAGTTCTTTAGTTGCAGCACGCAAACTCTCACTTGCAGCCTGTGGTATCTAGTTCCCTGACCAGGGATTGAACCCAGGCCCCCTGCATGGGGAGCATGGCTTCTTATAAGTGTTTTATTCCACCTGAACAAGGTTGACACACGATTCCCGCTTTGAGAAGCACTGGTTTCACCAAGTTCACCCTTGCTGCAAGTGAGGAGACAGGCCCGCAGACATGAAGCGATGAGCCCGACGTCTCACCAGGATGTGCTCATTTGGGGCTGGGCCTGGGGTCTCCTCATTTACAGCCTTGATACTTCCTGGGAGAAAGGAGCATACCCTCAAGTGTGCATTAGGAATTTCACATTTATGTGGTTCCAGGAGTCAGCCCAGCTCAGGGGCTGCAGGCAGACCCGACCGGGGAGCTCCCTGATTCTGCCCACAAGCCCCCGCTCACTGGCCACCCTGGCCAGCTGCTCTTTGGGAGCTGCCGGAAGCTTCAGCGCTCAGTTTCTGAGATATTGCTGTTGAGTGACTGTGCTGCGTGCTCAGCAAGTCTAGCGCTCCCAGCGGGGCAGATCTTCACTTCTGGAATGATTTCTTTTTTTTTAAATATTTTTTCAAGGTCTTTACTGAATTTGTTACAATACTCTTTCTGTTGTATGTTTTGGGTTTTTGGCCGTGTGGTGGCATGTGGGATCTGAGCTCCCCGACCAGAGACTGAACCTGCAACCCCTGCATTGGGAAGCGAAGACTTAACCATTAGGCTGCCAGGCGAGCCCCTGGGACAGTTTCTTTTATTATTTATTCCCCTTTCCCTCCCATCTATTCTTTCTTTTTCCTTCTGAAATGTCTGTTTTTTGGGGTGTTGGGTTTCCTGAACCCAATATTCTCCTCCTTTTCTTTGCTCCTGTTTTATCCTGCTTTTTAAAATCTTCTCTTCAGTTTCATCTTTTAATATTGCTGGTAAACGCTTTACATTTCAGCACTCAGGCTTTTAACTTCTGAAAGCTCTTTCCTGTTTTGTGTATTTTTCACACTGTGCTTTGCCTGTTTCATAGACGCATGCTTCCTCGTTCTTGTAAGGAGGTTAATTGTGGTTCTTCTGGACTTGCTTTCATTTTTCTGTGCTAGTTCCTTCTCCGTGCTATTTTTTGAGTTCCTTTCTCATGTTGTGGGCTTTCTTCATAAGCCTCGCGACCTTCTGCTCTCTGGTTATTAAGTGAAAGTCACTCAGTCGTGTCCGACTCTTTGCGACCCCATGGACTGTACATTCCATGGAATTCTCCAGGCCAGAATACTGGAGTGGGCTACTCTTCCCTTCTCCAGGGGATCTTCCTGACCCAGGGATCGAACCAGGGTCTCCTGCATTGCAGGCAGACTCTTTACCAGCTGAGCCACCAGGGTTATATTTGAAAGTAAAACCCAAACAGTCTATGGTGTCTTCCTCTGAATGTGAGCAGGGCTCGTTAAGGATAAGCTCCCATCTGGGAGCGTCATGACAAGTGTTTGTGTGGGGATACTGTCCTTGTCTGTCTTCAGGGGTCTCTTCTCTGGGGTCTCGGAGAAGAGTTTTTTGTATGCTGCCTCCTGGTAATCTACTGAACCTCCTCTGGCTTAAACACTTAGATCTGTAGTTTCCTGCCCCCTCCCCACTCAAGTCTACAGCTGAGTGATCTCCTCTTCCAGGCATCCTAGCATCAATGTCGGGGCGGCTGGCCCCGCCCTCCCTGCTGCTGGCCCTGGTCGTGTCTTCTTTCTGCCCGGCCACGTCCAGGTCTGGAGATGAAACACGAAACCAGCTGTTGACGAGAGAGAAGATGATGCGGGTTGGGGGGCAGTTGGTGCTCACATGGGAGGAGGAGCTGGCCAACCAGAGGCTCAGGGCTCTCAAGGAGGCTGAGATGCATGAGGCCCTGAGTACGGGGAACATCCTGCCCAGCATGCACTTCTTCCAGGCCAAGAGCCTCATTGAGAAAAGCGAGGTGTTTAACATCCTGAAGAAGATGCCTAAAGGTAAGGGCCTGGAAGGGAGGGTTCTGGGGCCCTGGGGTCTTGGAGGAACTAAATTGCAGCTGGCGGTTTCTCTTCTAGTGGAGCGCAAACTCCATGGGGGCCCTGTGTGCTCCTTCTCACTGGTGGACAGTGGCCGGGGGTCCACATGGCTTCTGTCCACCCTGGAAACCAAAATCCCGGCTCTGAGGGGACTCAATGTCAGACAGGGAGGGGGTCTGGGTGTCACCGGGCATCCCTGGTGGGCCTGCAAGTTGTCCCCCACAAGAACCTCATCCTTCCTTTCATATGCTCTTCTAGCCTTTCCAGGGGCCAAGTTACCGAACAGGATACATCCTAGACAAACACCTTTCTCGTAGTTCATTGCAACCACCCACTGGGAAAAAATGCACAACCTGAGAGTTGTAGTTAAGTTTTATTTGGGGCAAAATGAAGACTATAGCATCTCAGATAATTCTGAGAAACTGCTCCAAAGAGGTGGTGGTGGGGGAGAGGGGAGGTTAGTCCATATGCGATTTTGGTGAAGGGGAGTTCCTGCAATCACGCACACATTTTTTACAGGTTTCTGCTAGTCGTGTGTAGATCACTGCTAGTCACGAGGAGCGGATGTCACCATGAAGGATTTCAGTGCTTTTCTAGATATGAGGAGATGCAAGAAGTGGGTTCATAAGCTCATCTCCTGAAAATATCCAACTATCAGAAAACTGTCCAGCCAGTTTTTCCTAGAGCACAGAGGGCCTCTTTTCTGCTCCTCGCCCTGAACTCCTTTCAGGGGTGTTGAAGGCCAACAGCTGCAGCAGCGTATAATTTAATCCTTGTAGCGGACACGACTGAAATGACTTAGCAGCAGCAGCAGAGGTAGATGGCAAGTGCCAATGTGTAGCTGAGAGTACCACAGAAATGCGTCGTCACTATGAACAGTAAAACGCACACATAAATGGCAGTTTGCAGCTTGTAAGGACTTCTCTGTACTTTTTTTTTTTTTTTTTGTAGAGATTAAAAAATGTAGAAACTGTGAGGTCGGTAAGGTCGCCTCACTGTTTAGGGAGGGAACACGGCAGAGCTCATACAGTGTGACGCCTGTCACGGGGTGAGCGTCAAGACCAGAGAGCAGAGGAGGTAGACACTGAGCCTCGAGTTGGGGTGAGGTCTGAAAGAAGCTGCTCGATGCTGGCAGGAAGCAGGGAGCCGGCAGGCAGCGGATGGGGTGATGGGGAATCGGATGGGGGACTTGAGGGTCCTGGGCAGACAGGCCAGGGGGCAGGTGGGGCTCCTCTTCTTAAACCCCCTCACATAGCGCTGGGCCACTTGAGGACTTGTTTGGAGGTCAGGCTCCTGCCAGGAGCTGGAAGCCAGTCTTCTAACTCCGAGCCTGCCTGCTGCCTCCTGAATGAGACCACCCAGGGCCCCTCCTGGTGAGGGAGGGAATCAGGGAACCAGGAGGCTGTGGCCAGCTCTGAGCTGCAGAGGGAAAGGGCCCTGGGTTCCCAGGAACTTCACCCCGTAGAAACCCAGCCCACCCACTCTCTCCCTCAGGGGCCGCCCTTCACGTCCATGACTTCAGCATCACCAGCCCGGACTGGCTGGTGAAAAATGCCACGTACAGGCCCCACTGCTATTTTTGCTTCACCCGGAGGGGGACCCCGCAGTTCAGATTTGCTCATCCGACTACCCCCACCCCGAAGCCAGCAGAATGTCCCCAGTGGGTTTTGCTGGAGAAGTTTCGGAAGGGGCTGCGCAACGTCTCGGAGTTTGACAACAGGTGGGTGTTCATTTGCAAAGAGCTTGTCTAGCACCTGCACAGGTGGGGGTGGCGTGCAGTGTCCCTGTGCTATGGACCTTTCTAGAAACACCTGACCTTAAAAAAATCAGGAGTCTTTTTCTCTTAACTGTATGGGATACTTTGCTTCACTACAGCGTTCCACGCCTTTCCCATCCAAGGCAAGCTCCTGGTACGTGTAGACCTGATTTGATCAGCAACACTGCTGCTGTGTCTGGACTCTCAGCAAGGGTAGAGACAAGTAAATTCCCCATTCCCAGAGCCGAGAGGGTCCCAGGTGGACGAGATAGCCTGAAAACATAAGGAGCATCTTCCTAACAGACCTATAAAGAATTACTATAATAACTGTTCTAATCAGAGAACCATCTACAGAGGGCTTTCTGGAACTGTTTCCTTTATGAGTAAGATAATGCTGCTCAGCCTGGGCAAAGAGGTTGCCCAAGGCCACACAGCCGATGAACAAATGGCTGAACAGGGAAGTAACCCGAGCCATGGGCTGCCAAGTCCACAGTCATTTCCATCAGACCCCCGGGGTGAGCTTACTGGGGCCGCCCCAGTGGGATGCCAGTGACAGTGACTTAAAGGGGAGAAATGTATTTTCTCACAGTTCTTGGAGCTGAAACTCCGAGATCAAGGTGTGGGCAGGTTTCTCTGAGGCCTCTGTCCTGGGCTGGTGGCCAGCCGTCTTCTCACTCTCTCTGCAACCCTAGGGTCTAGGATGCTGGCCCTGTTCATGCAGGTCTCTGCCTTTGGTACTGGTGGTCTAGTCACACAGTCGTGTCCGACTGTGCAACCCCATGGACTCCAGCCCGCCAGGCTCCTCTGTCCATGGGATTCTCTGGGCAAGAATACTGGAGTGGGTTGCCATTTCCTTCTCCAGGGGATCTTCCCGACCCAGGGATCAAACCCTCGACTCCCGTGTCTCCTAGATTGGCAGGCAGATTCTTTACCACTGAGCCGCCTGGGAAGCCACCACCACCACCTCCTGAAAGGCCCCATCTCCAAACACAGTTACACTGGGGATTAGGGTTCAACATACGAATTTGGGGGATGCAATTCAGTGCACAACACCCTCGAAGGAGAGCTTGACCTGGGATGTTCGTTCTGTGGGGTCAGCCTGGCTAAGAGGCGGAAGGCAACAGGTTGGGCCTGGCTGGGGGTGTGTGTCCTGCCTGCTGTCTCCTGGGGAGCAAGTGCAGGTCCTGGGGTGGGGGGCCTCCATTAGGGTGCCGGGGCAAGGGTCTTGCAGGGCTGGGGTGATGGCCTGTGGCACGCCTACACCCACCCTCTGTGTCCTGACAGCCTGCTGAGAAATCTCACTCTGATGACCGAGAACCCCCACGTGACTTACGCAGACCAGGATGCGATCTGGGCCAAGTTCGAGACCATCTTCTTCGTGCTGGGGGGCCTGGTGAGCTACGCACCAGTGTTCCGGGACTACCTGTCCCAGGGCCTGGAGGAGTTCTACCAGGACAACGTGCTCCACCTGGAGATCAGAGCCTCGCTGCACCCGGTGAGCCACCTCTGCTCACCTTTGCTTGGGCCAAGCTCTGCTGCACCCTGCAGAGTGACAGGGTGACACTGGCTCCCCACCCTGGTGCCCCGCAGCACCAAGCACCAGCTTCACCCCCAGGGGTCTGGTGCCTGACCAGGGGCCGTGTGAGTGTGGAGCCCTGGAACGCGCTGGGCTGGCCCTCACTGCCCGTCACCTCCCTTCCCCCGTGACCCCCACAGACACTCGGGGCCTGGTGCCTGGACACCTACCCCTGGACTCTGGGCAGTGCCTCGAGCCTGGATGTCCTCGACCGTCTGCTTTCTTGTCAAAGCGTGCTGCAGGATGATGACCTCAGTGCAGGGACGCTGAGCCATCTGGTACACGGGTCTGGTTGCGTGTAGAGTGGGGGCTGGGAAGTCCCTGGGGGTTGGTCTCTTCTGTGGGCAATAAAGATGTCTGATTTGACTTTGAGGAAGGAAGGTCAAAGGGAAAGGAACGGAAAAGATTAAGAGAAGCCCCAAAACATCCCAAAGTGTTAAAGTATTAAAAAAAAAATTCGCTGAGTAGGACCTTGCATGTTGGCCAGTGGAAAAGGGTGACAGTCTCAGGTACACGAGCTGGGCCGACCTCAGCTTTGCGGGGGGGTCTCGGACTCCAGGCTGGGGGCAGGGTGGGCGTCCCATGAGGAGCCCAGGGAAGCCAAGTACAGCCACGAGAATGCTCCTGGTGGGTCTTTGAAGAGGACTTCTGGGGGCAGGCGGGGTTGGGGTGTCCTGGCTTCTGACTGACTCCCTCCGGGGGACTCAGGAGTGTGAACGCTTTATATGCAGGGGAGAGCCGCCCCTCAAGCTGTCCCTCGGCCTGTGGGTTATTTTGATCAGAAATAGTCAAGGCCCATAGGACTCAGGAAGAGCCTTTGACCTTCCCCCTAAGTAAAAAACAGCACTTTTATTTATTTACCTATTTTTGGTTGCGCTGGGTCTTCACTGCTGGCCGGGTTTTTCTCCCGTTGCGGTGAACAGAAGCCATTTTTCATTGTGGCATGAGGGCTTCTCACTGCGGCGGCTTCTCTTGTTGCGGACACAGGCTGTAGGTGTGCAGGCGTCAGCGGCTGGGGCTCCTGGGCTCTAGAGCAGAGGCTCAGTAGTTGTGATGGATGGACTTGGTTGCTTCACGGCATGTGGAATCTTCCCAGACCAGGGAAGAGAGACCCATGTCTTCTGCGCTGGCAAGAAGAGTCTTATCCACTGCACCACCAGGGGGGTCCTCCTCTAAGTTCTTAAAGAACCTAGGTGAAGGGCCCATGCCCAGAATAGAGCTGTCACCAGTCTCTGCAGAGAATACGGCAGGTGTGGTACAGAGACTTCAGGGCCTGAGACCAGAGTCTTCTCTGTCTCTTGTCCCTGCGGGCCCAGAAAACGTGTGTTCACCAAACACTTGCTGTTTATCACCCCTTCTTCCCCTTTGAAGTCCCAAACCCCCACCCCCAACATCCTCTTTGTCTTGAGCTGAAGACGATATTTAAGGCGAGGGCTTCAGCCATTTGGGTGAGTGGCTCCCTCTTCCTGGGTCTCTCCCACATACTGCTACTGCTAAGTATGCAGTATGAACTGCTACTGCTAAGTCACTTCAGTCGTGTCCGACTCTGTGCGACCCCATAGACGGCCTCCTACCAGGCTCCTCTGTCTCTGGAATTCTCCAGGCAAGAACACTGGAGTGGGTTGCCATTTCCTTCTCCAATGCATGAAAGTGAAAAGTGAAAGTGAAGTCACTCAGTCGTGTCCGACTCTTAGCGACCTCATGGACTGCAGCCTACCAGGCTCCTCTGTCTATGGGATTTTCCAGGCAAGAGTACTGGAGTGGGGTGCCATTGCCTTCTCCGGGTGTTATGAAGCTTGTGCTTAATTTTCTCCTGTTAATCTGTCTTATGTCAGCTTAATTCTTAGACCAGCCAGAAGAACCTAGAGGGGTAGAGGGAAATGCCTCCCCCGCTCCCCATCTACCCCACCCCCCGCCAGTCCCCACCCCCATGTGCCCTCCACCCTCCACCCTCCTTGACAGCTGGCCAGTTGCCTAGGTGGCCCCAGGCTGCCAGTTCAGAAACCCTGGCAGAAGGTGAGACCCTTATCCATCAGTCAGTCCCCGGATCTCTGTCTGCAGGGCTTTTGGAAGCAGGAGTGCTAAGAGTTTTTTTTCTTGTTTCTAAAATTAGGTCAGCAGGAGAAAATATTTGTGGAGCTGGTTCCTGGGGCTCAGAGCCTCTGGGCCCGTGAAGTTGGTAGAGCTTTGGGCTTGTTAATCCTTTTCCTCCCAGAGATGGTGTCTGTTTTCCTGTGTCTCTGTCTGTTGTGTCATAAGGAGGAAAACCTTTGTCAGGATGCCTTTTCCTTTTTTCTCATTCTGTTTTGAGAGTTTAGCCTCAGGACCAGTGAGAAAATTCGCCCTGGTCCTGCCATCCAGAAGGTGCAGGCACCAGGGCATTTGGTGGCCAGTCGGATCCAGTGGGATTCTGGGCTGTCACTGCTGGTGGGAAGCACATAATCGTGCCGGCTCCCAGGAGGGTTTATCACAAGGGGTCTCCATCCACGTGGGACTCTGTCATCTCAGCCTTCACTACAGCCTTTGCTTTCTCAGACCATCTTCGGGGAGTGAACTCTCTGGATCTGGTGCAGCCGTGTTCTTTGCCCTCTCCTGTGAAAGCTCTTGGTCACGGCTAAGCCACAGAAAGCCTGATTGGTGTGTGTTGGTGTTAAGATCCTACTGTCCATGGTGGACACTTTGAACTGGAAAAACTTCTAAATTGGTAGATTTTTTAGCAACCTCTCTTTGTAAACACCTGTCTTATTGGTACCAATGTTAAGACCAAAAGGTGGATACAAAGAAATGTAACCTTAACTCAAACAAACAGAATGGTTCGAGAAGCAGAATGGAATGGGTCTTTCAGATGCTGATAAAGACGTTCTGTTAATTAGCAAGCCAGTGGGAAGAAGGGCCCTCGAGAAAGCAAAGGGGAAGAGGGGAGCTGTTATGAACTCTTCCCAACAAGGTGGAGAATTGTAAAGGGTCACGGGGGTAGGGGACCACAGGACTGGTCACAGCAGCTTGGGAAACTTCAGATGGTTGTTAAGAAATGGGATGAGAACAGTGGACATTGATGGGATTAAAACAGGTTTTGATACAGCACTCCCTAGGTTGGACAGGCTAAAGGGACCTTCTACCAGTTTCCCCAACATGAAAGGGCCCCAAACAAGTCCTCCCCACTCTTTACCCCAGTTTGGAGAAGTTTAAAAGCCAGAATGCAGAGATGATAGCCAGTAAGCTGACCCGTGATCACCAGGGGCAACAGGCTGTTTAACCAAGTTAAAGATTGACAGGAAGGCTTGGGTCTCTGGGCTGGATCCCTGGCTAGGGACCTAAAGCCTTTTGCAAAGACTAGTGGAAGGAAGTTCCCCCAGCTCCTCAAAGCTGGGGCCCCATGAGTTGTGGCACCAAAGCCACTAGTGGAGCTGACTAGGGGTGTGAGGGTAGACAAGGTTATAAAGGTCAGAATGTTGGAGCGAGTGTTTGATGGGAACGGCTGTGATGTCCAGCTGACAGTTTCCAGACTGTCTGCCCCCATTCCTCCAAATTACTGAGTAAACCAAGGGCTCGGGGACTGACTCCAAGGGCAGTATTTCGGTTTTGTTACCAAATGAGTCTTTGTAGGCTCAGAAATTCTACTGTTTGTACACCCAGAAGTAAAAGGGCTGCAGAGACTGACACACATTGACCAAAGTGACAAGTGACAGATGTATACACAATAAAGTCAGAATACAGTTTTCGGAGAAAATTGTCAATTAGACCAGACACGTAGGCTTCCTGATCGGTAAATTCTCTCTTGAAGGCAAATCTGTTTCTTTTAAATTGAAATATAGTTGATTTACAGTGTTGTTCTGGTCTCTGTTGTACAGTGAAGTGACAGCATTTTACACACATACAATCTTTTTAAAATACTCATTTCCACCATAGTTTATCCTAGGAGATTGAATATAGTTCCCCGTGCTATACAGTAGGATCTTGTTTATGCATCCTATATATAATAGTTTACATATGCTAAACCCAAAGTCCCAGCCCTTTGCTCTTCTTCCCAACCCTCCTTAGCAACCACAAGTCTAATCTCTACGTCTGTGAGTCTGGTTTAGCTTTGTAGATAGTTCATTTGCGTCATATTTTAGATTCTACATCTAAGTGGTATCATCTGATGTGTCTCTTTCTGACTCACTTCACTTAGTATGATAATCTCTAGTTATATCCATGTGCTGTAAATGGCATTATTTCATTCTTTTTAACAGCTGAGCAATATTCCATTGTATGTATACACCACATCTTTATCCATTCATCTGTCTATGGGCATTTAGGTTTCTTTCAATCTGGGCAATTGTAAATAATGCTGCTATGAACATAAGGGTGTATGTATGTTTCCGAATTCATTTTGTCTGGATATATGCCCAGGAGTGGGATTGAAGGATCATATGGTAGCTCTATGTTCAGTGTTTTGAGGAACCTCCATGCTGTTCTCCATAGTGGCTGTACCAACTTACATTCCCACCAATAGTGTAGGAATATTCCCTTTTCTCCATGTCCTCTCCAGCGTTTATTATTTGTAGACTTTTTAATGACAGCCTTTCTGACTGGTGTGAGGTGATACCTCACTGTGGTTTTCATTTGCATTTCTCTAATAACGAGTGATGTTGAGCATCTTTGCATGTGCCTACTGACCATCTGTATGTCTTCTTTGGGGAAATGTCTATTAAGGTCATCTGCTTATTTTTCTATAGTTTTTTTTCTTGCTGGATTGTATGAGCCGTTTGCATATTTTGGAAATTAAACCCTTGTCTATTGCATCGTTTGCAAATATTTTCTCCCATTCCATAGGTTGTCTTTTCATTTTTTTTAATGGTTTTCTTTGCTGTGAAAACCTTGTAAGTTTGATTAGGTACTATTTGTTTATTTTTATTTCTATTGCCTTGGGTTGAAGGCAAATCTTTTTAAACTTTTTAAATTTATTTTTGGTTATGCTAAGTCTTTGTTGCCACAAGTGGGCTTTCTCTAGGTGTGGTGAGCAGTTGCTACCTTCTAATTTGCAACGCAAGCGCCTCTCATCATGGTGGGTTCTCTTATTGCAGAGCACGACCTCTAGAGTTTGGGCCCAGTAGCTGTGGCATAGGGCTTAGTTGCCCCATGGAGCATGAAATCTTCCCAGACCAGGGATCGAACCCGTGTCCTCTGCATTGACAGGCGGATTCTCAACTACTAGACCACCAGGGAAGTCTGAAGGCAAATCTTAATTTCTACTGAAGCCAAACTATCTGATATTTTTCTCCTTCAGAATGTGATACATTTTTAAATCCTGGGTGGAATCCCTAAAGGGACTCTATTGCCCTAGTGTGACTGGCTGAGTTGGCAGGCCCTGTCGTGGAGGCTGATCCTGCCCTGAGAACCAGTCATTCCAGAGTCAGGGCCCCTCCCCCCCGCCGCCCCCCGCCCCCCCCACCCCCGCGCCCCGCACCCCCCCCACCCCCGCCCCCCGGCCCGCGCTCCAGGTCTCTACTTCCTGTGCATCCTGGACTGGCCCCCTTTCCCTTGAATATGTTCATCCTCCTCCAGGCCATCCCAGGTGAGGGTGGGCATCTCTACCAGAATCTGGTGTTTGTTCGATGGTTTAATGCTGAGTAGACTTTTGTTCCTATTTCTGATTCTTGGGAAGTGGGAGTGGGACTGACCTTGCCCCCAGGAGAACCTTTGCTAGCCTTGTGAGCAGTCAATAAGTACAAATGCTCCTTTCAACAGAAAAGAGAGGGTCCAGTCCACCTTCCACTAGGAGAAGAATTTTGGAAAGAGGTGAGCTGGCCTGTGCAGGGCGGAGGACAGGGCAGCTCCCAGAGCCATCATGCCCAGTGTGTCCTGAAACCCCATCTCTTCCCCTAGCCCCAGCTCCCCACCTCCAGTCCACCTCCTCCGGAGTCTGGCTTAAGCCCCGCCTCCCCCTCCCTCTTCCTGGAACTGGCTTCCTCCCAGCTCTGGATCCCCAGTTAGACTATGAGTCACTCCAGACCACCTCCCCCACCCAGGTCCTCCAGAAGCCCCAGGAGTGGTCATCACACTCAGGAGTGGTGGGTGTACATGGGACTAATCTGGAGGTGCTCTTTGGTCCCTGACCTCTCAGGCTCCCAAATCTGAGGTCTTGAGTGGGGCCAGGAAGCAGCCCATTTAACTAGCCAGCCACCCCAGCCCCCACCCTGAGGTTCTGATTCAAGCTCTCCGACCCAGACCACACTTTGAGACCTTTTCCGAGCGCTTCATCTGCACTGTCTTATCTGAGCCCTTACTGCCGTGGGAATGAGGTGGGGAAGGGTCGAGGGGCCTGGCCCAGGCCAAACGGGCAGTGAGCAGGGACTAGGCTTTGAGACTTGCGGGTCCACACGGCATCTCAAGAGGCGCTCCCTGAGGGGGTCCGGCCTGGGGGTCGCTTCCTGTGGTCACATCCTGCCGGCTTTCTCAGAGTAGGGACTAGGAGGGAGGCCTCCACACAGGGAGGGGCCTTGGGCCCCAGGGGGAGGGGAAGAGGGGAGAGATGGCGGGGAGAGAGGGTCTGAGCCTGTGGAGGGCATCAGGGGAAGTTGCTGAGGAATTGCATGGAGGGTCGGCTTCCTCACCCCCTCCCCCTCATGCCACGCCCCCTGGGGACAACTGGCTCCAGGGTGTCCCCTGAGGAGCCGCCCAGCTCCCCTCTCTCCCAACCCCCTCCGGACCCAGCCAGGATTCCTAGAAGGTGGAGGCCCAGGGGCGTGGGATCTACTCAAGGTTCTGGCCTGACCCCGGAACAAAGGCCCCTTGCTGTGGAGACTCTCGGGCTGACGCCCCCATTCCCCAGAGTAGGGGAGCCATCAGCACATTGCCACCCCAGACGTCTGCCCTGGAATTCTCTGCTGAGCCCCGGCCTCCCCTCCCTGCTCGTGGGGCTAACTCAGGGCCTGGGACGAGGTTTGATGGACCAGGCCGCCGGCCCAGCCTCCTATTGTGTCACTAATGCTCCATCACAAAGGCCACTCGTCCTTAGCAACAGTTGCTAGGCGGGTCTGATCTCCCTGGGCCCCATCCCCACCCCCACGGCTGGAATTGGAGGCTCCGACTGGATCGGGCCAGGCTTCTGAGCCGAGCTCCCAGGGGTTTATCCTCGGCCCTGACCCGTGGGCGGTCTTGCGGTTGAGGGGACAGGCCTGGGAGCCCAGGATGGTCATTCCCAGATGGCTTGGATGCTGTCAGCAGTGTGACCAGCGGTCCTAGCGCTCCCCCTATCCACCCCCTGGGTTTTGTCCTGGATTCTCAGCAGACTCCTTTCCTAGGAACTCCACCTGGCTTTTGCTGCAGTGACGGTATTTCATATCACTGCTGCTGCTCTGGGGAATCCTGAGGGCAGCTCCTTCTATGATGTTATTCTGTGACTGTGCTCCTCACAAGACTGTGAAACCTAGAGGCCCATGATACAGGAGAATCACCTGGACAAGGTTTTAAAAAACCAGCTTCTACCCCAGGGAATCTGATTTAATTAACCTAGGGTAGGACTCAGGCATTTTCTTCTCCCTGGGTGGCTGGAGACTTTGAGACCACCCCCCACCATGCCTCCAAGTAAACTCTGCCACCCCAACCCCCCACTCCAGCCTGGGAGCAGGTGCGAGTTTCTTATCCTTTCTAAACCTCAAAATCCTCATCTCTAAAACGTTTACTAGGGGAGTGTGTGTACTAAGTCTCTGCAGTCGTGTCCAACTCTTTGCAACTCCACGGACTGTAGCCAGCTAGGCCCCTCTGTCCCTGGGATTCTCCGGCAAGAATACTGGAGTGTGTTGTCATTTCCTCCTCCAGAAGATCTTCCGGACCCTAGGGATTCAAATTTTCGATCCCTTCTGATCCCTAGAGCCTGTGCTCTGCAACAAGAGAAGCCACCACCATGAGAAGCCCATGCACCGCAACTGGAGAGTAACTCCCACTCTCAGCAACTAGAGAAATGCCCGCGCAGCAACAAAGACCCAGCACCGCCAGAAATAAATAAATAAATACCATTTCTTGTAGTGACCATGTTTTATGCCATTGCTGAATTCTAGGGATTGAATTTGGATCTCCTGCATTGCAGGCAGATTCTTTACCGCCTGAGCCAGCAGGGTTCTTGGTCTCTAGAATGAGACCCAGCTGACAGTGACAGGCAGAACTCCATCGGTGCTTGTATAGAGAGTCAGGCTCTCCAGGTGAAAGTTGCCTGTGTCTCTAGTCAGAACCTCTGGGCCCCAGTTTCTGGTTTGACACAAATGGACTGTGTGACCTTGAGCAACTCTGACCCCAAATGTCCCTTTGTTCCTTCAGCTTCATATTCTCTAATTCCATGATCTCATAGATGATAGAAATTCGTAATCTTACACTGGTTTATGAAAGTTGTATGTAGTTTGAATAACTTCTCCATAAATTTACAGTTCCTCAATTAAACTATAGTTAAGGCTTGAGATAATCTGAATTGAATCCAATGTGTGTTTTTTTTTTTTTTTGATGTAGACCGTTTTTTAAAGTTTTAATTGAATTTGTTTCAACATTGCTTTTGTTTTATGTTTTGGTTTGGTTTTGGGGCCACAAGGCACGTGCGATCTTAGTTCCCTGACCAGGGATCCGTCATCCCTTCACACTCTGCATTGGAAGACGAAGTCTTAACCACTAGACTGCCAGGAAAGTCCCAGAGGCCAATATTTTTCTTTTTTTAACCCTTTTACTAAATCACTTCAAGAAATTGTATTTATTTATTTAGTTTTGGCGATGCTGGGTCTTTGTTGCAGGGCCTTTCTCTAGTTGCTGAGAGTGGGAGTTACTCTCTAGTTGCGGTACGTGGGCTTCTCATTGCGGTGGCTGCTCTTGTTGCAGAGCACAGGCTCTAGGCATTCGGGCTTCAGGAGTCGTGGCACACGGGCTTAGTCACTCCACAGTGTTCTGTTCTTGGGGACTGCAAATTCAACTTGCAAAAGGATAGGCATAGCAATTTTATTGGATGTTAATGTTTTAACTGTGTGCATGGACACCTTCATGGAAAAGAAGTAAAGACCCAAAGAAGTGGGTAGACCAGGTTCTCATATACTATTTTAACAAACGGTGATAAATTGTGGAGAAGCAGTAAGACGAAGGAAAGGGGGTTTGGCTTCTAGGAGTAGGAACTTGTGGGATGGTCAGTGTATGGGGGAATTGATAGAAGATAGGGGCTATTTAGTTAGGTTTGTTTGTTCAGACCCAGCTTGGTGCCTAGTTTCTGTCTCTGCTGGTAAGGGTGGGTGTCTCTCCTCCTGGAATAGGAGCTGGAAAGCGGTGCCTTCTGGACAGAAACATACGTCTTGCTCTGTGGCAGACGGGCGGGCACAGAGATCTGTTTGCCTTTGTGCTTCTTATTTGCCTTTAGCTCAAAATAGTCCTGCAAAAAGTGACAGGTTTGGGGGTGGCACATTCTGATACCCTTCAGGACCCCCAGAGATGGAGAAGCAAAAAGCCTGCTCTTCTCCACTGTGTTTTTTTTTACTCTGTCAAACCTACTGTGCATCCCTGGATCTTCCCACTCTGCCTCTGGCCATGTCACCTTGGTGTCCCTAAGTGGCTTGGCTACTTCAGGATCCCCCGCCTGGGGGTGGGAGAGTGGGGAGATGAAGAGGGTCCTCGGATCACTCTTTCTGGCTGGCATCCTGTCCTCAGCTGGTCTGCTGCTCATTTGCTGCACAAATACTTCCTGAGTACTGACTGCTTGCCAGACACTGTTCTAGGTGGAAGGACCCAGGCCTGAATGAGAAACAGACATTCCAGCCTCACAACACCAAGAGCATCATCTCATTCAGGGCTGGGACTTCTGGTCAACCTCAGAGGCTGTCAACCTCACAGGCCATCAACCAGGCTTTGGAGATTGTTGGCAGTTGGGAATGGAGTTCTGCCTTACTCACCTCTGACATCTGGCTGGGACCCTGCTTCCCTCACAGGTGTATGAACTGGATGGGACGATCTACAGTCAAGAGTGGTTGGTGAGGACTTACGAAGAAGTGGCTCATAATTTTGCAAAAACGCATCCTGGGTTTATTGGAATCAAACTCATTTTTTCGGATCACAGGTAAGAGTGAGTGAAGCTGAGCCTGAAGGAACTGGGAAGACAGGCTGTGGGCAGAGCCATGGGGATGGGAGGGGATGGGACAGGAGAAGAAAGGGGTGAGGCGGGGCAGGGAGGCTGTGGCCAGGGGCAGAGATCCCCCCCAGCTGAGGATCCAAGCACCATGGGCTCCATGTGCCATGGAATTCCAGGATGTGACCCACCCTGGCCTGGGTGGTTAGTTATGGGGTTAGTGTTTTTCCCTGCATGTTCTGATGGTTTTGTTTCAATCTGTGGCCGGGTCCTGCCTCACAGCAGCCCCATCTGTATGGAATACTCACTGCGAAGACAGACCCACCCTTGCTCCAAGCAAATGCAGAAAGCCTATAGGAATTCACTTGACTTTACCAAGGAAGGGTCTCCCTCTTGCTGAGGGGCAGTCAGTCTGGATAGACTGTGCCATGTCCAGCTAGAGGGCTGGGGAGGGGCAGCTGCCCCACCTGCTAAGCCATGGAAGGTGGGAGGGCAATCAGACCTCCCTGGAGCCCCTCCCCTCCCGCTGAGACCTGGGGCCGCTGGAGCTGGTGGGCCAGGGTGGATTGGCAGTAGTGGACGTGAAGGCTCCTTGGGGGCTGGTGGCAGGAGCTCCAGGGCAGGGCTACAGTGCCAGTTGCTGCGGGTGCAGGGAGGGACGGCCAGGTGTGGGGGTGCAGAGCTAGGGATCAGAGTGGGTGGGCCAACACCTTCCCCCATCATGGCCTGTACCTTTTCTCTTGGTGCTCCTATGGCGATGCTCTTGCCTGGTCCGTGCCCTGGGCTGGTAAGGAGAGAGCTTTGGGGGAGAGGAGGCAGCCTGGTCATCTGATTTCCAGAGCACTCTGGCCTTTTTGACTGAATCAGGGGCCAGGCCCATGTGCCCCACAGGGACTGGGTGTCCATGGCATTTTACAGGTGCCCAGAGAGCAGAGAGCTGGATGCTTCCAGGACCATCTCTCAGGGACACAGGACAGGTTTCGATCATGGCCACTTTTCTTCATCCAAATGCAGACAAGTAAAACTTGTCCTGTGGGCCTCTATCCCACTGGCTTTCCAGAGACTTAGGTCCCTCTGGAGCAGCCAGACTCCTCGACAGGAATGGATTTGGGCAAAATTTCTGTGTTTAAGAAGGACTCAGGAGCCTGGATGGAGTAGGGTTATGTGCAGTTGTGCCGAGGGTTTGAGACGTGGCAGCTGGGAGCCCCGGATGTGGTTGACCATCCACGTGGGAGCTGATGCCTGTGCTTCTCTCTGTCTCTCCCGCAGAACCAAAAACGAGTCCCTCATCAAGAAATCCATCCAGACAGCCATGGATCTTCGAGTCAAGTTCCCTGGGATAGTGGCGGGGTTTGACCTGGTAATGGGCACAGCGTGAAGCCCCCAGGGAAGGGCTGGGAGGCACCATTGAGACCCTCCCTTGGGGTCTTGGGTGGTGAAGGGAGAGCAGAAGAGGTCAGAAGAAGGCTGGAAAGGGTAGTTCCCAAACAGGAAGGGCCACGAGGAAGGGCTGTCCCCACTCCCTGATCTCCACACTGGGCATGACACCTGGATCTTCAACCCGCAGCCCAGTGCGGGTGTCTGGAAGCTGAGGTGTGGCTGGGTGATTCCAGCACATCCTTGGGTGGTGTTGCTCTCCTCCCACTCCCCCCTCCCCTAAATAACAGCCGGGCCATACTTCCAGGTCACAATTTCTTAAATCTCATGAAGAAGCTAAGTTAGTATAACCAGCTGGATACACCTGACCCCCCTTCCGGAATCTGCACATCTTACCCAAGAGAACTCACGCTCTTGCTCTCAGACCCACTGGGGCCCCGGAGTGGATCTCAAGGGCTTATTTTTTCTGGACCAGGGTGTCCTCCTGGGGTCCTTGGGGGCTGCTCACAGGATCTAGCCTCCCTCAAATAAGGCAGGTGGTTATATCAGGGCCACACAGCTCTCTTTTCTTCCCCAGTCCTGCTACTGGTCTCTACAGCTGTGACAGAGGCCTTGGCAGTGGTGGCAGGTCCCGGGCACTCCAGCAAGGTGAGGCAGGGGGCCGGCAGGCACCCCACGTGCCTGCTCTGTCCTGCAGGTGGGGCGCGAGGACACGGGCTACACCCTGTATGACTACAGGGAGGCTTTGATGATTCCAGCCTCGCGGGGTGTTCACCTGCCTTACTTCTTCCACGCAGGAGAGACTGGTGAGCTTGCGACACCGTTGGGCACAGGGCTGATGGGCAGGGCCCCCTCAACATCTCTGGGGCCGCAGATAGGACCCCAGCCGGTAGAGTGACAGCCCCACGGTGGCTCACGGCGCGTGTCCGCTTCACGCACATTGTTGAGTCTATGCTGATAGCAGCGCCCAGAGAAGGGGGCATGGTGGTGCTGGGGCAGCTGTGCTTCACACACCTTACCTGTGGCTCTCACCTGGTCCTGCCAGGAGGGCACCCCACCCCAATCTCCAGGCAAGGAACCCGAGGCTCCAGCCAAACAGGGTGACTGGTCAACCAGAAGGAGCTGGGAACCCTTTCTGATGATGTCAATTTCATAACGAGCAAACCTTGCTTTCCAGGTGGACTCATGTGTAAAGTCACACCCTGGGAGGTTGGGGGAGAGGGACCAGCAGGCCAGTTCTGTGACTGGGAGGCACTGTACCCCCCCACCAGGCTGGGTGGGGGGTGCTGTCGACTCCCACCAGGCTGAGGGGAGGCTGCCTGTCCACGTCCATCAGGGTGAGGTGGGGGACCTTAGTCTGCACCCACCAGGATGAGGGGGCCCAGCTCTGCTCAAGCAGCACGGCTAGGTCTCTGCCCCTCAAAGCTCTGTCCGTGGGCTCACTGGTCATTGCTCAGCCTCCAGATGCTCCTCAAAACATGTAAACCCTCAGCAGAAGCAGCAGGTCACAGCTGCAACGTCACATCTCGGGGAAGATTTGCGGGGCTTAGACCTGCTGCACCCCACCCCTCAGAGCATCCACAGCTCCGGCCACCTGAGAGGACCAAGGAGCCAAGGGCAGAGTCAGGATTTCACAGCCAGGCTGAAACCTGGCATCTCACACAGGCTCCAAAGCAAGGGTTCCCGCGCATTTATCACTTTTTTCTGGACATTTTAAGTCCATTTGGAGCCAATTTAGATCAAAGCTATTCTAGGAGATGTAAAGAAGGGTTTGTGGGGGATGGGAAGCTGGGATGGGTCAGGGCAGGGCAGGGGACGTGGCAGTTATTAGCCTTGAAGGCCCTGAGGTTTGGTTGGGAAACCATAGTCATCTCTGAAACAAACTCAATGCCATGACATGGTCCTAGGAGAAGATTTTGCCAGGACTTGAATATTTAATGGGCTTCCCAGGAGGCTCCAATACTTTGGCTGTCTGATGTGAAGAGTGGACTCATTGGAAAAGACCCTGATGCTGGGAAAGATTGAGGGTAGGAAGAGAAGGGGATGACAGAGGATGAGATCATTGGATGGCATCACTGACTCAATGGACATGAGTTTGAGCAAAGTCCAGGAATAGTGAAGGACAGGGAAGCCTGGCATGCTGCAGTCCATGGAGGTTGCAAAGAGTCGGACACAACTGAGCAACTGAACAAAATCCAGGTGGCTTAGTAGGTAAAAAATCCACCTGCAATGCAGGAGAACTAGTGTTCGATTCCTGGGTAGGGAAGATCCCCTAGAGGAAGGCATGGCAGCCCACTCCAGTATTCTTGCCTGGAGAATCCCACGGACAGAGGAGCCTGGTAGGCTACAGTCCATGAGGTTGCAAAGAGTCAGACATGACTGAAGTGACCTAGTGTGCACCTTAAAAAAAAAAAAAAAAAAAGGAAAACATCTTTGAAAAGAAACTGCTAGGAAACCAGTGAAAATTCTTCTAAAGCACATGCTCTTACCAGCATTGGGAATTCTTGGGCTTCGTTCCCAAGAGAAACATGGAATTTTCACATTTCACATGTGGGGCAGTTAGGATGCTTTCGGCGCCCACACACCCTGTAGGCCCTGCTTTCAGGTCTGCTGTGATCGTTCACCGTAATCAACCTTGCCGTCCTCCTGGGCCTGGGATCTCTCCCCATTCAGTCACAGATAGTGAAGTCACATCCGGGTGTGACCACATCCAGTGAAGCCAAAAAACAGCTGTTTCCTCCAGGGCAACTCCCTGAATGAGGGGGCGGGAGCTGCAGGGGCCCTCCACCCACCCCAGGCTGCTGGGAAGGCTGGCGGAGTCAGAACAGTCTTCTCACCTCTAACCAGGAGGCCCTGCCAGCGGGAAGGTCCCGTGGGGTGGCTGGTTCCTGCTGGCCGTGGCTACCTTGCCCTGGGTTGTCCCAGGAGTTTTGTTAAAGATGGAAATTAAAGTAAGTGCAGATAAGGCAAATCGTTACAATGACAGAGTCTGCAGCACACTGTAAAGATCTTACACATAAAATTCCAAGAAAACCCTTTCTAGAAACAAACATAAGATGGAAAGAAAGAATCTGGGGAAAACAGGGGCAGGGAATTCCCGGGTGGTCCAGTGGTTGGGGGGTATGTGCTTCCACTGCAGGTTTGATCCTTGATCAGGGAACGGAGATCCCACGTGCCACCTGGTTCGGCCGGAAAAAAAAAAAAAAGAATACAGACTATGGGTTGAGCAGACCAAGACTTGAAACCCACTTTTTCTGCTCTGTACGTGAGGACCTTCCCTTAGCCTATAAAGCCTGTGTGGGTTTCCGCTTCCTCACCCGTTACACACATACACACACACATAGGTACACACAGGTGGGCCGTACGCCCTCCTGCAGTGTTGTCAAAAGGAAAAGTGTGTGCACGTTTGTGTTAATGTTCATTTCTCTTCCTTTTCCTGCCTGGGAACTCTGGAGCCTTCACCTGCCAAAGGTCTGGGGTCCTATCCATCCTACTGAAGACCCCTCTCTATTCCCAGATTGGGAGGGAACTTCCGTAGACAGAAATCTTCTGGATGCTGTGATACTGAACTCGACCCGGATCGGCCATGGGTTTGCTTTGAGCAAGCACCCGGCGGTCTTGGCTGAAGCCTGGAAGAAGGACATCCCCATCGAAGTCTGTCCCATCTCTAACCAGGTACCGGCCTCCCCAGCCTCCCTCCCTGTGGTTGCTCCATGACTCAGTGTCCTTCCGCTCTCTCTCTCTCACTAGCATTCATGAAGTTATTTAGGAATGGCCTTTGCCTAAACTGTTCCCAGTAACGAGGGTCCCCAGTGGGACAGGACTGTGGGTGAAGCTGTAGACAGAGCTAACGGGGCCCTGGGGGGCACGCAGCAGGGAATGTGGGATCCCCCACTGCCACATGGCTCCTCAGGGCTCTGTGCTTGGGACAGAGGCTCAAGCTGGCCCAGGGGAGACCAGATGTTTGAATAGGACTGGCTCTTCCTGCATCAGGACTTTGCCCAGAGCTGTCCTGATGGTTGGAACAGCCACAGGGAGAGAAGGGCCTGATCCTGCTCACGGTCTCACCTCCCTCATGACGATTCCTCAAGGATCCAGGCTTGTCTCTGCCCGAGCAGGTCCTGAAGCTGGTGTCCGACCTGAGAAACCACCCCGCCGCTGTCATGATGGCCGCCGGGTACCCCATGGTGATCAGCTCAGACGACCCTGCGGCCTTTGGGGCCAGAGGCCTGTCCTACGATTTCTACGAGGCCTTCATGGGCATCGGCGGGATGTCGGCTGACCTGAGGACGCTCAAACAGCTGGCCATCAACTCCATCAGGTGAGTCTGCTGTGTGGTCCACTCCACCGCCGCCTGAGTCCGCCGCTCTGAGGTGTGGGCAGAGGTCCAGAAGGTTCCTGTGAGCTTCTCTGCCTCTTATGGCGTTACTGCTCTTGGACTGGGGACATGGAGCCCTGCTAACACCCTAGGTCCCCTCCCGCCCCCTCCCCAGGCTGACCTGGGCATCCTGCCCCCGTCACAGGTACAGCACCCTGTCGGAGACCAAGAAGAAGTCTGCCATGGAGACCTGGGAGGAGAGGTGGCAGAAGTTTGTAGCTGGGCTGGCCAGGGGCCCCAGGTGAGGGGACGGCTGTCTGTCACCCTCCACCTCTGCTTCCCTCCTCCCAATGGTCCAGAATCCAGGGAAGTCACCTCTGTTTGTCCATCAGGCCGCTGTGATTCTGGCCTGACTCACATGAGCCCCTAACTTATCTCCGTCTTCTCTTTGCCCTCTCCAGTTCATTTTCCCCAGAGCAGTGACTGTTTTAAGTTAAATTAAACCAGGGTACTCCACTGTGACAATTCAGAGCACTTAGAACTCGCCCCCCCCAAGCCCCCACCAGGCTCCCAGCATGAACAGGGGTCCCTCCCATGTCATCCCACCCCAGGCGCCCAAGCACACTGGCCTCTGGCCTTGGGCCCCTCCTGGCTCTCTCTGCTGGGAATGCTGTTTCTCCCCACTTCCGTCTGCTGCCTCCTGTCACCCTCAGGCTAGTCTCAGAAAGACTTGTCCCTTGGGGCACCTTGCTCGCTCCCTCCTGACTTCACCCGATGTGTCATTATGGATTTATTTCTGTGCGGCCTCCCTCCCCCAGAACTTCAGCTGCACAGGCACTCACAGCCAGTTCACGTCCACTGCAAGCCAGGAACCTAGATTGCCCCTTGCCCGGTCGGCCCTCAATAAACATTGTTTTGCAAGAATGCCTGTGCCCTGTCGTGCTGAGCTGGGTCAGTTCCGTCTCCCAGCCCGGCCCTTGGGAGAAAGAGGGCAAGGAGCCAGACTGGCTTTGCTGGGCCCTGGGTATGAAGGAGAACCAATGGGCCCAGCGATGTGAGTCTTCTTCTTATCCCCCGTCCCCTGCATGGAGCCTGCAGGACCTCCCCCTGGGCTCGGGCTCCTGATGCTGGACAGCCTGTGGACTGGGGTCCTCAGCCACAGGCTGGTTCCCAGAGGGAGTCAGATATTCTCGAAAACCTTTTGATTCACAGCCTTCACCAGTCCCACGGTGGGGCATACAGGTCCCAGTTCAGCTGACTTTGGTTCAGTGAATGGTGACAACAGAACGCAGCAGAATGGGCTTCGGTAGCACGTTGCCATGGTCACGGGGGTCTCCTAGGAGTGTAGGGTCTCTGATTTGGGAAAACAAACCAGCTGTGGTGCCTTCATTCCTGTTAAACAGGCAGAGTCCAAGCAGAGAACCAGAAACACCAGTAGGGCCAGACCTGAACTCACCAGGTTGCTGCTGGCAGAGAAGGGAAAGCTGGTTTCACACACACCTCCTGGCACTTCCTGAGGGGCCCTGACATGCTGATCTTCTAATATGTGTTAATTGAATTCTTATAAACAAAATCAAGGTGCACAGTGGGAGGGGGGCTTGCTGTTTCAGGAAATCTGTAGCAGAAGCTCCTGTTTACAAAACACCTTTTTCTGATTTGAACTCCAGGAGTCTATATTTCTTAGACTGAGGTCAAATTCCTTTTTTAAACTCTTTTATTATCATTTTGGCTACCCTGGGTCAAATCTCTCTAGGCTGAACACTCTCAGTTTCAAGAGGACAGGGTAGGGACCCTGCCTTCTGATGGAAGATGGTCCAGGTCACGTTAGTGAAGGACACGAAAGGTGACATAGAAAATGTCTGAAGATAAAAACATCACATAGTGATTTTTCTGGTTCTATCATTTCTTCTATATTTATTAGCTGCCATTCTTCTGTAAGAAGAACTTTTTCTCATTGATCGATTGATTACCAGTATGGCTCATGGATTCTGGCTATCAGTGGATTATAATCTAAGACTATTGTTATTTATTTTGATGCCCAACTTTTGTAGACGTGGCCATGGGAACTCTGTTAAGCTGGCTCCTGAGACTCTTGGATAAATTCCTATTATTCTTTGAGCACTTATTTGCTTTCTGACACAACAAAATGTTTTAGGTTCATTTTACACTTTCCATGTCTGTGGCTGAAGATCAACCATTTCTCCAAAGAGCTCTGGTTCTTTTTCATAGAGAATAATATTTAGAAGCCTTGATCTGGGCATTAGATGTTCCTGTTGCTAGTGATGTGTGTAAAAATAATCAGAAATATATAAATACAATTTATATATATGTGTGTGTATTTAGTCACTTAGTCGTGTCCAACTCTTTGGGACCCCATGGACTGTAGCCCACTAGGTTCTTCCGTCCACAGGATTTCCCAGGCAAGAATACTGGAGTGGATTGCCAATTGCTTCTTCAGGGGATCTTCCTGACCCAGGGATCAAACTCGTGTCTCCTGTGTCAAGATTGCAGGCAGATTCTTTACTCACTGAGCCGTTGAAGAAGCCCAATTTATATATGTTAGAATGCAATATATATTTAGACACATACATTTTATGTTTCCAAATTTATCTGAGTTAAAAAAAAAACCATGGGTCTATATCCACATCTCCAATTCTATTGAAGACCATAGGGTTGATTCCAGCCTCAGCCCTCCCATATGCCTGTTCCCCACCAGTGAGAACCTGGCACCCACGACCTCCAAGGCATCTGCAAGGCATCTTGATACTTGCTGATGCCCTTGTTTGTGGTCCATCTTGGACCTCCACTGCAGCCTTTTCCACTGGCCCTTCCCACTGGTCCCAAATGCCTCCAGGGAAGGGAGAGGACAAGGGAAATGTTTGGAAGAAGAGAAATCCATGGGCTTTCAGTGTTCAGGAGTGACTTAACATGGGAACAGATTTACTGGTGTTACTGAAGCTCTGTCTCAGGGGCATTGACCCCCTTGTAAGAGAAACTGTGTATTAGTGATTTTAAATCTTCTCTAAGAGGGACCTTCAAACTCGTCGTGAAGCCTCAGGGGCCCCAGTCCAGGTGGGCTTTCATCCCGGACGAGGCAGATGCAGAGCTGAGATAAGTTACAGTGAGGTCAGCCCTCCAGCCTGGAAGGGAGCCTGAGGCTCTCAAACGACCCTCTACGGTCGGGAGGCACTGCCAGGAACTTCCTCAGGAAGACCTGCCTGTTGAGTTTTTACAGCTCACTGTAAAATAGGTGGCTCACCCACCTGGAACAGATCCCCAAATGTCCCCTTCCCCAGATGAGGTGCTTGAATGACTGATATGAGCCATGCCCCTTGCAAGGCTGGACCCCTTGAGGTCTGGCTATGTGTAGATGCATCTGTTGGTGGAATTAAATCAGACTGTTGGATTAGAAATGTTATTTTCACATATATATTACTTTACATATGTTTCACATATATGTTACTTTAAATAGCAGTCATCCTGCTGCTGCTACTGCTAAGTCGCTTCAGTTGTGTACGACTCTGTGTGACCCCATAGACGGCAGCCAACCAGGCTCCCCCGTCCCTGGGATTCTCCAGGCAAGAACACTGGGGTGGGTTGCCATTTCCTTCTCCAATGCATGAAAGTGAAAAGTGAAAGTGAAGTCACTCAGTCGTGCCCAACTCTTAGCGACCCCATGGACTGCAGCCCATCAGGCTCCTCCGTCCATGGGATTTTCCAGGCAAGAGTACTGGAGTGGGGTGCCATCGCCTTCTCCAGCAGTCATCCTAAAGTCAATGTAACCTTCTTTGTCCTTTCTTCTGTGTCTGGAAGCATGTTCCTCCACGGTGTGGGGTCTGGCAGCATGGTGGGGGTGGCGAGCACTTTCAGATGAGAAATAACTATAGCTCCCAGTTCTCACCCGGATGGTGTGGCCCAGGCAGAGATGCTGGGTTCCACTGGGTCCAGCCGTTTCAGCCAATAGCCAGGATCCGACCTTCCAAAGGGCCTTTTCCTGGGGACTGTCTGGAGACCATGTTAGGGGGATAGGTCTGCTTGGTCCAGCCAGACCTCCCTGGGGCTAAGCCCCCTCTTGAGGGTAAGTGTCAGGGGACTGGAAGTTTTAGATTCACAGAATGAGAGTTGGGAGCGGTCCGAAGATCATTTTATCTAACCTGAGTGACAGGGACTCAACTGGGGCCCAGAGAGGGCCAGTAACTCCCAGATCACACAGCGGGTGACAGCTGCTTCCCTGGCTCAGTGATCACTTTCCAACACGCAGCTATTTTCTCTCCTGTCAGGGGTTCCTTTATCGAGGGTGGAGTTCAGGCTAATCAGCTCCTAACCCACCCACAGTCGCTCCATTCCTTAGTTCACTGAGGCCAGGACGCGTCAGGCTTCAGGCGGCAGTCTGACCCTTCCCCTGACCCACTCTTGATATAGCCCCTGATTAGCCTTCGGCGGTGTCCCAGCCCCGGAAACTGTCTTCGCTTCCTGTGGCCCGGGAGAAACGGATTCTTGCCCGGAGCCTGTGTCCAGGGTCCTCCGCTCCCCCGCCCCCAGGGACTGTTGTTTGGTGGGAAGTGGCCCGAGGAAGAAGCAGGCGCTGTGCGCGGCGCGCACCTGTTGCACCTGCGTTGGCAGCACCCGCGGCGGGCGGCGCGCGGCTGACCCCTCGTGGCCGCCGTAGGTAGCGCAGGCGCCGCCGCTCGCTCCCAGCGCCCTCCCGGGTTCAGACCCGCCGGCTGCCGCGCGCTTCCTTCTTCCAGGTGAGCAGGTGAGCGAGCACACCTGGGGTCCGTGCCACCGGCTTCGGCCTTCTCGCTTGCACTGCCCGCCTCCCTTGCTTTGTTCCCGCGTCCCATCCACTCCGGGAAGAAAGGCTGGCTCCTACCGTGGACGTCTTGCGCTTTGAACCGGCTTAGAGCTCATAGTGGGAGGAGAGGGTAGGGCCATCGCAGTGTTAAATTTTGTTACATTAAAAAATTTTTTTTTAAATTTTGTTACATTTAAAATGAAAAGTTCGAATACACATGGAATCACATTTCAAAAAACACGAAAAGGGATACTTTGAAAGGTTTCGACCCGCCTCTACTCCCCCCCCCCCCCCGACCTTTCCCACTCCATCTATTTCTCCCACCACGTTTATTAGGTTTTTTGTGCTTCTTTGCGTAATAAACAAATGCACATGTAAACTCTGTTTCCTTTTCTGTGATGAAACGCGCACGTTGCCCACCTGTCCGGAGCTTTGCTTTGCTTTTAGTTGAGGGTCTTCCTCCCACCTCTCCCCTCCTGCCTCTGTCTCAATCAGGGTTTGGGGATGGAGTGGGAAGACACACCAGAGCTTAATAAACAAGGTCCTCTAGCTGACACCTGGGTTCTTTTCTTTCAAGTGTGTGTGTGTGTGTGATAGTTGCTCAGTCGTGTCCGACTCTTCGATTCCATGGACTGTAGCCTGCCAGGCTCCTTTGTCCATGGGATTCTCCAGGCAAGAATACTGGAGTGGGTTGCCATGCCCTCTTCTCTTTTCAAGTACATGTTAGGCTAAACTCTTGGAACTTCCCCGCCCGTCCAGTGGTCAGGACTCCATGCTTTCACTGCTGTGGGTGCAGGTTCAATCCCTGGTAGCGGAGGAGCTAAGATCCTTCAAGCTGCAAGGTCTGGCCAGGCCAAAAAAATAAGACAAAAAAACTCAAAACGCCAAAACTCTTGTGATATAATAAGTAGCTAATTTATGCAATGAACGAATAAAGAGCCAGGTGACAGAAGCCCTGAAGGCAAGTTCCTGGGCTTATAGACAGCACCTCCACCACCTCCGCAGGTCAGAGGACGTGCACAGTCACCTGTGCTTCGTGGGAAGCAGCGTCTTCCTTAACATGTCAAAGCTAGAGGGTCCATGCAGGTTAGAAGTAGAAATGGAAAAAAGAAAGTATATGGACAACATTTTGAAGGGAAAATTAAGAAACCAGACATAATTTTCTGTAGACTCTGCAACACTGCTCAGAGGGGAGTTGGAGGCCGAGGGGATCAGCACCTTGTTCAGTCTGGGTCTAAGAGCTTCTGGAATGGCCTCTTCCGACCCCCTCGCCCGAACCATCCTGTGATGTTGGGAGCTGTATCTGGGGTCCCAGAGCTCTTCCAGAAAAACCCACCCTTCTTTACCCCAATAACTTACACAAGGCCAAATAGAACAAAGCTGCCTAGAGTAGAGGGTTAAGGGGGCCGGGACCCCGGGGGAAAGTGGCAGGGTTGTGAGCTCCTGTTCCAAATGGGCTACAGCCCTGCAGAGTGGGAGACCCACGAGGTAAGGGCTTCCAACGTTGATGGACCCTGAGGGTAAAATAAATCAGCTCGGTGATGTAAATCAGCGAAAACCAAATGCTGTGTGAGCTCACTTACATGTGAAATCTAAGAAACAGAATAACCAAGCTCACAGATCCAGAGAACCAGAGAGAGACTGGTGATTGCCCGAGGCGGGGTGGGGTTGCGAAATGGGAGAGGCGGTCAAGAGGTATAAACTTCCCATTATCTGATGAATAAGTCCGAGCTCAGACACGGTCCCCAGAGACCCAGGCAGAACTACAGCTCCCGAGATGGCCCGCACCAGCTCCACGCCCCCGACACTGAGGCGAGACTACAACTCCCGTGGTGCCTCGGGCGCCGCCGGCCTCTGATTGGCTGCGCGGAGCGCGCAGGCGGCGGCCCATGGCTGCGCTAGGCGAGGCGGCGGCGCGGTGGGCGCCGGGGCTGTGGCGGCGGGCGGTGTGCACGGTCGCGTGGCTTCGGGGCCGGCGTTTCGCGAGCGGCGGAACGCAGGTGAGGGCGGCGGATACGGGGTGGGCTGCGGGAGCCCGAGGGGCTTCCCGTGCCGGACTCGGAGCTGGGTTCCCGACCTCTGAATGTCATTCCCACCTCTCCCGCCTTGGCCGCGAGTGCCGACGTCACGTCCCCTGCGGTCGTGCCAAGCGCACAGCCCCGGGGGCGCTGCGTGACCCCGTCGCTCGCGGGGGCGACCTGGGGGTTGGGGACTCGGGACCCCAGGCAGGACCCCAGCCCCCCGCGTCCTGACTTTCTCCACTTTCCTGGTGGCAAGAGTAGGAGGAGGGGAAGTGATGCCGCTCCTTTCGGGGTCAGCCCTGCCCGGGCCACGCACTCCCCGTGTGACTTACGGCAAGTTACCGCCGCCCCTTGGTGTTCACAGCGGACACCGAAACCCTCGCGTGCTTGAATCCCACAGCTGGACCCCGCATCCGCGGACCCACCAACCCACTTGGTGTGTGAGGTTTGTCATCAGCAGTTGGTTGAATCCAGGGCTTGCCTGGTGGTTCAGTGGTAAAGAATCTGCCTGGAATGCAGGAGACATGGGTTCAATCCCTGAGTCAGGAAGATCCCTTGGAGAAGGAACTGGCCAACCACTCCAGTATTCTTGCCTGGAGAATCCCATGGACAGAGGAGCCTGGCAGGCTATATAGTCGGTCCATGGTTCGCAGAGTCAGCACGTCGGCGTCAGGGCTAGCCCTTAGCATGTATTGTTTTTACAGAGGCTACCAGGGGCACTTTGTGTGATGTAGTACCTGTCACAGGGACTGCAGGGATGCAGCTAGTTGGAGTGGACAGTGTCCCAAATGGTGGTTGTGCTGCTGTTGAAAAACACATCCACCAGTTCCAGATAAGAAGCAGAAACACAAAGGAGCATCTTAGTTGTCCCTTCATTTCAAACTAATCTTAAAATCACACTTTTAAAAATTGAAGTATAGTTGACTTACAGTATTGTGTTAATTTCAGGCATATAGCAAAGTGGTTTAGTTGTGTGTGTGTACTTATATATATGCATATATACACACATATGTATGTTTTTTCCGAGTCTTTCCCATTATAGGTTATGGCAGACCATCAAGTATAGTTCCCTGTGCTATATATCAGTTCCTTCTTTATTTTAGGTATAGTAGAAATCCACACATTTTAGCACTGCCACAAATATGAACTTTAATTAGAAAATCTAGCCTGATACCCAGGACTAATTTTAAAAAAATGAAGTGATATAGAATAAAAATACAGAAGAGAATGAAAAGAAAAAAGAATGAGAAGAAAAAAATCTAATCCTGTTGCCTTTGCTCTAGGAAACTTCACTTCAAAAATTAATAGATGTTATTTTTTAGAGCAGTTTTAGGTTTTCAGAGAAGCTGAGCAGTAAGAATAGAGAAGCCCCAGACCCCAATCCTCCCGTCTCCTGCTCTTAATGATGGAGGGGCCTTGACTCAGTCGGTGGCTGGATGCCTGTTTCTGTGACTGCACACACCCGATGGTTGTAGGTAGAGGTTACACACCCACAGGAATAGATGAGGCAGGGTCCGGTCATTGCTAAATTGTCCTGAGACCTTCTTGTTCTCAGTAGTGGGGTCTGTGGATTCTTATGTCTCAGAGAGCAAATGGTGTAACTATTTAGAATATGGCCACTAAGAGCAGTGAAACTATGGTCAGCTTTTGCCGTCATCAAACAAGCTGTCTTGTATTTTAACTGTGTATTTAAAAAAGAAATCTAAGAACAGTATTATGAACTGCATAGGCGCATTTTCCAGAATCAGCAGTTACTAACATTTGGCTGTACTTGCTTTGCTTATCTCCCTCCACCCTCTTCTATTTTGTGGCTCTAAGAGTTTGAAATGAATCCGTGATTTCTTGTCATTTCAACCCTAAATTCTTCTCTGTGCACTTCTAAGAAAATAAGGATATTCTGAACATAAGCACAATATGTGTGCGATGAGAGTGGCTTGACTTGGCTGACGCAAACAAAAGGAAAATGGCAAACAGGTTAGGTTGGATTTTTCTGACAATTTAAAAACATCTTGTATGTTAATAGTTCATAAAATAAAAGGTGGGATGAATTTTTAAAAAGAGGATAGTGTTCAACTTTGTAAATCCAAGAAATGCAGATTGAGAGGAGATTTTTTTTTTAGCTTTGAAATTAACAAGACATTTGATTCTTAACAAACTCTTTGATATTGTGAAAACCTTTTTGGCAAGGGCTCCAGGGTCCATGTGAGCTGATACATCTTGTTAGTTGGTGTTCTGTCATTGAAATGTCTGTACCCATTTGGCTTACCACTCTTGCTTTTAAGAATCTAGCTTGAAATGTCCATAATATGGAAAAATCAGTAAGCATGAGGAGGTTCTTTATAACGTAATTTGTAGCAGCAGAATATTGGAAAACCTAAGTGAGATAAGGGAAACCTATATTAGTGGAATATTCACTCAGAATATTATGTAGCCAGAAACATGGAGGATGTAAGGCTGTATGTACTGATGCCAATAGAAAACCAAGAGAGACCAGTGAAAAGAAGATGGGAAGAAAAGCACAGCATAGTGCCAATTGTGTGTTGGTGAAAAGATGAGAAAGTAGCACCATCCGGGAAGGGTTTCCAGAAAATACCGAGAGGGGTTGGCCCTGGGTGGAAGAGGAAGCAGGAAACAACATTTTTTCTCTATATCATCTGTAGCAATTGAGTGTTTTTTAAAAGCTCTATGTGTGTTGTTACGGTAAAACTTAAAAGGTGGTTATGAAGGCTGTTGTAACAGATTAAAATGTTTCATGTCAAGCAAAAGAACAAGACACAAATCATACGTATAAGGTGCAGTCTCAGCCACGTAACACACAGAAGACTAGAAAACGGCGATTAAAACAAATCCTGATCCGTCGTGTTCAAGTCCTGGGCTTATTTCTGAATTTCTCTATTTTCCAATTAAAAAACTTCCTTTAGGGACTTCCCTGCTGGCTCGGTGGTAAAGAATCTGCCTGCCAACGCAGGAGACAGTGATTTGATCCTGCTCGGGGAAGATCCCACAGCCTGTGGAGCATCTAAACCCGTGCACCACAACTGCTGAGCCTGTGCTCTGGAGCCGGGGAGCTGCAGCTACTGAGCCCACCCACCACATCAACAAGAGAAGCCACTGCAGTGAGAAGCCCACGCACCACAACTAGAGAAACACACGACTAGCTTTCTCGCTGCAACTAGAGAAAGCGCTTGCAGCAACAAAGACCCAGCACAGCCATAAATAAACAAATGAAAGTAATCCTTTATATCAGTTATGCAAAGCTAACTTTAACCAAGTAGTCTATGCTTAAAAATACCTGAAAAGGCCTAATTCTCTATTGCAGATGGATCTGCCCGGCCAGCAACCCCAAGTTGTCCTCTGGAATCCAAGGCCCGGGCTGGCCCGAGGGTGGGGATGAGGCCTCCCCCCACGCCTCCCCACCCCGCTACCTCTCTGCCTGACTTGGGCCGCTCTCGTCTCCTCTCCGTGCAGAGTCCACCCACTTTTGGGTTGCTGTTGGACATTGATGGGGTACTGGTGAGGGGCCACCAGGTCATCCCCGCCGCGCAGGAGGCCTTCCGCCGGCTGCTGGACCCCCAGGGGCAGCTGCGGGTGCCTGTGGTCTTCGTCACAAATGCTGGGAACATGTCACAGTGCAGTAAAGCTGAGGAGCTGTCGGCCCAGCTCGGCTTCCAGGTGAGGACCTCCCCCCACCACGGAACCCCCTCTCCAACACTGACTGCGCCCTTTCCCCGGGGTGGGGCACATTGTGGATGAGCCAGGGTAAACCTCCCAGACCTGCTGGAAAAATAACTCGAAGCTTGAGGCCAGACTCAGGGGGAGAGCCCCATTGGCAGAGTCCTCTTTTATGAAAAAGAGCACTGTGGACTTGGCCATTTCCATCTTTCCTCCTGGGCCTCGGGGTCACGTGTTCCTAAGTGTCCATGTGTCAGGGGAACGGTGAGGTGACAGCTCTCTTTTCTCATGAGTAGGATGGCACAGTTGCGTGAGCTCTTGCCTCTCGCCCGCCGGCAGCTCCCACCTCCCTGGCATCCACGTGGCGTGTGTTGGCAGTGGATCTGGGTTTGGAAAGAGCCCTCACGAAACCTAGAGAGTAGAGCCATTGCCGGGTGGCTGGGACACTGCTTGGGGACAAGGCCGGGTCCTCCCCTGGTGTCCAGACAGTGGGGCTTTGAGGTCACCATTAGCACAGATACTGAGAAGCCAGGTTTTATTGAGAATTGAAAACTGTCAGAGGCAAAGGTAGTGACGAAGAACACTGAGGTCGTGCACGAACTCTGTGGTTCTCCAGCAGGGCTGAGAGATCCGGGTGTGGGGAGCGGGGCGGGTGGGGCCTGTGGTGGCCACAGCTCCTGCTAGCTCTGCTGTCCGGGCCCCTCACCCATGTCGGGGTAGCTCCGGAAGAGTTGGGCCCCCTCGGCCAGTTTCTCCTCCCGGGTCCCCACTGCTCCTGGTGCTGTCCTCGCCTGCCCTCGCCTGCGTGTCATCTGCTCTCCCTCTCTCGGCTGCCCTGCAGGTGGAGCCTGACCAGGTGATCCTGTCCCACAGCCCCATGAAGCTCTTCTCGCAGCAGCATGACAGGCGGATGCTGGTGTCTGGGCAGGGGCCCCTGGTGGAAAACGCTCGAGCGTATCCTGCTGCTGCTTCCAGCTCTGCTGTCCTCGCCTGGCTGAGGGAACTGGGGCCCGGCTTGCTCGGTGCCCACGGGAGGAGGGAGGGCAGCTCCCAGGTGTCCAGCCCTGGCGTCCGGGGGTTCCTGAAAGCCAGCTCACCGCCTTCAGCCCACTGGGCAGCTCCCTGGAGAGTCTGACTCACTGTAGCCCGAGAGCCCAGGCAGTTCTGTGGTTCAGTTTGGGGCCCACAGCTCCCTGTGCTCGGTGCGCGTCTGCGTGGAGCTCACCCCCAAGCGTGTGCTCACCCCCAGGAGTGTGCTCATAAGGGTCAGTCCCCGCTCTGAAGCAGTCTGTTCACTTGCTGCTCCTGCAAACCTGAGCTGAGCACTGCTGTGGGCAGCCGCGCCCTGGGGGCCAGAGCAGCACACGGCTGCTGCTTCATCAGGGCTCCTGCTGGAGGCGGCGAGAGAGGCCTTAGGACAGGACCACAGCAGAGAGCGCTGGAGGGTGAGGCTGCAGTGTGTCCCCCGGACTGAAGCCGGTCCATCGTCCAGATGTCATCCGGCCTGGCTTCTCCAGGCTCTGGCCAGCCTCCCTGTCACCGAGGAGTCTTCTCTCAGCTGTCCTCAGAGTGCTGTTGCTCCGGGCTCTGGGCCAGTTGGAGCTCGGGGATGGGGCTTCCTGCGTGCCTCTGCTCGGGGATCCATCACCAGTCCCCCTGCCTGCATACAGTGTCTCCTGGCGTGTGCTGGCCTCATGCGCTCTGTCCAGGGTTGAGGCGGGCTTGATCGGGTCGGGGGTGCTTCCTTCACTTTCAAAGGCATCTCCCCCTACACCCTGCCCTGGCCACTTTGCTTCCTGACCTTGCTGCAGACTGGGTTTCAAGCACTTGGTCACAGTGGACGAGCTGCGGGCTGCCTTCCCTGTGCTGGATATGGTGGATCTGCAGCGGCGGCCCAAGACCACGGTAACGGGACACGCTCGGGCCCCCCTCGCTGACCCTGCAGCCCCGCCCCCAGAGAGCAGGTTCCTCGCAGGACACGACTGGCCAAGGACTTAGTCCCTAGATGCGCGGGGTGAGGACTGTTCTCTCTCCTTCCAGAGTCCTCTCGTCCCTTCCAGCTGGCGGCTTTGTGCTTTACCAGCTCTTCCAGAGTCGCCCGGGAGGACCCTGGCCTTTGTAGAGTTGATCGCGTCTCTGCGGTCCTGGAGCCCCTTACAGAGGGCTGTCCTGGTGGGACAGCTTCCTGGGAAAGCAGTTCTGAGCATCTGTGCCCAGCTCCTTTTGGGTTTGGTTCATACTTGAACCTTCTCTCCTGGCCAGTGGTCATGGGGCCTGTCGCTGACCCTCTAGGGTGACTGCTGTCTCCTGCCGGCCCTTCGCCCTCCTTCCCCGTGTGAGCTCTGTGTCTCCCACTCTGCAGCGTGATGACACAGTTGTTACAGAGCAGACAGGCCTGCTTTTGTTGGTCTGCATGGCTCCTGTCCTGCCCCGCCTCTGAGCCATGTGCAGTGTGTCCTCAGCCAGGCGTCGCCCCAGCTCTCAGGACAGCGCAGTGACAGCCCCCAGGGACGTGCTCGGCCCAGGTCTCAGCTGGTCGTTAGCAGAGCCGAGACCTGGGCAGCTGTTCCTGGAAGAAATGGGCCCCAAGATTGCAGTCAGTGGGGCCCCGCCCCCGGAGTGACGCCAGGCTCCTGTCCCTCCTGGGCTCATCTCGTTCTCGGCTGCCTGATTCCAGACTCTCACCTCCCATCCTTGCTGCAAGAAGACAGTGGAGCAGCTGACCCCTGGCTGACCTTCACACGTGGCGCCCCCGCTGGGTGCTGTCACCCTCTCCCTGAGGACCTTCTCCTCTGCCTCGGCCACACCGAGGGTCCCTCTGTCATCACGCGTCCCACCCCCTGGAAACCAGGTGACCATGGCATTGACGGCTTCTTCTTGGTCTCTTGCAGCCGCTTCCAAGGAGTGACTTCCCTGCGATTGAAGGTAATGAGGTCCCTGCGTGATGCGGGCAGTGTGGGCGGGGTGCTGGACGCTGGGCTCTGGTCTCCATCTGCCATTCACCACCTCAGACATTAGCTGCTGCTCATCTTTCCTTCCCCATGCCACCTGCCTCGTTACTCCAGAAAAACCGTAAAGGTAGAAAATCTAACTGGAAAGGTGCCTAAGGTAACCTGGCCCAGTGTTTCTCAGCCCTGTTAAACCCAGTTTTGCCTGGGCAACAGAAATATTGTATGGTCCCACTTACTATCCCAAGTGATCTCATAGATAATACAACTTTCCTGTACACAAACGTTATGGAGAAGGAAATGGCAACCCACTTCAGTATTCTTGCCTGGAGAATCCCATGGACAGAGGAGCCTGGCAGGGCTACAGTCCATGGGGTCACAAGAGTCCGACACGACTTAGTGACTAAACCACCACCACCACTGTACACAAAGGTCAATTCACTCTAAAGCCGGAATTGTATGAAGAAATAAACAGTTTTTAGTAAGGTAATCTGCATTTCAGTATGTGATAATTACCCAAGAGAACATAGTTAAGTAGCAAAATGATCGTAGCAAAATGATGATAGCAAAACGATCATAGCAAAAGTAGAATCCCCGGGAGTGTCACAGCTATAAACGCAGTGTGTTCATAGGTAACGTAGGTGTGCTTCGGTGTGACAAACGCAGTGTGTTCACAGGTGTGTAAGTGTGCTTCAGCGTGCCAAACGCAGTGTGTTCACAGGTGTGTAGGTGTGCTTCAATGTGCCAAACGCAGTGTGTTCACAGGTGTGTAGGTGTGCTTCAGCGTGACAAACAATGTGTTCACAGGTGTGTAGGTGTGCTTCGGCGTGCCAAACGCAGTGTGTTCACAGGTGTGTAGGTGTGCTTCGGCGTGCCAAACGCAGTGTGTTCACAGGTGTGTAGGTGTGCTTCGGCGTGACAACCGCAGTGTGATCACAGGTGTAGGTGTGCTTCGGCGTGACAACCGCAGTGTGATCACAGGTGTGTAGGTGTGCCTCAGTGTGACTCAGAGTTAGGGGCAGTGTCATCACTGGTGATGTGCTGTTCCCAGTTGGGGAATAAGTCTTGGTAAAGTTTTGAAGAAATGAAGTGCAGTCTTCCCATGACTAACATGATAGTTGCATTTTTGGAAAAAATCATGTTTATGAAAACCCTACTACCAAAAAGTATGTTGTGGGGAATGGAATTAAGATTTAGGCACAGCTCACAATAAGCAGGTTGTTCTCCTGTGTGGCAGCTGTCAGTAGACCTGGGGGGCTGTCCTGTGCCCCTCTCGTCCTGGCCCCTCCCTCAGCCCTCACTGCGAGTGTCAGTCCTGTGACAGTGAAGACAGCTCCCCGGGGCGTGCTGCCCAGCGGGCTGCGGACTGGCCAGTGCCTGGTCTTGAAGCTGGTGCTGGCAGCCTGTGGGCAGCTCAGCCTGCGTGCTCTGCCGGGTCTCAGTTTGATCCTCCGCACAGCAGTGAGTGTCGTCCTTATGTAGTTGAGGAAGCTGAGGCTGAGACATGCTGAGAACTAGCCTACAGTCTCAGAGGGATGTGGGCAGCGTCAGCCCTGTGACCCTGTCTCTCCACCGTGTTGCCAACTGGCCCTGGGGCTCGGGGGACATGACCGGGTGGCTGAGGTGCTGGGCAAGGGTCGGTCAGCAGGGGCTGTTGCTCCTCTGCTTTTAACCCTCGGGATGGCCCGGTGGACACACAAAGGAGCCCTCAGGAGCTCCTCCTGGCTCGGCTTTGTCCACCTCCTGGGACCCGTGCCCTCTGCAGGGCCGTGCACCCCGGGGAGTGGCTGGGGCCAGGCACGGTGAGACTCCCTGAGCCCTGGCTCACAACTCCGTGCTCTGCAGGGGTGCTCCTCCTGGGGGAGCCTGTGCGCTGGGAGACGAGCCTGCAGCTGATCACGGACGTCCTTCTCAGTGACGGGAACCCTGGCACGGGTCTGGCGACGGCCCCCTACCCCCACCTCCCTGTCCTGGCCAGCAACACGGACCTCCTCTGGATGGCCGAAGCCAAGATGCCCAGGTGAGGACACTGGGTCCCCGCCTCAGCCCTGGGTCCCCGCCTCCAACTGCTGGTGGCTCCTCAGCCATCCAAGTGCTCTGAGCTCAGACCCCTTCGTCTAGGCCCCGGGGTTGCCATGGTAACCTGGCCTCTGGGAGAGGTCTCCAAGGTCACTTCACATACTGAGTAGTAAGGGAACACTGCCGCTTACTGAGCACGGAAGGTAGATCCAGGTGGGGGTTACCCCCGCTTGCCCGCCAGAGTCCAGCAGGACGACTCCTTTCGGCGCGCGAGCGGTGCTCAGGCCCTGTTGTCCGCACCCTCCCCTCCCTCCCTGCCTTCACCCGAGGTGCTGGTCTCCCACTCCTTGGTGTCCTTCTGCCCATAAGATGCGGGGAAGGGAAGGCGCGTGGCTCCGGGGAGGGCCCTCACCCTGCCCGGCCGGGCTGCGCACAGCACGGAGCACGGTTTTGCTGACCCGCAGGTGGCCTCCCTGGAAGGGCAGCTGCTGGCGCTTCTGGGCTTGTCTGGGGCCACAGGCGGACAAGTGACATCTCCACCTGCCTCCAGATGAGCTGTGCGGGGGCCAACCCCGAGCCGTTTCGCAGCCGCCCAAGGGGGACAGGCCACTGTGTTCGCTCTCATTGCTTTTTAAAGGGTGGTTCCACAGCTCGCGGGCAGGCATGTCTTCTGGAACGTTCTTCCTAGAGTTCAGGTTTGCTGACGCTAGGTGAAGGGAGTGGGTTATGTAGGACCAAATGGCAGGAGGCGACTTATCGTTGATAAAGCCAATTTGATGTCACCTGTTCATTCAGTAATGTCAAAATTGAAACCTCCCTGGCAGGTTTGGCCATGGGACCTTCCTGCTGTGCCTGGAGGCCATTTACCGCAAGCTGACAGGCCGGGAGCTGTGCTACTCGGGCCTCACGGGCAAGCCCAGCCTCCTCACCTACCGGTATGCCGAGGGCTTGCTGGCGCGGCAGGCGGCACGGAGGGGCTGGGCCGCCCCCATCCGGAGCCTCTACGCCGTGGGGTGAGCCCCCCCTCCTCCCCTGTGCTCGTGCCCCAGCCCACTCCACCCCGAGTGGACAGCACCCTGCCCGCTGCCACCACACTGAACCGGGTCCTCTCTCCCCAGCGACAACCCCATGTCCGACGTCTACGGGGCCAACCTGTTCCACCAGCACCTGCAGACTCAGCAGGAGGGGGCGGCCCGGAGCTGCGCCTCCATCCTGGTGTGCACGGGTGTGTACAGTCCCCAGCCTCCCAGCCCCACTGTGCCCGCCCTGGGCAGTGAGGGGTCTCCATTCCACGGACACCGGGACTTTGGCTTCAGGCCCGAGCTCCTGCAGGCAGCCCACGTGGTCAGCGACTTGCACGAGGCTGTGCAGCTGGTCCTCCGCAAGGAGGGCTGGGCTCTCTAGGGCCCAGGGATGAGGGTGGGCCTGCCAGCTGTCCCCCTGCCGCTGCCCTGCAGACGGTGTCCTCACCCGGTATGGGTCTCTGCCTGCTGCCAGCCTGGGCTGTGATTCTTAGACACTATTTTGTATGGTCTTTTAAGTTACTTCCCAGAGACTTTGGGCCTATTTTTTTTAAGTGAAAATAACTGTACAATAATAAATATTCATTTTGCTGTGTCTTGTGATACTCTGTCTGGAATGCACTAAAGAGTCCCGTGGGGAAGGGCGAATGACATGTGCCCCGTCCCTGAGCAGGACCATGTCCACAGGCCCTGCAGGAGGCTCCCCCCACCTCCAGGCAGCAGCAGCTCCTCCTCACATGCAGCCCACCCTCGCCTGCAGACCCCTCCAGCCCTAACGCCCCTCACAGGCCCAGTCAGGGTGGAGCTTTGACCAGCTCTCTTATCAGGTCCCTGCAGTCAGGCCCTCCTGCCTCCGGGCCTCTGCACTCGCCATTCCCTTACTTCCAACATCCACAAAGCTCCATCCGTTTTTCAGGATCTGGGGATGTGACCCCCTCAGAGGGACTCCCTCAAACTCCTGTAAAAACAGGGTCTTCCCTGCTGCTCCAATGGGTAGGGCTCCAGCTTCCATTCCTGGCTGGGGAACTCAAATTCCTGGTACAGCACACAAAAACAAAACCAAAACAAAACAAGATCGCTCTCCCCGCTGTCCTGCATCGTCTTCCCTGAGGTCCCCATCACCCGTGACCTATGATCACTCCTTACTCTACGTCTTCTAAAAGACGTGCTCTGTGCACTGTCCATGCTGGTGCCTTCTTGGGTCCCCTCACCCACATGCTGGGTGCTTGGCAGGACTGCAGACCCACAGGCAGGCGTGGCTTCTCCCCCTCCTGTTCCTTGGGGGAGGGCAGGGGCCCCACCCACAGTGATCCCCACTCCTCTCCAGCTCCTTCCCATCTGTAGATGGTGGATGCCATGAAGGAGCTGTTGTAGGTACCACGCTGTGCTGTTTAGGATTTTCTTCAGCTGCCTGTCTCTGAAGCCTGACCACAGCATCTCCAATGCTGTCTGAACATCACGGCATTCGGGGCAGGCATCTCAAGGACTCTGCTGCCCACCCTGCTGGCCTGCAGGCCTGCCTACCTGCGGCATGGATGGCCTCAGCATCTCAGCCACGTTCCATGGAGAGAAGAGGGCGAAGATGGAGCAGGTGGTGCTGGAGTCCCTTTAAAGAACTTTACTGCAATGCATCTTCCCCGGTGGTCCAGTGGCTAAGAGTCCGCACTCCTAATGCCAGGGGCCCAGGTTCTATCCCAGGTCAGGGAATTAGATCCCACATGCCACTACAGGAGTTCCTGTCACTAAAAGATCCTGCAAGCCACAACTAAGACCTTGGAGCTCTCCCTGGGCCCAGGAGGCCCCCAAGAGTGAAGGGAGAGTGCAGCAGGAATGGGAAGCCACGCTGGGTGTGGCCGTGTGCAGGGTCTTGCCGGAGCCCCAGGCTGAAGGGATGGGGTGACAGTGTGTGTCTGCCCCCAGCTCTGCCCTGTAGCTGGCAGCTGCTCTCTCTGTGGCCCTTTCTCTCCTTTTCTAACACTTGGTTTTTCCTGAAGGTGGTAGGAGCCCTTCCAGGTGGGGTGCAGGAAGGAAAGGTGACCGCAGGTCACTCACGCAGGTCAAGGACAGGGCGGGCCACTAGGCTGCAGACTGGTCTCGTTCCTCTGGGGCTTTGTCCGGACCTTGGAACCAAATCCACAACCAGCTGCTTCATTGCTCAGCCAGACTGAGTGAAAAAGTTACCTTTTTGTGTTTCAAAGGAGCCAAGTGAATACAAACAAGACTATGAGTCAGTCTGCACGGGAAGTAAGCACATGTTCAGAATAAAGTGATCAGCCCAGAGCAGAAGCGGACCATGTGGTGTCCACGTGGGTCTCCAGCCCTGACCTTGGTGCTGGAACCCCACCCTTCCTTCGTGTCCCTGTGGTGCTGGCAGCTTCTGGCCTCCCAAGGACACCCCTAGGCTGAGGCAGGTGGGGAGCCAGTGGGTGGTCAGGCCTCCCCAGGAGCTAGGGTTGCTGTAGCAACCGGATGCTGCCTTGAGGGCGGATTTTTAAAATATCTCGGCTAGAATAGCTTTGTTCCTCCAATCTCTCTTGTCACTTCCCCCGTACCGCGTGGTGCAGGGAAGCTGGGTCGTGCGGGGATGCCTGCCTGCTCTCTGCCGGGGACTCCTGGCAGCTTCTGCCAGGGGCTGGAGGTGCGAGGATTGTCTCCGGCTGTGAAGGGCTGCGAGGCTGTCAGGGCTTCAGCTTTTGCTTCCAGCCTCCTCCAGCTCTTGGTTCCAAAAACCTCATTTTCTCTTTTTTCGGGAGACAGAGAAGAGGGGTCTGGTTTGAAAGCCGCCTCCCTCCTCCCACTGTGGACCTCACTCCTACCAGAACAGCTTCAGCATCCGGGACCTCCCTTTGGAGCCCGAGGCAGGTCTCATCTCGTCTGCTTTTTCCTGTGTGTTTCTAACTTCCTCTTTGGCTTCGTTTATTCACTCAACAAATGCCTGCAGAGCACTTACTGAGCCCCTGAAAGAAATGAAAAACTGCCTAGTTGTGGAGAAGTTCCTGTCTTCACCCTGGATTTGGTCCTATCGGATTTCAAACATTTTAAAAAGGTTACAGTAAATTAAGACAGTGTTGTCTTGGCAGAGGGTGGGATACAAACCAATGGGACAAAACAGCACTCAGAAACATGTACATTGAAAATACGGCTTAACGCACTCAAGGTATTTCTCGCTCATTTCATAGCCTGATGTGGGCCAGGTGCTGCCCTTGGCCTTCCCCTCCAGGTGGTGACTCAGACATCCAGGTGCCTTCCATCTCTCATAACAACTCTATGAAGGAGGTGCTATTAATTATTGTCCCCATATTACAGGTGAGAAAATCGAAGACAGATCAAGTAACTTGACCAAGGTCACCCAGCTTCTGAGTGGTGGAGTCAGGAATTGAACCTAGTAGTCTAGGTCTAGTGTGTATACCCTTAACTACTATGCCAGCTCCTTTATCACTATACGATGAAATTCTTTATTTCATAAAGATATTCTCGAGTATACAGTTTATTTTTTTCTAACGCGAATATGGTCACGCCAGCTTTTTAAAGGCATTTTCTTTTTATCATTTTTATCTATTTCATTTTTTGGGCTGAGCTGGGATTTCGTTGCTGTGGAGGCTTTTCTCTAGTGGCAGCGAGCAGGAGCTGGCCGCTGGCTGCTGCTCACTGTGGTGGCTTCTCTTTTGCAGAGCATGGGCTCTAGGCGTGCGTGCTGCAGTAGCTGTGGCCTGTGGGCTCGGTAACCGTGGTTCCTGGGCTCTAGGGGATGGGTGCGATAGTTGTGGCGCGTAGGTTTAGCTGCTTCGTGGTGTGTGGGATCCTCTGGGATCAGGGATCGAACCCGTGTCTCCTGCATTGGCAGGAGGATTCTTCACCCCTGAGCCACCAGGAAGCCCAAGTCATGCTAGCTTTTTTGAGTTAATATTTGCTTGGTTATTTATATAAATGCATTAAAATACATATGTCTACATTTTTCTTCAACCTTCACATTCAACCTTTCTTTATCTTTATGTTGTAGAGATAGTTCTTTTATTTGCTAACTTATTTTTGGTTGTGGTGGCGCGTTGCTGCAGTTTGAGGGCTGTCTCTGGTTGCGGCGCGCTGGGTCCTCTCTCGCTGTGCAGCACAGGCTCTAGGCGCGCGGGCTTCAGTAGTCGCAGCCAGGCTTAGTTGCCCCGTGGCATATGGAATACTCCCAGGCCAGCGATCGAATCAGTGTCCCCTGCATTGGCAGGCGATTCTTACCCACTGTGCCACCAGGGAAGTCCCTGGAAATATTTCTTATAAAAGCATATAGCTGGGAATTAAAAAAGAATTGAGCCCAATCATCTTATTTAACAGGACACTTATTGTGATTGCGGATATATTTAACTTTATTTTTTTAAACCATCCTTTGCATTCTGGCTTGTGTTATTTCTGATGAGAAGCCTGCTGTCAATCTAACTTCTGTTCCGTGATTTACTGTCATGGTGTCTCTGAAGATCCTTTCCTGTAGATGCTCTCTGGTTTCACATCTGAGCATCTAGCAGCAGGTTTATTTTTATTCATCCTGTTTAGGATTCATTGTGATTCTTAAATCTGTGGATTGGAGAAGTTTTCACCAATTTTAGAAAATTCTCAGCTGTAATTTCTTTATTATCTTTCCCTGACACTTTCAAGTTTCTCCTTCTGGAATTTCTATTAGGCATATTTTGGATCTTCCCAATCTACTCAATTTGTCTTTGGAATATGTTACCACTGCTAGCTCTCTCTACTGCATTCTAGAGATTTTCTTCAGATATATATTTTTATTCATTTTTGTTGGAGCATGGTTGCTTTACAACGTTGTATTAGTTTCTTCTGCACAGCAAAGTGAATCAGTTATACATACATCCCCTCTTCAGATAATATTATTAAAGTCACTAGGTCTTTTTAGGTGTATCTAATGTACTGCTGGAGAAGGCAATGGCACCCCACTCCAGTACTCCTGCCTGGAAAATCCCATGGACGGAGGACCCTGGTGGGCCACAGTCTATGGGGTCGCTAAGAGTCGGACACGACTGAGCAACTTCACTTTCACTTTTCACTTTCATGCATTGGAGAAGGAAATGGCAACCCACTCCAGTGTCCTTGCCTGGAGAATCCCAGGGACGGGGGAGCCTGGTGGGCTGCCGTCTATGGGGTCGCACAGAGTCGGACACGACTGAAGCGACTTAGCAGCAGCAGAAATGTACTGCTTAATACATCTATTAATGATTTTCAATGACTATATATTTGAAACCTGAAGTTCTTTTTAAAAAAATATTTTCATTTTTTGGTACTAAGAGTTTTTTTTTTTCCCCTAGTATAATATTTAATTCCTTTAACAATTTTAAAACTGTTCTTTAAAAATATTTATTTATTTGGCTGTGCCAGGTCTTAGTTGCAGCACATGGGATCTAGTTCCCTGACCAGGGATTGAACCCTGGGCCTCCTGCACTGGGAGCGTGGAGTCTTAGCCACTGGACCACCAGGGAAGTCTCTTAAATGGTTTTTTGAGTTATTTTCTTAGTAGTTGCTCTAAAGCTAATAATATGCATTGTATCTTATGGTTTATACCAAAGTAATTTCAGTGAGAAATAGAAAACATGCTTCTATGTATTTCATTTCTGTTCCCCTCTTGGTATTTTATGTCTTAAAGAAGCTGAGATCTAGTCTTCCTCTACAGGAGAGAATCTATATATTTGTAAATCTGTGGTATTAAACCTCGGTGTTGGGGGTGGGGGCGATCCTGCCCACTGAGTTTCCTGGGCTGCTGAGCTGACTGGGCCTGTCTTCTCCCTCTCAACCCATCCTGGCCTCCCCGCTCCAGGTGGACGAGGTATCAGGTCTCCAAACAAGCTCTACCTGGTGTCCCCCTCTGCCCCCTGGCATTTAACAGGTGCTCAGGGAAATGGGTTTTGGATTGAAACTTGCTTAGCTTGTCCCCCACTCCCAGGCTGCCATCCTAGGCTTATGAGGAGTGTGGTGGGCAGGTGAGGACACTGGGCTGGGAGTCGGAGGTCTGGAAGCAAAGTGCCATCCCTCTGTCTCTGTCCCTGGGTATTGTGTATGAGACGTAAGCACAGACCCTGGGAGCCTGGGAGCTGCTTGGCGAGTGTGTCTTCCCTTTTCCAGGTCCTTGTGGGATGTTTGCACTCAATTTATATACGAGAAAGTCTTAACTTTCTTCTTTTCATCCCAGCCACATCTTTGTCAAGCTTCTCCCAGGCTGAAGCGAAGGCTCTGTGTGAGCATGTGTGCGTTCGAGTGTGTAGATTAGACATAACCCACTGCAACACCGAGGAGCCTCCGGGACTCAGACCATTGGCATACTCCATCATGTGCCCTGATTTCTCATCCTTCTTTTCTGTGACCTTTTCATTCAGGGCCTCAGACCTGAAAGAAATGGGGCTAAAGAATCTCATTCAGAAGTTACTCTAGGGAGTCCATTCCCTAGAAATGCAAGGATAACTTCAAAGATCTGGTACAACCCAAGTTCCCAGGGAGGAGACCTATCCTCGGCAGGGGGTGGGGGTGGGGGTGTCTGGGCGAGGGCTGGCATGATGGGCGAGGGCAGGAGGTAGCCAAGTGGGTGGCTAGAGTAAGTGGGCCTAGGCTGGGGTGAGGACAGAGCCATCAGTGTTCACTCAGGAGCCCAGTTCTTTGCCTTCATCAGCATCTCTGCTTCTCCTGCTCGGTTGACTTGAGCAGGAATTATAGGCCAGTTTTCAGGTTAGCTGCTGGGTGGTGTTCTCCCTGAGGGGAGGCTGGGAGCCTGGCTGTAATCACTCCCATTAGCAGTTGGCAGGTCCCCAGCCCGCTTTTTCACCTGGACCTGCTGTGACACTCACGAGGGCCCCCCCCAACTGCCCCGGGTGGGTGGCCTCGGTGCCAGCTGGCAGGGCTAAATCTCTCATGCCGTGAAGCCTGTGCCCAGCTCCAAGGACCGCTGTTCCTAACAAGAACTGCTCGGCTCCCTGGTGCTTGGCGAAGCCCAGAGCTGTTGGGCAGCAGAGCTCCCAGTGTGATCTTGGGAAGGGATCCAGCCCAGAAAACAATCAGGAGTGGCCTGAGCTGGTAGGTTCCCAAGGGTGGAGAAATGAGCAGTTGTAATGATGACACTTACCTTTCACACGTTCTGCACCAGAAACTGTGCCAAACCCTCCCAGCTCATGACCTCCTAATACAACAGCCTGGGAAGGCAAATGTTGGTCCCCTTTTGCAACTGGGTAATCCGAGGCTCAGAGAGATGAAATAAGACCACACAGCCCCAGTGGTAGAGCTGAGACCACCAACCCAGGGCTCAGCTCCCCCGCCACACCTGTTGGACCCACATGAGGACTGGACACAGAACGTGTGCGTGCTGGGGGTGTGCTGTGAAACCTCACGTCCACCTGTGGACTGGCAGGACAGAGCGCTGGGCGCGTGCTGAGTGTGAAACCCCACGTCCACCTGCGGACTGGCGGGACAGAGCTCTATGCACTGCCAGGCTACAGCATTCAGCATCACTGCTGCGGTCCTTTGAGTCCGTCGACACACCTGCACCTCTAGGGGTTTCTTTATTTTTCCTCTGCAGCTACCTCTTCCCGGTGATTCCTGTTCCTGCCTTATGAACCTCAGAGAATACCCAGCGCCAGCTTAGCTGGGGCCACACAAACCGTCCTCTTTCTGCCCCTTTCTTCCCAGCGTTTGTATTCAGAGAGCTGCTCCGGCCACTGCAGATTGGTACCTCCCCCGGGGTGCCCACTGAACCAAGTGGGCAAGGGACATAAATATGTAGAAATATATGTCTGTTTATGGTCCTTGTAATCAGTACGGCCTGACTCTCCCCGTGGCTTTTAAGGGCCTTAGGGAGAGGCAGGGTGGCCCAATGGGGAGTGGAGAGGGCACTGGAGGAAGCAGAGGCCAAGTCTACCCTGGTGCCTGCAGAGGTCCGAGCCTGGTTGCTCGCAGGCACGATATACACTGAGACCAAGGCCACCCGGTCCCTAAAGCCCAAGGGTTCAGCGGGTAGGACCTCGCGATCACCTCCCATCTCACCTCCGCGTTCCCACGGGGCGCCCCCGAGTCCCCACGGGTTCCGAGGCAGCGTCCTCCCCGCTCCCCGCCACCTCCGCGCCCAGCAGCCTCTCCCCTTCTTCCCGCCGACCTCGCGGCCCGGATCTCCCCCTCCCAGCCCCGAATCCAATCCCGGTCTCCCTGCCCCGCCCCCAGCTCTTGGCTGGGCCGCCCCGCGCGCCGTCACCGCCGCCGTCACCGCGCGCGCCCGGCCGCGGGGCTCGGCTCCGGCGCGCGGCTCCGGCCGGGGAGGCGGGAGGGAGCCGAGGACAATGCGCCCCGCGCCCGGCGCCCCCCGCGCGGCCCCGCCCCCAGCCCGGCGGCAGCCCCGGTTCCTGCGCGGCCGGAGCGGCTCGGGCAGCAGCGGCGGCCCCGGCGGCAGCAGCGACAGCAGCGCGGGCGCCGAGCGGGAGGACGACGACGAGAGCGCCAGCATCAGCAGGCCGCTGGTGTCCGCAGAGCCCCCGGGGACCCCCGCCGCCTCTCGCGCCTCCACGCCCACCTCCGCGCGCAGCATGACCGCCGCTGACCTGGGCGCGGGCGCCGGGGCCGGGGCCGTCGGGGGTGCGGGCGGCCCCGGCCCCGGCCCCGGCCCCTCCTGCCGTTCGTGCTGTGGTTGCTGCGGGCGCCGGGCCCGGTCGGGCCGCGGGGGCGGGCGCCGCGGTTGCTCCTCTGGCTCGGGCTGCCGCTGGGGCTACCAGGCGCTGTCCGTGGCGCTGCTGCTGGCGCAAGGCGGCCTGCTGGACGTGTACCTCATCGCCGTCACGGACCTGTACTGGTGCTCCTGGGTGGCCACCGACCTGGTGGTGGCGGCGGGCTGGGCCATCTTCTTCGCCAAGAACAGCCGGGGCCGTCGGGGAGGTGCACACGCCCACCACCCGCATCACCCGCACGCCGCGCCCCTGCACCTGCCGGCCGCCCCCGCCGGGGCTGCGGGCGCCAAGGCGCGGGGCGCGCGCGGGGGCGCGGGTGGCCCGGGGCCGGCGGGGCCGGTCGGAGCGGCGGGCGAGTTCGCCTTCGCCTACTTGGCCTGGCTCATCTATTCCATCGCCTTCACGCCCAAGGTGGTGCTCATCCTGGGCACGTCCATCCTGGACCTCATCGAGCTGCGCGCGCCCTTCGGCACCACGGGCTTCCGCCTCACCATGGCGCTTTCGGCGCCGCTGCTCTACTGCCTGGTGCGGGCCATCGGTGAAGCGGGCGCCACCCCCGGCTCCGCGGGCCCCCTGCTCCTGCAGCCGCAGCGGCACCGCGCCGCCGGCTGCTTCCTGGGCACGTGCCTGGATCTGCTGGACAGCTTCGCGCTGGTGGAGCTGATGCTGGACGGCCGCGCGCCGCTGCCCGCGCACCTGCGCTACCTGCTCCTCGCGGTCTACTTCCTCGCGCTCGCCTCGCCGGTGCTCTGGCTCTACGAGCTCCACGCCGCCGCCTCGCCCCGGGCCCGGGCATCGCGGCCCGGTGGCTGCAGCTGTCTCCTGCGCCTCCTGGGCAGCTGCCTGGTGGACGCGCCCTTGCTGGCGCTGCGCTGCCTGCTGGCCCTGAGCTACCAGCAGCCGCTCTCTGTCTTCATGCTCAAGAACCTCTTCTTCCTCGGCTGCCGCGGCCTGGAGGCCCTGGAGGGCTGCTGGGACCAGGGGCTAACGGCGTCCCCTAGTCGGGCCAGGTCGGGCTACGGTGCTCCACCCTCCGCCCCGCCGGCGCCCGGAGCCCCCCAACTGGGCCACTGCATCTCGGAGGACGAGGGGTGCGCCCACGGCTATGTCAACACTCTGGCTGTGGCCTCCCAGAATTGAGGGGTCTGGAGTCTTGCTTTGGGGTTGGGAAACCCAGCTCCCTGTCCTCCGACCTTTCCTCACCTAGTCTAGATCATCTGTTAATGGGGCTGAGGGCCAACACGCCACTCTGAGCCCTTTGGGTCAAGACTGCTTGGAGCGAGCCAGCTACTGAAAGAAGGAGGGAAGTCGCCAGGCTCTGTTCTCCACACCCATTCTGAGTTCCAGCCTCCAGGGGCTTGGCGCCTCTGCTTCCTGCTTTTCCCATCTCACCCTGATTCCTCTCCTTTGTGGTGGATAGTGGAGGAGGGGGACCCAGGCAGGAGGCTGGATGGGACAGCTGCTTTTAGGCTGTGGCTAGTGGCCGGTGTCCCACACCTTGAAATTGACCTGGAGTCCCCTGTTCCCGGGATGTGTCTGTTGTGTTTCATCCGGATGATAGATGCAATGTGTGTGTGCGTGCGTGCGTGCACGCGCGCTCACGTGTGCGTGTGTTGTTTCCTTGTGTCCACCCTGTGCCACTTGAGATCAGCAGGGGATCTGGGGAGGCCCTGTCCTCCCCACCCACACTCCTCATTCCTACCTGAATCTGTGGCCATGAATTAATTCCCAGACAGAGCTGGGCACCTGGGGACTGCCCGGGGCCCTCCTCTGAGGGAGAGGCTCACCCAGGGTCCTCCTCAGTCCCACCCCACTCCTCTCAGCTGCGGGGCGGGGTCCACACTCTAAGGACCAAACTATACCCTTTCCTGGGTGAGTGAGCATGTCTACCTCCGTGCTTCCCACTCGTGTTGCATCACACACTGATGCTGCTTGCAAAAAATAAGGACAAAGACTCAGATGTCGCATTCACCATGGCCACTGGACCCGCTGGGGTTTGGTGCCAGTGTTATTACAGGGTCTATGGAGGATCAGCCACTGGCTGCCCTCCGTCTCTCCTTCTCTCTGTGCCCATAGCTTCCATCCTTCCTGAGGCTGGTTGCGGGCTGGGTCAGGTCTTGGCTCAGAACGGCTTTGGTGGGGTCCCTGGATTGATATCAGTTGGGCCACCCACGGGCCCACGGGAGTAGGGAACCCGTCTCCCACCCCCTGCCTTTCTTCTGGGAAGCCTGGCGTGGATCAGAAAGGGTGGCAGTGACCTTTGTCCTCTGCTCTGGTTAAGGGAGTCCCTAGGGAAAAGGTAGACTGTCTGGAGCGGGTGGGCAAGCCCCACCCCACCCAGCCTCCCTCCCTAGCGACAGCTGGTATCCAGGGGTTGCCCACACACAGACTTGAGGCCAGGGTAACAGGGTAACAGGATGGGGTGGGGGCAGTTTGTAAGGATCTCCCCGCTCCGTGTGCTTGGGCAGCTTTGTGTGGTGTAATAAACCCCAGACAAAGTGCCCCAAGTCTTGGGTGGTGGTTTGACTCTCACAGGCTAGCTTCAGTGACATGTCACTTTTGCTTCCTGGGCCTCTGTTCTGTGCTGGGGGCCAGAGAATGTTTTGGGGCTCTTCATTGTTATGGAGGGTTGTTGACAGAAGACAGAGACACAGGAAGGGCTAATGTCCTGAGCCTCCCTGCTCTAGGGGCGGGGGCAGGGAAGAAAATGTTTGCACTGAGTGTTGGGGCTCCCAGCCCCTCGCCCACCAGGTCCAGGGTCAACTGGTTGGATTTTGCAACAAATTGTTCCTTTTTTTGCCTTCCTGCCTCTCCCAGGACCCCTCTTCTTGCCCTTTGAACTCCATGTGGTCAAAGTTCTGGGGCCCAGACCCTGGGGGGAGCCCCTCTGCTCCCATACCCTCTCTCCAGCGTAGCTGTTGCTCTGCCACCACTCTCCACGTCTGAGCCATGGGGGCCCAGGCTGGCCCCTGCCCCACCCCCTTCTCCCTGCTGAGTGACACTGCGACACGTGGGGGGACCCCAACTCGGGTGTGCTGGTGGGGGGCTGCGGTGGGTTCCGATGAGCTGCGCTTCCCCGTCCGCTGAGACTGAGTGTGCGGCTGGTCCCGGCCGCTGGCCCTGGCTCACCTGAGGACAGACATCCTCTTCCTGACACTTGGTGCCGTCACTTGCACTCAGGGGGTCAACCCTTCCTTCTGCCATGTTTCTCTGGAGTCCTTTTACTTACTTCCCTTGCCCCACTCACAAGAAGAGATGCCCCGGAAGTTTCGTTTTTCTTGTTTTCTAGGGGCATCTGTGGTGTGGGGGGCCAACTGGAGATGCCTGTCCCCGGGCCCATGCCCTCCGTGCAGGTCACGGAGGAGAAGCTGGAGTCGGACCCGCGCTGCTGCCTCTAATGCTGCGTGGGTCGGGCCTCTGACTCCTTCCCTGTTTGGAAAGGGCTTGGCCCAGACCCTCTGTACAGACGGCTACAGAGTCCACGATTCTTCCGGAAGAGCGGAGAGCTGGCAGTCAGAGCCTGGGGGACGGAAGTGGCACCTCGCTGGCATTTATCACGTTTTTTTTTTTTTTCTCCTTCTCTTTTTAAAAATAAAACCAGCTTCTGTTCTGGAAAAAAAAAAACAAAAAAACTTGAGACTTGTGACAAGCTTCCTGTGCGGTTTAAGATCGTGCCTGTCCTGGTTTCCCTGCTAAACTCTTGAATGTCACCGTGACATCTGTCATCGCTGTGCGGGTCTCTGCTCACATTCTGGGCCCGCCTTGGCTGCTTCCTTCCAGGTGGCTGGCAGGCTCTTGAGGAAGTGGCCTTGGGCTTCACGCCCTGGCTCCCCTCCTTGGCTCCTTCTTTCTGGGAAGAACTTGCCAGTGGGGGAAAAGGCTGAGAAGCCAACTTCTTAAGTCCTCTGCCCTCCTCGCACAGGCCAGAAGCAAGAGTCGTTTTAGGGAAGAGGAGGGGCCATGCTTGTCTGTTTTTAGCACAGAGAGCTGGGCGGCCTGAGGGAACACCAAATCTCTGCAGAAATAAGACCATGGTCATAGTTCTGCACAGAGACGGCCAGAGCTGTACAAGCCGCGAAGCCCAGGCGGCTCCGCCCGTGCCTGCTCAGGCCCACCTGGCCAGCCGGATCTTCCCCATTTACAGGACAGGAGCACCTACAAGCTTATAGGTGGGAATGGGGTGACGTGTGCCGAGACAGTCCTTCCCTCAAGACATGGACGATCGTAACAAGTACAACAGTCACAGAGCAGCAAAGACCATGTCTTCATGTCTCCCTAAATGCAGGTGGATGATAAGATGACCAATCTGACTACGTTTCTCGTGGCTGAGCTGCTCAAGAGGGGAGGTTGTGTCAGGGGGCTCTAGTCCTGCAGCCAGAGGCCTGGGGTTGGGTGAGCTCAGGGCCCGGCCCCTCCAGCCCTCACGGCCCCTCCGGGGAGCTTCCCCTCTGCTCCTGAGCCCAGAAGGATGGAGCTGCCTGCGGGAGGCCGCACTGCAGTCAGCAAGGGAATCAGGTCTGAACCACGTCCAGTGGGCGGCCCCGGGCAGCCTTCAGACTTGGATTCTCCTTTGTCGTCTGGGTCTGGCTAAAAAGCAGGGGCAGGAGCCACATCCCGGGGAGTCCCACAGGCCCCCAGTCAAGCCCAGGCAGACTCTCCTCTCAGGCCATAGAGAGGAAGGAGCCGGGACACTGATTCCCACTAAGGTGTGAACAACTAAAGTTGACTCTGATGGGCAGGGCTGGGCAGGGCCCTCACTGAGCAGGTCTTTGCAGGAAGGCCCCTCCCTTGTTTACCTGGGAGGGGAGACTGCTCCTGCAGAGCGCAAAGGCCACAGACAGAAACCACCTTTGTCGTCTGGTTCTGGCTAAAAAGCAGGGGCAGGTAGCCACATCCTGGGAGTCCTACTGGCGAGCATCTTCTCCCTTCTGCCCGAGGCAAAGATAAGCAGGAAATGAGTAAAACCCATCACAAAGCAGGCGTTCAGAGGCCCAGCTCCAGGTGCTGAGTGGACATTTAAGTGATGAACAAAAGCCCCTCCAAAACCTGAGCACCTCTGAGGACCTTCCTGAACAGGAAAGAGAAGCTGGTTCAGAAACAGCGTGGCCTGCAACGTCCAGAGGACCTGTTAGCCATTTCTCACTTTCCTAGAGAAAAAGCTGTGGACATCCGCACGGGTTGTATGGCCAGGGGTCCTCCCCCATCCTTGAGCCCCTTCTGTGCACTTTGCTTGGTGAGGGCCCCGAGGCGTGGGGGTCACAGTCTAGAGGACACTTGTTATCAAAGGGCCTTTCTGGGTGAGGCACGATTTCACTAGCTGTGGTTCAGAATAGCATGGAAAGCGAGACCTGGCCTTATTCATACCTGATGCTCTTGGCATTTGGGTGATACTTAGACTGAGACCAGTGTGAGGCTGGGGGCTCTAGGGAAGGAGGGGGGAGATGGGTGGAACAAGGGCTGATCACCTGGGGATCTTCCTGACTCCGTTTATATCCACCGTGTCCACATAGGCACACCCACTGATGGAAAGATCAGTGACTGTCCAGCGATAGGACGTTTGGGGTCATGGGGTGATAATTAGAGGGGCTGGGTTTCTTTGGGGAGGAAGAAAAATGTTCCAAAATTGATTATGCTGAAGGTTGCTGAACTCTGAACTCCCCAAAGCCTTGACTTGTACAGGATCCGTGGTGAACTGTGTGAGCTGTGAATTGTGTCTCAGTGAAGTCGTGAGGAAAGAAAGGGCAGCTGTGGTGAGAAAGGGACCTGGTGGATGGTGACAACTGGGTCGTCTGGCCTCAATGGCCAGCACAGCAGGAGTCTGAGGTCTGTGGGGAAGGTGGTCCAGGCGGAGAGTGTCTCCCAAGACCAGGCTTGAGACCACAGGGCCGGGACACCCTGCTGCAGGCACCACCTGGCTCCAGCCATGGAACCCACACTCTGCACATTGAGCACGAGATGACTGGAAGTGGGGGGATCGTCCCAGAGAGCTGTGTGGGCATCTGCACCCAGTGACGCCCACCCAACATCGGGGGGTGGCGCCCAGGAGGCTGGAGGCTGGGAGGTCTCGGCTCCTCTGACCTAGTCCTCTTGGCTGCTAGAATGGAATGCCTGAGACTGCACAGACTATGAACAGCAGAAACAGAGCTGGGGCTGGAAGTCCAAGGTCAGGGTGCCGGTGGATTCTAGATTCACAGGTGGCCATCTCACAGTGTCCTTGCACGGCAGGTTTCCTACTAGGGCACTAAGCCCATCCATGGGACCCCACTCCACGACCCGCTTCCTCCCAGAAGCCCTCCCCAACACCATCACACACTGGGGACTAGGTATTAACCAAGGGATGTGGGGGAGGGGGCACGGACGCCGGCCTGTCGCACTCCCATGCCCGGTCCTTTGCTGCGCGGGGCTGCTGCGGACCTTGCACTGTCCAGGACCTGGGCCTCAGCAGCCTGCTGCTACCAGGCACAACCTCACCACGAGAAAGGCCTCTGCAGCCAGGAACCTCCCAACCTCTATAACATGTGACTCAAAGTGACAGCCAGGAACTCTAATCAGAGTTAAAAAATTTATTCATTCTTTTATCAATAAGCTCGCTTTCACACATGCACACGTGTACACGCGGTATCTGATTTCTCCTTGAATTTCAGAACCCCTTCCTCCTTGCAGGTGCTTGAAGCTACAGTGGAGGACTCAGGTTCAAGCAAAGAGAACCTAGAGCCACCCCAGTGTGCACAGGGTTGGGGGCTCCTTGTTCTTCTTGAGCCCGGATGCTATAGCCCAGGGGCTCAGCCCGCAATCCTGGAAGAATCCTTGGCCAAAGCTCTCCCACTGACCAAGACCACACATGGTTTCAGGCCCTGCTGAGGCCATCAGGGCTCATTCACTTCTATCCAATCTTTCTCCGAAAATGACCAGTGTGTCTGATCTACAGCCTCCTCTGCAGGGAACAGGGCATCCTGGTAAAGAAGCCCCGGCCTTTAGCATCAGGGCCTGATGCCCCAGCCCCAGCCTGGCCCCCAGGCCTCCCCAAGCTGGGCCCATGGGCTCACCTTCTGCAGCAGGATCAGTTACACACTGCCCTCCTGCCCCAGACTCGGGACTCCACCTGCCCTCCACCCCCCACAGGCACCCCTTCTGCCTCCACGTCTTGCCCTCACCCTGTGTGCTCCCTGGACCCTCCCACTAGAGGAGCAGCTCCTTGGCGGTCAGGGCTATACTGGACCCAAGATAAACGCCAAAGGAAGGAATGGCAGACGGTCTGTCCTTTAGCTCCTGGGAATGGGCCATGGGGTCTCGGGGATGGAAGGTGACCACACGGGGACCTGAAGAAAAGCTAAGGGGACATAGTCAAGCTGCTGCTGCTAAGTCGCTTCAGTTGTATCTGACTCTGTGTGATCCCATAGATGGCAGCCCACCAGGCTCCTCCATCCCTGGGATTCTCCAGGCAAGAACACTGGAGTGGGTTGCCATTTCCTTCTCCAATGCATGCATGCTAAGTCACTTCAGTCATGTCGGACTCTGTGCGACCCCATAGACGGCAGCCCACCAGGCTCCTCTGTCCCTGGGATTCTCTAGGCAAGAATACTGGAGTGGGTTGCCATTTCCTTCTCCCACAGTCAAGCTGGCTACCTTTAAAGGTGCGGCCTCATGGACGCAAGCCCACACGTGCACACACGCACACACGTGCTCACTCACCGCCCGGCTGGGGGAGGGCCGCGCATGGCGGGCCCTCGGGCTCAAGGCCGGGGTTCTTGCTAAGATCCTGGAAAAAGAGCAGCAGCTGGAGGCTGCGCAGGCTCTCCAGGCCCTGGGGGGACAGCGGCTGCCCCCCGTCCTCCTCCCCGACCCCCTCCCTGTTGTCATCGTCGTCGTCGTCGGGGGGCTGCGGGGAGCTCCTGGAGATATAGCCCTGGTCCGACTGCACAGACCGCCGCTGCTCCTCCTCGGGGGGCGTGAGCATGTCCTGGAGGCTCGGGTTCAGCTTGGGGGTCGGGAACCGCCCCTCGGAGAGGAAGAGGACGCTGTTCCGCCGGGGTCCCTGGCTCCCCAGAAGCGGGCAGGCCTCTTCTCCCTCCACTAGGGCCAGCCGGCCAGCGCCGCTCCCCACCTCCTGTGGGACGGGCTCCACTACCTGAGCCCGAGGGACCCTGTCCACCGGGACCACCATGGTCTGGAGCGTTGGGGCTGCCGGCTGCCCCGGGGGCCGGGGTTGGGGCTCCAGCCGCGCCAGCCCGCCCCCTCCTTCCCCGGCGAGGAGCAGCTCCACCAGCAGGTGGTCCCGGGAGGTGGGCTCCCGCACCAGCGGCTCCTGCCGGACGATCCCTCCTTCGGGCAGCGGCTCCTCCTCGAAGGCCTCCTCGTCCAGGGACGGGAGGTCCTGGCCGTCCGCCGAGCGGAGGTTCTCCAGTTCGAACCAGTCTGGGCGCTGGGCCTGCCAGCGGCGGAAGCGCTGCACGGCCTCGCGGAGCTGCCGGCCGCTGGGGCTCTGCAGGTAGTTCTGGGCCGCGAGCGCCCCCACGCGGTGCATGCGACCGGGCTCGAACATCTCCAGGTCCTGGATGCGGAAGTAGACCTCCTCGAACCGGTCCATGAGCTCATAGCAGGAGGTGATGTTGAACAGGTCGGGCACGTCCGCCTCGCAGCTGATGTCGCTGAAGTAGCAGACGATATAGGTGCCGAAGCAGGCCGGCTTCTTGAAGTCCGGCAGGATCATGTTCATGGCTGCCGTGAACAGGTCCCCCGCTGGCTGCCCGCGGTCGCAGCGGAGCTGCACGGCGGCAGCGTCCTCCCAGCCAAGCATCGCCTGCCACTTGGCCCGGGTGCCTCGGGAGCACAGGACGACGATCTTGGAGTTGCTGTCCGCCACTTCCTGCTTCTGGCGCCCCACCCAGGTCATGACCCCTACCTCCGAGATGGCCTGCTCCTCCAGCAGGTCCAGGGCTACTTCGGTGCCACACACGGTGAGCAGGAATTGGGCGAACTTGAGGACCACGTCCACGTAGAGGGGGTGGTCGGCGGAGTAGACGATCCAGACCTTCCTGGGCTTCAGGGGCGGGGGGCTCAGGCTGGTGGCAGCGGGCAGGATCTCTGGGGGAAACAAGGAAACCAGGGTGTGGTTTCAGGCGTTTCAGTGCTGACCACACATCACAGGCCTGGCCTGCCGGTGAGGGACAGTAAACAGGCTGAGTTTGGCTCCCCGAGCCCAAGAAATGCAGCTGAGACCCCAGAAGATGCCCGAGGTGGCTGCCAGGCTGCACTGGCTGCCTGCAAAATAGCCTGTGCCTTCAGGGAAAAGAGTGTCTCTCACTTTCCTACCTTGCCTGCAGCCTGTACGTTAGCTAGCATTATCTTTTCTTCAAGACACCAAGACCTATCTCTGGCATGGACACAGCTGCTCTCCAGGGGCCCTGACCCTCCCTTCTTGTTCAGGGATTAGCTGTGAACCCAGCCCCGCTGCTATTTGAGGTCCTTCCATTCGGGGCTGGAGGTGGGTCCCGGCAGGTGACATCTCCCGAAGGACAGGAACTGACTCGGGAGCTCCTCCAGGCCAATGTGAACAGCCTCCCCCTGAAGCCAGGCGGCCCAAACCAGGAGTGCCCACCTGTGTCTTTGGTGCCATCTTCATGTTTTCCTTGACGGAACCCTGAAAGGAAAGGCAAGGTCAGAAGGATTGCTCCAGAAGTGTCCGTACAAGTGGCACAGGTTTTACAAGGCCATCTCCCGACCACGGGAGGGGCCGAGGAGCACCTCCTAGCTGCTCTGGGCCTTGGCGGGGAGACCGCGTCTCCCACAACCGCTGGGTGACCTGGAGGAGGTACCGATGTCTCTGAAGCTTGGTTTCTTCCTCTGTGAAATGGGTCTGTGGGTTAAGTGCCCACAGGGGAGGAAGATACCCACAGGTGGGTATCCAACATACCCACCACCTGGGTCACAAGTATTCGGCACCACTGACTGGTCTGGGGCCCCCAGAACGGTGCCTAGGAGGTTACCACCTCAGTGGCTGCCCCCCAGCAGACTCCCTTTTCAGGGAAAGCCCATCCCCCAGACCTGTCCTTGCAGGAGGCACAAGCCTTCTGAGACGTCTCTGGAAGTGGCGCCCCCAGCCCCTTTGCGGCCTCCTTGTATTCTGAAAGTGATGCGGGGAACCAACGTCCTTAAGTGACCTCCCCTCCTGGACCCAGGGAGGGACCCCATGGTGTGGGGCTGACTCCCTGGAGTCACACAGAGGCCAAGGAGGGCATTTGGCACCTGACTTCAACCCCCACCTTTGGGCTGCTCCCCAGAACCATGAGGTCCTTCCCTCGCCCCAAGGAGTGGGTGCTTCGGGAAAAGGTCAGATGTGAGGCCCAAGAACAGCCTCCTGACCCCTGGAAAGACCCGGACGCTGGACCCTCCCAGGGACCCTCTGTGGAAAGACCCTCTCGACAGATCTCACGCCTGGCTTGGTGATCTTCCCCTGAACGAATCGTGGTCACAGAGGGAACGGCCACCCAGATCAGGGTCATGGAGGGGCAGGGAGAGGCCAACCCCCACCCCGGAGACCCATGTTCCCTCCTGCTTGGAACGTGGCCAGAACGGGCCTGGGGTGGGGGACTGATGCTTATTAATAGCCTGCAGGGCTGGGGGTGTGGGGTCCTGAGCACAGACTTAGGGCTGGTGCGGGGAGAAGGGTCTGGGAAGAGGGAGGGGGAGACCGGAAATCCCAGGTGGGCTGTAGCTCCCCCCTTACCTGGTAGCCTCCAAGTCATGCAGAGGATCAGCAGGATGACAGAGCCCACCAGCAGGATGGAGAGGCCTGTGATGAATGCAGATACCCACAGGGGCGTGTGGTCTGTGGCAGGAGGGTGGTATGAGTGACGTGACACCCTGGGGCCCCGCCCACTGCCCAACCCGGGAGTCCTCTCTGCCCTGCCAGCCCTGGGGCCCCGCCCACTTTCCACCCCGGACTGCTCCCCTGGGGTGTCTCCTCGTGCCGCGTGACCCCACACCAAGCTAGGCAGGGACCTCTCCGTGACCCTTGAGGTGTCTCAGCCTGGAAAGGGTCAGCCTCACCTTCATCGGCGTCTGTAAGGAGAACAGGGACAGACTTTCAGTTGTCAGCAGTGATAGTGCACAGTACGTAGTACACACTTGGTACATAGTATATAGTACCCAGAACCAAGTGTGTAATACTTAGTACACAGTACATGGTACACAGTAAAATATACTTAGTACTATATAGTACACAGTATCTATACTATGGTGCGTAGTACCCAGTACTTAGTACATAGCACACAGTACTATAGTGCATAGTGCCCAGCACATAGAGCTTAGCACTTAGTACACAGTACCTATACTATAGTGAACAGTGCACAGTACTATGGTGTGTAGTACCTAGTACACAGTACTAGTCAGATAGTACTATGACTCAGAGTTTGTGAGAACTAAAAGCAGACGTGTTAGAGCGCTTTGCTCACTCAGTACATGGTGTTAACTGTAGCTGTGACAATAAAGAGTTCCCAGTTTTCCAGTCACAGAAACTGAAGATCAGAAAGGCTCTGTGCTTTTCCTGCGGTCACACAGCTAACGAAAGTCAGCGAGGAGTCCAATCTGGAGCCTCTCTCTAAGGCCGCATGACACAGGCCTGGACAACTGCCCCTTCCCCCCGGACCAGGTCACGGTGCAGTCTCGGCTGCTGACCTTCGCCCACCCTGCTTCCACATGGCCCCTGGCAGCCGCGTGTCCCACCTGGGGTGTGCAAGACCTCTGGGCAGGCCACGGACAGCGAGTGTCGGAGGCAGTCGTTGAGGCAGCTGCTGAAGAAGGGCTGGATCTGTGAGGCAGAGAGTGCGAGGAGAGGCTGGGGGACACGGGCCCACCAGGAACCCACCGGCCTCTCCAGGACGTCTCCATGGCTGCTGGGCAGGTGGCCCGTCAGCGGGAGCGGGTGGACGACCCTGCCTGGGCGAGGCTGGTGGCTGGCCAGGAAATCCCCAGGCAGTAGCGGTACTGGATCCAGGGGGAGCATGACCCCCCCAAGCTGCCTACCTGCCCTTTGCCCACCCCGTCCCACCCTGCTCCCCACCTGCACGTGGTGGCGGCAGCACCAGCTGGAGTCTGGCAGGGTGACCATGATGTGGCAGCGCTGCTGGGTGGCTTCCTGTGCGGGCTGCAGGGTGGAGGGATGGTGAGGCCCTAGCCCCGGCTGGGATGTGACCCGGGGGCCCCCTCCCTGGGGAGAGGGGCTGCAGGTCCGGCTCCAGGAGGAGCAGCCGTCCCCAGGACTGCATCCTCAGGACTGCATCGGACGCCCTGGCCACTGGGGATCAAGGGATAGACGCACGTGTCCAGCAGCGGCCCTACCCTGGCTCCGTCTTACTGCCTCACCTTGACCCCCCACCTTGTCCTCATGTGCACGTTGTACAGTCTTCAAATCCTCTTTGCAATCATGAAATTAACAAAGCAAAAAGAGGACCAGGAGGATGTGGGGGAGGGGAGGACAGAGGGCTGAGTGCACAGGGCAGAGACAGGGCTCCTGTCAGCTGCAGGAACTACGTACCAGCCACACGCAGCCACACTGCAAGCACACACCAGCCACACTCCAACTGCACACCAGCCACACTCCAAGTGCACACCAGCCACACTCCAAGTGCACACCAGCCACATGTCAGGCACACACCAGCCACACATCAACTATACACCAGCTACACACCCACCTCACACCAGCCACTCTCCAAGTGCACATCAGCCTCACTCTGCACACACGGGAAGGGAGATCACATGCTCTAAGCCCAGCCCGAGCACCTGGCCCTTGAGGGTGGAGAGGGTGCTCTGAGCCAGGCTGATGGGTTAGGAAAGCGGCAGGGAGGGCAGTTACCACGGGCAGGTCGACGACATATTGGAAGCAGCTCTGGTTCTCCGCGGGCGGGAAGCTGTGCAGCAGGACCTGGTAACTGGTGGACTCGTTCCACGGGGTGAAGCTCAGCTGTAGCTGGTGGGCCTCGAGGGTCTCCACGGTGATGTTGGGGTCCCACAGGCTGCCTATCGCACGGGCACAACGTGACCAGGAGTCAGAGAGAGGGGCGAGCGTGCTTGCACATGTGCACGTATGTGCATGCTTGTCTGTGTCCATGTGTGTGTGACCCAAGTAAAGCTCCCACACGGTCGCCCCCACGGTTACCTGAACTCACACATGGCGTGGTGTCCTTCATCCTGGGGTCCTTGCAGTCTGTGGATTGGGAAGAGGTGCAACCATCAGCCCCTGCCTTGGAGAGCTTGTCTTACAGAACCTCCAATGCCAGAGGTAACAACCGTCTGCTTTTTGGGAGCCTGTCTAAAGGCGGCCCCTTCAGAGGAGCCCTAGAATGGACGCTGCTATGGGTCGGAGGCCCGAGGCCTGGGGCTGCCTTGGCCACCTCACCACTAGTCCCTCCAGAAACTTCCAGATCCAGGCAGAAGCCCCCTCCCCAGACTTGTTCTTGGACTGAGGGGTCCTGTCTACTCCTGTTCCCCCTCTCTGGGGGCTCCCTCCCTGGATCTGCTTCTGCCCTTGAGGGGAGATGGGCTTTGTCCCCCTTGGCAAATGGTGACGTGGCCCCCCAGCTTCCACACATCCTCATGGGAGTCTTGGGTTCAGCCCCGTCTGGGGTGGGCCTGGGAAGCTGCATTTCTGACAAGTTCCCAGGTGATTCCATGGCACTGCCAACCTGGGGACCCTGTGAGGACCGCTCCCCCGGAGACGGCTTCTTGGTCCCCCATTTCCTTGATTGCAGCATTTTTATTGGTTTAAGATGTGACAGGCGTGAATCACTGTGAGCAACAGGTGCTGAGTCAGTCCGCTTTAGGGATGGGGGGCTAGGAGGGGGATCGGGGAGTGTCACTCATCTGACAAATAATTATGGAGCCCCTAGTATGTGCCAGGTGCTTTGTGACGCCTAGGAGATATAGCCAGGAGTGAGACAAAGTCCCTGCCCTCTGGGAATGCCATTCCAGCCAGAGGGACCATAGAAGGAAACTGTAATATCATGCCATGGCTATGTCAAGATGCTGGCATGTCAGGGATGGGGAGTGACATAAAAGGGGAAACAAAGCTGGGTGAGCAGACCATGCGTGCACGTGTGTGTACATGTGTGCACATATCTGTGTGCATGTGTGTACACGAGTGAATTTGCATGCATGTGCACATCTGTGTGTATGCATGGGTGTACATGTTTTGTGTGTGCAAGAGGTGCTCCAACAATGTGGATGGCCTCAGCAAGCACTTCCCAATCGCCTCCCACACACCGGGCCATTTACAAGGGTCTTGAGGCTGTCCAAGTGGGTGTAAGGCCCAGGCCCTGTCCTCCAGGGACTGGGCATTCAGGCACTCTTGGCTCCGGACAACGAGAAAGGTGGACCGTGGCAGAGACTCCGGAGGGGACAGAGATGCACCCAGAGGTGCAGATGTATCAAATGCTGTTTTGGAAGATGAGCCTGGCAAGCATCCCAGGAGGAGGGAGCAGGGGAAGTAGGGCTGGTGCCAGATACACACAGTAGGACGTGGGAAGAGTGAGGAGCCGGGGCTGGGACAGGGCGGGCAGTGAGGCCACAGCTCTCTGGGGACAGGCCTCTCTTCCCAACACCTTCTGGGCAGGACATGCCAGATGAAGGACTCAGTTCCCATAGAACTCCCGGGGTCTTGGGCCAACACCAAGTTGGTGCCACAGAGAATGGACTCCGCCTTAGGAAGTGGAGGCTGCAGCCCCCCACCCAGGAGCCCCGGCCCTGCACCTGTTTGTCCCGTGGGTTCCACAGGCCGACCACAGAGTGAGGGGTGAAGGGCATGTGCGGGGTGGTGCTCTTACCGGGCACCAGGAAGTTTCTGGATTGGTGGTTTGGGTCCCCGTCAGGGATGGGCTTAGGCAGGTGGTGGACGGTCACCTCGTACTCCTCTCTGGGTTCTACCACGAAGTGGCTGAAGGCAAATCGCCACTAGGAGACAGAAGGAGGGGAGGTCAAACGGTCACAGCTCTCACCTGAGCCCAAAGACCTCCCCACCTGTCCCTGAAGAATTCACCAACACAGGGAGGGAACAACCACGGCGCAAGCTCCCGAGTCAGAGGCATCATGTCCCTGTTCTGTGTTTCTTCTGGTCTTCCTGCTTGTTTACAAACACCTGGCTCTGGCCTCATTAGGAGACAGCAGGGCCAAAGGCAAGAGAATACGGGCGAGGTTGAAGGCGCCCCTCCCCCATCAGCCCTCTCCAACTCCAGGGCTGTAGGCCTCTGGGACCCAGGGGCAGCTGAAGACCACTTGTTACGTGGCTCTGCCCCGTGGAAGGGAAAGCAGGGTCTCTGGAGCACGAAAGTACAGTGGGAGGCTATGAGGTCCCCCGTCCACCCCCTGAGCCTCACGGCGTTGTTGTTGCTCAAACATTTTTAGGCCGATGGAGATGAGACGCACTGACTCCAGCTCCCCTGGTGGACTGCTTGGGGTCCCTGGTCCTCCCCATCCTCCCGGTAGTTGGGGGATCCCGTCCTCACTAAACACAGGACAGGGTATCTGTCTTTGCTGCTTGTGTTCTGGGAGCTCTGCCTGTGGCCACTTGTCAGATGTAAACTGGCAGAATTGAGACGAGCCTGCATCAGGATCAACTGGATGGCTTGTCACCACCAACCGCAGCCATTTGAACACTCCAGCCTCTGGTTCAGGAGGTCTGGGGGGCTACCTGGAACCTGCATTTCTACCAATCCCCTGGTGTTGCTGCCGGGCTTGGGACTACACACTGGCAATCAGCGCTTTGACCAAACTAAACACGAACCCATTCTGGCTCCAAGCAGCAGAAGGAACAGAAACTGCGATGGAAACCACGGCTGCTCTGCGCTGGGCAGAGCCCCTGCGCCTGGAGGAGACCCTGGCTGATGGCAGGCGCTGGCCAAGGAAGCCGCCCTCCTAACAACGAGCCTGGACGTGAGGTGGGGAGGAAGAGTGGGGTGCATGCATGTGTGTGCATGTGTGTGTATGTGCCCACCACTCCCCGCGGTCACCACCGCCCACCCTGGTGGGACTCTTACCCGCTTGTGATGATGCCTCAGTGTGGTCAGAAACTCAAACCTGACACACAGACGCTCGTTGGTGTTCAGCTGCAGGATGGACAGCTCCGCCCCCTCCAGGTAGAGGACGCTGGCTGAAGGTCGAGGGGGGAGAGGAGCACAGGTGAGACCAAGGATGGCTAGCCGCCGGGGGGCGGGGGGTCATTTTCTGTCTGCTATGCGTGCCGACTAACCCACCCCTGCTTCCTGCTCCTTCTAGCTCCCTCTGGGCTGGGTTAGCCGCTGCCTCTGGACAGCTACCTCTCACTGGACAGGGACGAAGATACTTTACCCCGGGCCAAAAGGGAAAGCTTTGCAAATTCGTGGCTAGGCTGCTGGGGACAGACTGTGGGTGTCAGAGGGGGGTCCTCGACCTTGAGGACGGAGCATGAGCCTCAGCAAGGGACTCACCCGGCCATCCACAGGCCTGGGCGCCCTCGTCACCCAGTCTTCCCAGGTGTGCACACGGCTCCACCCCCAAGAGGCTGAGGTGTGGGGGGTGCTGTCAGAAGGGCCAGCCTGCAGTCAGATGGTTCATGACCGACGTGTTTTCCAGGGTGATGAAGATTTGGGGCTGAAGAAAGGCCTTCAGTGGAGGATGGTGGGTTAACATCTAGAACTCTGAAAAAGGACTCACTGCGTGAACTGATGGGTCCTTTCTCTGAACTGGCCCCCGTGTCTGAGCACAGGGCCGGGAGCCAGGGCCTCTGAGTCTGGTGGGAGGACTAGGAGGCCCAGTCTGTGGACCCACCAGAGGTGGGCAGCACCCCGAACGCCCACTCACCATCTGTCTGCAGCGTCCACTCGATGTGAACCACGGGGAGCAAATGTCCTTGCTGCGTGTGGGCGAAGCGCAGCTGGGTCTGCACGTTTTTTGGGGACGAGGGGGTGAGGTTCCGAGGGTGGATCCAGCTGTCGTCCAGGCAGGTACCTGGGAGCAGGAGAGGCAGAAATCAGAGGCTTGCGGGCTCTAAGGGACAGAGATGCAGCCCAAAGAGGATGCCTGGCGGGGTCCAGGAGCCTTCACAGTCAGGCCATGACCCCAAGACCAAAACTGGGCTCACAGTTCTCTTGATGCCCTTCGGGGGTCGTGGCAAAGCTCTGACGTTACAGGAGAGATGACAAAGCATGCCTGTGGCTTTGAGATGAAGCAGTGGTTGGAAGTGGGCAGGAGACATGAGGCAGCCATAAGAGTTGCTCTGTTTTATGTGTTGGGTCCCTAATGAGCATGGACTCTTGAATGGTGCACCTCCTCCTTGAATTAAAACACAAAACAAGATCCCACCCCGGATATTGCCCACTGCAGGGTGACAGCTCTGGCTAAAGGGTCATACTGCAGAGCCAGGTCATATTGTGGCGCCCCAGAGAATTCTTCCAAAACCCTGATGACAGGTGCGGTCCCGAGTCTCAGGGGTCTTCCCGCTGGGGACTGGGTCCCTTGTCAACTCAGTATGGGGTCAGTACCGCATCAGGGCAACTTGAGAAGAGAAAAAAATGGTGACTTACTGTTCTTGACTGTGCAGTTCAGCCCCTGCGGAAAAGAGAAGCAGGTAATTACAGCTGAGAAAGAACTCAGATCCGCCAGCCGGGTTCCGGTGTCCCTGGGCTCACACTCAGGAATGAAACGCACGTGCCTTCCCTCTCACTTTTGGGGCCGCTCCTGGGGGGACCATATTCCCCCCCGTACTTTGCTGTCCTGACAACTGAGGAGATGCAGGGCAAGAAGTGGGCGCAACACACGGCAAAAAGAAACTGCCGTTTTCTCAGTGGCTTTAGGAGCTGCGCGTCATCTGAGCCTCGTTTCCTGCCCTGAGCTCAGGACGCTGGCAGCCAAGCCCAGAGATAAGACCTCCAGATTTCCACATCTGAGAGGCCATGGTCACCCAGCCTGACCCCTACAGTAAGTCCAGCGACTGATCCACACGGCCTGCTCCACAGGGCATCCAATGAGCTTTTAGAACCTTAGACTTGAATATTCTCAGACAACCAAAGAGTACCAGAATTGTATGAAAATAGGTTAAAAAAATCAGCAACTTACAAGAATGTTCTTGGAGGAAACAAGATGAAGCTGGGAGCAGAATAAATTAAAACAAAATTATAACGGTCTCAAAGAAATGAGAGGGCACTGTATCCATATGACAGGGACAGAGTACTATGGAAAAATGAGCGAACAGAAATAAAAACGAACCTTGAGGGGGAGGAAGGTGGGAGAGAGTTTCAAGAGGGAGGGGACATATGTATACCAATGGCTGATTCATGTTGATATTTGGCAGAAGCCAACACAAGATTGTAAAGCAATTATCCTTCAGTTAAAAATAAATAAATTTAATTTAAAAATGAACCATGAAAATAAAAAAAATCCATAGACAAACCAGGCTATAAAATTCAGGAAATTTCTCCAAATGCAGAACAATATTAAGCAGAAATAGGAGAAACAATATGTGAATATTTAGAGAGTCAATTCAAGAGAAATGATATGACTAACTATATTTCCAATTGCACTCATCTCACATGCTAGCAAAGTAATGCTCAAAATTCTCCAAGCCAGGTTTCAACAGTACGTGAACCATGAACTTCCAGATGTTCATGCTGGATTTAGAAAAGGTAGAGGAAACAGAGATCAAATTGCCAACATCCCCTGGATCACAGAAAAAGCAAGAGAGTTCCAGCAAAACATCTACTTCTTCTTTATTGACTACCCAAAGCCTTTCTGTGTGGATCACAACAAACTGTGGAAAATTCTGAAAGAGATGAGAATACCAGACCACCTTACCTATCTTCTGAGAAATCTGTATTCAGGTCAAGAAGCAACAGTTAGAACTGGACTTGGAACAGACTGGTTTCAAATTGGAAAAGGAGTACGTCAAGGCTGTATAATGTCACCCTGCTTATTTAACTTATATGCAGAATACATCATGGGAAATGTTGGGCTGGATGAAGCACAAGCTGGAATCAAGATTGCCAGGAGAAATATTAATAACGTCAGGAACACAGATGACACAACCCTTATGGCAGAAAGTGAAGAACTAAAGAGCCTCTTGATGAAAGTGAAAGAGCAGAGTGAAAAAGTTGGCTTAAAACTCAACATTCAGAAAACTAAGATCATGGCATCTGGTCCCATCACTTCATGGCAAATAGATGGGAAAACAATGGAGACAGTGAGAGACTTTATTTTCTTGGGCTCCAAAATCACTGCAGATGGTGACTGCAGCCATGAATGACCATGACCAATGTAAACAGCATATTAAAAAGCAGAGACATTACTTTACCAACAAAGGTCTGTCTAGTCTAGGCTATGGTTTTTCCAATAGTCATGTATGGCTGTGAGAGTTGACCATAAGGAAAGCTGAGTGCTGAAGAATTGATGCTTTTGAACTGTGGTGTTGGAGAAGACGCTTGAGAGTCCCTTGGACTTCAGGGAGATCAAACCAGTCCATCCTAAAGGAAATCAGTCCTGAATATTCATTGGAAGGACTGATGCTGAAGCTGAAGCTCCAATACTTTGGCCACCTGATGTGAAGAGCCGACTCATCGGAAAAAACCCTGATGCTGGGAAAGATTGAAGGCAGGAGGAGAAGGGGACGACAGAGGATGAGATGATTGGATGGCATCACCGACTCAATGGAAATGAGTTTGAGCAAGCTCCGGGAGATAGTGGAGGACAGGGAAGCCTGACGTGCTGCAGTCCGTGGGGTTGCAGAGAGTCAGAGAGGACTGAACGATGGAAAAACAATAGGACCAGAACACTGTTTATGAGCTCATGAACAGCACCACGTTGGACCTCTTGCAGAAACCCCGGAGAAGATGCCCATGATGTTGAAGACAGTGTTAGGTGGTAGTGGCCAGTGTTCCCTGAGCTCTCCTGGGCCAGGCATCAGTAGCACTTTGTATGGAGATCTCATTGAATCTACAATAGCCCTATGAGGTAGGTACCATCACCACCTCACCACTTAAAAAAAATACATATTTTTAAAAATGTTATTTATTTTTGGCTGCGCTGGGTCTTTGTTACTATGCGCTGGCTTTCTCCAGTCGCAGCGAGCGGGGGCTACTCTCAGGTTGTCGGGGGCGGGCTTCTCTTGCTGAGGAGCACCAGCTCCCTGGCTAACTCTGAGCAGCTGGCACCAGCTGTTGGTCTCTCCACCCATTGCTGCCTCTTGGACAGAGCTAGCTGTCATTCACCTGCTCACCCTCCCCTTCCTCTTTTCAGTCCACAAACATCTGTCAGCCCCCACGGCCTGTGCTTATGGCACTGGGCTGTAGGTGGTGAAGTCAGGATGCGAAGCCAGGTCCTCTGAGATCAAGTCACTAAGAGGTGCTCCATCCATGGAAGCGCCAGTGGAGGGACAGAAATCTGGGGGGCCTAACCCCTCTCTTTTCAGGGGAGCCAGCTGGCAGTGGGGCCTTGTTCTCTGGCCAGGTGTACAGGAGGCAGAGGGAAGGCAGAGCCTGGCAGGTGTAGACAAACTGCCCAGGGTCCCTCTCTAGCCCCTGCTCCGCCGCCATCAAGCCAGGCCCCTGCTCCGGGTGAGCAACTGAGGCCAAGCCCTTTCAGCCCAGCTCAGCAGAGACCCTCCCTCATTTGCAGCTGCTTCTCCCACTTTCCTGCCACACAGACCGCCCACTCTTCATCCTGCCCACCCTCGGGCCTTGGCTCAGCGCTTTCCCCCTCCTGGAACGCTCTAGACTCTCTTGGAGGGCTGCCCAAGTGCCCTGTCTGCAGGAAAGGCACCCAGGAAGCAGGAGCTTCCCTGTTCCCTGGAACTCCATCGCTCCTGGCTGACAGAGGCTCCTGCTCCAGGCTGACTTCTGTGATTTACTGCCCCAACATCCGTCATCAGCCAGTGTGTCTTTGTTGTTTCAGGACCTTGTATTTTGCAGGCGGTCAGCAAAAGGCCATCTAAAAATGAACTGAGTCCCAGACAGCAGAGTCCCCAAGTAGGACCTGCTGAGCGGGTCCCCTGCTCTGCCCAGGGTCACAAGGACCTTTCCCAACATCATGTTAAAAAAAAAAAAGAGATTTTGCTAAACAGTCACTGACCTTTCACCCTCTTATGAATCCTCCGCAACATTAGATAGGGAGAAATACCCCTTTGGTTGTTCCACATCCTCTGACTCAGATAAGGAGCGTCATTTCTTAGGGTCAGAGGCGAAGGGGAGGGGGCCGAGGAAACCGAGAGGAGCGGCGGGAGAGGGCAGCCCGCGGCCAGCACCATCTGTCTCTTTTCCCTTAAGACGGGCCTCCACCCCAAGGCCACTACCAGGCGGTGGGTGTGGGTGTGTCGCTTCCTGTGGGCACAGCCGGCAACTGACGGGTGCCTACAGCCCCGCGGGACTCCAGACGCGGGCGGGCGGTGGGAGCCGGAGGGGGCGCCGTCCGGAGGGTCCACGCGGTGCCCAGGGCTCGCCCGGAGGGGTCATCGCGCTGCCCTTACAACTCTCCCCGGAAGCTGCCCCGCAGAGCCGGGGCTTGTGCGCCAGACGCTGCGGCCGCGGGGTCCCCCGGGCGCCGGCTCGGCGCGGGGGGGGGGGGGGGGGGGGGGGGGATGGACTACCGGGGTTGGCAACGGGACCGGTCCCGCCTCGCCCTCCTCAGGCCCCGCCTCCGGCCGGCGCGCCTCCCCCAAGTCCTTCCCCAACTGCGGGGCTCCCCCTGGAGGCGCCGCCGGGACGCCTGCCCAGGTTGTGCAACCCGCGCTGCGCGATCTTTCCCAGCAAACTCCGTCTCTTCCCTGGCTCGCACCGCAACTCGCGACGCTCCGCTTGTCCTGCCCAGGGCGGCCCGCTCTTGTGCCCAAGCCTTGGAACCCCCGAAACCCCGCTACTCCGGCCCCGGCCCCCGGCCGCCCGCCCGACCGACAGCATCCTCGGCTACCCCCACCCTCCACCCCACCCCCACCTCCACCCCCCGGGACGCGTCCGATCTCACCTCCTGGGAGCACTCGGGCGCCGGGTGGTCCAAGAGCCTCGGAGAGGCGAGACCGAGGCCCGGCGGGCGCAGGAGCAGGAGGAAGAGTAGGAGCGACGGCCCCGGCGGGGACCCGGGGAACACGCGCGGCCGGCGGCGCGGAGCCCCCATGGTCCCGGCCCTTCGCGGAAGGCTCGCGCCCGGGCTGGGGGCGCAGCGAGGGCGCGCCCCGAGGATCCCCTCGGCTGAGTCCCGAGTCGTTCTCCCGCGCCTGCTTCCGGCTTCCAGCCCTGCCCGGGGCGGGCCACGCAGAGGGGAGGGCTCGGCCGGGACAGTCCTTCCGCCTGTCCCTCCGCGACGTGCGTCCCAGGTGCGCCCTCCTCCCGGGCTCCGCCTCGCGCTCCTCCCCGCGTTTCTCCCCAACTCCTCCCCAGCTCCTCCGGGCTCCTCCTTGCGCTCCTCCCTGGATCCTCCCCGCGGTTCTCCCGCCCCGCCTGCTCCTGCGCTTCAGCTCGTCCTATATTCCATCTCCGCTCTTCGTCAGGCCGTAAAACTATTTTACTATCTGCCCCTTGCTCTCGCCTCCGGTCTTACTCTTCTTCTCCGTCAGAGGAAGTTCTTTTTCTCAGTTCCCTCTCTGCGTCTCCGCACCTCCTCCCTGTATTGCTTTCCTGGCTTTTCCTCCCCCTTCTCGAGGCCGGGACCGCTCCGCGCTCCGACTGCGCCGGGGTCCCAGAGGAGGTGGGGGGCCCTCGGCCTCCGGTTCACGCAGCGCTGCGCTGAGCCCGCGCTTTCGCCAGAGACCCGCTCCAAGTCTGCTGAGAGTCCGCAGACCGGGTCCTTCCTTCATCCTGAGACAGCCGTCGTCCACATTCCCTTTCCTGACAACCCTGAACGCCTCTGCTGGTCTCGAACAACCCCCACCCAGATCCCACCGACTGTAAATGGATCTCCAGGTCTGAGGCGGTGGATCTTCTTGTGGTCCAAAGCAGTGGCCCTTTGCCTGCTGCTGGCGGACCCCAGGCGACCACCTGAGCCCCCGCTGGCGACAGGACACAGCTGCTTTAGGCCTCGAGCTCCGTGGTCTCCAAACCTTTTACTTGTTTATTTAAGAATTTTGGAATACTATCCATCCTCCCATACATTTTTTAATATCACTCCGGAAATTTTTCATCCTATGTAAATAGATAAAGAGGATATAATCACTAAAATTTGATGTCTGTAGCAGGCAGCTTCCTCGATGCCCCCACCCCATCCCATCTCCTGGTGTTTGCACCTGCTGTGCCTCCCCTGCCCCCCTTGAGTGTGTGCTGGGCCCAGTGACCTGTTCTCAACAGCAGAATATAAATATGATGAGACAAAAAAAAAAAAAAAGGATGTCACCGATAGGGTTAGGCTGTGAAAGACCTGGACTTGGGGTTGTTCAGCCCTTTCTGGGTTGCCGTGAGCTGCCTGTGGAGAGGCTGGGACGGCCAGGAGCTGAGAAAGGACTGGTCAACAGCCAGGAAGAAACCGAGGCCATCGTTTCACCGTGACAATGATCAGGAGTAAGTGGTCAAAATAATGCAAGGACGGCACTTTAAAAAATTATTTTTAATTGGAGGATTTACGATGTTGTGTTGGTTTCTGCCATATAGCAGTGTGGATTAGCCATAGGTATACATCTGAGCCTCCCTCCCACCCCTCTTGGTGGTCACAGACACCACACTGAGCTCCCTGTGTTATACAGCAACTTCCCACTAGCTATCTATTTTGCATATGGTACTGTATATGATACAATACTCCGCTCTCTATTCTTCTCACCTTACCCCCCTCCCCGCTGTGTCCACAGCCTGTTCTCTACCTGTGTCTCCATCGTGTGCTGTGCTAAGTCACTTCAGTTGTGTCCTCCAGGTCACTTACAGGAAAGAATTATCTATCACAGCCCACACAGGAGAAGATGTGTGTTGCATCCCCTACAAGAAATCACTTGGGGCTTCCCTGGAGGCTCAGTGGTAATGAATCCACCTGCCAGTATAGGGAACGTGGGTTCGATCCTCGATCCAGGGAGATCCTACATGCCTCGGGGCAGCTGACCTGTGCGCCATAACTACTGAGCTTGTGTTCTAGAGCCTAGGAGCTGCAACTGCTGAGCCCACGTGCAGCAACTACCGAAGCCTGCCTGTTCCAGAGCCCATGCGCCGCAAGACAAGCCACCGCAATAAGCCTGCACACTGCAGTGAAGAGAAGCCCCCCGCTCACCCCAACAGAAGAAAAGCCCACGAAGCAACAAAGACCCAGCACAGTCAAAAATAAACACGTACATAAACAAAAGAAACCACCCTGGCAACTCAGCCAACAGAACCCAGCCAGGGAGACCTTGAACTCTCACTTTTCTCCAAAAGACTTTCATTCAAAACAACCCGTCCCAACTTCCTCCTTTTTCTTTGTAAATGTTTCATTCCTCTCTGGATTTGCCCATGGCTTTTTGCTATATAGCTTGCTTCTTCTGAATTCCATTTCCTTTGCTGTTCCTGAATAAATCCACCTTTGCAGGAAAAATGATTCTTTTATTGCTTACGTCTGTGTTACCGAATTGTTCCCTGAGTCTAAATGAGAGATTTTCCTGTGGATGGGTTTCAGTGATACAGCTAGAAAAAGTTGTACTTTTTAAAGAGTTTACGATGATGTTTCCATACACTTCCCATTTGACCCAATTTAATTATTCTGATAGAAAAAGATTTTAAAATTATTTTATTTACAACGTAGCTGTGTAAATTCAGCACAACTCCAACTAAATTTGAAGTGAAAGTGAAAGTGTTACTTGCTCAGTCATTTCTGACTCTTTGAGACCCAATGGACTGTAGCCCACCAGGCTCCTCTGTCCAAGGAATTCTCCAGGCAAGAATACTGGAGTGGATTGCCGTTTCCTTCTCCAGGGGATCTTCCTGGTCCGGGGACTGAACCCAGGTCTCCCACATTGCAGGCAGATTCTTTACCATCTGAGCCACCAAAGCAGAAGCTAAATTTAGCAAATTGCTAAATATATTGGTCACATTTTATGAAACAAATTGAAAGATGGAGAAAGATTACATGAGAGGAGAGGCCTGTCAAATTCTACAGATAATTAGCTTTCAGTTCTGAGAGGCAAATGAACAGATGCATGGGGCTTCCTAGCCTAAATCACTCATCTTCTTAGCGCAGGGATTTTCTAGAATCCTGCTCATCAGAACTTGGCAAGGAATGTCAGAACCATTCTTGGTTGTCGCTCAGTCGCTCAGTTGTGTCCGACTCTGTGACCCCATGGACTGCGGCACTCCAGCTTCCTTGTCCTCCACTATTTTTTTCTTGGAGGTATGTTTTGAGCAGGGATGAAAATTGCTACTTTCCTGTTTCTATTTTTAAGCGGAATTAGAATTAGAGCCAGAGAGAGCTATTGAAAAAAAATAAAAGGCAGTTAGCCACAGGATTATTAAACTGAAGTCTGTGGGTCAGTCAGTTCAGTCGCTCAGTTGTATCCGACTCTTTGAGACCCCGTGGACTGCAGCACGCCAGGCTTCCCTGTCCCTCACCAACTCCTGGAGTTTGCTCAAACTCATGTCCATCAAGTTGGTGATTCTGTCCAACCATCTCATCCTTTGTCGTCCCCTTCTCCTCCTGCCTTCAATCTTTCCCAGCATCAGGGTCTTTTCTAATAAGTCAGTTCTTTTCATCAGGTGGCCTAAGTACTAGAGTTTCAGCTTCAGCATCAGTCCTTCCAATGACTATTCAGGACTGATTTCCTTTAGGATGAACTGGTTTGATCTCCTTGCAGTCCAGGGACTCTCAAAAGTCTTCTCCAACACCACAGTTCAAAAGCATCCATTCTTCGGTACTCAGCTTTCTTTATAGTCCAACTCTTACATCCATATATGACTGCTGGAAAAGCTATAGCTTTGACTACACAGACCTTTCTTGGCAGAGTAATGTCTCTGCTTTTTAATATGCTTTCTAGGTTGTTCATAGCTTTTCTTTCAAGGGGCAAGCATCTTTTAATTTCATGGCTGCAGTCACCATCTGCAGTGATTTGGAGCCCAAGAAAATAAAGTCTCTCACTGTTTCCATTGTTTCTCCATCTATTTGCCATGAAGTGATGGGACTGGATGCCATGATCTTTGTTTTCTGAATGTTGAGTTTTAAGCCAGCTTTTTCACTCTGCTCTTTTACTTTTATCAAAAGGCTCTTTAGTTCATCTTCACTTTTTGCCATAAGGGTGGTGTCATCTGCATATCTGAGGTTATTGATATTTCTCCCAGCAATCTTGATTCCAGCTTGAGCTTCATCCAATCCAGCATTTTGCCTGATATACTCTGATATAAGTTAAATAAGCAGGATGACATTATACAGCCTTGACATACTCCTTTCCCAATTTGGAACCAGTCCTTTGTTTCATGTCTGGTTCTAACTGTTACTTCTTATCCTGCATATAGGTTTCTCAGGAGGCAGGTAAGGTGGTCTGGTATTCCCATCTCTTGAAGAATTTTTCACAGTTTATTGTGATCCACACAGTCAAAGGCTTTGGCATAGTCAATGAAGCAGAAGTAGATGTTTTTCTGGAATTTTCTTGCTTTTTCTATGATCCAACGAATGTTGGCAGTTTGATCTCTGGTTTCTCTGTCTTTTCTAAATCCAGCTTGAACATCTGAAAAGTTCTTGGTTCATGTACTGTTGAAGCCTACCTAGCTTGGAGAATTTTGAACATTACTTTGCTAGCATGAAGACTGTGGGTAGGCTCTGCAAAGTTTGTAAACTCTTGGAGATGATTTGCAAAATGTTTATTTGTGAGTGTACTTTTCTCTGGATAGATTTAATCAGAATCTTGAAGGAGTTTTGGTGATTACAAAACCAAATCAAACCATTGCCACAGTTGAAACCACAGCACAGATTTAGTCTAATCTTTCCACTTAATGTTAAGTAAACTGAGGCTCTCAGAGAGTCCATCCCTGCCTGAGGTCAGAGAGAGTCAGGGCAGAGCCCAGGGAGCAGGGGTGGGGCATGTGGTGAGCTCAGGAAAGGAATTAAATGTTCTGTCCTCTTGGATTGGGGTTCCCCGCACAGGGAATCCCCACCTCCAGGAATAATGATTAAATTTATGGCTTTAAAAGGGAACCTTGAAATTTGAAGGAAGAGAGGAGAGGGATGTAGATGGAACAGAAAGTCATGTTGGGCAAGATGAATCAGAAAAATCAGAAGGGATTCCCATGAAGCTGAGGGGTCCTGTCGAACTCTGCGGAAGTGATTGTCAGCAATGTGCTGGAGGGCAGTGTGCTCAACTGGAGGGCAGCAGAGTGTAAATTCATTGGAGAGTACTTCTCAATCAAAATCTCATTGGGCTGAGGACTTCCCTGGTGGTCCAGTGGTTAAGACCCTGTGCTTCCCCTGCATGAGGGAGTGGGTTCGATCCCTGAAACTAACATCCTGCATGTCGCATGGCCAGATAAGTAAATAAATAATAACCTTAAAAAGAAAAATCCTACCGGCTTTTTTCATGGAAATTGACAAGCCGATTCTAAACTTTGGGTGGAAACTCAAAGGACCGAGACTCTCCAAAGCCATTTTGGAAAAGAATAAAGTTCAGTCTTTGCTAACCGCTTGTCATATTTGCATTTCTGGTGTTAGAGCACTTGGCTGTGTGTCTTGGAAACATTGAAAAATTGCAGATATGATGTTTGCCCCCAGATATTTCAACAAGCATCTCCTAAGAAGAAGGACGGCTTACCTAAACATTATGCACAGAAGAAAATGAACAAGAACCTCCTAACGTTCAGTTCCTGTTCAAATTCTCCAAATCGTGCCCCACGTGTTTTCACAGTTGCTTTTCTCAAACCAGGGCTCACTGCAGTTTCACAACGCATGAGGTGACGTCACCTCTTTCAATTGAGAACATTTCCCTAGCTGGTTTTGTTTTTAAAATGATATTGAATATTCCACACTTTCTACTCATCTGGCAGTTTCTTGGTGGTGTCTCCGCATGACTTTTTTTATTCCCTGCACTTCCTGTAGACAGGGAGTGAGGTCTGAAGGCTCAGTTTGATTCAGGTGAAACGTTTTGGCAAGAGCACCTTCCAGGTGATGCTGCGTATTTCACAGGACATCGCACCAGGAGGCTACGAGGCTAGCTGCCTTATTACTTGATTTCCTTTGGACAGCTTTGTAGAGATCTATTGACATACTGTGTGCGATATACCTGTTTAAAGGGTCCAGGTTATGAAACCACCACCTCGGCTTGTCTCCCTACAGTCCCTGCGGAGTCCAATCACCTGGTGACCAGCAGAGAAGCAAGGCTTTTAGTTTCATCAACCCTTGTCAGGCCCCCAGGCCCACCCCTGCCCGAGGCTCTAGACTCAGAAAGACCCAGGGTGGAGGCCTTGAGAGGCTTCTGTTGAGCTGTGAAGGCGCAGCCCCACTGGGGTCGAGGGACAGAAGTCAGACCCCAAGGGGGAAATGGTTGTTGGGGAGTTGGGATCCCTCGGAAAGCAAGTCCCGGGGTGCTGGCTGGAGGGGGCAGAGTGACCCTCCGGGCAAGGCCGAGAGGAGCTCAGCACCGCCCCCCCCAACCTGTGTTCTGTGCTCTCAGATCCAGGTGCTCATTCAGTTCCTCGGAGCTCATTTCTGGGTTTGCACAGAGCAGGTTGACGGATGAGCCTGCGGAGCCTGAGACCCAGATGAGAGGGGAGGGGGAAACCCTGTTTGCTCTGCAGACACAAGGCCCGGCCTGGCCAGGTTCCACTGCCACCACCATCTGTGGGGTGGTGACGTGGGTTTTATAGACCTGCAAACAAGCCTGCAGAGATGATGTGATTTACCCCAGGCCACAGAGCTACAGCTCTGTGTGCACAAGGATTACGTATCAATAATCAGGTGTTTTTTTTTTTTTAAACTGAGATGTAGTTGATTTACAATATCGTATCAGTTGCAGGTGTACAACATGGTGATTCAATACATTAATAGATTACACTCAGTTTAAAGTTATTACAACGGAATGACTAATTCCCTGTGCAGTACAATATCCTTGTAGCTTATCTACTTTATACATAGCAGTTTGTTCCTCTTCCTCCCCAGCACCTACCTTGCCCCTCTCCTCTTTCCTTTCCCCTGGTAACCACTGATTTGTTCTCTGTATCTGTGGATCTGTTTTCGTTTGTCCTGAACCAGACTTGGGTCTACCTGCCCGGGCGCAGTAAAGCCAATCTTCCAGGCTCTCATGGGTTGTGGTGAAAGAACAGTGTTTAATGCAAGATGTGCAATGTGGGGACAGGTGGGGAGAATGGGCCACTCAGGCTCAGAAGACTTGGCCTTCCCTTTGCTTTCAGGGAAAGGTTTTAAAAAGGCAACATTAGAGGAGAGGGTTGCAGGGGCTTGAGGGTCCATGAAGGCCACCTACCCGGCAAGCCACGTGGAGATGGGGAGAGAGAAGGAGGCGCACGGAATGAGGGCATAGTTCTGTTCACGACGTGGAAGCAGGAAGCGGCAAGGGCAGGGGAATGTCAGGTGTCCCTGTCCCCTCACAGGCCCAGGTCAGTTCAGTCACTCAGTCATGTCCAACTCTTTGCGAGCCCAAGAACCACAGCATGCCAGGCTTCCCTGTCCATCACCAACTCCCAGAGTTTACCCAAACTCATGTCCATTGAGTCGGTGATGCCATCCAACCATCTCATCCTCTGTTGTCCCCTTCTCCCACCTTCAACCTTTCCCAGCATCAGGGTCTTTTCAAATGAGTCAGCTCTTTGCATCGGTGGCCAAAGTATTGGAGTTACAGCTTCAGCATCAGTCCTTCCAATGAACAAGGCCCAACTCATACCTAGTTCTTTGGGCAATCAGATCAATAACCACATCTGCCTTGTGGGGACAAAGGGAGAAGTGAGCAGAAGCAGGCCTGATGAGGGGAAGAGGCCGGAGCCCAGGCAGACCTGCACTCTGACCCTGGAGAGCAGAGCAGCAGGGAGGCTGTCCACCAATGAGGGCCTCTCACAGGCTGACCACGCCCAGGGTGGGGCCTGGCTCCCTTACTCCACTCAAGGAGGCATTCATAACCCAAGCAGAACAGATTAATCACAGGGCAAGTCTCCAGTCTGTCTCAGCTGATCGAAAGTATCATTTACAAGCTTTGGCACGCACTTTGTCATTGCTGGTAACACCTTGTTGCTGACTGTGACTGGAGGGGCAGCTCCTGGGGGGTGCCCACCCAGCTCCTCCTCCCGGAGCTGGACAAGCAGTGTCTACAGGAGTCCTTCACCTTTCTTGAGCCTGGACTCCAGAGCTCAGGGTACGGGGTAGGAGTAGGGGGTGGGGCTCCAGCAGAGGAGTGGGGAGAGCAGTGAATTCCCGGAATGGACTCAATTGTCCATGAGGATGATCTGTAACTTTTTCTAACTAAGATGTTGTTTCTGGGACTGGTTAGTTTTACACAGGGAATTATGAAGGTTGGTCTGAATCAGTTGGAGAAGGCAATGGCAACCCACTCCAGTACTCTTGCCTGGAAAATCCCATGGGCAAAGGAGCCTGGTAGGCTGCAGTCCACGGGGTCGCTAAGAGTCGGACACGACTGAGCGACTTCACTTTCACTTTTCACTTTCATGCATTGGAGAAGGAAATGGCAACCCACTCCAGTATTCTTGCCTGGAGAATCCCAGGGACAGGGGAGCCTGGTGGACTGCCATCTATGGGGTCGCACAGAGTCGGACACGACTGAAGTGACTTAGCAGCTTAGCAGCTGAATCAGTTTAATAATAAGAAAGAAGCTTTAATGTTTATAGGGCTTCCCTTATAGCTCAGTTGGTAAAGAATCCGCATGTAATGCAGGAGACCCCGGCTTGATCCCTGGGTCTGGGTAGGGAAGAACCCCTGGAGAAAGGATGGGCTACCCACTCCAGTATTCTTGGGCTTCCCTTGAGGCCCTGCTGGTAAAGAATCTACCTGCAATGTGAGAGACCTGGGTTCGATCCCTGGGTTGGGAAGATCCCCTGGAGTAAGGAAAGGCTACCTACTTCAGTATTCTGGCCTGGAGAGAATACTGTACAGTCCATGGAGTCGCAAAGAGTCGCACACAACTGTGTGACTTTCACTTTCACTTTGCATGCTTATAGCTTTCAAAGTAATTTAAAATACAGGTTTTTTGGGCCGGCCCTGCAGCTTGTGGGGCCTTCGTTTCCTGACAGGAAGTCAACCTGTACTGTCCGTAGTGAGAGCGCAGAATCCTAACCACTGGACCGCTGGGGAGAACCCAGAGTACGTTGATGTACATGATCTCCTCTCCCCACCACCCCTTGTTCCCTTCCCTCCCCTCTCCCTGTCCTTGCTTCATTCAAAACCAGTTCTGTGCCTTTTTCTATATGATGGTGGGTAGAGGAGAAGCATCTGGATTTTGTGGATCATCCATTTAATTTCTTCTCTTCTGTCCCCTTTCAACGTTTGACCATTAACCGAAAGGAAGGTGTAGGGGATGCAGTGAGTTACTGCAATGAGGTTGGAGACCATGCCCGGGGTCAGAGTCCCCGAGTTTCCCCTTTGGGGATTAGACGTCAGTGGAGGGTTAAGAACGGTCCTGCCAGTCCAGGAAACGGTCGAGGCGGTGAGAAGGGCAAGACGACCAAGCCAACGAGGACATTGTTAAGAAATTTATTTGCAATTCTTGTTTTTTGTTTTTTTTTTTTTGTTTGTTTTTTGTTTTTTAAATAACATCATTCCTTAGATAAAAATGCAATCTTACAGGAATATACACAGCGTCTCACAGAGATGGCCCTGAAGCTCTTCTCGACGCCCTGGCCTTTCTCGAGGTGAGAAGGGACACGGGCGAGGCCACCAACTCAGGTGACGATGTTACAAACTGTACAACAGTATTTACAACATGAGAGGGCCCGCAGGGAGGTGTGGGGGGCGTGGGGGGGGGCGCTGACTGTCTGAGAACCAGCGTGATTCTGTGAGTGGGGGGATTTGGGGGGACTCCGAGCCGGGACGAGAGGAGCAGAGGGGCTGCGTCTGGACCCTCCCGCACAGAGGACCTCGGCTGGGCGGCTCAAGGGGCACCCACATAAAACAGGAAAGAAGTGCCTGGCGCTTCACCAGCGGGAGCCTGCCACCCTCACCCTTAGTGGATGTGTTTTCCACGGGTGGTTCTCACTGCCACGTCACAGACTGGGCCAAACCTGCTCACCGTGGACATCTCAGCCTCGGAGCAGAGCTTCCTTGCACAGGGCTCCGGAATAAAGGGATGCGGAGGGGAAAGGCAGGAAGCAGGTCATCGGGTGGGAGGTCAAGGCCGGATTCTGAGGGCGGGGGATGCACTCTATACAGGCAGGCCCCCCAGGGCCTCACGTCTGGGGCTCAGGGCCACCTCGTGAGGGAGACCGTGGCACTGGGCTGTTTGTTTACAAGCCATCTCCCTCGAGTCCCAGGTTCTGTTTCCCTTTCAAGCCTTGGTGTGGCTTCTCCACGTTGGAGGTGTTGGGCGGGGAGCTTGCCTGCTGGGACCCATCTACGCACAGGAGCTTCCCCTGGCCAGCCCTGCTCCTGGAAGCAGGACCTGCAGGAGCTGGAGTGGGTGACAGAGGCCAGATCCTGTCTCCCTCATCCCGGCCCACAGACCCAAGGGCACCGAGGACGATGGCGTGGGAGCCTCAGGGCCACGTGGTGAGCAGGCACCACTGTGCCCAGACATGACCTGCAGACACAACTCCCCAACACAGACAGCCTCTACCCCACAGCTGCTCTGATGTGACCTTGGAGGAAACTGTTTCTCACGAACAAGCGATCCCAGGTGGCAAACTTGTTAATTCACGTGGGCTCAGTGTCCCGCTGCCTTTCTGAGAGCCGGATCCCAGCTAGGCCACTTGTTCTGAAATGGGGACCTGAATGCCTCACAAAGGGCTGCAGGCCGCGGGCTCGCCTGAACTCTCCTCAGTCACCTGGTGAACTGAGCTAGGGCCCGGGTGTCCCTGATTTCCCACATTTCCCACAGAAAGGGAGCCTCTGGGGACAATGCTGCCTCGGGGTCCGCCCTGAGGCTCCAGCCATTGGCCCACCTCAGCCTCATAGTACCTCCCGCATGTCCCGGGGCAACCACCCAGGAGGGGGCTCTACTGACACTCCAGGCGGCCCCCGGGTACCCCCCACCCACCCCTTGGCTGTGGACCAAGTCTCCTGAGTTCACGGCAGGAAAACTTCGATTTTAGGGGTGGTGGAATGTTCTAGAAGGGCAACGACATTTAGTTTATAGTCACTCCAATGGGCACCTTTGCCCGGGGTGGGGGAACCCCTGCTTCTCTCTGCAGCCGGTGCTCAGCCTTCTAAGAGGAGGATCAGCCTGGGAGGGCCAGCGTCTGCCCCCATCAGGTGTGTGCACGTGTGTGTGCATGTGAGCACGTGTGCAGGTGAGTGCGTGTGTACATGAGTGTGTGTAGACCTGTGCACGGGCGTGCCTCAAGCATCTCCCCGACAACTGGAAGCCTGGCAAAACCCATTTACCTGATAGTTTGCTCTCTGGCCCCACAAGGCAGTGCTTTGTTGCTTTGACACAAAAATAAATAAAATAAATTAAGACACAAATAAACGATGTCAGAATCAGCTCGCGGGGCACCCCCGCTCACCCAACTGGGGGTGGAGGGAAAACGGGGGTGGGGGTGGGGGGCACCGGGAGAGGGAGGCAGGTCCCCCTGATGGTACAGCCGCTGGGAAAGCTGGACACTGGCTTCCCGGGGTGACCTCAGGTCGCCCCTCCCTGCGCCCCCCGCCTGCCTTCAGGGCCCACGCCCCACGTGTGGGAAGGGGGTCCGCAGAGGAGCGGGCGGCGGGGGCAGACACCACACACGTCCAGGGAGGGTGGTTCGGCTGGGAAATAAGCTAGAGCGGAATTTTATTTTTTCTTCTTCTGAAGCAGATCTTGGGGTCTCGGCCCCTCTACCGTCCCAGCCAAGGTGGGCAGTCACCACAGACGTTTCCATGGAAAGAAGCTGCAGACACGAGGGTCAAACAGGCCCTGTGTCCCCATTTCCCTTCGGGTCTGTGCTAGTGCTCGCCGCAGACCAGAGCCTGGCCTGGGCACCTGGAGGGTGGACACCGGGTCGCCCTTCCCTGGCCGTTGCTGCCTCTCAGACATGACATGCCTGTCCCTGCAGGTTCCTCGGCGGGGCGGGGAGAGGCTACCACCGTCCCTTAGCCACATCTGTGATGAGGTGTGACAAGGCTGCCAGCACTGATCCCCGCTCCCGCCACCTCCTCCCTGTGCTGCTCTAAGTCCCTTCTGTTTCCTGGCCTTTGGGGTGGGGGCAGGTGCTATCACCCGCCCCCTGGAAAACAGCCTCACCCCCTCCATGACCTCCACACTCTTCCTTCCAGGGGCTCCTTTTCCTCAGAAAGACGCTTCATCGGACTTGGAGGGCGAGGTGCCCTTAGCTGACTGCTGGGGAGATGGTCTGAGCGGGGGATGGTGGGGAGGACGTGATGGGCAGCTCCTGATGACCCCCAGAGCTTGGAAGCCAGAGCGCAGAGGAGGATAAAGATGGGGTGCACAAGACTCTGGGGTCCAGCCAGACTGAGATGAAGGAAGCGACTGGAACAGAGAGCTTCTGAATGGAAGCTGAGAAAAACACATGAATCAAGCTGAAATCTGGGGGTTTAAAATCACCCTTTCTTCCCCAAGACCAAAAAGAACTTTCTAGGAGGGGGTGGGAAGGAGAAAAGCTCCTGAGTTACTGTAAGATCAAGGTGGAAACAAGAGGTTGCCTGTCAGTGGACAAACACAAGCCAGGTTCACGAACCCTGGACCCAAACTCTTCAGGCGCGTGGGGTCCTCGGCTACTGTGGCTTTTCTCCAGCCACCTGAGGGTTTCAGAAGACTCGATGGCTCTGCTTTTGAGAAGGTGCTATGTCAGGTGCAGAGATGGGGACCATGCTGCGGACGAGGCTCAGGAGGACAGGTGTCACATGTCCGTCCCGTGCTAGCCCGGCCCACGCTCAGGCCCAGGGAGACCCTTCCTTGGACAGGTCTTCCCGACAGACCAGCAGGCAGTGAGGAGGCCTGCGGTGTGAGATGGGATGAGGGCGCCATTGGCAGAGCCTAGCACGAGCTGGCCGGTGAGACTTGGTGGCACAGATGGAAAGTGCAAAACAGAAATGAAAGGCAGTACAAGGAGGCCATGTGTGTGCAGGTGTGTGGGGGAGGCCCGCTGAGGGCCCGTATTTCTCACCCGGGGGCCAAATGCGCAGCGGGAACCAGGCACCACTGCCGAAAGGCTCTGTTCTCCACCCTAGCTGACATCCTAGTGGCCGAGGCAGACACGGGGGAAGGGGACAAGGGACTTGAACGAAAGGTCTAGAAGACCACGGTGGCACCGAGGAGCAGCCTGAGATGGGAAGGGCTGGGCCTGGAGGAACAGGGCGCAGCCTGCTGTCCCCAGCCTGCGTTCACCGGGGGCTGAGCATCAGCCCATCACAGCAAAGCACATCTTTACAGAGGAAGGGGCTGCTCACACGAGTCAGCACCGAGATGGGCTGGGCGAGCCAGGCACTGGAGGCGACTCGACGGGGAGGGTCTAGATGAATGCCTGGGTCCTGTTTCCCCAAACTGGTCACGTTTCAATGCTCACTGCTGGAATCTCCTTGAGGATTCAGCACCCAACAGAGATGCCCCCCAGTGCCTCCAGTCCCACCCTCACCGCCAGCTCCCCACGCGCCACCCCCAATCCTGCTCCCTCTGTGGCTGCCACACCATGACGGCAGACCCTGGAGGAGACCCTGAAGGTGGAGAAGCGAGTCGGATGCCCTTGACTTTGGGTGGACGAGATGTCACCTGCTGCCTGGCTCCAGCCGAGGACTCCCTCTCCTCCACCCTCCTGGTCAGTGGACACATTCCTAAGGAACGCTTGTGCTGGGGGATGCCTGGCAGTGAGGTGAGCCACCTCTCCTGGGGGAGGGGGCCCTGTGCCTGCCTGTGATGGAAGAGGCTGGTCAGGGCACCCCACGACCCCTCACGGTGCGGGGCTGTCCCCGGAGAAATCCCAAATCCAAGAACTGGGGCAGAGCCGACAGAGTGAGGGTGGAATAGATGAGTCCTGGTCTCTCAAAGCAAGATACGGATACACCCACACCCAGGATTGGGAAAGTGGAGGCAAACAGAAGCGAACACAAGATATGCAAAACAGCGATGCCCAAGCCTGCATGGGACCCACACGGGTAGTGCCGGCACTCGTCACACAAGCGAGAAGAAGAGCCGTCCCATTTCCCAGCCACATGTAGAAAAGCACTTAAGAGCTCAAAGGTAAGGCTTGTCACACTCCAAATACAAAATGATTTACTTACATGCAGCAAATATACAAGAAGTGAATTCAAAAACAAACTTAATTCATTATATTCGCTTGGCACAATTGCAATTCAGTTTTAAAAAAATATTTGTAAAATACTGAGACTGACCTGAATTCAAGTATAACGGTCTCTTCAGCAGAAACACCATCAACGCAGTGAAACGTTACATAGAACAAATCGAAGCGAAAAGCCTTCTGAGTTTCTCCCTTAAATTTCTGTGTGGTTTTTTTAAATACAGTTTTAATGCCAACACAACTCACAATTGTATTTTTAAAATGAATATTATTGCATTGTTTTTGCATATCTTGTGGGACAGAAAATGCAGTTACTGATTCCCGTTTCAGAAGCAGAGACAGTGGTTTGTTTTTGCTTTCAAACGGCCCCAGATTCAGGCCTCCCTATGGCTGAGCCTGAAGGGGACCTGTGGGGGGCCTGGCGGCTGCAGACTGGCCCCCACCACACACACACCACCCGCCGCACACACGGCACACACACTCGGAGACCCCGGGCACCCACTACTATACACGCTTGTGCAAGACCCTACACCTTTAAATTAGGAAACCAAACCAAAAAAATCTTGTCACTACCTGCGGAAATTATAACAAATTATTGGGTGTACATGATGGCTGATAAAACCCTCCTACGGCGGCTCAGCTGAATCCTCCGTAGAAAAAGAAACCGACCGCTAAATAACACAACAAAACTAAATCCAATCTACATTTGCAAAAGTGAAGACAGTAAGGTGCGTGGCTGCAAAACTTTGTAAACACTCTTCTTTCTCCCCTCCCCCTGGGAAAACAAAATTATATATTAAAAAAAAAAAAACCCAAATGAAAACTACAACATGCTGTCAAGAAAAATGTCAAACCCCAAAACAAAAGCGCGCTGGACAGTCACCACTGGTCTTGTACCGGCGGGCATGCCCGCTCCCCTGGCCCCGCGACTGTGGCCTGGCAGGAAGAGTCCAGACACAGGTGGCGTGGGTGGCCATGGCTGGCCTCCTCCTCCCCAGGGGGGGCCGGGTCCTCTTTCCTTCTGTGGACGCACAGGGCCCTGGCTCTATGGGGACAGTGAGGCTCATACAGAATATGTGCAAAATGAGTTTTTTACAAGCAAAGTTGAAAGACACCCGTTTAGCATAGGGTCCTTTGGGTGAGGGCTGGGGAGTCAAGGTGGACCCCTCCCTGGTGCCCGCGCCCCCGCCCCCACCGCCCCCCGCCGGACACGGACTGCGGCTGCTCCTCTCCTGGCCACCGACTTGGTCTTGTCCCCACGAAATGAATGAAGACGCTGTTCCGGTTAACTCCAGGCCGCGAGAACAGTGAGGCACTTCTGAAACGAACCCATTAGGAACATTGAGACAAATAAAAAGCCGGCGTCTCCGGCCCGGCTGCTACAGGCCGCTGGCGAAGGCCCTGCTGTCCCGGGGCTCCTCTGCGCCCTGGCGGGGCTCGGCGCTGGGCGCCCAGGCTGCGTCCTCCACGCCCCCCGCTCGGTCCGGCCCCGGGTCCCTGCAGTTTGCACACGGGAGCAGGGTGCCGTTGGGGCTCTGCCCGGCGCCCCCGCTGAGGATGTCGTCAGCCGCGCTCTCCATCTCCTCAATGGTCATGTCGCAGGCATCGGCCAGCTCCTGCGTGGTGGCCTCGAGGAACCTGGGGTCCTGAGCAAACTGCCCCAATCCTTCCGAGATCAAGACCTGGGAGACAGGGACCGGGGACGTTACTGTGAGCCCAGCCCTTCCCCGTGGGGCTGGCGCAGGGGCTTCCGAGGGGTCACTTGGGGAAGAGAGAGTGTGTATGTATGCATGTGTGTGTGCACACGGGTGTGGATGTGCCTACACGCCAGGAAGGAGTGTGACGGAGTGCCCCCAGGACACTCAGGCGTGCAGGCCCGAGGAGAGACCTCTTGGGGTGGGGCACCGTCACCAAATGCAGGCAGGCTGCGTGCATGGAGGAAGCACGGGCCTGGTGCTCCCCCGGATCCTCCCCCGGGGGTGCCCTGATCCCCCACGGGACTCTTCCCAGGCAACTTTCAGGCTTCTCTGGTGACACCTGGCCCAGTGCCCCAGCTGCATTTTGGGGCTGAGGATCCGGGGACAGTGTGTGTGTGTGTGTGTGTGTGTGTGTGTGGAACATGCCTGGCACCCACCTCTTTTGTCCTGAAGCACCTGCCCCCTTCCTGGTGGCCTTGGGGATGCAGCAGGTGAGCCTAGGTGACCCCCTCCTGTCCAGTCTGCTCCCCACCTGCCTCTTGTCCTCCTCCTGCTCCGAGTTCCCTCATGGCCCCCTCCCTGCAGGGCTCCACTGATCTGGCTGGTGTGACTGCTCTTCCTCAGCCTGCTGGGCACTCACGTGGATTGGAGACCCGAGTGAGTGTCTTTCTGGCCAACAGACTTGATGCTCCATGTGCTTGGGAGAACCAGGGTCCCCTCCATTCTGCCTGAACCCCGCCACTGCCCAGCCCTCAGGCACTGCCCAAGCACTCACCGCCTCCACCAGGCTGCTGGCACTGCCATGGAACGGACGGCCCTGGGGCCCTGCCGGGCTGGGCACAGTGAGTGACACGGGCCGGGCCCTCCGGGGGGTGCCGACAACCCCGCAGGGCGTGGGCTCCCCGATGTGGGGGTCGCAGTGGATGGATGGGAAGCTGCTGGTGAGCTTGTCGCTGGACTCGGCCCCCTCCAGCCGCAGGGTGGGCACAGGCCGCGGAGGCCAGGCTGGGCCAGGTGTGGCGGGGGGTGTGAGGCGTGGTGGGGGGAGGGTCCCAGGGGGATGGCTTCTCTGCAGGAGGGGGCTCAGACCCGCCACTGCCAGCGCCTGTGGACAGGATGGGAGAACATGAGTCAGGGGACCTCCACCCTGTCCCTGTCTCTGACCCCTCCCGGCATTTGCACCCTCGCAGTCATGCACCCAGACCCAGGGATCATCTCAACTGCCCTAACAGACCCTGTGACATCAGTCAGCCGGGATCCTTCTCCTCTGAGCTCAAAAGGCCAAGGCCCAGTGGGCTCACGGTCATCTTCCCTCTAGTCCCAGCCCTGCCCCCGTTAGCTGTGTATTCTCTCCATCAACTCTGATGTGATAGGCCATGGGGAGTGACCCTGCCTAGAGGGGAGGCCCAGCCTGAGGGCCAAAGATGGGTTGGAGGGGATCAGGAAGGCAGAACAAAGAGAGGGAGGGTCTTCCTTTGGGCACCATCAGCAGAGACGGAGAGACCAGCTCCTAGGAATCCCTCAGCAGGGCACGTGGTGTTCCCAGCCTGCCGGCCTCTCCTCCCTGGGGCCTCCAGAGAGCTGCTGACATTCCAGAAAGCCCCATGGAGACCACGCGTTCTCCGGCGACAGCACTCAGGCTGAGCAAAACCTGAGCAGAAATGCCCTCATCTGGGCAGAGCCGCTCTGTCTGTCGTGTGCTGACTATAAGCCCTGATGGGCACCAAACAACTTTGGTATAAAAAAGCCATTTAAAGCAAAAGCCCATGATAAGGAAGCGTAATCAAGGAGGTGAGAAGGTGGGGGAGAGTCCAGTTTAGACCCTGATTTGCCGGGAGAAGAGAGACCGGCCTCGGGGATTGTTCAGCTGTTGGAAACCTCCGTCGGGTCTAAGGTCCTAAGAGTAGCTTGAAGCTGGGGGTCTTGGGTTTCACCCCCTCATTTGCGATCACTCAGGCCAAGAGCCAGTTCAACTACTGAATCTGCCTGGACCTGCTTTCCTGACATATCTATGCCCTGACCATGTTGCGAAGATTCTTTGGTTATTTCCGTATTTCACGGATTGAATTTTGTGCTGCTCAATGTTCAGGCTCTAGCTACGAGTGACAGTTAGCTCTGGGGAGGGAACAGCTGGCCACTGGAGGGAGATGAGAGCTGCTGGTCCTTCCACCCTCCCAGGGGCTCTCCAGGACCGCTTGGGTGTCCTGCCTGGGGGTACACGGTCCTTGGGTGCGCAGAGCCCTTCCCTGGAGGCTATTTGGGCAGGGGAGGGGATGAGGCCATGGTGTGGGACAGGAAGGGCGCCTGGGGGTCTGGAGGTCTGCTCCTCGTCACAGGGCACCCAGCCCGTGGGGGAGGGGCAGCGGCCTGTCCCCAGGTGGGGCTACCTGATGGTGAACCAGGTGCAAAGGCAGGACTGTCTTCTGAGAGACGTCTCCCCCAGGATTCTTCTGTCGCTTCAGACATTCAAGGTGGAAGGAGGCCCTTCGACCTGCACACAAGTGATGACTCAGCACGGAAAGAGGACGTGGCTGCGACAGCTCACACCCAGGCAAGGATGTCCCCCCGCATAGAGGTAGCAGTAGCATATGTCCAGCCCCAGGCCAGCTCCACCCTGGGGTCCATCTGGGAGGCCATCGCAGCCAGGCCTTGACATCCCTTGGTCCCCCTTGTGTGCTTTGTCATCACTGGGGAGGGGGTGACTGCCTCTAAAGAAGAGGGTGGGGTTACCCAGGGAGGTGGGAGGGGATGGGGTTACCTAGGGAGGCGGAGCGCAGGAAGCCCCTCTTTGGGGACAGACGGATGTCCCTCCTGTCCTCCTCGGGGGGAGTCAGCTGCCGATTCTCGTCATCCTGGTAGGAGAGCCTGGAACACAGGACTTGAGACTGTCACCCCAGGACTTCTGATTCTTAGTGAGGGGACCCCCGACGCTGTTTTCTATAGTCCACACGGCAGCAGAAGCTCCCAGCTTCTCTGGCCTGTTCCCTGTGTGCCCCCCACGCCTCTGATGCTGGCAGGTGTGCAAAAGTTGGTCACCATTGCTGAGAAAGCTGGAACACAGTTCTCGGTCCACAGCTTCTCTCTGGAATGGCCTGGACCCCTCCGTGCTCACAGGTGGGTGCTGTCTATGCAGCCCCTCCCAGTGTGAGCCTAAGCTCGTGCCTCCCTACACTCTCCCGGCCTGCCCACCCTTGGTCAGTGGGAGCACAGACATGCGGTCATTGGTGACAGATGGTGGGGGGACTTTGGGGTGTCTAGTCAGTCAATGGCTCCTGGGGGAACTCAGTGGGAAACAGCTCCTCCTGGCCTGGGGCACATGATGGCCGCACGCGAGGGCTGAACTCGGACTCCCAGGCACCGAGCCTGCATTCACTGCGCCCGGGCCTGGGGCACTTCCCTGAAAACAGCCGCTGCAGGCCCTAGGCTGATTGCACAGGCCCTAGTGGAGCTGCCTTGGCACTCAGCCCTTTCTGTCGCCAACGTGGCTGCCACCTGTGCTCTCAGGGCAGCGGCTGTCCTCCGGCTGCGCTGACCATGAGCCAGGAAGGTGCTGGATAAAACCCACCAGACGTTCCTCTTACTGTCAGCTTGGTCACCCTCCTGTAACACTGTCTTACTTTTCAGGTTGTCCCCACTCCTGAAGACCCAGCTTCTGTTTGACCCTTAGCTTCTCTGAATGTCTGTGTCCTGCTGTCTGCACTGCTGGGTGAGCAGCTATGTAGGCAATCTCCTCTGCTTTCCTCCCTGAGATCCTCTCATAATCCCTCACTGGCTGCCGAGGCCGGCTCATCCACGCTGGGCAGTGGCCTGTGAGCACTGAGTGTGCGCAGAGGGCACAGATGATGCTGAGTGGCCATGTATTACTCCCTCCTCGGAACGTCAGAAGCCAGAAGGGCTGGCAGTTTCTCGTGATGATGCGTTTCTCTCAGGAAAGCGTCTAACACGGCTTCAGCTTGGTGAATAGTCACAGGTTATTAATAGTTATGAGACTTGGCAACAAATCTTCACGAAACAGTGCTGCCTTTGTGACGCTGGCCACGCTACTTCCTGCTGTCCTGTCCCATCCTGTGCTTTCTTTTAGGAGTGCTGATTGTAACTGAATAAGCAAATGTCACAGCCCCCTCACAGGTCTGGACCTGCAGTTTAAAAACCCTTCCCTTTAACTGGCTCTGGTGGAGTTTTCAGTTACGGCTGCCAACAGCGCCCTCTGCTGTCAGCTTTATAATATGCAGTTTCAGGAATAGTCCTACTTAAATGTATGAAGTGACAGTCGCTCAGTCGTGTCTGACTCTTTGAGACCCCATGGACTGTAGCCCCCCAGGCTCCCCTGTCCATGGAAATCTCCAGGCAATAATATTAGAGTGGACTGCCATTCCCTTCTCCAGGAGATCTTCCCGACTCAGGGATCAAACCTGGGTCTATTGCATGGCAGGCAGATTCTTTACCGTCTGAGCCAGTCAAGGTATGCACGTGTGTATCTATTGAGCTTCACTGTAAACTGTATTTACAATGTCTGGTCGCAGTCAAAAAGCTTAGGGAGACATTTAGATATTTCCCTGGAAGCATCATTTCTCAAGCAAGCGTCAAGCTAACCAGAGTCGGGGGCTTCCTTCCTCTTTGCAGCTGCCAGAGGAGGAGTCGGGGGTCCCTCCCCAGGGAGGGACGAGCTTACATCTCCGTGGAGACCAAGCTGGGCTCGCTGCTGTGCTCTGCGTTCTCGTCCACGTGCACGGCACAGGTCTCGTCCCCAGGGGCCTCTTCCTGACACAGCATGGCTATCGGGCTGTCCCGGGAGGGGCACCTAAAGTGTCCAGCGTGGAGACAAAGGTCGGCAGCTGCCAGCCCCTCCCCTCCCCCAGCAGGTAGGGACCACCACCACCACTGACGGACCCAGGAATGTTCCTGTTAGGGTTCCATGCGGGGAGGGGCCTCGGGATTAGGATCCAAGGAGATCTGAGTTCTGAGCTGGTCAGGTTCCCCAGGCACAAGTCACGTTGCCCACCCATGCCTCAGCATCCCCACCAGTACAGCTGTCTGTTTGTGTGGCTTCGGTTGTAACAAACGAAGCAGCCGATGAGACAGTGCTTTGGAAGGTGGGGTGGTCAGATCCTACATGAGGGCTGGGGTGGGGGCAGGGGGAGCGGCTGTCCCTCCTGCTGCTGTAGACAGTGGGGCCTGTGGGCACTTGCTGGGGGCTTCTTGGGGTCATAGCTGACATGCCTTGAGTTTGATGTTGATTCTTAGAGCCAAGCACAGAGAAGAGGCCTCACAAAGGGGCTTGCTCCTCTGAGCAGAGGGGCATGAGCCTGAGTCCCCTGAGTCCCCTGAGCTAAACCCCTTCACGCCAGAATGTACCCTGGGCTGAGCTCTCCCCTGGGCCCTGGGCTTCTGTTCATTTGGTCATGTGGTCTTTAGCTGTGGTCTCCGGCCCCCCTTTCCCATCTGCGTCCATCTTTCTCCCTGAAGGTCCTGAGAGCTGGGGTCCCTTTATGCTCAGACTCCCTGTGAGTCATCTCTGCTCATCCTCTCAGAACTGAGTGTGGGTCATTGTCCAGCTCTGACCCGGGGCCCATCAGCCACTCAGGGAGGATCTGGGCGGTTCTCAGGGTAAGCCCTGAGCTCCCCTGGAGGGGGTGCCCTCCCCCGGGTGAAGTACACATGAGACAGGAAGGCTCTTGCTGGCGTGAAGGGGAGGGGGAGGGCGTGGTGGGGCACATGGGGTGAGCTGGGGTGGAGAATCACAGCAGGCGGGCAGCACCCCCTGGGGGCAGAGCTGGCCCCAGCCCCACTCAGCCTTGAGCTTCGAGGGGAGGGACACGGCTCAGGGCTGGGGCCTTGGCTGACTCAGGCGTGGTGGTGAAGGGGGCACGGACACCAAGGCGGGGAGCCTGCTTCTGGAAGGGACGAAGGCTGCTCAGGACACGGGTTGGGGGTTAGAGGTCACTTTTGGGCCCGAGCTTCTGCTGGCACCGCTGTCCTGCTCGGGTGAAGCAGCCGGATCCCCCGGCTGTGGAACCCAGAGCTGCCAATGTAAATGCTGCCCGAGGCCCAGAGCGTGGGGTGGGCACCACCAGCCCAGCACATCCCAGCTGGGAGTCCTGGCTCACCGGGGAGCAGAGAGAGGAAGGAAAGAAAGGCCAGGGGACTGGAGACACTGGCAGGATGACCAGGAATCGCCCCAGGCTGGGGAAGAGCAGGTGAGTGCGCCACCAAAGGGCATCCTGCCTCTAGAAGAGGGGGGCCCTGTCCCATCCCAGTTGGCCCCAAGGCCAGATTTGGGCAGAGACTTGAGAAGGGCCAGGGGGGCGGAGACTGCTGTGTCTCCAGGACGCAAACATCTCAGGGGTCGGGCCAGGGCTCCTCTGCCCTGTCTAGAGGCGGGCACCTCAGGACACGTGCTGGCCAGTGGGGCCACGGTGCCTCCCTGAGCATCCACCTGCCCTCTGGCTGGGGTCTCGGCAGCAGCAGTGGTCCACCCCAGCTTGAGGGCCAAGAGGTGGGTCTGCCGGCCAAACGCTCCTCCCAAGACCCTCCGCGCCCCTAGCTTACCTCTGGGAGCTGTGCCTCCACGCGGCCTCCTGCACCCGGATGGCAGGGGACAAGGGGGGCCCGTGGGCCTCCAAGGTGCTGACAGCACCGGAGTGGAGAGCGGGGCGGGGGCAGCGGCCCAGGGCGGTGTTGTTGGCGTTGTTGATGTTGGCGTTGGAGCCTGTGGATGAGTAGCTGCTGGGGGTGAAGGTGGAGTCCACCAGTTTCTCGTGGGAGGGGGACTCGGTGTCCCCCTGGCTGTTGCCTGCCTTGCTGATGTGCAGGGGGCGCTGGGTGGTGAAGGTCTGGGGGAAGGCGCCCCGGCCGTCGCTCGGGTAGTAGCCCACGTGGTTGCCGAACAGGCCGCCGGCCCTCTGCGGGAGAAGAGAGACAGAGAGGGCGGTGGGTGAAGGGGCTGGCCCGCGGGGTAGGGAGGGAGCTCAACCGCGCTGGGCAGCACCCAGCTGACCAGGCCTCTCGCCCACGGGCCTGGCAGCTTGGAAGGGCCCAGGCAGTCCCCTGAGACCCCTGGGGGAACAACACGTGGAGGGGTGACAGGACCTCCTTCCGGGACCAATGGGATGGGGGGCAGGCGCAGCGACTGTCTGGAATGGAGACCCTTCCCTGGGGCAGGCAGGCTCGTGGGGGCTGAGGGGCAAAGAAAGGGGCCAGAAGGTGCCAAGGGCATTGACAGACAAGGACCCGGCTGGCTCAGTGAGCTGGAAACTGCGCTGGCCAAGTGGTTCTGAGAATCACCACAGCAAGTACATCAACCATGGCCTCCTGCCCCGGAGAGTCTTAGATTTCGAATTTGGAGTCCGTGTTTCTCCCAGCTTCCCTCCCTGTCCTGGGCAAGGAGCCTCTGCCAGGCTGGGGTCTCTCGGGTCACGCTGACATGCTAGTGTGTCCCTGAGCCATTCAGGGAGGCACGTTTCACAGTGAGGGGGAGAAGGATGGCAACGACAGGACCCTCAGGGGCCCCTCTCACCCCGAGTCCTGCAGCCTGGGAGCCTGGCGGGGCTGGGAGGGTAGGGTGAGCAGCTCTGCCTCAGATCTGGGCGGCAGCTTCTCACTTGCTGTAGGATTTTTAGCCAAGTGCCTTGGGGTTCTTGAAGAGATCTGGGCACAAGGGCCTCAGAATCCCAGTGGGCTCTAGTTTTCATGGTTAGTATTGTTGACAGCCTCGGTATCCCCCAAGGTGGAGGGCCGGAGGGGTCGCTTGGGACTGGAGACCTCATGGTCCAAGTCCGGATCACCACTGGCTTCTAGGCATCTGCTGCCTGATGCCGCACGTCTTCTAATTTTTGCAAGAGAGGCTGGAAGTCTAGATTTTTTGAATGAGTCATGCGTTCAAAGGTTGGCAGACAAAATAGGCTTGTGGCTTAAATGTGGCTCCAAGGCCACCACTTTGCAATGTGAAAGGAAGAAGTGTCTCCTCAGAAACACTTCGTTAGGAAAATGGCTTCCTGTTCCCCCGGGGCCCAGTGATGCTCTGTGAGCTTGAGAAGGACTAGGCTTGGATGGAGGCGGAGGGAGGGGGTGGGGAGAGCTGAGGGGAGTGGCAGGGGTGGGGTGGGGAGAGGAGTGGGAGAGCTGGGGGCACAGGGCTGGTTCTACCACAGACCCAGGCCTTTCTCCTCGGGTTCAGGACACTCGCCCTCCTGCCCCGATCCCAGGTTATGGAGGCTGCAGACTGCGGCCGGGGTGCCCACCTACCCTGAAGATGTCATCTTCTGAGGCTGCAGACACAGCCTCCTTCATGGCCTTGTCCAGCTCCTCCTCGGCGGTCAGGTCCCCAGAGATGGCCCGGCGGATCTCGGGCCCCAGGTCGTGCAGGGTGCGCAGGCCAGCCTGGGCAGAGGGGATAGGGTGTGAGGGCCCAGGCGCCCACCTGACCCGCCACCCACCTTCCCCTCTGCTTCTCCCCAAGGAGGCCAGCTCCGGGGGTCCACAGGGGGTGCAGGCATGCTGGGAGGCAGTCTCAGAGGCATCAGCAGACCCCCAGCCCTTCCCCCCACTCCCTGAGCTCAGAGGGGCTGAGAGTCCAGAACTACAGAGGGCAGTGAGTGCAGGAGGCAGGGCGGGAGGGGAGGGTCCCCCTGCAGGCTCGGAATTTCCGGAAGGGACCCGTGGGAGCGTGGAACCTGGAAGAGGTGGGAGGAGGTGCCAGGTCCCCAGGGGCAAGGGCCCCTCACCTGCAGGGACAGGGCGTTCCTCTGGGAGGGCTTGCCCACCAGGCCTTGCTCTTTGCGCTTCTTGAACTTCCGGAAATACTCCTGGATCAGGAAAGTAGCGTAAAACTTGCCCACCGTGACCTCGTCATCTGAGAGCAAAGGCAGGAGAGGGTTGGAGGTAAATGGGGGCTTGGACCCTGGCCGAGCGTCCTCAGCTTCTTAGGTTTTCTGTTTAACTTTTTTAAACTGATAAGAATAGATACACTTGATCTTAGTCAAAAGGTTGAGAAGTGATCAATTCAATTTGAGAAGATACTCTCCATGCACATGGTTGAAAAAGACAAAAATATACAAAAAGCCCTGTGTACAGAGAAGGGTATCCCTTCCACTCCCGTTTCCTTTCAGATAACCTTTCTCATTCATTTCCTGAGTATTTTCCCAGAGATTCTTTATGCAAATACTTTCTGCAAGTAAGCAAATATATTCCTGCATGCATGGTGTTGCTTCAGTCGTGTCTAATTCTTTGTGGTCCCATGGACTGTAGCCCACCAGGCTCCTCTGTCCATGGGACTCTCCAGGCAAGAATACTGGAGTGGATAACCATTCCCTTCTCCAGGGGACCTTCCCAACCCAGGGATCATACCTGAGTCTCCTGCAGCTCCTACATTGCAAGGAGATTCTTTACTGCCGAGCCACCAGGGAAGCCCCAAATATATTATTATCCTCTCCTTTCTCAAAGAAAAATTAGCATACCATCAAAATGATTTCCCACCTTGCTTTTTAAACCTAACTGAGCTTGTTAACTGACTCTTCTGTGGTCCTGAAGCTCCAGGTGCCCACAGCTTTGGGCACAATTGCCCCTAAGCATTTATTCATTGAAAAACTTTGATTATATTGAGTTGGCCAGAAAGTTTGCTTGGGCTTTTCTGAAAGAGCATCTTACAGAAAAATATGAACTTTTTGGCCAATCCAAGAGTTATATTTTAGTAATTGTATATGCAAGACAGATAGACAGGGTTGTCAAGGAGGAATAAAAAGGGGGTCCTGGGGGCTCATAAACCCCCTCAGGAGGAACAAAAGAGGGGGTCCCAGGGGCCCTTCTCCCAGGGCCCTGTCATTCCCACAGCTCCCAGCCGATAGGTTATGGGAAAGCCTCTACCTTGCAATGTCCTTGACGTTCTCCCAAACCTGCAGGCATCCAGGGGCCTGCCTGGCCTCCCCGGTGACCTCGGGCTAAGACCAGGCTCCAGTCGGAACAAGCAGGTCTCCCGCAGGCGGAATGTGGGACCTGCACGTGCCCAGGGGCAGCGGAGGGGGTACTCACCTCCTGCGGGCGGCACCACTTGGTCCAGCAGCTTCATGCTGGTCCGTTTCCAGATCTTCTTGATGATGGCCCGCAGCTCCTCATTGGCCTGTTCCAGGTTCCCTGTGGGGGGACGCGGGCTGACTGGTAGCTGTCCCCAGGGCCTCTGGTGGGCTGGGCTGGTCCCCGTGCGGGAGCCCACATGGCTGCCTGAGGGCTCTGCCCAGTGGCCCTGAACGTGGGTTCTGTCCCTTCCTCTGCAGGTTCCTGTGGCCCACCTCCGTGCCCTCTTGGCCAGCTCTCCCCTGCCCCCCACCTGCCGCTCAGCGGCCAGGGTGACCCTGCCCCCCACTCGTGGCTTCTCCTCATGGGGGCTGCCAGGGCCAGACTGAGCCCAATGGCCACCTGCCAGGAGGGCTGCTGGGAGGAAGAGTGGTCTCCCTGCAGACCCGCGGAAGTGTCCATACCTGGGGGCCTCTGAGTCAAAGGCCTCTGTTGGGTCTCCTCCTGGGGAGGCAGCAAAACCTCGTGTGGGGCAGAAACCGGGAGATGGGGTCCTGAGATCGGGGGCCCCTAGGGGTCTACTCTCTCCACTGGCTGAACAGACTTAACTTTCAGTCCTGGGCTCAGAGAGCTGAGACCCACAGCTGTGAGAGGGCACTGGGAGGCTGGCTGGGTCTAGCACACCCCTGGCTCCCTCCCACCACCACCAGTGCACATGCCCTGTGTGGCCCCAGGACTGTGAACAGGGGGTCTCACCCTGCGATCAGGTGATGTGATACGTACACGGGCCCTGAGGACAGGGGGCTGTGCAGGGGGGCCTGGGCTCACTCCAGGAGCCCTTCACAAGGGGGGCGCTCTCGGGCGCAAACTCCCAGCTATAAAATAAACACATCCTGGGGATGTCAAGCACAGCATGAGGACTGCGGCAATATTGTGTTGTGTATCTGCAAGTTGCTTTGAGTGGATCTTAAAAGTCCTTGTCACAAGAAAAAAGCTGTAAACTTGTGGGGTGACAAGTGTTGTCTAGATGTGTGGTGGTTGTTTTGCGATATAAACAAATAACAGGATCGTTATCTTGTTCACCTGAAACTAACGTAATGTTATATGTCACTTAGGCCTCGACAAAAAACAGCTGGCATAGGATGCAGACTCGGCGTTCAGGGCAGGTGCTGGGACTCCGTCTTAAGCACGCCCCAGCTCCAAGAGTTGCTGCAGGAGGCTGGGAGCAGCTGCAGCTCCCTGGGTGCACCTCTGCCCTCCCAGAGCAGTTCTGACACCAATCGCCCACGAAGACGGTGGGTCAGCACAGCCCAGCTGCTCCTGGCCATGGGCTGCTGCAGTACAAACCAGAAGACAGTCCCTGCCTCCAAGTGGCATGGCCTGAACAAGCGCAGGGGGCTCTGACCCCACCTGCCGGCTGGCTGTGCACCTGTATGTGGGTGGGCCTGTGCTGGCCTGGACCATGGTCACATCCACTGTGACCCCTTCCTGATGACACAAGGGTTTACTTTGCAAAGAAAGCTGGACATCTGAGATCCAGCTGCAGCCGGTAAAGCCCCACGGTGCAAGGGCTTGGCCCGCTTCAAGAAGTGCTCACCTCCTGGCATCTGATCTTCACCCGAGGGGTCACTGGGAGAATCTCTAAAAGTTACAAGTCAGGAGGCCACTCAAGGAACAAAGGCTGCCTGAGCAGTCCTGGTCCCGCTGATGTCCCTGGGGCAGGGCGGCGGGGGAGGATCACGCTGGGCTGCAGCTCTGACACCCCAAGGGCGGGTGGCCCTGGGGCCCCGCAGGCGCAGAGCTCGGCTCTGGCTAGTCCACTAGGGCTCCCAGACACCCCCATGACCTTACCTTCCGTCTTGATCCTCAGAGCCGTACGGACCAGGGCAAACAGCGTGGCATTGAACATGACAGTCCCGTCGCTGTTCAGGGGCATGTTCATGGAGACCAGGCGCTGGGGAGGGGGCGCAGCAGTCAACACAGCTGCTGGTTCTCGAAGGACCCGCCTGTGGAACCCCTGAGGCACCTCCAAGGCAGGAGGATGTGGGAGTAGGGTGGGGGGAGCCTCAAAACATGTGTGCATGTCACTCCGTGGTTCCTTCACTGTCTGAGGATGTATATGCTGCAGGAAGGAGCCCCGGTGCCTGTTTGGGCTCAGTCCTTTCCTTAGGCTCATGAAGACTACCCTCATCCCCGCAGAGGCGCACTGGCCTGCCCGGGGTACCCGGAGGTGTCTCGCCCCCAACGCTGTGTCTCCCATGAGCCCAGTCCATCTCTTACTTTGCAAGCCACGCGGTGAGGGCACAGCTTCCCAAAACCCAGGGGGGGCTGAATCCGTCGGAGCAGGGTCACCACATCCAGGTGTTTGATGCGTCCCCTGGAAGAGGCAGGAGAGGAGGGAAGGTCAGGGAGAAGGTCTAGGCCAGCAGTCCAGGACTCCTGTGCCCAAGGGTGGGGTCTCCCGTGGGAGGAACTCTCCACAGCTGGACCCTAGCGATCAAACTGGTGCCGAGCTGTAGAACTGGGTGGTAAAACTCAAAAACCAATCTACATGTTTAGATTTCTAAGGAGCAATTTTCCATCAGTGCTATATTTCAGTAGGCAATGAAAGGTGGAAGGGATTTTAGCAGGCAATGAAATTCTCAGTAATTTACTGCTGTTCCATCAATTAACCATCTGACCATCTCACACTTTCCTGAGAGTCAACCAAACATGATGCCTGGACTGATGGACCTATGGCAGGGATACAGCCAGGCCCTGCCTGGCCCAGACGTCCTGACTCAAGTACATACTGGTTGCTCCAACACCATGACCACCTGCCTGTTCAATGGAAAATAACAGACATGCTCTTGACTCAGTCTAAGGCCTCCTATTGCTGGCCCTTGACCCTTGACCCTGGCGTCCTGTGAAGGTCAGGATTTGCAGTGGGTCTGCCCAGTGCTAACCCGTCTCGACCCTCTTTCCTACATGTGGTCACTCAACCCCCTCTCAGGTTGGGGGCTGGGGTTTCCCTCTGGGCACTCACTTGGCTTCAGGGTCATACTCTGCCCAAATTCTCTTAAATTCGTCCAGGTGGTGGGGACCCAGGATGGACCAGTCCCTCGTCAGATAGTCAAAGTTGTCCATGATGACGGCTACGAAGAGGTTGATGATCTGCAGAGGATGGGCACGGAGAGCTGCCTCAGTGGCCCTTCCTGCATGCGTGGCTGTCAGGGCCACGTGCTCGGAGGCCGGCACTCCTGAAGGCCAGCCATGTGGCACCATGGGAACGCTGGCCCCCAGGACTTGGCTCTCTTGACTGAGGGCCTGACCAGGTCCCCTCAGTTATGCGGCATGAACCCCACTGTGGGCTGGCAGTTTCCCTCACACTCAGCTGCCAAGGCGGGGCTGCCAAGGACAGGGGAGACTGTTCACCACCCTTCCTTCGCTCCTCTTCAAAGTTCCAGAGATGCTGAAGCGGTATCCTGCCCTTGGGGATGAAGGTAGGAGCCAAGAACAGACGAGAAGGGGGTGGCTGAGCTCACCCGGCCCAGCTCCTGCCCCTCCCAGCTTGTTGGACCGTTCCAGGGACACAGGCTTTCTAGCCCGGCCTGGACTGCACGCCCAGCATGCAAGGCTGCTGGCCCCATCCGGCTTACCAGGAAGGCGCAGAGCATGTAGAAGCTGATGAAGTAGAAGACGGCGAAGCTGCTGCCACAGGGCGTCTCCCCCTCTGTGCTGTTGCCCGGCTCTGACTCGGGGGCGCACTTCTTGCCAGGCATGCAGGCCAGCATGATGTCCTGCCAGGCCTCCCCAGTGGCGCACCTGTGAGAGACCACGCCCAGAGCGGCTCACACAGCCGTCCTCCTGGGGGAACCACTGAATTGGGTCTGGGCCTCCTCAGGCCTCCAGCGCTGGCATATCCACAGAATATACACATACAACACTGTCTCCATGCCTGAAAGTTTTATGGCAAAGGTAACAGATTGCATCTTTTCTGCAAAGTCCCTCTTTCTACAATCCCTGTTAAGTGTTGAGATTTAGCCATTTGGTTACATTTTAGTTCTGGTTCGTTCTGTAGCGGGTGCTCTATATTCCATTACAGCCCACCGCCTGATAAGGCTTTTCCTTTCTACGCTGTCACCAGGGAGCCTGCAGCCACTGCGCAGGGCCTTCGGGGAAGCCGGCTTCCAGGTGGACTGGCCAGTGGACAGCAGGTGGGTCCTCCCTGTGCTTGACCCTGCTTGTTCTCCAAGTGTCCATCCGATTCAGGCTCTGGCATCAGGCAGGAGAGACACCACTGCTCTACAAGTGTGCCAGCTCTTTCCTCAGCTCCACTGGGGCATGACTGACAAGCGAGACTGTGAGCTGGAGTGTAGACCACAACAATCTGATGTGTGTGCCCGTCAGAAAGGGCTCCTCCCACCTGATAACACACCCATCCCCTCACAGGTTTATCCTCTATTTTTGGTGAGAACATTTAAGTTCTACTGTCTTAGCAAGTTTCAGTGATACGATCCGTGTCATCAACTGCAGTTACCATTTTACAGGTTAGACCTCAGACCTCACTCATCTGACGGCTGAGAGTTTGAGCCCTTTTACTAGCCCCTCCCCCATCCGTCCACTCCCCCCGCCCCCCCCGCCACTCCATTCTTCTTCTATTTTGTTTCTGAGTTTAGACATGTCAACTCTTGGTATTAGTGAATTTTAAAAAATATCGTTCATGTGATGGGTGTGAAATAATAATGTACTGCTGTTTTAATTTGGTTTTAAAATGATGAGAAACTTTATTTCATCTGCTGAACGGCAGGTGTTTGCCGTCTGCCTCCTGGGCTGTCTTCCTGTTCATTTGCGGCATCTTCATACATTCTTTATATGAATCCTCTGTCAGTTACACACCTCGCAACTAATGTCTTCCATTCTGTGGCTCGTTCCCAGCTCCACTGATGGTGTATTATAAAGAATAGAAGTTTTAAATTTCAGTGTGGTCAAATTGTAATTTTTCCGTAGTTTTGTGCTTTTTTGCATCATGTCTGAAAAATCCTGCTGTATTTTTGAATACATCATGTTTGAAAAATTCTGGTTGTAAAAATATCCTTCTGTATGTTCTAAAAGGTCCAAAATTTTGCTTTTCATAATAATTTCATAATAACTCTTACTATGAAATTTGGGGGTTCCATAGGAGATAGAAATATGTTTTATCTTCTTCTGTTCAGGTAACCAAATTAAAAATAATTTTTTACTTATTATTGGTTGCGCTGGGAGAAAGTGAAAAAGCAAGGGAATTCCAGAAAATATCTACTTCTGCTTCACTGACTATGCTAAAGCCTTTGACTGTGTGGATCAAAACAAACTGGAAAATTCTTAAACAGATGGGAATACCAGACCACCTTACCTGCCTCCTGAGAAACCTGTATGCAGGGCAAGAAGCAAGAGTTGGAACCAGACATGGAACAATGGACTGGTTCCAAACTGGGAAAGGAGTATGTCAAGTGTGTATATTGTCATCCTGCTTATTTAACTTATATGCAGAGTACATCATGTGAAATGCCAGGCTGGATGAATCACAAGCTGGAATCAAGATTTCCGGGAGAAACATCAACAACCTCAGATATGCAGGTGATATCACTCTAACGACAGAAAGCCAAGAGGAACTAAAGAGCCTCTTAATGAAGGTAAAAGAGGAGCAAGAAAAAGCTGGTTTAAAACTCAACATTGAAAAAACTAAGATCATGGCATCTGGTCCCATCACTTCATGACAAATAGAAGGGGAAAATTGGAAGCAGTGACAAGATTTTATTTTCTTCAGCTCCAAAATCACTGCAGATGGTGACTGCAGCCATGAAATTAAAAGATGCTTGCTCCTTGGAAGAATAGCTATGACAAACCTAGACAGCATATTAAAAAGCAGAGACATTACTTTGCCAACAAAAGTCCATACAGTCAAAGCTGCTACGGTTTTTCCAGTGGTCATGTATGGATGTGAGAGCTGGACCATAAAGAAGGCTTAGTGCCGAATAAGTGATGCTTTTGAACTTTGGTGTTGGAGAAGACTCTTGAGAGTCCCTTGGATAGCAAGGAGATCAAACCAGTCAATCCTAAAGGAAATCAGTCCTGAATATTCATTGGAAAGACTGCTGCTGAAGCTGAAACTGCAATACTTTGGCCACCTGATGTGAAGAACTGACTCACTGGAAAAGACCCTGATGCTGGGAAAGATTGAAGGCAGGAGCAGAAGGGGAGAGCAGAGGATGAGATGGTTGGATGCCGTCACCAACTCAAGGGATAGGAGTTTTAGCAAGCTCTGGGAGATGGTGAAGGGCAGGGAAGCCTGGCATGCTGCAGTCCATAGGGTCGCAAAGAATCCAACGTGACTGAGCGAGTGAACAACAACCTCCCGTAAGTGGAATCGTACAGGAAACCTGGCCTTTTATGACTTGTTTCACTGAACATCATGGCCTCAAGGTTTGTCTGTGTCAAAGCAGGAGTCAGAACTTCCTTCCTTTCTAAGGCTGAATCACGTTCCACTGTGTTGTAACCACATTGTGTTCATCCATTCTTCTCTTGAAGGACCTACAGTTGCTGACATGCTGTAGCTGTTGTGAATGCTGCTGCCATGAAGATAAGGGTGCAGGTATCTCTTTGATACCATTTTTGATTCTTCTACATATTAGTATATATTCACACGTGGAATTGCTGGGTCATACGGAATTTTACATCTATTTTTGATATTTTGAGGAACCGTCATACTGTTCCTCCACAGTAGCTGTTGTCATTTTACATTCTCACTAGTATTACACAGATGTTCCAGTATCTCCACCCCCTCAGCAGGACTCGTGTTCTCACAGTAGCCATCCCGATGGGGTGGGGTGGTGTCTCACTGTGGTTTTAATTTGCATATCTCTGATGATTCGTGATGCTGAACATTTTTCATGTGCTCATTGGTCATTCACGTATCTTCTTTGGAGCAATACTCAACTTCTCTGCTCATTTTTAAGTTGGATTGTTTCTCGTTGTCTTCGGCAATCCATTTCTTTGGCATTTAATTTTGTTTCTTCTCAAATTCTTACCCTTTGGTTTACTTTTCTCGTCTTACTGCATGGGATAAAACTTGTAGTATTATGTTGAGACAGTGATGGTGTATGAGCTCATCTATTATATCTATGGATTAGCTACTGCCTGATATGGATGGAATGTTTGTGTCCCCACAGAATTCACATGTTGCAGCCCCAAACATCAGTGTGACACTGCTGGCAGGCACTTAGGTTTAGAACAGGTTGTGGGGCTGGGGGTGTGTGATGAGAGCAGCATCTTTATAAGAACAGGAAAGAGACGTGCTCTCCTCTCTCTCCACGGAGCGGGGACACAGGGATCCGGACACCGTCTGCAGCCCAGGAAGAGGCTCCCACCAGGACGAGAATCATTGGTAACCTTGATCTTGAACTTCCAGCCTCCAGAAATGTGAGGAAAAAACACCTGCTGTTTGCGCCTCTCCATCCATCTGTGGCATTTGTTATGGCAGGCTGTCCAGACCAGAACATTATCTGTACATGAAAGAGGTTGTCTTCCTTTTTTAAATATTTATTTATTTGGCTGCATCGGGCCTTGGCTGTCAGAAAACCCACCTGAAGAGGAGCAGCACGGCCTGGGGGAAGGTCTGGAAGTTGTTGTTCCTGTTGATCTCTGTCGTGTCATTCAGGGCAATTTTGCCAAACACCTGGCAGGGGAGAGGATGGGCTCAGCGAGCTGTGGACACAGGGGTCCTGGTTTCCACCCAGCACCCAACGGTCTTTTTAGGGGTCACAGCTGACCCTGGACAGACTGGCTCATAAGCTGAACAAAGTTCAGAGGGCCTTGTTGGGGCAGGCACCTGCTGCCTTGTCCAGCCCCACCCCCAGCCCTTGGGAGGGGCCCTGGGAGAGCTGGTGGAGGCAGAGACTGCAACTCTGTCTTACAGGGGCAAGGCTCACTGGCCTTCCTCTCTTTTGGCTGCAGATTCTTGACATTTTCTCTTTAAAAGAAAACTTCATTGAGGAATAATTAACAAATCATTGTGTAACTTGGGGGAGTTTTTCTCTATAGAAGCGGAATCTGGGCGGGGGGCCATGGGGAGAGAGGGTCTCTGAGCTGTGCACCTATGGGACAGCATGGGGGTGGGGGGAGGAGTTCCACTCTGGTGATCTTTCTGACCCCAGAAGGGGGGAGTCAGGGGAAGTGGGCTGGGGGCCAGGAGTCCGTCCTACCTGCATCCCGATCACGGCGTAGATGAAAAACAGCATCACGATCAGGAGGGCCACATAGGGTAGGGCCTGCGGGACATGCATGCGTGAGGCTGGTGGTGGGACCCCTCCCTGCGGCAGCATCTCTGGAGCCACCAGCTGCTGCCAGGCTCAGGGGGCACTTCCAGGAGTCAGACAGACGTTCTGGGCACTGAGGGAAGCCTGAGCCTGGTGTTGACCCTTCCCCTTCCCTTGGTTTCAGGCACCTGAGATCTCTGGTGGGGGACCCAGAAAACTGGGTGCTGAGCTCGAGACAGCATGATGCCCCCTTGGCAGAAACAATCTAGAGTGAGCACAACACTCTCCTGCTGCCCGCCTGTCCTCATGCAGCCGGAGGGCCGGGGGGTGCCCACCAGTCGCCCCACAGCTGTAAGCTGTTCCCCAGGTGGAGCAAAGGCAGGACCAAGAGGCCCTCAACAAGAGCGAGATCCTGGCCCAAGCCTGCTTCCATCAGCGCAGCTGTAGGTGCTGGGCGGGCTTAACTTCCCTGAGCCTCAGTGTCCTTACCTGAGAAAGGGGAGGAAGAGTGGTGACCTCAGGGATTTGGGGGTCTGGCTGACTTAAAGCCCACAAAATGCTCAGGCAGCACTGGCCTGTGGCTGGTCCCTGCATTTTACTTGCTCAGTGTCCCTGCCTCCTCCTGGGGAGGCCTTAGGCTCGCAGGGCATGGACGAAGCCCGCACACCTCCAGGTGGTGCCTCAGGCCCATGGGGTGTCCGTCCCCCTTCAGGCTTGCTCCTCGGCCCCCTTCCCAGCCCAGGAACTGTCAGCGGTGGGTGAGTTTGTGAGGCCTGTAGTCAACCGTGGCTATGGGACTCTGGGGTACGCCCAGGCCTGATCCCCACTGAGACCACTCAGACCCCAGGAGCAGATGGCTGGGAGGGGGTGGGGAGGCACCTGTCCTGGTGGGTGGAGTGGAGTGCCCTGACAGCCCAGCCTTTTCCTCTGGCTGCAACTTCAGTCCTACACGTTCAGGTCAGGACCCACCCTGAGCCTGTCCCTGGGCCCCTCCATACTGGGGATCTCTGTCTCAAGAAGCCCACAGTCTGGCGTTTCAGGTACAGGGGTCCCTATGCCAGTGTCTTCAGGAAGTTCGGGGATCTAACAGCTGTGCTTCTTCCAACCTCAGACGTGTACAAGACCCGTTAGAGAGGGCAGGGCCAGGGCCAGCTATCCCACTTTTAGGAGGAAGTGACTCTTGGGAGCAGAGATCAACCCTGCAGTTGGCAGCGCTGAGCCCCCTTGGGGACACCAGGTCCTGGGGTGTCTGGCGAAGTCTATAAGCAGGTGTGAAGAGCAGACCCTGCTGGACCGCCTCTGGGAGGGGGTGACTGCCCAATGCTGACGACGCCTAAGCTGGGAGCACCGTCCGGGGGGAGCTGAGGGGGTTGGCAGGGCTGGCTACCTGGAAGGACTTGATGAAGGTCCACAGCAGTGTCCGGATGCCCTCCCCGCGGCTCAGCAGCTTGACCAGACGCATGACCCGGAAGAGGCGGAAGAAGGTGATGGAGATGCGAGAGTTCTCTTCCGCGTTCTGGGGCCGTTAACACAGCAGTTACCAGGCGGGTGGGCGGGCGAGGCTGCTCGGCACGGCCCGGGGTGGGGGTAGAGGCGAGCGGGGTGGTGGGCTGCACTAGACTCTCAGGCGCCCAGGGGTGGGCAGGCCAACTCCTGGCCTTGGCAGCGCCCAGCAGTGCCCTGGCCCCGATCGTCTTCCCCAGCACCCCTAATCTTCCCCACCTACTTGTGGGGGTAGGGGGAACAGGTGATTCTGTAGGAATTCCATCTGCTTTGAGATCTAGGCTGAGAACCACTCCAGGGACCCCGGCCTCCCTCCTGCCCGGCACGGCTCGGGGTCCTGGTAGGCGGGTGGGCTGCCCACGGAGGAGTCTTGCTCCCTGGCTGCCCAGACTCGGCACTCTAGGTGTCATCTCTTTCCCACGGCCCCCCCGCCCAGGCTGCGGGCCAGCCTGGGGTGTTGGTGCTGGGACCAGGCCTGGCTGCCCCCCTGCTGCCCTCCACCTGCCTCAGGCCTTGGTTTCCAGGCTGCAGACCTGGAAGGGTTGGGGGCACGGGCTGGGTGGGCCAGGGCAGCAAGAGTGAGCCCTGGATGAGTCCGGCCTGGGTGTGAGAGGACCAAGGGGCCCTGCTCAGGGTGTCCTGGAGGGGGCAGGGGCCAGAGCCGGCAGGCGCCTGGCCAGGTCTAGGGACAAGACCGGCTGCCGTGTCACCGTCTGCCTCCAGACCTCAGGGCACTCAGCACAGACAGACCCCTGACCCCCTCCCGCCCACATGGGACAGAGAGCTGGGGGTGCTGGCCCCGGGAGCTGGCCGGCTCTCCAGTGCTAGTGCAGCCCCCAGCCCTTTGGCACCAGGAGAGAACGGACCTTTGGGCTTCCTGTTACTGCTCCTGCCACAGGCCTCCTGCTTGGAGGTGTCTCGGGGTTGTTGCTGGGCCCTGTGTGGCCACTGCATCTCAACTCCCAGCTCCTCTGGCTTTACTTCTAACCGTCTCCAGGTCAGATCTGGCCTGACAACACCCATGAAAATCCCAGCACAGCAGCCCTCACGTCCCCGTATCTAATCCTGCGGCTGTTCCAGGGGCCTCTTCTCTCACCTCCAACACAACAGGACACCCCGAGGGGCAGGTTTTGCACGTACCCGCACACCCTGCTCCGCCCCGGGAGAGGCTCACCGAGCCTTCTTTCTGAACCCAAGCTGCTCTCCAGGCAGGCCCAGGGCTGGGAGGAGCTGGCAGCAGGCCACCCACCTACCAGTACGGGAAGCCACCCGCCTGTGTGGTTTGAAGTCTTTGATGCCCTTCCTCTTTGCATATTCTATCATCTGTGTGCCTACTTGAAATTCTACTTTCTCTCCTTAAAAGGAGGTTGTGTCCACCAGAGGAGGATGGAGAGGAGGCTCAGGGCTTTGTAACTCGGCCGTTGGCACCCCCCCCGCCCCACCATGCTCGGGAGGAGAGGAAGAAGAAAGCGCCAGCTCACACGGAACCTCAGCTGTGTGGCGAGTTTGGGAATTGGGTGCCACAGGGGCATCTACATCTGACTTGTTAAACAGCCAAACTCGAGCTTGCAGCCTGAGTGGTCCTGGGCGCCCGACACTGCAGGCGCCCAATGCTCTACTGACCAGGCGAGGGGCAGGACGCCCAGGGTCAGTCCTTCCAGCCACGGGCCTGGGCTTTGTCAGGGAACGCCACCCTGGGTCTTGCCTCATCTGCTCACTTCGGGGCTTGGGGAATCAACCCACACTCCAGTCCTTCTACAAACTCACACTTGTTCCACGTACAAAGTCTCACTGCAGCCTCTTGGAGACAGCTGTTCCAAGGTGATTTCAAGGTCACTCGAAGTGGCTGCTCTGTCACTTTAGCCAAAGACTCCTACAGCAGGAGTGGCCCCAACCACACGGCCTGCTGCAGGGACGCGGGCGTGTGGCCCAGTTCTAAGGCCCCTCATAGCTAAGGATCCCACTGTAACCTCTCGCTGGGGCCTTGATCAGAGCTCCCAGGAGCTGGTGATCAGGAGGGACACACTGCCTCTCCACCTCCACTACATTACCTCTTCTTCCTCTCTCCCAGGGGCCTCGCCGTGGCGCTGGCCTGAGTCCCATGCAAACCCCACATCAGACTAAGGTTGGAGATGCCAACAAGCAGGGTCCTCAGGATGTTTAACAGGAACTGGCCCTCTGGTCTGATTCTCTCCCAGTGGCTTTTCAGATGGTCAAGGTCACAGTGAACTGCCACCCACAGGAAAGCTCACAGATGAAACATCACACCAACAGCACTGACAGCTCGCAGACCAGGCAGGCAAGGCGCATGGCAGACACACGTGGGTGACATGCATCGGGGCCGGGCTCCGAGACGCTGGGGGTTGGGGGAGGCAGTGGGGACGTTAGGGGGGTCACAGAAGCTGAGAGCGTGGTCTGGAGGCTCGGTCTTACCATAAAGGGAGAGCATTGGGTATGTTCAGCTGGCTTTAAAGAAAGGCAGACAGAGATAAGCTGTAATGAGTCTCCCACGAAGAGGCCCGCGTTCCAGGTCTCGGTGACACAGGAGCAACCCAGTGGCAGCAGAAGGCAGGAGGGCCAGGTGCGGGGGCCCAGGTCTGGCAGGCGCGGGGCATGTCCACCACCAGCTGCCACCCAGCCAGGCTCTTGGGTGTTCTGCCCAGAACCATCTCTGGTGGCAGACTGACTAATTCACTCGTTATCACTGAGGTCTTCTGGATTTTGAAGGTGGATTCACTGTGTCCTGAGACAGCCTCCAGGGGCTGGCACTGCACACGCTTACCCAGCACTGCCAGCTGAAGCTGAAAGGCCTTGCTTGTGCCCCTGGTGGCTTTTGCCCACAGGTATTTGAGCAAAGGAGCCTGGGGTGGTGACCCTCCAGGTTCCAGGGAGGACCGAGGTTTGGGTACCCGCCATGTGGCAGGGCCAGCCTTCGAGCTGAGGTTCCTGGTCCCTGGGTGTGGACTGTGGCCACAGGCATGAGATAAAGTGTGGACCTGGTTTTTAAATTTGAAAGCCCTGCACACAATTGAGGACATTAGTGTTAATGGCCTGGGAAGCTGTCCTCACAGGCCTGACCACGGGCACGTTAGGGGGCAGGGGACTGGCTGCAGGGGAGCATTCCCGGCAGCCCAGAGCTGCGCCCGGGGAGGCACCCTGCCCTTTGGCCCCTGTACGGTCCTGCCCCCAGAGCCGCCGACTCCACCTTCACCCCACCTCCACGGCCGCCCTCCACTGTCAGAGCGTTGCTCCTGTGCTTTGTTCTCAAGGTACAAACAAGGACAATGTACAATAGGGCTTCTGAAGGGCGGAATTGTGCACGACCAGACATTTGCTCGCAGGCTGAAAATTCTTCTCGGGTGATAGATTTCTCAGCAAGTTCCTTTTTTCCCAAAGCAAGTTGGGAGGTGTCCTTTTTGCAGACTGGGGACCCAGGATGAGGGACGGGAGGAGGAGGGAAGAGAGAGGACGCCGCGCTGGTCACTTATGGACCACGGCCGAGAGCTGTCCCTGCTCCCCGAGGGGCCTGGCTGCCAGGCCCACCCATGTGCCTGCAGGGGGGCGGGTGTCTAGGACGTGGCCAGCAGGCCGGGACGGAACACGCAGACACAGACACACATGCACACACATGCACGCAGGAAGCTTCCACTTGGTCAGGGGCCTGTGCCCCGCATGAACACCTAGGAGCTCCGTGTTTCAGGGGTTCTGTGGGCGAGGGGCACAAGGTCTCCATACACACTCAGGGCTGGGGCTCTGGCCACTGCTTCCATCTGGGATGCACCCTGAAAACCACCAGAACTGCCCATACTCCTAACATCCCTGAGCAGAGGCTTGAAGTCTTCTGGTCAACCCCAGCCTGCATGGGACCAGAAGGGCTGACTCAGAGGGCCCACTTGGGTGACTTGGCCCAGCCCAATGAGCCTTGGCGACGACAGAATTAAAACTACTTATTTTACTTCTTAAACATTCAGCATTCTTCCTTTGGGATATTAGTTTTTTTAATGTTATTTTTTTAAGCATAACTTTTTGTTGTTTTTTCTGCCTGTGCTGCCCAGAACGTGGGACCTTAGTTTCCTGGCCAGGGATCAGATCCATGTCCCCTGCAGGACTCTGGGGGCTGAACTGGGGAGCCCCGTTTGTGCTGGCAGTCATTCAGGGAGCGGCTGGAGCCTCAGGAGCTGCGCTGCTGTTCATCTGCAGCCTGCCTGCCCAGCGTGTGCTGGCACCTGCAGAATTCAGACTACACGGTGCTGATTACAAGATCACCAGGATTGTTTTATCTTCCTTGGGAGGAACAGTCATTCAAGCAGACAACCAACAAGAGGAGCTCGAACAAAGTCAGTTTGTCAGGAGCACTCACAACAACACAAAGTCCCATACGTGGGTGGTGTGGGGTGGGGCAGACAGACAAACAGAGACAGAGAGACAGACAGAGATGGACACAGTGAGCCTGACGGGTGGAGAAGAAACAGACTCAAGGAAACGAATAAGCAGGAGCAGGAAGTGACACGAGAGAGTGAGTGCTTTGGGGGCGTGGTCAGTGCTTTGGGGCCAGAGATTGGCTCCCTCACTTGCTCCACGAGCTTAGGGAATAGTTGAGGTCCCTCCGCTGTGGATGGTCTCTGGCTGAGCCAGCTGCTGGGGACGGGCATCACCCGCTGACTGGAGGGCTGGCCGTGTGGCCGAACAGGGCTCTGCCCTGCCTGCTGCCTTCTGTCCAGTCCTCTGATTTAGGGCAAAGGAGGGGCATTGAAGGGCATCCTTGGTGGCACTAGTGATAAGGCATCCACCTGCCAACGCAGGAGACGTAAGAGATGCGGGTTTGATCTCTAGGTCGGGAAGATCCCCTGGAGGAAGAAATGGCTACCCACTCCAGTATTCCTGCCTGGAGAACCCCATGGACAGTGGAGCCTGGCAGGCTACAGTCCACAGGGTCGCAGAGTCGGACACGACTGAAGCAACAGACCACGCACGCACAGGGGGTTGTATGTGGAAAGAAAAACTAAGAATGGGGCAGGAGAGGAAAGGAAATGAGATGGGGAGCACATGTACACCCATGGCTGATTCACGTCAATGTATGGCAAAAACCACTACAATGTAAAGTAGCCTCCAATTAAAATAAATTGATTTAAAAAAAAGAAAGGAAATTAGAAGATGACAGAAAGGGAAAGGGTCTTGGTCAGAAGGCTCAGAGCGAGCGGGTCCCCTTTGGGTCCTGGTTGTCGGGACGCTGGACAGCTAATATGGCCAGGCTGAGAACCCCCTCCAGGGGCCTCTTGGCTCAGCCCCGAGGGAAGGATCTTCCTCCAGGCCTTGGCTTTGGGACACTCTCTGCCCCCACCCTCGGAGAAGGCAATGGCACCCCACTCCAGTACTCCTGCCTGGAAAATCCCATGGACAGAGGAGCCTGGTAGGCTGCAGTCCATGGGGTCGCTAGAGTCGGACACGACTGAGCGACTTAACTTTCACTTTTCACTTTCATACATTGGAGAAGGAAATGGCAACCCACTCCAGTGTTCTTGCCCCGAGAATCCCAGGGATGGCGGAGCCTGGTGGGCTCCCATCTATGGGGCTGCACAGAGTCAGACACAACTGAAGCGAGTTAGCAGCAGCAGCAGCAGCAGTAGCTGCCCCCACCCTGGAGCCCTCATCAATTTGCTGCCCAGCACATGGACCTCATTCTGCAGGCGGAGGCTAGGCTCAGGAAGAGGCTCCCCACGTCCAACTGGACTGCGGCCTGTTGGGGGCCCAGTCACAGCTGGTGAGCAGGGCTCTGCTCCACCTCTCGGGGCCAGCTTCACTTACAAGCGGAAGAGAAAGTGCCCTTCGGGACAGGGGGAGGCCAAGGTCCACCTTCTCACTAGGGGTCGTGCTCCTGAAGGCCTTACGTCCACGCCCAAAGCGCTTCTCTAGGTCTAGCCTCACCTCCGTTCTTTTAAAGGCAGTGTTACTTCCTGGCAGGCAGCTTCCTGAGTCAATACTGCCCTCTGTGACCAGTGTTTTGGGAACAAGGTGCCTTGGTGGCTTGTTGGGGGCACTGGGTGGGGGTGGTGCTTAGGAGGGGAAGGGCTCGAAGGGGTTCCAGGAGCGGGGGTGGGGGCGGCACAGGAAGGTGGCAAGGATCATGGCTCCCCCCTCGGCTTGGCCCGAGACCACCAGTCTGATTTACTCGACCTCAGAAGCAACCCAGGCCAGGCGGACCACTGCCATCTGGATACTGACGTCTGTTCTGGCCCCTCAGCCGTGGTGGGGGCAGAGAAGCTGGGCAGGAGCCAGGCGTGGGCTGCGGGTTGGGTGGTGGGAGGGAGGCTCTGACTCAGCCTGAGGGGGTGGGCGTGCAGCAGACGCTCTGACTCAGGACGTGGCCAAAGTGGGAGCCAGTGAGGGCAGTCGTTGGAAGCCAGGCCCATGGGTCTGTGGTTAAAAGACCGCTGGTTCCAGGAGCCAGGTGGGCAGCACCCACCTGGGGCCCCAGCATGCATCCTGGAAGCTCTGAGCCGAGTCCTGTCCCTTCCGTGTCCTCTCCGCCCACTTTCTCTTCCTGTCCAGCAGGCAGTGTGTGTGTGGGGGGGTGCTCCACACTTCCTGTGCCCTTTGGTCTCCAAGCCCCACTGGCCCACAGTCCGGGCATCCAAGCATCCCCACGTGAGTGTTCTGACTCCATGGCCCCCGATCTCCACACGTGGACCTGCCAGGAGGTGTCCAGCCCCCAGGTGAGTTGTTGCTCTTGGTCACATGGCTTCCTTGTACCCAACTAGGGACACCTGTGTTCCTGACGAAGGACCTGGGCCTCCCAACACTTCCTGTCAGCAGGGGAGGGAGGTTGCGGGTGGGGGGCGGGCGGTTGGCTGAATCCCTGGAAGCTTCCACGGATTTCCTCTTGGAATAAGAATTCCAGACTTGAGGGACAGAGGAGAGGGGGCTTCCTCAGGGACACGAGGAGGAGGAGGAGGTGCCGTGTCAGGAGGGGCTAGGCAGCTGGGCCACAGACATGGACAGCCGGGGCCCGGGGCCTCCTCTGGTCACATCGTGGGATCCAAGGCATCTCCCAGAGCAAGGGGGTTGTTCTGAGCCAGAGGCCTCATGCCTGGATGGCTGTGTCCCCCTTCCAAATGGTGGAGCGGCTTCATCCTTGGTTCCTGTGCACAGCAAACAGGTCCCTAGACCATGGACACCTCTTCCTAAAGGTGCCAAAATCTCCCCTTTGTGCTCAGGGGAAGCCCCAAATCTGGTGCTCTCCCTGACCCCCCGCCCTGCTCGTCCTGCCCAGGGACCCACAAGGGCATCGCCTCACTTCTTTTGGCTCTTTGTTGTTGTTGCTCAATCACTCAGTCGTGTCTGACTCTGTGACCCCATGGACTGCAGCACGCCAGGCTTCCCTGTCCTTCACCATCTCCCAGAGCCTGCTCAAACTCATGTCCATCGAGTTGATGCCATCCAATCATCTCATCCTCTGTCGTCTCCTTTTCCTCCTGCCTTCAATCTTTCCCAGCATCAGTGTCTTTTCCAATGAGTTGGCTCTTTGCATCAGGTGGTCAAAGTATTGGAGCTTCAGCGTCAGTCCTTCCAATGAATATTCAGGGTTGATTTCCTTTAGGATGGACTAGTTTGATCTTGTGTCCAAGGGGCTCTCAAGAGTTTTCTCCAGCACCACAATTCGAAAGCATTAATGCTTCAGCGTTCAGTCTCCTTTAGGGTCCAATCTCACATCCACTCATCACTACTGGAAAAACCATAGCTTTGACTATATACACCTTTGTCCATAGAGTGATGTCTCTGCTTTTTAATACTCTTTTTAATACACTGCTACTTGGATGAAAAGCTATGACAAACCAAGGTTACCAAGGTTGAGTTACCAAGGTTTGTTATAGCTTTTCGTCCAAGTAGCAGTGTATTTTCTTTCAATTTTTAGGTCTTTTCTTTGTTTAGATTCACCTCTTCACTACAGCTCATCTTCCGAGAACAGCACCTGCCTTCTCCGCTCCCCACTTTCTGATCCCTTCACTTGGTACTTCTCATCTTTTGCATACCATGAGACTTCCTGGCTTTCTGTGCCTGATCGTCCCCTGGCCCTAGGATGCTGGCTCTTGAGGACGGGTTTCTGTTTGGTCCACAATGGATCCCAGGTGCCCGGCACACAGAAGGCAATGATGGTTCCTAGGAAGCCCACCTCCCTAGGGGGCACCAGAGCCTGCAGAGGTGGGAGGACGGAGCTGTTGAAGAGAAGGGGGTGAATCTGAACCTGGGGAATATCTAGAGGGATGAAGACAGCAATTGGTGATTTCAGGAAAGACAGTCAAAGATGAGGAGTTATAGGTGAGGAGCCTCCAGAAATCCTAAGGCTGGAATAGAACGTTCATCCCAGAAGGGAGGTCTGGTGAAGAAAGAAGGACTAGAAAACTCAAGGTGGGGGGCGGAGCTGGAGCAGTACCCAGCAAAGTCCTGGCGCCGAGCTCTTCCCTGGCCCAGGGAGCGCCAGGCCCCAAGCTGCCGGTGGCAGGAGGCAGACCTGCAGTAGAGGGCCCTGAGTGGGGATGAAGTGCTGCTGCTCCTGTAACTGGACCCCATGATCCTGGCTGCTGTCCAGGTGCAGGGCCGTGTCCCTGCTATGGGCTAGGCCTGTCTGGCTTGAGTTACAGGCAGTGGTCAGTGAGCTTGCCTTGATCCCGCCACACCCGTCAACCAAGAGTCCAGTGTCTCTGGGAACAAGGGCTGTGAGTCTGTGATTGGCAGGTGTGGCGGCAGGGAGCTTGGAAAGAATGTCATTGGCTTGGTGCCACGTTCTCTCCCCTTCAACAGCGCTCTACAGTGTATGCCAGGCTTCTACATGAATGCTCTTAGCTGAGCTTCAATACCTGGCAGTAATATCACGCTTCCCAGACCGTGGAGGAGCAGCGTTAAGACTCCAGCACTTGGTCTGACCCGCGTCCAGCCCTCTCCTCTGGCCCCTTGCCTGGGGTGACAAGGTGCACCTCCTAACTGCGTGTGTGGGAGGAAAAGGAAACAGTGGGGGTTGCATGGAGGGTCTCCAGCCCCTGCTTTGCTCTCCATTACAGGCACTGTCCCCATTCTATCTCCAGACCACCCTCCCCATGACTTCTGACAGACTCCTCCATCTATGGAGTGAGGTGTATCTCCACGTGGGTGAAGAAGCCTGGGAGGAGCTGAGTGGCTTCCAGCCAGAAGGGACACTGGCCTGTAACTTCTTGGTTTTGAAAATAAAAAACCTCCTGTGGTTCTTTAGGATATAAACCATGGAACATATGGGCTGAGCCAATTCTGGCTAGCAGGAGGCCATGCACGAGAGGGGGATGTGGGATTCACGTGTTAACAAAGGGCACTGCGGACTGGACAGACAGCAGCGCTAGCCCCAGGTGTGGGGAGCCAGCCACCCTGGGAGGCCTGGGCTCCAGTTGAGGGGTGGGAAAGGCAGACAGCAGCGCTAGCCCCAGGTGTGGGGAGCCAGCCACCCTGGGAGGCCTGGGCTCCAGTTGAGGGGCGGGAAAGGCAGACAGCAGCGCTAGCCCCAGGTGTGGGGAGCCAGCCACCCTGGGAGGCCTGGGCTCCAGTTGAGGGGCAGGAAAGGCACTGACAGGCTGCACCCTCACCTGTGCTCAGCCTCACCTGTGCCCCAGTCTCGCCTGGCGCCCTCAGCTGTACCCCGCCCTCACCTGTGTCACACCTTTACTTATGCCCCGCCCTCACCTATGCCATACCCTCACCTGTGCCCTGCCGTAACCTGTGCCCCGGCCAATGGGGATTATCATCCTTGGCTGTTAGGCTCATTGGGGAGGGACTCCAGAGCTGGAGGCCATGACGAATTGTAAATGGAAACCGTTGTACAGATGGAGGTTCTGCGTGTGATGCCACTCGCCAGTCCTGGGGTCCTGCACCACCCCAACCCCAACAGCCAATTTTTGGGGTAGAAATTTTATATTCTAGAGATTTTTCCTTTGTCTTTACTTTTTGTTTAAAAACAGCAGTCAGTTCAGTCACTTAGTCATGTCTGACTCTTTGTGACCCCATGGACTGCAGCACGCCAGGCTTCCCCGTCCTTCACCATTTCCCTGAGTTTCCTCAAACTCATGTCCATCGAGTCGGTGGTGCCATCCAACCATCTCATCCTCTGTTGTCCCCTTTTCCTCCTGCCTTCAATCTTTCCCAGCACCAGAGTCTTTTCCAATGAGTCAGTTCTTTACATTAGGTGGCCAAAGTATTGGAGCTTCAGTTTTAGCATCAGTGCGTCCAATAAATATTCAGGACTGATTTCTTTTAGGATGGACTGGTTTGATTTCCTTCCTGTCCAACGACTCTCAAGATTCTTCTTCAGCACCCCAGTTCAAAAGCATCAATTCTTCCACGCTCAGCCTTTTTTATGGTCCAACTTTCACATCCATATGTGACTACCAGAAAAACCACAGCTTTGACTAGACAGATCTTTGTTGGTAAAGTAGTCTCTGCTTTTTAATATGCTGTCTAGGTTTGTCATAGCTTTTCTTCCAAGGAGCAAGCATCTTTTTAATTTCATGGCTGCAGTCACCATCTGCAGTGATTTTGGAGAAAATAAAGTCTCTCACTGCTTCCATTGTTTCCCCATCTATTTGCCATGAAGTGATGGGACCAGATGCCATGATCTTAGTTTTTTGAATGTTGGAATTTTAAGCCAGATTTTTCACTCTCATCTTTCACTTTGATCAAGAGGCTTTTTAGTTCTTCTTTGATTTCTACCATAAAGGTGGTGTCATCTGCATATCTGAGGTTATTGATATTTCTCCTGGCAATCTTGATTCCAGCTTGTGCTTCATCCAGCCTGGCATTTCACCTGATGTACTCTGATATAAGTTAAATAAACAAGATAACAATATGCAGCCTTGACATACTCCTTTCCCAATTTGGAACCAGTCCATTGTTCCACGTTCAGTTCTAACTGCTGCTCTTGACCTGCATACAGATTTCTCAGGAGGCAGGTAAGGTGGTCTGGTATTCCCATCTCTTTAAGAATGTTCCACAGTTTGTTGTGATCCACACAGTCAAAGGCTTTGGTGTAGTCAATGAAGCAGAAGTGGATGTTTTTCTGGAATTCTCTTGCTTTTTCTATGGTCCAACGGATGTTGGCAATTTGATCTCTGGTTCCCCTGCCTTTTCTAAATCCAGCTTGAACATTTGGAAATTCTCAGTTCATGTCCTGTTGAAGCCTCACTTGGAGAATTTTGAGCATTACTTTGCTAGCGTGTGAGATGAGTGCAACTGTGTGGTAGTTTGAGCATTCTTTGGCATTGGAATGAAAACTCACCTTTTCCAGTCTTGTGGCCACTGCTGAGTTTTCCAAGTTTGCTGGCATATCAAGTGCAGGACTTTAACAGCATCATCTTTTAGGATTTGAAATAGTTCAGCTGGAATTACATGACTTCCACTAGCTTTGTTTGTAGTGATGCTTCCTAAGGACCACTGACTTCGCACTCCAGGCTGCTGGCTATAGGTAAGGATCACACCATCATGGTTATCTGGGTCATGAAGATCTTTTTTGTATAGTTCTTCTGTGTATTCTTATCACCTCTTCTTAATATCTTCAGTTTCTGTTAGGTTCATACCATTTCTGTCCTTTATTGTGCCCATCTTCGCATGAAATGCTCCCTTGGTAGCTCTAATTTTCTTGAACAGATCTCTAGTCTTTCCCATTCTATTGTTTTCCTCTAGTTCTTTGCATTGATCTCTTAGGAAGGCTTTCTTTTCTCTCCTTGCTAGTTTTTGGAATTCTGCATTCAGATGGATCTCTCTCTCCTTTCCTCCTTTGCCTTTCCTTTTTGTGCGTGTAAATGCATGTGCACAGAAAGAAACCAGCAGGCTGAGTGATGACGTGGGCCTGGCCACCATGGTCTCCTGGCCTGACCCCAGAAGACCCTGGGACTGGGTGCGTCTTGTGCACAGGGGCCTGTCTGCTGTTACCTTCCTGCCCTTGGTTCCTGCACAGACCCCCACAGAGATCCCTCCTCCAGAAGCAGGCCCACCCTGATCTTCCCTGGTCTCCCCCAAGAGGGCCCCTTGGTCTGAGCACAGGGCCCTGGTCAGGGATATGCACGTGCAGGTATCCGAGAGCCCCTGGGGTACAACCTGGGGCCACATGGAGGTGCAGGGAGTGGTGCGAGGGAGAAGAGGCCTAGGTTGGGGGGAGCTCAGTTTCCTTGTGCTCCAATGATTTACTGGATAAGGTCAAGGAAGTGCGTGTGCACGGGAGTTTACACACACACACACACACACACACACGCACATCACAAGACAAAGACGACCCAGGGGATCCCTGAGACAGAGAGGCAACCAAATCTGGGCAGTGGGTCAAGCACGGAGGGGTGCGGTTGACAGCAGGATGTAATGGCCTCCTCCCAGCATCCACCCCCGGGAAGGGGCAGACAGGCTTCTGACGGGGAATCAGGACAAGAAGTAATGTCAGTTCAATGACTGGCAGCCAGCTTTGGGGTGGAGGGGCGGGTAAGGACTGGGGTAGAGGGGCTGACGGTCATGGGGGGTTTCTGACACCTTAGATCAGAACCCTTCAGCATCTGCTCTGAGCTGTTACTCAACGGTTCAGTGCATCAACATTTGTGCAAACATTATCAAGTCTCTTAACCAATGAAAAACCATGACAAGGAACTAAACCACACATGTTAAAGACCAGCCACAAGAGGGCTTGCCTACAGATAGAGAGAGAAGGTTGAGCATGCCGGGGACAGACGAGCGTGTGCAGGGGTTGAAGACTGTCTAGGAGGGGCAGCTCCCAGGAGCAGGTGCAGGAGGCCCTGGAGCCAGGCTGGGGTGTGGGCCGGGGAGAGCCAGGCAGGGGCAAGGCTGGTCCTTAGGGCAGGCTCATGTGGGGCCAGGTGCTCCACAGTAAGCAGAAGGGTGGGGGGTGGGGGGGGGAGGAGCCCTCTCCAGAGAAGAGGGATACAAGTGTTCTCCCAGTAAAGGGCCCTTCCAGAGTGAATACAGGGCGGGTGCGCTGAGAGGGCTGGCCAAGTGGGAGCCTCTGCCCGCCCAGGATCCTCAGGAGAGGCTTTTCCCGGATGCTGGAGCAGGAAGGGGCTGGGTCCCCGCCCCGGCAGCTGCCCAGGGGTTGTAAACAGCCCTCCATCGCCTTACTCTGGGGTCCCGGGGCTGCGTCCTCCTAGACAGTGTGCATCATGCCAGGCTGATTGTAAAGAGGAGAGGAAAGGATGCAGGAATCAGGACTCAGAAGGAGAGGAGGGCCTAACTCGTTCCAAATGTTAAAAAAAGAGAATAAAGAAATCTCAAAATAAAGCAACAGGAAAAAAATCCTTTAAACCAATTTAAACAAACAAATGAGAATAATGGAGTGGAAATGAGCTGGGAGGAGGAGAGGAGGCGAAGGAGAGCGATGGGGGCGAGCGTGAGGCAGGCACGGCGTCACAGGGCGGGACGCCGGTACTTACGTTTACCTCGGTGATGGCTATATCAACAATGCTACCCACAACAATCAAGGCGTCAAATGTGTTCCATGCATCACAGAAATAGTGCTGCATGGGCAGAGGAGCCGAGGGAGGGAGGGAGAGAAAAACCAGCGACAAAGGAAACAAAACAAAAGGAAGAGGAAAATGAAAACAAAACAAAAAAAAGCATGAAAGGAAGGAGAGAAGAGAAAAAAATGAGAAAAGAAAGAGGTTATGTGGGCATACTGGACCCCTTACCACTCCACAGTTCTGGAGGTGCACGCCTGCACCCGTTGCTCACGGAGCCTGACAAAAGTGGGTTAGTCGGGGGCCGGGCGGGCGTCCGGGAGGAGCGGGAGCCTTTGCCCGGCCTGGCGGAGTGGGGATAGTGGGGGGGGCTCATGTCCCCCAGGACGGCGGCAGGTGCGAGAGAAAGCATGACTGGAGCGGGTAAAACAGGAAACCAAAAAATAAACCGAAGGAGGTGAAGAGAGAGGGGGGCACGGAGGCGTCCTGGGCAGAGTCATACTCACATTCGTCTCACTGAGAATGACGTCAATTACGCTGCCAATTACGATCAGGAAGTCAAAGACATTCCAGGGGTCACTAAAGTAGCCCTACACGGGGCGGCAGGACGGGAGTGAAAAGGAAGGTTAGACAGACAGGCACAGAGCCCGCGGGGCCGCCCGGCGCTGCTGGAGTCCGAGCCCAGGAGGGGCGGCCGGCCCACCCCCCCACCTGCCTTCCCGGGTGCCCCTCCTCAGACCCGGCCCCTGGCCACCCTTCCTGTGTCCCCAGCACCTCCCAGGCCTCCGACTCTTTTGTCCGAGGGCTGCCTGCTGGGATGGAGGTGACACGGGGCAGGGCCCTTGAGGCGTGATCTGGGAATCACAAGCAGCATTGGTGTGGTCCAGGTGGGTGGCCAGGCCCTTGGGCTCAGTGGTGACTCAGGTGGAGCTCACGATGACGAGGGGACCACGTCATCAGAGCAGCATCTACAACCAGGTCACCCTCATGCCAGCCCCAGACGGGCATTAGCCCTGGATTTGCCTCTGTCCAGAGGCTTTCTTCACTTCAAGGGGATGGAGGCTGGGTCAGGCCCAAAGCCTGGAAATGTGTGTGTGGGGCCTGGACTGCGTCTCCAAAGCCCCGTCTCCAGCATCATCACTGTGACCAGCATCCTGCTGAGACGCCCTGAGAGAACAGGGCTCTCACAGCCTTTCCTGCAGGCAGGGTGGGGGCCTGGGACAGAGGCCTCTCGGGAGGAGCACACGGGCCGTCATGCCTGGTGCCTGGCAGGCAGCAGGGTGCTGAACCAAACCCCTTGTCCTGCACATGTGGATTTTGCCTGTTTTACACTGTATTTGAGGAAGGGAACAGATGCATGTTTTTGAAACATTTCTGGAAGCATGTGGATGACTGACTGTCTCCATTTCCATGAGGAGTCCTGGGTAGGCAGACTCTCTGCAAAGACAGGACGGGTCCTCTCAGAGTGGAGGAGTCAGGGAGTGGTGCTCTGGGACACATGGATGCACACTCGCGGTTCAGGATCCTGGGAGCTGGGCAGTCGCTCTCCCGGGGGGTGGAGTGGGGAGGGTCAGCACCAGGGGAATGTGTCTACTTTAAGAGAGGACATCTGCCCCTTTGGTCCTTCCAGGGAAGCCCCCGCCTCTAAGCGTCTCCCAGGCCCCTCTCCCCAGCCCTCCTGGGGGTGGCCAACTCTCCCTTTGTGTTCCTGACTCTTAGGAGTCAGGCGTCTTCTGTTCGCCCATTTCTCCCGGCTCCATCCTGCTTCCCGACCCCTCACTTCCCAGCTGTGCCCCCTTTCACCTGGATCACAAGACATGCTGTCCAGGCCATTACTCTTAGTGCGGAGGTCAGGTCACAGGGACAGGGCCTTCTCAGTTCCCAAGCATGTCTGCCCATGTAAGCAGAAATGCCACCACAAAGCCTCTGGACAACCGGCAGGGAGCAGAGGTTGGCCTAGGGCATGGGGAAGTGAGGGTCACTTGGAACCCTGGCCATCTTGTCAGCCTCCTTGAGTGTTTCTCTGAATATCACAGGGCCCCTGGGGCAGAAAGAGACTTGTTCTCCCATTTGAGCTGTGGGCAGGAAAGAACCAACCCCTCCTGGGTGCTCACATGGCATTTCAGGCACATGGGGAGTGCCGGTTTTGAGGGCACAGAGTGAGGACCTCAAACGAATGACAAATGTGCATGTGTTCAACATCACTTTTGGAAAACGCTGGGGAGCTACCTCCAGCGGGGAGAATGGTTTCAGGAGGAAGGGGTAGGGGGTTCAGGCAGAGAGAGGATGGGAGCAGGAACCAGAGAAGAGTCCAGGACGTCCCGCATCCAGCCTAGAAAACCCGGCGACAGAGCGTTATTGGGGCCAAGGGGAGGAGGAGAGAGGGCGACGGGAGTCTTGCTCGCAGGGAAGGCTGGAGTCTCCGGTTCACCAGAGGGACCTGGAACAGACGGGTGGGTCACCTGGGTCCGCAGTGCGGCTGAGGGGAGAGACAAGGGAGGAAGGCAGGCAGAAGCGGTGGACAGGAGGTTAACAGAGGGCGAGCACGGGGCCGGAGCCAGGCCCTGGGACCCTGCAACCCGCCCCCACGACAGCATCGCCTGTCACCCCTGCTCTCTGGTCGCACAGTGACCAGGCCACCCCCCACTCCCGCCCTCCTTGGAGGCTCCCTCTGCTCATGCCCTGCCCTCGCCCTCTGCAGGCTGTGCTGCTGGGGCCTTCGGTTGACCTATCTGACCTGTGGGTCCAGGGCCTCCACTGGCCGCGGAGCCCACCAGTTCCCGCCCAGAGGAGGTTTACATACAGCCCGAGTAGGGGGGTGGCAGGGTCCCTTTAAGATGCCAGCTCCCCCCGACCCATCCACCCCCTTTCTATCAATCTTCCAAGCTGGACCATGGACACGGTTTGATTCAGCTGTCAGCCCCTTCTCCACCCCGTTCCACACCCACCCCAGAAACAGCTGACACCCTCCAGGAGGTCAGTGGTTGCCAGGACACACCTGCCAATCCCCAGGTGGATGGGACCTGTTTGCTGGAAATCTCGGGTGACACAGGTTTGTGGGGTGATGGAGGAAGCAGACTGGGAAAATACCACAGACTTTCAGGAAGTCTGGCTGACTGGAGCCAGGTCACACACCCGTTCTCTCCTTGGTGGAAGTCAGGGTCAGGAAAAGGGTTTTCGGGCTCTCCCTGACCTGGTGAACCAAACCTCTCAAGGTCTAGCTCCTCAGAGCCAGGCAGGGCTGGTCATCGGGGGAATAGCGCTTTGGGCTGGAAGCCTTCTCTAAGCCTGCAGGGTGAGTGGACCCCCAGCCTTGGGAGGCCTTGGCTGTGTCCCTGGGGTTGACGGGCCAGGAACTATCCCTTCTCTTGAGTGTGCCAACCCTCTGCTCACTGGCTTATGGACCAAACCAGCCCTGGCTTCAGCCCATCGTTTCTGGGAAGGAGAGACTGCCCCCCAGCATCCCATGATGCACTGCACCTGTGTGAGAATTCGGACTTCTCTCTCGGATCATCTGTGCCCCGATTCACTCCATGCCTGGAGCTGTTCCAAGCTGAAGGAGGCGGTGTAGTGTGTGAGCCCTGGAGGCAGGGTGTCTGGGTTCGAGTCCTCCCTCTGCCACTTCCCGGCTAGGTGACCCTGAGCAGATGACCACACCTCTCTGTACCGAGGTTTCCCCACCTATGACAACCTTCTGCTGATAGTGGGGGCGACGTGGGACACAGGTGAGCCCTGCACCTGCAGGAGGCCCGGTGCATCCAGTGACTGTCAGGTTCGCTGGAGCTAGTCTGCCCCTCCCAGGGAGGTCTGATGTACAGGGTCAGTTGTGGGGGTGGGGCTGGGCAGTGGGGAAGGCAGAGTCCAGGACCGTGGGAGGAGGAGAGGGAAGGTGGGCTACAGAACCCCAAGCACCTTCAGGGGATCTCATCTTGAATCCTAGTGAGGACTGAGGAGGCAGGATCTAAAATGCAGGGGGAGACAATGTGTGCCTGACCAGGGAAGGAGGTCCAGCCGAGTCAGAGCCTAGCTGGACTGAGCCTGGGAGGCAGCGCCCCTGGTCCCAGAAACTCTGTCTTTCCTGGGCTCCAGGTCGTGGGTCTGGGAGATGGGGGGTGGGCGCAGCCGGCAGTGGAGTGTCACACTGGGAACCGCTGCCTCGCAGAGATAATGTCAACTGTATGCGACATCACGATGTCCTCAAACATCACGGTGATTGGGGACTGCCGGAGTGGGGCGGCCTGGCTGGCACACAGCTGCTCCCCCTCCTGCCTCCCACCTCCCTGACAGCTCTACCCTGTGATCTGCCCTTCAAGAGGCTGGCACCTCCCAGCTCAAATAGCATGGGATGGACGTGGGGCAGCAGGAGGCAGGGGAGACCCAAGGTGGGTGGTGGTGACCCTCCAAGTTATTCGAGGAATGCACACTTTGGACATCTGCTCCAGTTTTTCTTTGGAGTTAAGCTTTTCCTCCCCAGCAAAGTTTCAAAGGCCTTCACTCACTCATCTCACCGACATGTGATGAGTGCTCTGGGCACCTGGAGGTGAGCTCGGTGTGGGCAGAGCACAAGCACCCACAGCCTCCCCTGGTGGCATGGGACGGGATGGGAACCAGCTGGGTTCCTTTGGAGTCTTGGGAGAGTCTTCCCCTGCCCTGTTGGCACCTGAGTTCACAGCAGGTCTCCACTGCAGAACCACCCAGGATGAAGGTTTGAGGGGACCTGCCTGAATCTGGAGCTTTCCAGGTGGTGCTAGTGGTAAAGAATCCACCTGCCAATGCAGGAGTTGCAAGAGACTCAGGTTTGATCCCTGGACTGGGAAGACCCCTGGAGGAGAGTATGGCAACCCACTTTAGTATTCAAGCTTGGAAAATTTCACAGACAGAGGAGCCTGGTGGGTTACCGTCTGTGGGGTCACAAAGACTCAGACACAACTGAAGCGACTTGGCACACACGCATTCCTAGCTATTGGATATTTTTCAGTGCTTATCATCAAGAGTATCTTAAAAGTTCTTTTCTGTCTTTGCTGATAAATTTCCATTCATAAGAGGACACTCCAGCTACTCAATGAACTTCAGATCCTTCTAACCAAAGCCTTTTCATGCTGACCAGTTCAGTCCTGCACAGTCTCAAAGGGCCCAGGGGCCACTGGGAATGTCCAGGACAGTTCTCCTGCTCGAGGGAGAAATCCCCTGGCCACTAGGTGTTCAGGACACGCCTGTCACCTGTCCCACTCTTCAGACAGACAGAGAAGAGATCTACTTGAATTGACTTAATTTCTTAAAGTGGTAAGCAGAACAGATGGAAATGAAGACCAGAAACATCAGTCACCACGAAGACACGGAAAGAACAAGGCCGGACTACAAACTGATCCACTGACCAACCAACCACAGAGACCAAGCGACGGAGAAGGAAGCCCAGCAGGCCAGCCTCAGGCACCCGCTGTCAGGGCTGACGTCCACCCCCGCATCCCTGTTTTCTGACCGCCCTTCCTCAGCTGACGCTCACGGGTGCAGACACGCAACACAGACATGCAGCCACGTTAGGAGCCCTGGTTGTCGGGTGGAGCCAGCTCAGTATTTCCACCAGAGCTGCAGACACTTTCTGGCTTGGTTTTCTGCCTGGAAATGTTGGCGATGCTTCTGGAATCTGTTCCTTAATGAGGGATTCTCAGGTGGCGCAGTGGTAAAGAAACCGCCTGCCAATGCAGGAGACGCAGATTCGATCCCTGAGCTAGGAAAACCCCCTGGAGAAGGAAATGGCAACCCACTCTAGTATTCCTGCCTGGGAAATCCTATGGATGGAGGAACCTGGCAGGCTACAGGCCATGGGGTTGCAGAGTCGGACACGACTGAGTGACTAACACTTTGACTTTTTCCCTTTCTCTCTAAGCACAGACAGACCCTTCTGCGTGTGAAATGCAGATCCCCAGGGTGGTTGTTTCACTTCTTTGGCAACATCGCTCTGATTTTACCCCATTTTCTCACGACAGAAAGCAAGACGTACAGGAGATGGGGCGTGTTATGGTTCCGAGCACACTAACTGGCTACTTCCCAGGTAACTGGCTTGTTCCTGGGTCTGCAGGATTCAGGGACAGTGTTTTCCAGGCTTAGGCCCATGCAATGTCACTGCCACTTGCTCCTTAGGGCAGGTCTGTCTCGTGCATCCCCTGAGCTCTGCAGCCTGGCTCAGGAAGACCCCACAGGGCTGTGCAGCAGCACCTGACATCGTCAGAAACACGTCTGATTCAACACAGAGTGACTCAAGCCTTTGATCTGTTTAACCCGCACATCTCATGAGACTGGAGAAAACCATGCCCGTTCCCTCCTGGAAGCTGTCATCTGAGTTGGAGGCTCAGCTCAGCGACGGCCTGGCCCACCAGCCTCCCTGGGGTGTGCTGCTGTGGGCTCTGAGCCTGCCGGCCCCCTGGCCATGTGGCTTGGAACAGGGCCCCACAGAAGATGGCCAGGGACATTCCGTGGTCTCCTCTGCCCCTAAATGGGACTGGGCTTGGAAGGGAAAGTGAAAAGAGCCTATTTGCTGCCCTGGAGGAGGTGGGAAAGCACCATGATTATTACCAAATGACATGTATTAGGGTCTCATGCTGTGCATTCAGCCTGGGTTCCACACTCTTAGGCACCTCTGGTGAGGGAGGCTTGGTGCAGTGGGAACACGGGCTGTCTTGTCTTTGAAGCCCCTCAAGGGTTTCCCTCCTTCTGCAAAGTCCCCAGCAGAACATATGGTGCAGGAAGACGCTTGCTAATGGCTTGGTGTGGAGGGAATTACATCGACTACGAAGTCAGACATGCTGGATTCTATTCCCAGTCCTGCCACTTAATAATGGTGTAATTAATACAACATTTAATTGCTCTGAGTTCCACTCCCCTCTTCTCTAAGACAAGGAGCTAATACCTATCTCAGAGAGGTGTCTTGAGGATTCCATGCAATGAGGTGTGTGCAGCACCGCAGGTTACTGACAAACGTTGGTGGAACATTAATTCAGAGAAGACAACAAGGATCCTGTCACTAAACAGGGATCCGATCTACAGCCTTGGGGCATCCCTCCTGGCCCCTCTAGTTCTGGAGCAGGTGAGCATCTGAATGGAAGTGAAATACAGGACCAAGAACGTGAAGTTTGGCCCCTCCGCCCCCCCCCCCCCCGGGGTTGACCTGTGTTGCATCTAGAAAAACCAGTAGAAGTGGGGACAAGAAGGTTCGGAAACCTGTCCTGCATTACCCTCTTAGATCCCATCTCACTGACCCCCTCAAAGTTGTGTAGCAACTGGAAGCCCCTGAGCCCCCAGGACACCCCATCTAGGGCAGCTGTGAAGCCCAGGCAGTGGACACGGTGACGCTGAGCTGTCTATAGGGAGAGAGATGGGAGCTGCTCAAACCCAGTCACCCTCCATCCTCGAGGCCATGTGTGTGTGTGTGTGGGGTGTCTGGTCAGTGACAAAGGGCACAGATGATCCAAGAAGCAGGAGCCAACCTGCCCTGTCCTGCCTCACTCAGCTCTAATCTCTCCCAATGTTTTTTTCTAAAAGCTGCTTATACCTAGCTACGCACAGACATTTTTAGGTCTGTCCGGTGCCGGAAGGTATGGGCAGTGACTGCAGCCCTGAAGTGGGGAACCAGAGGCCCCCTGGATGCACTAACGCCCAGTCCTGAGCAAAAGCGGCCCTGCCTGAGCCCCTGCAGCAAGGCTCTTCGTCTGTGCAGTGCCCGCGTGAGAACAGACCCCGTTTGGGTCTGGCGGGGCTGGGCCTGGTGAGGTTTGGTTTCCAGTCTCTTCTAGACGATGTGCGGGGGCGAGGGCGACTCCGCCTCCCCCGGAAGGAGGCTAGCTCAGGCACCTCCCTGCTCCCTGTGTCCAGACCTCAGGTCAGTCCAGGGGCTGAGAGTCTGCTTCAAGCAGTCGGCCTGGCGCAAGCCCTGAAGGCTCCTGGGCTGCAGCGGTCATCGCCAGGAGGATCCGGTCCCTGGCCGAGACTCTGCCCGCATCGACCCAAGCCCGCCCTCGACGCTGTGGACCGAAGGCCCGTCCCAGAAGGCCTACCTTGGGCTTGAAGGCGATGAGCTTCAGGACCATCTCCACTGTGAAGAGGCCGGTGAAGAGCATGTTGAGGATGTTCATGGCGATTTTGAACAGACAGCTCTGACCGTAGTGCTGGGGGTAGGGGGTGGGGGCGGAGGGGCTGTGAAATAAGGCGGGGGCTCCCTGCTCCCAGCCACGCCCTCAATAGAGACCTTCCTGAACGCAGCCCGGGGGCCGGCCACACCTGCGGGAACCAGGTGGGCTCAAGAAGCCCTGAGGGTCCACTTCCCCTCTCTGTCGTTCCCGCAAACGCAGGCGAGCACAGCCTGGGCCCTGCTCTCATCGGGGTCAGCTCTGCGTGGCCGCCTGGCCTCAGGTGGGCTCCACACAGCTGGCATCACGGACGATCAACGCCACTGCAAGATCACCTGTGCTCCATCGCCCTCTATGTCACAACCCAGGGTCCTGGCATTCTGACCCCTCGAGAAGGTGCCCCTCCTGCCCCACTCGGCCAGCAAAATGGCAACACCTCCCAGCCCCGTTCCGCCCCGGACCCTGCCCCGACCCAGGCACCCCGGCCGGCCCGCGGGACTGACCTGCATGGCCAGGCAGATGGTGTTGAGTAGAATGAGAACGAACATCAGGTACTCGAAGTAGGTGGAGTTGACCACGTACCACACCTTGTACTGGTGCTGGTTTTTCGGGATGTACCTCCGCAGGGGCCGGGCCTTGAGGGCATACTCCACACACTGCCGCTAGGGTAGACGGGAGGGTTTAGTAACCCGGATGATGGTTAACCCGGATGATGGTGGGGGGGGTTGGGGGGGTGGGTGTTATTCCACGCACTGGCGCTAGGGTAGACGGGAGGGTTAGTAACCCAGATGAGGGGGTACTCCACACGCTGCCACTGGGGTTAGATGGGAGGGGTTTCACAGGTTGAACCAGCTGTTACTTGGACATTTTTTGAGGTTCTATCATTCCTCTAAGGAGGGAGAACCCTCTTTGGTTGGTCCCCATCAGGATGTAGTTGAGGGGGCCCTGTCTCCTTCCTTCTGTCTCGGGGATGGTTGGTAAACGCTTGCTGACTGAATGACAGTCCATCTTCTCAGATATTTCCAGCTATAGACTCTTCTGGAGGCCCGTCTTTCTGCGATTCTCCTTTCCCATCCTGAGTCAGTGGTCTTACCTACCGGTGTCCACAGACCAGAAGCCATAGCTCGCGGCCAAGGGGTCCTTGGTTGACTATATTCTGGTTAACTCTGTGCTGTGCCTGGACTCCAGGTCAGGACGGGACTCACCCAAGCCCTCCTCTCTCCTCCAGTCTCCACTTCCAGCTTCTAAACCCGACCAGTCTATTTGCTCCGTCTCTACTGTCATCAACCTGGTAATACATAAGGGTCTAAGCACTGCTCCTCTACACTAACTGGCTTCCCCCCTGGCTTCCTTACCATGCGAAGTCCACACAGCAGCCAGAATGGTGAGTCTAGAGCAAAGGTGTGGACCGGGGATCCAGAGGTCCTGACAGGGGTTTGGGGGGAGTTCCTTTCCTAAGCAGAGATCAGGTTCTCTGCAGAAGGATTGCTTCCACAGGCTTCAGCATCCTGACTGCCCGGCCTCTCGCCCTCTGGGGGGTGGGGGTTACCTGGTTCTTGTCCAGCTCGCAGTTCTTGTATTCTTGCTCCCCCTGCTCCTGGAAGGTGACGATGACGAAACCCACGAAGATGTTCATCATGAAGAAGGCAATGATGATGATGTAGATGATGAAGAAGACGGAGATCTCCACGCGGTAGTTGTATATGGGACCCTTGTCCTCCGTGTGAGAGTCGATGGAGCGGTACAGCAACCTGGAGGCAGGGAGACAGGCCCGTGTAGGGCTAGGGAGGTGGTTCAAGCCCCAGCTCTGTCTCTTACTACTGTGTTGGTCGGGCAAATCACTCAAACTCTCTGAGCATCAGATTCCTTATCTGCAAAGTGTGAACAATAGTTCCGGATTTTCCTACCTGGCAGGGCAGTTGATATAATGAATATGAAAGTGTTTTGAAACTGGCAAAGAAGTGTCTAAATGTAATACAAGTCATGGGCATTGATTTGAAAAACGAGATATTGGTAAATATCAATACAGCTTTGTTGTTTCTCAGCAGAGACTCGGAGGATGTTGCAGTGAACATAAGATCCATCTGAGGACAGATAAAAGCACTCAATATAAATGCCCAGGCTCGCTCAGATCATCAGCGGTGGTTTAGTTTACACTCAGGTAGCCTGTGTCTGGGCTTCCCAGGTGTTGCTAGCGGTAAAGAACCTGCCTGCCAATGCAGGAGACGTAAGAGACTTGGGTTCGATCCCTTGGTTGGGAAGGTCCCCTGGAGAAGAGAATGGCAACCCACACCAGTACTCTTGCCGGGAGAATCCCATTGACAGAGGAGCTTGGTAGGTTATGGTCCATAGGATTTCAAAGAGTTGGACACGACTGAAGTGACTTAGCACGCATGGCCTTCAGCTTGTTCCAGAAACACCCTCATCACCTAGGGAGGATGGAGATAAACATCGTTTCTGAAAGGAGTGTGGACACCAATGAGACTGGCCAGGGTCTGCATACTTACTCTGGCCATCCCTCGAAGGTGGAGACGGTGAACAGGGCCATCATGGCTGCCAGGACATTGTCAAAGTCGAACTTGCTGTTCTCCCAGCTGCGGGGCTGGATGATGGGGTGGTCCACCTCCCCATCCTTGTATGTTATGTAGTTCCCCCTGCGGAAGGAAGACAGTTCATTCTGGGGTCTCCCATCTCCCCACCACCTGTGACTCCTGGCTTGGGGACAGGATGGGATGGCTGAGCTTAAATACACAGTTCTGGCCACTGAGCAGAGCTCAGGAGTAGATGATCTCATGTGCTATGTCAACTGGACCAGACAACCCATGGGTAAAATCCAGCTGGCACTGCTGTTGGAAGAAGAACGGGGCACCCCTCCTCTCAGGGCAAGCCTCACCCACCCAGAGTCAGCCGGCTTGACTGTCCCCGCCGCACTCACTTGCATTCAGCCTCTGTCTGTTTGGAACTGTCCGAACAGGTGTAGAGCTTTCCCTGGAAGGCGGAAGAGCACAGTGATGGAGAGGTTCCTGAATCGAGGAGTTGGTCAAAAACTGTCTAGTGATTATATCTGCAGCCGGCTCTGTGCTGGAGTCTTGGGACAGAAGAGTGAGGAGAGCAGAGCCCAGACAGAAAACGCGCCGTGCCGCGGGGTCCCCATCACAGGGAACCAAGGGGTGAAGCAGAGCTCGGGAGGCAGGTCTGGTGAGGGAGGAGGATGCCTGGACTTAGGTTGAAAACTTGGGGAAAGCGGGGCCCGTGTGCATGGTGGGGGCAGAGCTTCAGGTGGAGAAGAGCAGAGAAAGAAGGATTGGGGCAGAAAAGGGAGGGCCTGCCAGGCACAGGGCAAGAACCTGGCAAACCAGGGCTCCGCAGCCGCCTGGGTGGGGGACTCATGCTGCTGGTCACAGGGAGCCCTGCAGGTCTAGGTGGGTGACCACACAGAGGGGTCAGGGATGACAGTCCCTTTGCCTTTCTCTAGAAGGGAAGGCAGGGCTGAGGGCAGCCACGCTTGGAGGGTCAGGTGCTGATGGAGCAGCACCGCCTACACGCTGGCCTCCTCTGGGCTGGGAACTAGTTAGTCCTGCTCTGGGCTGGGAACTAGTTAGTTCCCCTTATATCTGGGAACTAGTTAGTTCTCCTTGGGTTTGGGAACTAGTTAGCCTTTGGGTCTGGAAGCTAGTTAGTCCTCCTCCAGCCTGGGAACTAGTTAGTCCTCCTCAGGTCTGGGAACTAGCTCTGCTCTGGTCTGGGAATTAGTTAGTCTTCCTTGGGTCTGAAAGACAAGAGGGGCGGTGGGGCAGCTGCGTCCCTCCCCAGGGAGACCCAGCACTGTCCCCACCGTGTCCCCTGTGGCTGCTCCCATCCATGTCCCTGGGAGCTGACAGGTGGGAAGGACGGGGCTGCAGATCTGGCTGAGACCCCACCTTGAAGAGCTGGACCCCAATGCAGGCGAACATGAACTGGAGCAGCGTGGTGACGATCACAATGTTCCCGATGGTGCGGATGGCCACGAACACGCACTGCACGACGTGCTGTGGGCGGAGGCAGGGGGCTCAGGGCCTGGCCTCGGCTGAGTTCCCCCGGGCACGGCCCTCTCTGAGGGGGCAGGGGCAGCCCTCCACTATGAGCGGGGGGTGGTGGGGATCAGACTCATAGGGGCAAAGTGTGCTCCCAGCTCACAGGGAGATGGAGCCTGGGGTGCCCATATCCCGCTGGGTGACCCATGGACCAAAGCCCTGCTAACACCCCATACTCTGGGACAGTGATTCAGGGGCCCCTCATCACTGCACGGGGCCTGAGGTTGAATGTGGTCTCCTTCTGCAAAAGCTTTGCTGAGAAGTTGGGATTGTGAACACTGGCCTCTACTGGGGCTCCATGCATCTTGGAACCAGGACATGAAGTGGGCTGAGGTGCCAGCAGGAGGGTCCTGGTTCCAACCCAGAGGCCCTGCCATTGTCCCCGCCTCCTGCCCACCTATCACCTCACATGGACGCCTGGCTGAAGCTTGCTGGGCTGAGGGCCCCCACTCAGGCCCGGGCGGCTCACCTTCAGCCCCTTGGCCCTGTTGATGGCCCTCAGTGGCCGGAGCACCCTCAGGACTCGCAGGATCTTCACCACGTTGATGGCACTGGACCTGGGGGAGTGGATGGGAGGGTGAACCACTCCTGCTCCTGGGCCCGCAGGAGAGAGGGGGAGCGCATGGGAGTCCTGGACAAAGTCTCCCACCTGCAGGGACCTGGAGCTATCCTGGGAGCCGGGGACTTGGTGAGCAAATCATGGGAAAAGAATTTACCATGTGTCGTTAGCATTACAACGTGCTGCTCAAGGCCGTTTACCCAGCTGAGGGGATGTAGAGAGGCAGAGCTCCACCAGACCCTGGCCACAGAGGATACACTTCCTAACTGTTCCGAGCCCCAGTTTCTTTATCCGTAAAACGGGGCAGTGATCACCTCATGAGCTTGTTGCAAGGATCAAAAGAGAAAACGCACATGAACCATCCACCGTCCCGCGTGGCGCCTGTTGTAATCTGAACCCGTGGTGGCTTTTCGTATCATGGACTCAAAGAAATACTGTACGAGTGGCGGGGCTTCAGGCGGGGGAGGTGCCTGGTGCTCATCTTCAAACCTGGTCCCCACCTCCAAGCCTGGTCCCCGGTGGCTGCCCACCACAGCCCCTTGTACAGAGGACATTCAGGCCTGGAGGAATGGCTCTGACACCGCAGACTCTGCATGCCTGGGGCGCCAGGGCCAGGCCCCCTCTCCAGGGGAGGACAGGCCACAGCTGTCCTCCAGGGGCACATAGGGCCTTGCCCTGGGGGATGGGGGTTGCTCTAAAGTGTCCCCCACCCTCGCCTGCTAGTTATCTTCTGAAGGCCTCTACCCTCCTTGGGCCCAGAGCCGCCAGGGAGGCCCCGCCCTGGTCCCAGCGCCCTCATGCTGCTGTGGACGCAGACAGGCCCCTCCCTCGTGGTCCTCTCTAGCCCTCTCCCTTGCCCCACGCCTCTCTCAGGCCCTCGGGCCCCACTCACTGGATGCCGAAGGAGATGAGGGACACACTGACCACCAGCAGGTCCAGGATGTTGAAGTAGTTGCGGCAGAAGGAGCCCTTGTGCAGGAAGGCCCCGTAGGCCGTCATCTGGGGGCACAGGGATCGGGGTGTGAGCAGCTCCCGGGCTCCAAAGACCCTTCACCCCACCCTTCCCCCCACAGCACTCCCAGCAGGGCCTAGACGAAGAACCGAGAGGTGACGGAGGGCTGCGGCAGGCAGGACAGGAGGAGACGCTGTGCCTGGAAAGTGTCCGCTGCCAGTGATGCAAAGCCCAGAGGCTCCTGCCCAGGACATGCCTGTGACCTTCAGTCCTGTATCTGCAGCCCTTTCAAGGGCCCCCCCCCCATTTCCCACTGCCCCTCATCATGTTTCTATGACTGCAGCCCCGTGAGGCCCCTTGCTGATGCTCCCTGGGTTGAGCTGTGTTCTTGGGTTCCCATGCCCTCTCTAAACTCTCTCCACCTCAGGGCCCCCAGGAATTGGGCATCTGGGGGAGGTGGGGGCTCGCCCAGTTGAGGACCAGCCTCTTGGCTTCCCAGAATTTCCCTGGTTTAGCCCCAGGTAACCCCTCAGGCTCATGCAAGCTCTAGCGCCCAGTGAGAAATTCTACAAGAAATTCTACCAGGAATGCTGGCGACCAGCATCTATCCCTTCCCGGGCCTCACAAGTGCTGCTGGTCTATGCCCAGGATTCGAGCTCTACTCCACCATCCGGTTCTGGAGCTGTGTGTCCAGAGGGGGCTGTGGGCACCACTGTGTGAGCACAGCTCTGGAGCCTGGCCGCCTGAGTTCAAATCCCACCCACCACGCTCTGAGTGCCTGGAGCAGGTTACTCCACTTCCCTGTGTCTCATCAGAGAAATGAGGTGATGACAACCTCTTCCCTGGAGGGTTGTAAGTGCTCTTGGGAGTTACAGGTAAAGCCCTTTGGACACAATCCTGCAGACAGCAAGCCCTGCAGGGGAGCTTCACTACAGAGGACTGGACTCAGCAGAGAGCTACAACTGCATTCGTTGTAGGGTTCGTCTGGGTTCGTCCTGTGATGGGGGCTGCTCAGAGTCCCCCTCTGTAGAGCAGCAGCCCCCTCATGTGGTTGTTAGGCAGCTACAGAATAACGCAAAAGCCCCTTGAAGACTAGGAAGGGACCACTTTGGGGGTGCTGACTGTTGTGGGTTTGCTGTCCCCTACCCTGCTCAGAGCCCTGTCCATGCTCTAGGAACTCCTGTCCAGTCTCGTTGACATGAACTAAGGGGCCAGTGGATTTCCAGGTGAAGAGCTGAAAGGCCATGACCATGAACGACAGCCAGCAGGGAAAATCTGGAGCTGATGGCTTAGAGCCTGGGAGCAGCTCCCCGGTTGCCTGGAAGCCCAATTTATTTCTTTGGAATCAGAGCATACCCAGGGCAGCTTGTTCACAGAGTGATTCAAGAGCAAACACAGGGGAAATGGGCAAAAATAGCTCTTGCAACCTAATTCTTCCCACTGATCTCCTGTAGGAGGGGGTCACAGGGGACTCAGACACCTGTGACCTGCAACAGTTTCCAGAAGTGGGTAGATTATATAAAAGGTTGCAGGGGAATTCAGCTGGAGATGTGCCCCAAAGGCCTGTAATCTTGGGGTGGGGGGCTTCCTTGTCTCTCGGTGTAGGTCTGGGCCCCCGAGAGCAGACCTGGGTGGCTCCATGGTTCATGTTAACTGAGAGGCTCTGAGCTCAGAAGGCTGGCTTGTGTGCGTGTGTGTGTGTGTGCAGGGCGGCTGCCCAGGCAGGACCAGAGGAAGAGTGGCCACAGGAGAAAGGGCAAGTGGACACTGGAAAAATGGGGCATTTACTTGAGAGTTTGCTGAGGGGTCCAATGCAGGGACCCCTCTACCCCATCTGCTGACTGCCACACACTCCTGCTCCTGAAGTCCTAACCTTTGCCCAGGAAAAGGCTTGCTGGGGAGAGAAAAGGACTGAACTCTGAGCTGGGAGAGCAGGATGCCCCTCCGTCCAGCCAGCACCTCTCCAGGCAGTAATACTGCTCATTAAACACATCTTTCGTAATTTCTGCACATGGGTCCTGGTCCCATCTCCCTCCTCTCAGTGACAGATCTCGGCGTCATTCAGTCCAACTGTCTTGGCCCCACAAGCCTTTCCTTGGAAGGCTGAACATGCCCAGGCCTTTCAACTGTCTCTGACCTTGGACACCACTCGTGCATGACAGTCACCTCTCCCAGGCAGGATGCCGAGCCTACAGGTGTGGCAGAGGGACCCTGGGGGAGGAGGTGCAGGCAGTGTTCTAGGGCCAGGCTCGACCTAGAGCAGAGTCAGCGTAAAAGTGGACAGAAGAAGGAGCAGGTGGGTGGGACGGAGGACCTCCCAGGAGCTGGCAACCTTGGAGGAAGAGGCGCTCTGGGGAGGGTCTGAGACTCAGAAGAGCCTGATTTTTGTTCGCCTCCCTGGGTCTGGAGTCCAGGGAAGAAAGGTCTCCATGTAGCTGGGCAGCCTGGTCCCCCTCCCCACCCCTGGGGGTCAGAGAAAAACCCGAGGAACACTTCTGGTTTCCTCTTGTTAACACACCTGGTTAGCTGGAACCAGAGGGTCTGGACACAGAAGGCATGAGAAAGTGTCCACTTAGGCTGAAGCTGGATGTGACAGGCTGTCCCCACCTGAAGGAGCCCAGGAAGGAAGGTCTGGGGCTTCCTGTGCAGGGTGGGAGGAGCCCGGAGCCTGGGGGAGGGCGCCCGGGGTGGTCTCCCTGTGGGAAACACTGAGCTGAGCCGCTTGCTGACTGGAGTCAGGGTGAGCCCCAGGCTCTGAGACAGAGAGTGGGCGGACACACTCCCCTGACTTGGAACTTGCCCCCGAGGCTCGGGTGGCCCGGGGAGCTTGAAATTCCTAACAGAATGGATGTAAGTAATATATTGTGCTGTGCTAAGTCGCTTCAGTCGTGTCTGACTCTTTGCGATCCCAAGGACTGTAGCCAGGCTCTTCTGTCCATGGGATTCTCCAGCAAGAATCCTGGAGTGGGTAGCCATTCCCTTCTCCAGGTTTCTTCCCAATCCAGGGATTGAACCCATGTCTCTTACGTCTCTTGCATTATGGCAGGTGGGTTCTTCACCATTAGTGCCACCTGGGGAGCCCCATTGATGGTATATTAATAGAAACAATAATAAAGCTTGGGGCAAACCCCTGTCATCCTGAGGCTGCTCGGAGGCGGGAGCTACTGTGTTGGGGTCACAGGATGGAGTGTGTGTGGACTCTCAGCCCCGCACCGAAACCTGGAGGACACAGCCGCCTCCTCCAGGCCTGGGCAGGGGCGAGGGGGCAAGCTTTGGCGGGGCTGTAACCCAGGGGTCAGAGGTGTGTGCAGGGGTCTGTCCAGAGCCCTCGGTTGGGACACTGGCGTTGGCCTGTGTTGACAAAGCGCATCCCGAGGGCACAGGCAGAGGGCCTCTTGACGCCCTGGGCTTTGCCATTTTCTGGCTCTGTCCTTCGAGCGGCGTTCCCTCTGGGTAGGATAGGGGGAGGGTTCCTGCCGGGATCAGGCGTGGCTCGCAGAGGTGGTGGGGGGCAGGCGGTGTGGGGGAGTGCCTGGTATCAGCCAGCATCAGTGCCCAAACTGTGCGCGGGCACAACAAAGTCAGGGGCCCCAGATCCTCCGGCTTTGGGCTTAGGAGTAAAACCAGAGTGAAGGAAACCAGAGAGGAGAGAGAGGCAGTGCAGAGAGGAGGCAGAGGCCTTGCTGCGCGCATTACCTTGAGGATAATTTCTAAGGTAAAGATACTAGTGAAGACATAGTCTGCGTTGCCTAGGATCTGAAAGACAAGCACAGCGGATTAGTGGCTCTGAGTGACAGACAGCAGCAGCGTGTGCGTTAGGGACAGAGCAGCAGAGCCAGTGGGGAAGGACAGGAGAGGAGCAGAGGGCAGGGTTACCTTCAGGGCAATCTCAATGGTGAAAATGGTAGTGAAAACAATGTCAAAATAAAACAGAATCTGCAAAACAAAGAGAAACAGGGTGGGGATGGGGGAACGGAGCAACAGGATGGGAGCAGGGTCGCCAGCAGGGAGTCGCACCCCAAATCATGCAGTCTTTCCACGGGAGACCAGAGGCACAGACACAGCCCAGGGTCCCGAAGGCCCCAGATCTGTGAGCGGGCTCCCAGAGCCGACTCAGCGGGTCCTGGGTCCGGTTGGGTGCTTTTCTCATTAATTCAATTTACTTACAAACCAAAATCAGACCATGGGATATGTGTCTCAAGGACAGAGTGGGGTTTGCTTTCTTTGCACAAAGATGCAAATTGCTTAACTCACATCAGGGGATGAGCCAGTCTCTCACGTTCCCGGGACCCTACCCTGGCTGTGCCCCTCAGGGTGTGGTGGGCACACCCCAGGCTCGGGACAGGCTCGCGGTTCATGCTTTGCTCTGTCTCAGGTGATGGGTCAGAGCAAGGGCCTTCCCAGTAAGAAACCTGTGGGCCATGTGGGCTGCAGGACCACTGGCTGGCTCGCAGGGGTCTGGCTTTAGGGTGGTGGACTCCTCGCTTCATGCCCACCTGGTTAGGATCTGATATTGTTTAAAGGCTTTGGGATATGGCAGGTCCTACTCTGGCCTTTGATTGTAATTCACCAGAGCCTGAGGCGAGCTCCAAATTCAATTTCGACTCTGCAGAGGGTCAGTGAGGTCCTGCTTATGAGGGCGGGCTCATCAGAGTGCCATCTGCCACTGACCCCCAGGGACAGGATGGGCCAGTTCCTGGGGGGCAAAGCCCTTGGGGAGCATCCGTGGGCAGTGCGGTCTGACATCAGGGTCAGGCCGGCCTGAGGCTCGGGGCTCAGGGTCTCCTCCTGCTAAGGGTCCTAAGATGGATTTGCACCAAAGCTGTCATCTCTTAGGGAGATGTCTGCTATGCCTCCGACCATGAGATTCGGGGCAGGCTCTGGATTGAAAGACAGGGTCAGGCAGCCAGGGGGTCACGTCGCGGGGGCGGGGTGTGGGGGACAAGGTGCGTACGTGGTTCCTGAAGGAGGTGTGCTGCACGGGGTCCTCGGCGGCCAGGGAGATGCTGCTGAGCAGGATGAAGAAGAGGATCAGGTTGGTGAAGATGGAGTCATTGACGATGCGATGGCACTGGAGGCGGAACCTGCGGGGGCAGGGGGAGGGGGGCTGTCACAGGGGGGTGGGGCCTCTGCTCCTTCTCAATGTGTAGACACGTGTGCGGGAGGGGTGTGGGCCCTTCAGCCTGAGCCATCTGGCCACAGGGGAGACACAGCCCCACAGCCGGCCCCACCGTGCCCCCTGCCACGGGGCCTCAGGGTTACGTCTGACACTTCAGGAACCTCTGCATCTTCATGTACTGCTATGACATCATTCACGAGCTTTCGTCTGGGGCTTGGCTCCCCATCATTACAAATACTGACTGCATAAGATCTACCTCACATGTGTCCGTATGGGGAGCAGCAGAGCTGCCCAGAACGTGGATGACGCCAGGCTGGTTAAGCCCGGGCTTCAAGGAGATTGTCTGTCGCAGCAGTAATTAAATCCTGAACCTCAGCTCAGTGACAGAGGCCAACAGCCCTGACCCTGGGGAACTCACAGTGGATCCTCGGATGCCAAGGGTGTCTTATGTGCTGTCTCCTCTTGAGGGGTACTATCTCATCTTACAGACGGAAGCCGGGAAGGATAGTCTTGCCCACTTTGGAGTGTGTGTGTGTGCGGGGAGGGGCACGGGGTGGTTCAGGCTTGAACCAGGCCTTCAGACCTCTGCTTCTGGCATGTGGTTGACTAAATCCCCTGAGAGACCTTACTGATGCGGAAGCACCAACTCCTGGAAAGGACGAGCTCTCCAAAACCATTCTGGTTTCATGACAGCTAGGAAAGTCTGCAGTGATCCCCTCCTCCCTCAAGCCAATCTGCTGAGCCGGGGTCTGCTGGACATGCCTGGGTTGGGCAGGGGTGCCTGCGGACAGAGGCCAGTGGCAGCACTGCCGTGAGGAATCTTTAAGCCAGCGGGAGATGGGGCAGAGGACTGGGGACCCCTAGGCTGAGCCGCACACACAAACAGCATCTGGAAGAAAGCTTCACAGTCTTTCTTCAGGTCCACGGGAATCTCCCCAACTAAGATGGAGTATTGAGGTCACAAAGATCACTGAACACTCAAGAAATTAAGCCACTAAGTTGGCAAATCAGAAGAAACTCAAATAAATGAGTGAGACCTCTCCCCAGACACTCTGTATACTGGAAATATTAGATACCAATGATAGATCAACCATATTTGAAATAGTGAATGGGATAAAAAAGACTTGACCACAAAGATGATGAATTAACAAGAAACTCAGATGTAGCTGGATCTGGTAAACAAAGCAATACATGGAACTGTCCGACATGAAAAAAATATATAACTTGATATAAAAACTGGTTTACACAGTAACATAGATAGAATTGAAGAGAGAATTAAGAATTTAGAAGATATATCCAAAGAATGACCCAGAATTTGAACCTAGAGACTAGGAGATGAAAGTTATGAAGACGTGCACACGTGAGAGGGGAAGGACAGCATACGCAGGCCTATCACTGTCCACTTGGGCCAGCCTGAGAGAAGGAAGACCAGGCAGTGTGTAAACAGACTATCCTGCAACTCTCCTGGAAGTAGCTGTTCTCATCCTAATCCTTAACATTATTCAAGAACTGACAAAAAAATATAAATCCATAGACTTAGGCGACGTAATATATTCCAAGCAGGGTAAATGGAGAGAAACACGTGGTAGTGAACATATACAACCCCAGAGACCGTGCTGCTAAGTCGCTTCAGTCGTGTCCGACTCTGTGCGACCCCACAGATGGCAGCTCACCAGGCTCCCCATCCCTGGGGTTCTCCAGGCAAGAACACTGGAGTGGGTTGCCATTTCCTTCTCCAATGCATGAAAGTGAAAAGTGAAAGTGAAGTCACTCAGTCGTGTCCGACTCTTCACGACCCCATGGACTGCAGCCTGCCAGGCTCCTCCGTCCATAGGAGTTTCCAGGCAAGAGTACTGGAGTAGGGTGCCATTGCCTTCTCCAGAGACCACGGATGACGTTAAAAGAGTGAGACCAGAGGCAGATTCCTACAGAGAAACGAGAGTGGGAATTCCAGCTGTACAGTGGAGTAACACATCTAACACGCTGAGGGCCATAACTGTCTTTCAAGAACAAGAAGGAAAGCAAGTACAGATAAACAGAGGTCAAATGAAGTTACCATTAAGACTTCTAAAGAATGTACTGTAGGAGGAAAGAAAATGATTTCTGAAAGATGGGCCAAGATACGAGAAAATTGAACAAATAGAATGGTAAGTGGTATGTAAATCCAAACACACCCTGTCTACCCAGGTAATCATATCTAATTTGTCAGGTTGGAAATAAAGGTTGGTATCACATTACTCATCAACCACAACACCTAAGGTGGGAGAGCTGAAAGGAGTTAATGCAGTCTAGCTGTTTACCTCCTTCTATTTTGCAGAAGGTTTAGGATCTTGTTTAACTTTAGGGGTTGCTAAGTTAAATGTAATCGCCAACAGAGTAGAAACAGTTTTTACGCATTTCAAACAATGGAAAGAAAAAACACAGGTCTTCTGATCCATAATCCAGGACTCTCTCCTCTAAACCCGTGCCTGTTTACACAAGATGTGGGGCGTGCTGGGGTGGGGGCTGGAGGACGCTGATACCTGCTGGGCTGGCATCATGGAGAGAGTGGAGCCCTGCTCCCCCCGTCCACACACCTGTTGCTGGGGCTGAAGATGAAGAAGGCGCTGGCTTCCGGCATGGGCACTGCCTTCTCCTTCAGGTGCAGCTCAGAGAGGGGGCGCGGGCGGGGGCCCACGGGCATCTCGGGCTCCTCCTCGTCCTCTTCTCCTGCAGGAAAAAAGCACCGTTCTAAATAGCTCCACGGCTCCCACTTATTTTTACCACCACGCTGCCCACTTCCAGACACCTTCCTACGGACAGGAATCAGACATCATCGGTATCTCTGGAAACGCAGGGGACCAACTAGGATGGCCAGCTCTCTCCCATGGGCACCTCTGGGGCTCATCTCTGCTGGAGGAAGCCTCCTGGCAGCACATGAGACCAGGTTGTGAGTCGGGTAACCAGCTCAACCCCTGTCCTGCTTTTTAAACGGAAATCCCTACATCCCGGGAAACCCTCAGTGCCCTGCAGATCGGGGTGGCTGGTCATCCTAGTGGTCAGACACCAGAAAGGTAACCAGGTGAGAGGGGGCGTGGCCAGGTGTCCTCAGCTGGCTGGCTGCAGGCCAGGGGAAAGGGTGGGTGGCCTTTGGGGCCGCCCCACCTGCTCATGCCCCACCCGCTCCACTTCTCCTGCTCTGGCCTCCCTGGGCTCCTCTGCAGACAGGTGTGTCCGTAACTTGAAGGCAGGCCATGGTTTTATGATCTCCCTGACGTTATCTTTCTGGTTGGTTTGCTTTCTTACTTCTTGTCTGCCTCCCGCTGAATGTGGGCCCCTCACAACAGCAGCTTATCTGCCCCCATGGCTGAGCCCCCAGTGCCTGCCCAGGGCGGGGAGCACAGTAGGTGCTTTATAAGCAGTGATTAAGTCAACGAGTGGATGTCTCCCTGGTTTCATCCAGCTCTGTATCCACGACAACAGAATGGTTCAGAAGTCACGTCTTTCCCTCTCCAGTTCCCCGAACTGCAGACCCAGTGAGGACCACCCTGCTCCATGAAGCCGCTACCTCACTGCTCACCCCCTGGAGTCCCCACAACAGCTCAGGCCTCCCTCACAGCCTCTGGACTGAGCTACATGTTCCTTGGGGTCATCACATTTCTTTCTCATGTGCACTTATTAATTTTAAGTCCTCAGTGACTCTTCAAGAACATCTGTACATTCACTCGCATACATGAATCGAGCAGATAAAAAGCCCCATCTCAGCACAAAGCTTTCCTCCTGAGTGAGGCGATGTTTCTGAAATGTGGTGTGTACAGAACTGGGGGCTCCGACCGACCTTGAGCTCTGGGGATTAAACTTGGGGGGGAGGCCTGACAGGCCCCTGCTCATCAGTGTGGTCACTTCATGGGGACTAGGAACGGGCATCTCCTGCAGGGGGTCCCGTGATGAACAAAACCTTCTTAACATCAGTTAGCTCCCTGCCCATATTCAGTTTTCCCTGACTGCCTCAAAAATATCATTTTAAAGTTTATTTGCTCATTCAGGATCAAGACAAGACCCGCCTATTGCATTCAATGGCTATTTCTGGTGTGTCTTTGAAATTCTGTAACGGTTTCTGCCCCAAGGGCTGTAAAGGCTTCAAAAGGCTTGATGCTGGCTCAGGGACACCCTTCCGCCCTCCTTTCTGTCTGAGCCCCAGGAAGCCAAGTCCTCTTTCCCAGCAGACAGACTGTGAAGACAGGAGAAAGGAGGCTGGCCGCAGTCCGGTTTCTGAGGGAGCTATGCCCCCACACAGACTAGCCTGCATGGGGACTCGGGTCGGCAAGACCCATAGCACCGTGATGGTCTGTTGTGACTTTGAGCTTGAAGCAGGTGATGATACCCACAATTTTCGGCAGAAAGAGGGCAGGCCAGGCTCACGCAGGGTGTGGTGTCCTGATGCAGGGGACTGGCTCCTGACGATAGACCCTCTCCAGGGGCCCGCCTGCCAGTTTACGGATCAGACCGCAGACAGGACGCTCTTGTTTCGGGAGACCCAACAGTGTCCTGCAGAGCTGCAAGCAGGCGTCTGCAGCGGAGCCCTGCTGTGCTCATCACCCCCTCCCGGGAGCGGGCAGGACAGATTTGGGATTTACTATTATTATTAACCAAGCAAGATGCTGCAACATATGTTATCCTAATAAGTTATGTAACTTAATAGCGATTTTACAACACAGGCTGTAATAAACCTTACATGTATATGGAATCCGGCTTCCAAAAGTCCCAAAGGCACTGCTCCCACACAATGTGTTCAGTCTTCTGTTGTCATTACCACAGTAATAATTGAGCAAAGTTTTCCCCCAGAGGATAAACGGTGATGCTGCGGCTGAGTTGGGGGATCAAGTGAGGCCCCCCCTTGTGGGGAAACTGGGACCGGCACCCAGCTTTAGAGCCAGGTGTTCACCCCCATCCCCCCCCACCCACGGCCTCCCCCAGGCCAGGCAGCGGGCTGGTACCTGTGGTTTCCTGGTTGGGGTAGGAGCTCTTGTCCTCATTCTCGTTGGGCTGGAGGTCATCCATGTTGATCTAGGCAGCCAAGGGAGAGGAGGAGGGTCCGGTTAGATAAGATCCATGGTTTAGAGGCCTCCAGTAGTCTTGAAATTGCCCCCGAGTCTAGGCTGAACTGTCCCTTTGTACATGACCCTCAGGACACCAGCAGAAGGCTGGCCTTCCTCCTCTGCACGCCCACCCACCCTGGCTCTGTCCCCCTCCTCTGGCCTCTTTGTTCCCCTCCCCCCCAGTGTCTGGCTTCGGGCAGAGCAGCCCACCCAGCACTGCTGTCCCCCTCCCCCTCCCTCTCTCTCCCTTCCCAGCCCCGCCCCGGCTCCTTGGCAGAGCAGCCCATACCTTGGTGGCGGGTGGGGACTCTCCATCTGCCGTGATGGATTTCAGCTCGATTTTCTCCTCCTTGGTCTCCTCCACGGCCGGCTTCTCTACCACCTCTTGCTTCTTCTCTGGGCTGGCGGTCCTGGCGGGCCAGCAGGAGAAGAGAGCAAGGGATGTTGACTAGAGTAATAGGGTGCTGCCCTTGTGATCCCTTGGGGTCCAGACCACCAGGGCCTGGGACCACCTGTTTTCTGGGGGCCCTGCTGTGTGGATCAATCTTTGGGGTACTGGGCCTCCCCCCAGGTCTGTCCTCCTCAGTCTCTGCCCCTGCTAGGCTGTGTCCAGCACTCAGCTGAATGCCCAGCTTCTCCCCAACTCAGCCTCCATCTAATTCAAAGGTTCCTGAGAACCTGCTCAGTATCTGGCACAGGTGTGGCCCAGATCGTCCATCTGGACACGGACGAGGACGGCGTGGGGTCCTGTCTTGTCTGCTGGTCAGCAGAGATGAGCTACAGGACAGTGAGGAGGCATCATTTTTCCAGATTCTCCTCTGACTGGCTGCCCTCCCATCCCATCCTCTACTCCCACCATCTGTTATGACTCTCTTCTCAAAAGAGAGTCCTCCAACTCCTGGACCCGTGGGGAAACAGGACACCTCACCAGAGATGTAATTCATGGTGCCCCTCGCTTAGAGTGATGTCCAAGAATAGGGGAGAGGCCCAGCTCACTGTAGGGGCCCCCACCTAACTCTGTCTAGAAGGACAGCCGGGCAGGCAAAGCCTCTCCTGAGCACTGACGGGAACAGCATTTTGGAGCCGGGCCACGCTTGGCCCGGGAGCCTCGCAGTTACCTGGCTAGCTTCTTCCTCTCCTTCTCCTCTTCCTCCTCCTTCTGGGCAGACGTGAGGCTCTCGGCGTCAGCCAGGTTGTCCACGGCAATGGCCAAGAACACGTTCAGTAGGATATCTGTTTGTGTCCATTCTTAAAGAAAATGACCCTTGGACTTGGGGTGGTGGGTGGGCACAGGGGCCAGGACAGGACGTGCAGGGCCGGAGTTCCCCACGGGGAGGGGCTCCGAGCCCACTGAGCCCCCCTTCCCCTCCGCACCGCCCTCCTAGCTTCCTGGGGTTTCCTGGGGGGATCCGGAGCAGGCAGGCACACAGGCCGGGCCTGGGGGCGGGAGGCAGGGAGCCCAGCCTCGCTCTAATTGCTGGGTTTCAATGCTGCTTCCCACAGAGACGACCGCCTGTAAGTGACACTGTGAAACAGCGCTGCCTCCAGCGGGCTGTGGCGCTGGGCGGTCATTACCACCACCAGGAGGTGCCCGCTCGCCCTGCCCACTCCCGCCATGACCTTGTTCAGACAGAGGCCCCAGAAGGGTCAGCTGGGCTCCTGACTGAGCGGAGTCTGCTGTTTCTTCTCCCCCGCCCTTGACTCGGATGCATGTACCGTGGGTCAGAGAATCGGATCAGAGCCAGTCCAGCCAAGAGGTTAATGCTGGTCAGGCCCCTCTCCACCCCAGGCCCCGGGTGGCTCTGGTTCACATGGGGAGCTGAGGGGCCCAGCCCCCAAGGGCAGGGGCTGGGCACGCGGTACCCAGTTCAGCCTCGCTGGGCCCGCTAGGTCAGGTGCTGCCATTTCCACCCCGGTTCCAGGACACTAGGTGGACAGCCCTGGGTGTGTCTGAGGCTGCGAGCTGACCTCTGAGTCTAGCTCATCTGTAATTCTACTTTACAAGCCTCTCTGCACAGTACCCCGGGGGATATGACAGGGGAGGGCTGCCTGCAGTGGGGGACCTGGGAACCTGCCCGTGGCCTGTCCGGTCTGCCTGTGGCTAACATCCCCCTGAGCAGCTTCAGAGGGAGGGCAACAGGTGAAGGTCACTTCCGGGGTGAGGGTTTTCCTCCCTCAGCAGGCCCCCAGCCAGGGCAGCAGGTGTCTCATGATGAGGTCTGAGTGGGCAGCTGCAAGGCCAACACCACTGGGCACTGCCCACCTGGACCCCAGCAGCTCAGGGGGATGGACTCACATCCCCCCGGGGCCCCGCTCCAGGTTCCCATCCCGACCTGTCTGCACCACTAAGGTGGTCTGGGCTGGACACGTGCCTTTTCCTTCTTCTCTGGGGAAGGGTTGCCCTGGGTCCTCCCTGGTCAGGACCCGCTGGGCACACCTACTGGCATTGAGCTACAAGTTAGGGGGGCAACAGGGGGCGGGGGAGGCAGGCTCAAAGGATACAATTTCCACAGATGAAGAGGATGATGAAGTAAATACAGACTAACATCCCTGGAAAAGAGGGGCCGCCATAAGCCATGATCCCATCATACATCACCGAATTCCAGTCCTCCCCGGTCAGGATCTGAATGACATAGTCCCACCAACGAGGGACACAGCGTTAGACCAACAGCAAGCCCGAAGCTCCCCGGCCCGGCCCCCTGCCATATAGAAACCTCTGACACCTGTCTCCTCTCCCCGCCTCCTACCGCCCGCTTTCCTCCCGGGGCTCTGAGCTGTGATTCTGCAGGTCCAGCCCTCTCCTTTAAGTGTGTGGCCACCGCCACAAATGATTGACCAACTGTAAGCGCTTCCTGGGAAAAACACCTCCTACAGCCCAGGCCCAGTGCTCTGTGGCTGCCGTTAGCCAACCCTAGGGCTAAGGCATCAAAGTGACCGTGTTCACTGAGGTGCCACGTGGTCCCCCAGGCTTCCCCAAGCATGAGGACTTTGGGTACCATCTATAAGATTTTGGCAACATTCACGTTATCATTCAATTTAATCTGTAAATGGATCTCCTTTTAAACTTCAGTGCTACTTGAACTTGGCCCCAAGCCAACAGATGTACGACAGTCACAAATTTGATGGTGGTCGTATTTTCCTGGGAGCAACCTCCCTTCCTTTCCCCTCCCCAGCAAGAGCCGTCTGCTCTCTTTTGTGGATATTTTGGGCTTTCGTGTTGAATGTATTTGAATAAAAGTTTCCATGGCTAAGAAACAGATTTTTAAGCCACTGAGTTGGATCTTTTTTTTCTCCCCCCAGGGGTCCATCCAAGAGTGGAATTCCGTGGGGCTTGGGGGAGGGGAGCTACAGACGCTCCTGGGCTCCCGTGACCGACCTGGTCTGGCTTTGGCTGCTCCGTGGGAGTGGGAAGCCCCTTCCTCTCTGCTCCCCCGCTCCCCCGAGACCTGCTTTCTGCCCCCTCTCCCCCACCTCCCCGGCCATGATCTGGCAGAGAAAGGTCCATACCTGAAACACGGTGAGGAGGGACTGTGGGAAGTTGTCAAAGGTGCTCCTCCGGGTCTGCATCTCATCAAAGTTGAACTTCCCCCCAAAGAGCTGCATCCCCAGGAGGGAGAAGATGATGATGAAGAGGAAGAGCAGCAGCAGCAGCGAGGCAATGGAGCGCACTGAGTTCAGCAGGGATGCCACCAGGTTGCTCAGGGAGTTCCAGTACCTGCGGAAGAGGGGGCATCAGCTTCATCCCCTCCCTCCGCCTGCCACACCCACCAGAGGCTTTGAGAATGACTGCAGCTCCCTGCTCTTTGCCCTTCCCTTGGGGCAGCGTGGTGGTGGGACTGCGCTGGCTAGCTCACAGTTGGAGTGTGAGTGACTCAGTTCAGGGCCCAGGATCAGGAGCCTGGTTCCGACCCAGCTCTGCACATGCCTTTGGGCAAGTTGCTCAACCTCCCTTCTTTCTTTCTTCTCCCCACCTGAAGAAATAGGGGCAGTGACAGCTTGTACTTCATTGTGTTATTGGGAGGATTACATGTGATAATGATTTTGTAAAAGCTCCACCCTCAGGCAACAAAATAAAAAAACAAACAAGTGAGACAACATCAAACTAAAAGCTTCTGACAGTAAACTCTTCAGCGAAGTGAAAAAACCTACAAAACGGGAAAAAAGTATTTGCAAACCATATATCTGATAAGAGATTAAGATACGAAGACATATTCTTCAACATATATGAAGAATGCACACAACTCAATAGCAAAAAACAAAGAACATCCCAAATAATCCAAAGAAAAAATGAACAGAAGGCCTAAATAGACTTTTCTCCAAAGAAGACATCTAGATTGCTAACAGACACGTTAAAAGATGCTCACCATCACTAATCATCAGGGAAATGCAAATCAAAACCACAGGGTATCACCTCACCCCTTTAGCATGCCTATCATCAAAAAGACAAGAGACAAGTGTTGTCGAGAATGTGGAGAAAAGGGAACGCTTGTGCACCGCTGGTGAGAATAATGTAAACTGGTGCAGTCACTGTGAAAAACAAAATGAAGCTTCCTCAAGAAAATTAAGAATAGAACTACCACACGACCCAGCAATTCTGCTTCTGGGGATATATCCAAATGATACGTCCATTGCAGCATTATTCACAATAGCCAAGATGCCGAGGCAACCTAAGTGTCCATGAACGGATAAATGGATAAAGAAGATGCAGTATACATTATCTACAATGGGGTATTACTTAGCCATAAAGAAGAAGGAAATGTTGCTGTTTGCAACAATGTGGATGAACCTTGAAGGTATTATGCTAAGTGAAGTAAGTCAGACAGAGAAACACAAATACCATACGATCTCATTTATATGTGGAATCTAGAAAACACAAAAGCAAAACCAAACAAAACCCCTCACGAAACTCACAGAAAAAGAGATCAGATTCATGATTAGCGGGGACAAGGCGGTGGTGGCAGGTGGAATTGGATGAAGCTGGTCAAAAGGGACCAACTTCCAGTTACAAATTCCTAGCACAGAGTTGGACATGACTGAAGCAACTTAGCAGCAGCAGCAGCATTTATTTCAGTTCAGTTCAGTCGCTCAGTCGTGTCTGACTCTTTGCGACCCCATGAATCGCAGCACGCCAGGCCTCCCTGTCCATCACCAACTCCCGGAGTTCACTTAAACTCATGTCCATCGAGTCAGTGATGCCATCCAGCCATCTCATCCTCTGTCGTCCCCTTCTCCTCCTGTCCCCAATCCCTCCCAGCATCAGAGTCTTTTCCAATGAGTCAACTCTTCGCATGAGGTGGCCAAAGTACTGGAGTTTCAGCTTTAGCATCATTCGTTCCAAAAAACACCCAGGACTGATCTCCTTAGAATGGACTGGTTGGATCTCCTTGCAGTCCAAGGAACTTTCAAGAGTCTTCTCCAACACCGCAGTTCAAAAGCATCAATTCTTCGGTGCTCAGCCTTCTTCACAGTCCAACTCTCACATCCATACATGACCACTGGAAAAACCATAGCCTTGACTAGATGGACCTTTGTTGGCAAAGTAATGTCTCTGCTTTTCAATATGCTATCTAGGTTGGTCATAACTTTCCTTCCAAGGAGTAAGCGTCTTTTAATTTCGTGGCTGCAGTCACCATCTGCAGTGATTTTGGAGCCCCCCAAAATAAAGTCTGACACTGTTTCCACTGTTTCTCCATTTCCCATGAAGTGATGGGACCAGATGCCATGATCTTCGTTTTCTGAATATTGAGCTTTAAGCCAATTTTTTCACTCTCCACCTGCACTTTCATCAAGAGGCTTTTGAGTTCCTCTTCACTTTCTGCCATAAGGGTGGTGTCATCTGCATATCTGAGGTTATTGATATTTCTCCCGGCAATCTTGATTCCAGCTTGTGCTTCTTCCAGCCCAGCGTTTGTCATGATGTACTCTGCATATATGTTAAATAAGCAGGGTGACAATATACAGCCTTGACGTACTCCTTTTCCTATTTGGAACCAGTCTGTTGTTCCATGTCCAGTTCTAACTGTTGCTTCCTGACCTGCATACAGGTTTCTCAAGAGGCAGGTCAGGTGATCTGGTATTCTCATCTCTTTCAGAATTTTCCACAGTTTATTGTGATCCACACAGTCAAATGCTTTGGCATAGTCAATAAAGCAAAATGGCTGTCTGAGGAGGCATTACAAATAGCTGTGAAAAGAAGAGAAGCAAAAAGCAAAGGAGAAAAGGAAATATAGGCATCTGAATGCAGAGTTCCAAAGAATAGCAAGGAGAGATAAGAAAGCCTTCCTCAGCGATCAGTGCAAAGAAATAGAGGAAAACAACAGAATGGGAATGACTAGAGATCTCTTCAAGAAAATTAGAGATACCAAGGGAACATTTCATGCAAAGATAGGCTCAATAAAGGACAGAAATGTTATGGACCTAACAGAAGCAGAAGATATTAAGAAGTGGCAAGAATACACAGAAGAACTCTACAAAAAAGATCTTCACAACCAAGATAATCATGATGGTTGTGATCACTCACCTGGAGCCAGACATTCTGGAATGTGAACTCAAGTGAGCCAAAGCTAGTGGAAGTGAAGTCAAGTGAGTCAAAGCTAGTGGAATGTGAAGTCAAGTGAGCCAAAGCTAGTGGAAGTGATGGAATTCTGGTTGAGCTATTTCAAATCCTGAAAGATGGTGCTGTGAAAGTGCTGCACTCAATATGCCAGCAAATTTGGAATGCTGAGCAGTGGCCACAGGACTGGAAAAGGTCAGTTTTCATTCCAATCCTAAAGAAAGGCAATGCCAGAGAATGCTCAAACTACCACACAATTGCACTCATCTCACACGCTAGTAAAGTAATGCTCAAAATTCTCCAAGCCAGGCTTCAGCAATACGTGAACCGTGAACTTCCAGATGTTCAAGCTGGTTTTAGAAAAGGCAGAGGAACTAGAGATCAAATTGCCAACATCCGCCGGATCATCGAAAAAGCAAGAGAGCATTTATTTAGTTATAGATAAATAAATGCCAGGCATGTAATGTACAACACAATGACTGCAGCCAACACTGTTGTATATGAAAGCTGTCAACAGAGTCAATCCTAAGAGTTCTCAACACAAGGATTTTTTTTTCTTTTTATTAAATACACTGTATCTCTATGAGATGTTAGATGTTAACTAAACCTATCATTTTACAATATATGTAAAACAGACCATCACGCTGTACACCTTAAACCGAGACACTGACATATGTCAATTATTTCTCAATTAAACTAGAAAAAAATAAATTCCAACTCAAAAAGAAAAATACCTCACTATAGTGCCTGGCACATAGGTGATAAAGTTTAGTAATTATTGTTACCACTCTTGATCTTCAGACAAAAAGACATTAAAATTTTCTTTTTCCAGAATGTAGCCCTCCACCCAGCCCAGGCATGAGTGGGGTCCCCATCGGGTGAGGGTGGGCAGGGTGGCTCATGGATAAGAGAGGGTGCATGGCTTATTGTGGTTTCCCAGATTCACCCTATTCAAAGAGTTGGTTCTTTAAAAAGCCTCTCTTCTGGAGGTTCTGATTCAATAGCTGTGGTTGGGGCCCAGAAACCTGTTTTTCACAAGGATCCCAGAGGATTCTGGTAAACAGCCAAGCTTCAGAAACCCTGAGCTGCGACCACCCCACCCAACCCCATCCCTCCTGCACCCCTCCAGCCTGTGGCTGGCTGTAAACACAGATGCCCTTCATTGTGGGGGCGGACAGGGAGGGGGAAAACCCTCTCCTGGAAAAGGGGGTGGGACACGAATGGTTGGAAGGGCTCAGAGACCTGGGACAGGGTCGGTTCAGGTGCAGCAAAAGGGACATGGCCTCCAGCTGGGCACGTGCCAGGACCCAGCCTCTCGTATCTCCCAGCGCCACCCCTGCCTGGCCACCTTCCAGGTCACAACCTCAATCCTCTCCACTTAAGATATTCCCAGCTTATCACTGAGACAGACAGGGAATCATTTCTGCCGCTCAGGACAGTGACATGCAAGCCACCCCCGCTGCAGCGTGGCAGCCGCACCCCGGCCGGACCCCTTTCTCCCGGGAACGGCTTTCGTATTAAGTGACAGAAGCAGACGGGCCAGCAGTTTGCACGTAAACGTGACCTTCTCCCCAGCCTGGAGTCTCTCCTGCTCCTTTCTCCTTCAGACACTTTTCTCCATTCTGCTCTGCCTGCCAGCCACATGCTCTCTGTTTGCAGAATGTTAAGATACATTTCTGGAGAAGGAAATAGCAACCCACCCCAGTGTTCTTGCCTGGACCATCCCATGGACAGAGCAGCCTGGCAGGCTACAGTCCACGGGGTCACAAAGAGTCGGATGTGACTCGGCAACTAAACAGCAACAGCAATGTACAGTTACATGCTCTTGCTCCGGAAATGCTCATCCGTCTTCCTCATCTGTCTCACCAAACAGGCTTGAGACTGTGAGGGCAGAGGCTTTCCTTCCACCTGCTCTGTCTCTGTCCTCAGGTGATTCTGGCCAGCCCTGCACGTGTGCCAGGCTCCTGGTCAGCTAGAGGCTGTACTGACCATTCTGCTTGAAGCGAGGGAGTCAGAGAATCTCTGTGGGGCTAGAACACTCGCCCTGCTTAATTTAAAGTTCCCAAACCTGCCTGGAGGGACGCGATGAGGAGGGACCACTTCCTACATGCCGACTCCCAAGCCTCACTTGCAGCCATAAGACCACTGTTGTGAGGGCACCAGCGCCTGGCAGCAAGGCAGTACTTAGGAACCAGAACTCTGGAGCATGTTTGTAACGAGAATACCCAGCTGTATCGGCCAGTGGTGGGGAGCAGGGGTTAAGGTCATGTGGGTTAAGGTCACAGAGCCCCTAAACTGCATAGAATATTCTGGGAAAGACAATGGCCATAAACATCGGTGCCTTAGTTTTCCAGAGGCTTGTGGACATGAGGGGAATAGACTTAGGCTAGTCTATTTAGGCTAGCCTGATAGACTTAGGCTAGTCTATTCTAGCCTCTGAGCACTGAGGCTCAGAGCTGTCTGCTGGCCAGGGGAGCAGGGGCGCCAGCCTAGCAGGCCCCAGACCCGAGAGAGAAAAGTCGCTGAGTTGGGGAGGAGGGCTGGCTGGGGAGCAGACAGAGCCTTGGTTGCGGGGAGCGGAGGCTGTGATGGAGAGCAGGTTGTATCACCTGTCATGGGCCAGGAGCTGATCTGGGAATGCATGGTAGAGGAGGTCTGGAGGGGCTGACGGGGCAGAGCCTCTGGCCAGAAGGGAGAACCCTCTTCTCCTTCTCCTCGTGTCCCTAGGGGCGCCCAGTCGCCTCAGTCAATGGTGGGGTGGCTCTCTGCACGAGATGCTGGTGTGACGGGGCCCCCATGGCCCATCCCATCACAGTAAAGCACAGCTATGTCTCTGGCCCAGGGCTGCCCTTCAGGCCTCCTCACCTCCTCAGCAGCAAACCACCTCCTGGCACCTGCCACCCAGGTCAGCATCTCACCTGCCCTTTCCCCCTGCCCCTTCCAGCTGCCACCCTGAAGAACCACAAAAGTATCACAGCTGGTGCTCTTAAGACAGAAATAAATCATAGCACACCAAAAACATCTGATCCACTGACGTTAAAGGAAGGACAGAGGACAATAGGGAAGAATGAATGAACAAGTGAGCGAGCTAATCAGGGATTCAGGTAAGACCATCACCGAGGGAGCAGGTGTTCATGGCCCCGACGTCTCCCCATGGATTTTTCCATAACATAAGGTCTGAGGCTCCCGACCTTCCATGGCCAGACCATGCATCACACTGGTACGTGTCAGGAGAACAGACTGTGATTCCCAGACGTGTGGGGGGAGGTGGGCGAATTGGGAGAGGGGGTCAAAAGGGAGAAACCTCCAGTTATAAAATGGAGTCCTGGGGATGTGGTGCCCAAGGACCAAATCAGCAGGGATCAAACCCTGGTTCCCTCAGACTCACCAGAGCCTGGAGGGATGCTGAGGTTGAACCTGGCATTTGCTGGGCCAGGAGGTGCCAGATAGGATTCCATACCATGGCAGTCAGGGTCTGGGATGGCCTGGGCCTGGGGTGGAAACTGCTGGTTTAGTTCCTCCTGTTCCCCTTCCTGCACTTCATCTGGGGGCCGAGACTCTAGAGTCAAACCCACCTGGATAACAAACTCAAAGGCTGGGTCTTTCCTGTTTGCTTCAGAGGCTTCGGTCACGCAGGGGCCAGACCCTCATGGGCCTGCAGCCTGGTCACATTGGCAGGGCAGCCTGCCTTGACCATGGGACTGGGGAGGTGCTCCCTGAGCCTCTCAGAGTCCCTTGGCCAGCCCTGTGGTCGTGTTGGGGTGAGGCAGGGAGTGGAGCGTCATCCTCACCTGTCTCCTTAATCCCAGAAAACCAGCACCTTCCTCGCTGATGGCCGGCTTGTGGGCCCCCAGCCTGGGAAGTGGGTGGATGTCAAAGTTACCTTTATAATAGGGGCCCACAACAAGCACAGAACCTCCCTGGGTCCCTGGGAAGAGTCAGGGCTGGGAGATGGCAGGGGGAGGGCGATCTGTGGCTCACGGCCAGACTGACAGGGACACCGAGAAGCTCAGAGACTGGAGGGTTTGTGCTTTGGGCTGTGGGGCCCCTGTGGTCAGGATTCACCAGTGGGGCTGTCTATGCTAAGTCAGCTTGGTCTCACTTCTCAGGGCCTGGGAAGGGAGTTGCAGGAGCAAGGAAAGGATTTAGGGCTTCAAAAGGAAAATGGCAATGGCCAGAGGGACACTGGTGCACTTAAAGACCAATTGTTTAAAAAATGAGATGCAATTAGTAAATTGGAATCGCATCCAGATCTAATCAAACCAAAGCTCCTCCTCCTGCCCACAGAGCAAATGTCAGGCTGACAAACAGCAGACAAACTAGACAGTAAAACCATGCAACACTTAGAACCCCACAGAGCCCCGAAGCCGGAGAAAGGACCTCACACCTCCCTGGTCATTCACTCAAAGATAATGCAGGTGGAAAGACAACCCTCAGAATGGGAGAAAATAACAGCAAATGAAACAACTGACAAAGGATTAATTTCCAAAATATATAAGCAGCTCACACAACTCATGCCAGAAAACCAAACTAATCAAAAAGTGGGCAAAAGACCTAAACGGGCATTTCTCCAAAGAAGACGCACAGACGACTGATAAATACAAGAAAAGATGCGCAACGTTGCCGTTAGTAGAGGATGCAAATCAAAGCTACAGTGAGATGTCAGAATGCTGCTGCTGCTAAGTCACTTCAGTCCTGTCCAACTCTGTGCGACCCCATAGACGGCAGCCCACCAGGCTCCCCCGTCCCTGGGAGTCTCCAGGCAAGAACACTGGAGTGGTTTGCCATTTCCTTCTCCAATGCATGAAAGTGAAAAGTGAAAGTGAAGTCGCTCAGTCCTGTCCGACTCTGTGCGACCCCATGGACTGCCGCCTACCAGGCTCCTCTGTCCATGGGATTTTCCAGGCAACAGTACTGGAGTGGGGTGCCATTGCCTTCTCTGAGATATCAGAATGGCCATCACCAAAAAAATCTACAGACGATAATGCTGGAGAGGGTGTGGAGAAAAGGGAGCCCTCTTGCACTGTCTGTGGGAATGTAAACTGATATGGCCACTATGGAAGACAGTATGGAGATTCCTTAAAAAAAGCTATTCCTTAAGAATAAAACTACCACACGACCCAGCAATCCCACTGCTAGGTGTATACCCTGAGGAAATCAAAATTAAAAAAGACACATGCACCCTAATGTTCATTGCAGGTCACGGACGCAACCTAGATGCCCATCAACAGATGAATGGATAAAGAAGCTGTGGTACATATACACACAGTGGAGTATAAGCCATAAAAAGGAACACTTTTGAATCAGTTCTAATGGGGTGGTTGAACCTAGAGCCTGTTATACAGAGTGAAGTAGATCAGAAAGAGAGAGACAAATACTGTGTATTAACACGTATATACGGAATCTAGCAAATGGCACTGATGAACGTCGGTGCAGGGCAGCAGCAGGGACGCAGACACAGAGAACAGGCTTGTGGACACAGCGGGGGACGGAGCGGGTGGGCTGGATGGAGAGAGTAGCATGGAAACGTCTGCGTTACCGTATGGAAAATTAGATGGCCAACGGGAATTTGCTGTATGACTCAGGGAACACAAACGGGGCTCTGTAACAACCTAGAGGGGTGGGATGGGGTGGGAGGTGGGAGGGAGGTTCAAGAGGGAGGGGACATATGTATACCTGTAGCTGATTCATGGTGATGTATGGCAGAAACCAATACAATATTGTAAAGTAATCATCCTTCAATTAAAAATAAATAAGTTTTTAAAAAGGAAGAAGAAGGAAAAAATCAATTTAAAAACTTGGCTGGATTCATGTTAGGTCTTCATCATTACGAGTGTTCTCAGTTGAGAGCCGTCAGAAACACCATCTTAATGGGGTTGGGGCTACAGTCTAGAGAAGTGAATGCCAAGAAAAGACTACGATTTCCAGTTATACACGAAGGTTCATAATTTTAGACGAGAAAGAGGACAAAAGATGGCTGCAGAAAATCAGGCCAGAGTGTCTCAAAGTGAGGTTATCAGAGTCATGGCTCAGAACACCCTGGGGGTTTCTGGTTAAAATCTCTAGGTTTGGGAAGATCCTTAATGAGCTCCTTTGAGGAGGACAACTTGGTTTGAGAATCACAATCACTGGTCCAGAAAACACTGTTAAAAATAGCATCTCTGAGAGATTTTCAAAGAAGAGGGCGAAACAGACTTGTTTGAGGCAGAGCCAGGCTGACCCGTCTCAGGGGACCACCAGGCACACTCCCAGACCTTATTTTAGGCACATTCTGGGCTCTGGAACATATTAGGGATGAGGTTCAGAAGCGGGCATGGGATTCCCCCACAGCTAGTCTCTCTGGCGTCTTCCAGAAGCCCCCAGAGGGTTTGGAGACTGGAAAACAGGAAGACAATGACCTTTTCCAAAGGAACTTCTAATTAGATGATGAAATTGTTCTGTTCACAGACTTTCTGGGGATCTGAAAATTCTTGTGGAGTGGCTTTGGGAAGCTCGAGGATAAAGACAGACTTAAAATGGTTTCTTGGCAGTAGTTTTAGATTAGAAATAGGTAAATTGTTGATAAAAATAGAATGAATATTAAGATACTATGACAATACCTGGGAGCAAGAATTCTTTTCTATAGGAATTAAAAAAACAAACAAACAGAGACAAAGCCCCAGGCAGGTGGAGTTTTGAGAATTATTTAAAAGGCACCTGAAATGCCACATTAAAAATAGCTTTGGGCAAACCCCAGGAGGAGCAAGCAGAGTCAGTCAAAAATCCTTTAAGTCCTGTCTCTGGAGATGGACAAGAGAGTTTAGAAAGTAGAGAAATTGGAATCCTTACACATGGAAAAACTAAGATCATGGCATCTGGTCCCATCACTTCATGGCAAATAGATGGGGGAAAAGTACAAACGGGGACAGACTTCATTTTCTTGGGCTCCAAAATCACTGCGGAGGGCGACTGCAGCCTCGAAATTAAAAGACGCTTGCTCCTTGGAAGAAAGCTTCCAAGGAGGGGAGGGGTGGGCGGCACGCACCTTGTGATCTTAAATATCCGCAGGAGGCGCACGCAACGCAGCACGGAGATGCCCAACGGCGACATGATCTTGGTCTCCACCAGGATGGTCTCCAGGATGCCCCCACACACGATGAAGCAGTCGAAGCGGTTGAAGAGTGACACAAAGTAGGCCTGCAGGCCCAGGCTGTACATCTTGAGCAGCATCTCCGCCGTGAACAGGGCCAGCAGCGCCTTGTTGGCCGTGTCTGCAGGGGCCGCACGGGGCAGGGCAGAGAAGGTGAGGGTGGGGGTCCCTGCAGGGACACCCCGTGCTGGGTCCCGTACACGGCCCTCCCTCTGTGACTCGTCTGGTTACAACCTCGGCACACATCCAGTGACACCCCCCCGCCCCCTGAGTCCCCCCACCCCACAGCGGCTCTCCAGGCAGCCCAGCTGCTGTCACGTCCATTTTCCAGACACAAGAAGTGAGGTTCGAGGGGCTGCAATCTGTCTGCTCAGACCCACCAGCCAAGAGTGGGAGCTGGGGGGGTCCTTGTCTGCCTTTGTCACTGGGAGGAGATGGGCCCTCCTAGTTCCGAGAGACTCCCTGGGGTCCAGGCTGGGTCTGCCTGACTCTTGGGTTGGTACCCCAGTGAGGGGTGGTGGGACTGACAGCAGTGGAGGACAGGTCCCTGGGCTCAGGCCACCCTCGTCCTCTCCCTGGCTTTGTGCTCACTGCCCCTCACAGGTGAGGGCCGGCACACCTGGAAGCCAGGCTGTGGCAATCCACAGGCAGCGACGGGTGGGCAGTTAAGGATAGGACAGAGCTAAACAAGCCACTGTTCCTGACGTGGTCTCCTGGACCCAGTGGTGACCGCCGGGACAGGCGGACTGCATTGCTGGCCTGGTGGGTCCCGTCTATGTACAGTGAGTTGGTGTTGCTTTACTGGCTGGTGAGCTGCCAGGCCATGGTGTGGCCGGGGTGACCAATGCCCCCTCGTCCCTGGCCCTGCTCCCCTTGTCCACCCCCAGGAGAGACCCCATCAGCCTGAGTAACAGGAGGGCTGGTGGCCTCTCACCTTGGACTTCCGTGAGCCAGTGGGGCTGGTTGTAGTGCTCGGAGGCGATGGTGAGTGTGTTGAGGAAAACCAGGAAGATGACCAGCCAGTAGAAGATGCTGGACTTCACGGCCGCGCGGCACTTCCTCCTGCAGAACCGATTCCACCGGCGCCAGTAGCGGCTGGAAGGGGAAGAGGAGGGGGACGGGAGAGGGCTGCTGTGAGTTCAGGTCCTGCGCTGGACACCTCCTTCCCCTGAGCTGGCCCAGCCTCACCAGGGCCGAGGGATCAGCATCCCACCGCAGTCACCAGCTCATGGCTGGCAATGTGGCCTCAGTGGGAGTTGGGTCGGGGAAGGGTGTCCTGCTCCTTTGGGACCATGGCCCCCTTGTCTGTGACCCCATGCAGGGTCAGCCTTGTGTGAGGGTCTGGCCTGATGCTGAAGGGAGGTATCTGAGTCTTTAAACAACTCTGCAGAGCAGGCATTGTCCTGCTTTTCAGAAGAACACTAAGGGTCCTTGAGTTTGGGTTCCTGGACTGACACCGGCTGGGGTCAGTCAGTGGTGTTACCCACCCTCCACTCCCCAGCCCAGGCGCCCCACCCTCACCTAGCCGCCTTGTCTATGGGGGTGGGAAGAGTCAGCAACAGAGCTTCTTGCCTTAATGGAGGGTTCTGTTCAGGACAATGGGCAGAACCCCCCATATCTAACACGAGTTCACGGCACGCATGAGCCCTGAAAGCCAATCCATGGGTGGCGGGACGCTCGCTCCCATGGCCTCTGGTTACAGACTTCCATCAAACCTGGCTGTGCATAGAATCCCATGGGGAAACTTAATAACAAAACCCCACCAGTATCTAGGTTCCAACTCCAAACCAGTTAAATCTGATTGTCTGGGAGTTATTTTTAAATACCCCCCAGATACTGTTGGGCTTCCTAGGTGGTGGTAGTGGTAAAGAATCCTCCTACCTATGCAGAAGATGCAAGAGGCTTGGGTTCAATCTCTAGGTTGGGAAGATCCCCTGGAGGAGGAAATGGCAACTCACTCCAGTATTCTTGCCTGGGAAATCCCATGGACAGAGGAACCCAGCGGGTTACAGTTTGTGGGGCCGCAGAGTCGGACACGACTGAAGTGACACAGCATCCACAAATACCATTGCTGTTTGTTAAGATTCCGGGTGGTTCTCTCATGTAACCACAGATGACAACCATGGAGCCAGAAGATCCCAAGGAAACACTTGCATTTTATAACTTTGGTGGATGGGTTTATAGCTTGTCCCCAATTTCATCCTCAATACTGAGAAAATATGCAGCTATATTTGGTAATTCTGTTGGCCAAACATTTAACAAATGCCCACACTGTGCGAGGAGGGAAGGGAAGGGAGCGCAGGGGAGACTGTGGGGCTTTGCCTCGAGAGGGGATCTGGGTCTAGAAACCAAACAGCCAATGAAACAGCCATGCGGTCAAGGGTCAGCTCAGGGATGGGATGCTTAGCCGGCTGCTGGGCCGGAGATGAGGAAGGCTACAGCTTCACTCATGCAGAGAGGACAATGAGCTGACGGATTTTGCAGGCAGGTTAGCAGGCCTTTGGCCCTGGCCCCGAATGCAGGGGAGAGAGAAAGGGTGGGAGGCGTAGAGCCAGTCGCCAGCATGGGCCCCCTGCAGAGGAATGCCTGGAGGCACCTGCAGGTCGTGTCTGTAGGCACACCCACTGGCGGCTGAGGACGGATCCCCTACTTGTGGACAGAAGTGGGGCACTGGACACCTGCACTCATATCTGCACAATGTCCTAGGTCTCCAGGTCCCTAGACTCTGCTGTTAGGACACTCCACCCACCCCAGATGGCCTTCAGGAGAGCTTGACTTTGTATTTCTACTCTGTTATTTTTGTGGCTACGGTCCGTGGGAAATCCTGCTGCCACGCCTCTGCTGGAATCTGTTCTGAGACTAGGAAGGGGGTATATCTAAGGAGGCCTGGCTGCCCGGGAGCTGCAGGAGAACCTGGCTTGTGGCCTGCGGAGCAGAGAGGGAAGGAAGGGTTCTGACCTGACCCCGCCCTCCATCACCTCGGGGGCAGGGACACCACCTCCAGGGAGCACCAAGCCTTGGCAGGGATGATGGCTGCCCCTGGGGGAGGGTCACCACATGGAGAAAAAATGCCCGGAGGTCAGAAAAATGATGGTTCCCAAGTGCGCTGTGGGCCTTCCATTCCCCTAGACGGACTGTCAGGGAAGAGTGGGGGTGGAGTGAAGGGGGACAAGGCAACAGGGTGGTCTCTACTGGGGGGTGTGGCCTCTGAGTGCTGGACTGCAGTGCTGAGGTGCCTGCTCTGGCCAGGGCAAGACTCCGCTTGTCTCCTGTGACTGAGGTGGGTAATATTGTAGACAAAGTTGGGAGACATTTTTTTCCCCAGAAAAACAATTTCAGGACACTAATCTTAAGTAGTGTCAAGGTGGCTCAGTGGTAAAGAAACTGCCTGCCAATGCAAGAGACATGGGAGATATGAGTTCGACCCCTGGGTTGGAAGATCCCCTGAAGAGGGAAATGGCAGTATTTCCCAGTATTCTTGCCTGGGAAATCCCATGGACAGAGGACCCTTGGCGGGCTGCAGTCCACGGGGTCACAGAGAGTTGGACATGACTGAGTACGCATGCATGAACAACACACAAACTGACCCTTGCCACGGGCACTTGCCATCTACCTCTGCAAAGATTAAATCATGTGCTGCTGCTGCAGCTGCTGACCTTCAGCACCCCTGCAAAGAGTTCTCTGTGGAGAGCAGAAATGAGGCCCTCTGTGCTCTGGAAAAAGCTGGCAGGACTGGTCGTGAGAGAGTTAGATATTTTCAGGAGATGTTTTCATGAGCCCACGTCTTACATCTCCTTATAGCTAGAAAAACACTAAAATCCTTCATGGTGATGTCTGCTCCTTGTGACTAGCAGTGACCTACAGACGACTAGCAGAAACCTTCAAAAAATGTGTGCTTGATTGTATGAACTCCCCCTTCACCAAAATCACGTATATCCTGACCTTCCCCCTGCCTCTTTGGAGCAGTTTCTCAGAGCTAGCTGAGATGCTGTCTCCCAGGCTATAGTCCTCACTTTGCCCCAAATAAAACAACTCTCACTTTGTGCATTTTAAAAGTGGGCAATAGTTAACATTATAGTTGCAAAGAATGTGTTTTGAATAGAGACAATCTCATTTACAGAAATCAGCCATAACTGATTCAGAGGCTAATAGAATTGTGGCCACTTTCTTCTGGGGTTTGGAGGAACTAACTCCACCTCTGTCTCATGCTGATGAAAGCTTGACTAAGTTCTGTTCCCAAGTCTGGGACTGGTGGACACAGGTGCCACGTGCTGGGGGCCTGTCCTGGGGGTCTGGAGATGCTCGAGCGGATCCCTGGTAGCCACTGTGACTGACGGTCAGGGTGGTGGCCGTGGAATTGTGTGCTCGCGTGACAGCCACTCAGGAGAGCCACGTGGGCTTGGGCTGGGGTGGGGGTGGAGTAATTACTACCCAGAGAAAGTATTTAAAGATAATTACACACCTCCCACTCTTCAAAATATAGCTTTGCTTGACAACTGGTTTCCTGGCAACGCTTCCTACTGTATAATAAACGTAATAGTTTATTAGAATGTGTAAGTTTATTTGTGTGTTTACATGTGCATGGAGAATATAGAGATTAAATGATAAAGCAAGGAGGCGGAATTCACCTGTTATTCACATTCCCTCCGCTCCCTGGCAAAGTCATTTCCTCTACAGGTGGAACTTTCTGGATGCAGACCCAGAGGGCATGGTGGGCTTGGATGTATCCTCTCTCACGTCTTCTCACCGTGTATCAGTAGTCCCACCAGACAACTCTGCTTGACATGGCTGTCCCCCCACCAAGCCTCTTTTTTGGGTCCCAGCCTTGCTTCAGGGCTTGATGGGGGGCCCACCTTCCCCATGATGCACTTTTCTAGGTGTCCCAGCCTTGGAGCTCTAGACACACTTACTGTCTATGTTAGTCACTTGGCTACACACTCAAGAGGCATTTGTTAAGCATCTATCCCAGTCGGGTACTACACATTCAGCAGTTAACACACAGACAGGAAGCTCAGGTGGTTGACAGACCCCAAGGGAGCTGGGTGCCAGGCGGGCTTAGTAGGTGCCTCGGGGGAAGGCCTCCCAGCCTGTCGTGGGCAGCCAGCCAGGCTCCACAGAGGACACGATGCCCCTTTCCTTTAAGTCAGTATGTTTTCAACGTGTGGTTCCTGCCTCTCCAGCGAGATGGAGATCACAAGGTCCTGAGATTGAGGGGCAGAGTCCTGCCCTTTGTGATGGATCCGTAGCTCCCTGCCCCCAACGCCCCCACAGCAGGAACACTGGCCGGGCAGGCAGGTGGGGCAGCAGAGACAAGCTGTGCGCAGACTTGCTCTCTGCCCGTGTGGACAAGGCTTAAGACCCCAGGGCTGGGGTCAGGAGGACAGTGGGTGGTGCTCCTGGAAGAATCTGCCCAGCACAGAATTCTGGACAAGCATCTAGACAGGAGACACCAAATGGCGGACACCTGGGACTCTTTCCAGAGAAAAGAGTGGAGAACAAGCAACCCAGAAAATGCCTACATTTAATTATTTTATACAAAAGTAACCTAAAAACGGGCTATTAGGATGGGCAAATTTGGGCATGTACCTTGTTGCTGAGGGGATGGCAGAGGTAAGGGAGAACTTGGGGGCACATTTCTCTGAAGATGGGACAGGTTTCCAAACATCAGACCCTGAGGGGTTCGCCTCAGACCCACAAGGGGTTCACCTCAAACCTGGAGGGGTTCACCTCAGACCCCTGAGGGGTTCACCACAGACCCCCAAGGGGTTCACCTCAGACCCCCAAGGGGTTTGCCTCAGACCCCAAGGGGTTCGCCTCAGACCCCCAAGGGGTTTGCCTCAGACCCCCCAAGGGGTTCGCCTCAGACCCACAAGGGGTTCACCTTAAACCTGGAGGGGTTCACCCCAGACCCTTGAGGGGTTCACCTCAGACCCTGAAGGATTCACCTCAGACCCTTGAGGGGTTCACCTCAGACCCCTGAGGGGTTCACCTCAGACCCTGAAGGGTTCGCCTCAGACCCCCAAGGGGTTTGCCTCAGACCCCCCAAGGGGTTCGCCTCAGACCCACAAGGGGTTCACCTCAAACCTGGAGGGGTTCACCTCAGACCCCTGAGGAGTTCACCTCAGACCCCTGAGGGGTTCACCTCAGACCCTAAGGGGTTCACCTCAAACCTGGAGGGGTTCACCTCAGACCCCTGAGGAGTTCACCTCAGACCCCCGTGTCTCCCAGATCCAACCCCAGCACATTGCCTGGCTAACCCCTTCAAACTGAGAAGACCTCAGAACATTTTATTCCGTAACTGCTGAAGTCCTATTCTGAGCCCCAAATGTCACAAAATTCCTTATTATAACTAATTCCTCAAAGTAGAGACTCGGCTTACCAAGAAAATACTCTAATATTGCCCAAATATTGTAAGTCCATTAATTTGCCAGAATTTCCCTAAGACTTGTGCTCTAATATTTCTTTTAAAAATCCTGTGATTTTTGTATCCTTGTCTTGCAAATAGGCCATTTGTAGGTCAGATTCTACAATGTGTCATTGTTAAACTGAGAAAATGATCAAGAATGTTTTTTTTTTTTTAAACTCAAATTTTAGATTCTCTACTGGGGTAAAACAGGCTTTTCCCTATTTCCGGGGTTACTTCTGAGTGGCGGAAATTCGCTCCCCTTCTTTGCCTTTGTTACCGTGTTTCTCCTGCATCTCCTGCTCCACCTCAGTCGCCACCGTCAGATAGACGGAGGCTGTGAGGATGGAGTTTTCCCGCGTCTGCTCCACAGAGGCTGGTCAGGGTGGACCTTGGTGATTCGGTGGCATCTTCAGGCCACTGCCAGCTTTGCTATTCCCTCCACAGAGCCAGCATCAGACTGTAAGACGTGGATGAGGTAGCTGCCACCTGACCCTGTAGGGTCACAATGTCTGGTGTGGGAGCCACTGGCCGTGTGTGGCTACTGTGCACGTGGCCAGTCCAAACTGGACGTGCAGGCAGTGTAAAGGGCACACTGGACTTTGAAGATTTAGTAGAAAAATTAATATAAATTAATATATCATTAAAGTAATACTTTAAGTAATAATTTAATTACATCTTGAAATGATGTTTTAGATGCATTGGCTTAAATAAAAATATATTGTGATTAATTTTACCTGCTCTTTTTCACTTTTCAACGTGGCTGCTAGAGAGTTTTAGAAATGGCGAAAGTGGCTGGTATTGTGTTTCTGCTCAGTATCTGTGCCACGGACCCCTCACCTGACCCCAGACACAGCCAAGAAGAAACAGTTTTGGAACCCTAGGCAGGACCTCATCACAGGGTGCTGCCCGGGTCCCAGGCATGGGTCCTGATGCACCCACGCATGAGCCACTTGGCCACGCGTGAGCTACGCGGCCCTGTGCCCCTTGGCCACGATACCCTCTTTTGAACACGGATTTCCTGATGGTGTCAACCTACTGCGAATAAGCCTTTGGGGATGGACACAAAGCCTTCTCTCTGTATTTCTGCTGCATCTTGAGTCGTAGCTGCTGGGGGAGGAGCCCTTCCTAGAGGGGCATCCAGGACAAGCAGGTGAGCCTTGTCTCAAAGCCAGGCAGAGTCTAGGGTTGTGGGGCCTCTGTGTTCCCTCTTCTTCAGGAGCATGGCCTACACCCTTGAGCACTGGACACAGAACACCCTGACTCCTGGGCCATCTCCCTGCGTGGAGGCTTTGGAACTGTCAGAACACAAAGTGCTTTCTGAGCTTTGATTGTGAAACAGAACTTCGTTTTGAGTCTGTGTCAAGCCTAATGCTGTTCTGGGGCAAGACAACCCATCCATCCCTCCCCAAGAGATACCTGCCGCCCCTCAAGGGCAGGACAGCCCATCTGTCCCTCCCCAAAAGGTACCACTGCCCCTCCAGATGCTGGAGAAGCAGTGAGATTTGAGTATTATGGAGAGAAACGATTTGCTACATTCTCAAGCTCTCTCCTGTGACAGGACCTGGGCCTGGGAGACTTGAAAGTGAAAGTGAAATTGCTCAGTTGTGTCCAACTCTTTTCGACCCCATGGACTGTAGCCCACCAGGCTCCTCCATCCATGGAATTTTCCAGGCAAGAGTACTGGGATGGGTTGCCATTTCCTTCTCCAGGGGATCTTCCTGGCCCAGGGATCAAACCCGGGTCTCCCACATTGCAGGCAGATGCTTTACCGTCTGAGCCACCAGGGATCTATTTTAGGGAGACTTGACTTCAGGTTTTTTATTGTAAAGGAGGTTTCAGCTTGAGAGGAAGTGGAAAGAGACAAAGCCTGTGTTTTCCAGCCCCAGTGGAACAGGGAGCAGAAGGTGGAAGAGGAGAGGGTCCCTCACCAGTGACCCAGAGCCAAGTATTAGAAACTCCGGGATAGTCGTAGGGAGGCCGGGACCCTGGGGCCGGAGAGCCTCTCCTGGCTGGGGCATGGGGTCTGTGGGCGCCTGGGGGCACCAGCCTTCAGCCTAGAGCTCAACCCAGGCAGGTGCAGGTGGTGATGGGTGGCAGGAGCGTGGGCTAGTGCCTGGTTCCTGCGGCCCATCCATGGGTTCAAAGAGCCTGGGGGCCAGAGAACATAGTCCTCACTGAGCCCCTGTGTACTTCCAGGATCTTGAAATCCTAACCCCGCTTGTCCACCCAGGAGAGGAGCTGGGCAGAGGGAAGAAGAGGGACTAAACATTCAGCCTCAGGGACTCGGGTTGCTCTGCTTGGCTGGACTAAAATCTAACGCTGTTTCTGCTCTTGCTGGGATTCCGCAGGTGGCTCAGATGGTAAAGAATCCACCTGCAATGCAGGAGACTCGGGTTCGATCCTTGGGTTGGGAAGGTCCCCTGGAGGAGTGCATGGCAACCCACTCCAGTATTCTTGCCTGGAGAATCCCACGGACAGAGGAGCCTGGCGGGCTACAGTCCATGGGGTCACACAGATTCGGACACGACTGAAGTGACTTAACACGCACGCATGCATGTGCCTGCTACGTGGTAGGTGAGGCTGGGAGAGATTAGATCGATTACAAAACATAATCGACGTTTTCTGGCTAGTGCAAGCTTTGTGAGAGTAAATTCCCATGCCCATCCTCATGTCCGACACAACCAGGGGACGGCCTGCCGCCAGTCAGCGCTCAGCTTGGCTCCATGCAAACCACACTCTGGAAGCCCATGGAGCGTATTGGGGTTGCAGGAGCCCACATGGTAAGGGCGGTGACAGAGGTCTGAACGGAGTGATGCAGGAAGGGAGGGGAGTCTATAGAAGGTGTCGAGATGTGGTGACAGCCGAGTTTCTTAACAGGAGCCCAGGTTCTGCAGGGGGCCGGGACACCATGATTTGGGTGGAAGAAGGGCTCCATGCAGAAGCCTCGACGTGTAAGGGACAAGATGGGGGACACAGGCAGTGGGGCTGGAGGGGCGGATGGGGCGAGGACGGCCCTGTGGAAGTCTCTGAGACAGCGCTGATGGAACTCGCATGCCCTCATCTTACCAAGTCCTGTGCTGCTGCTGCTGCTAAGTCGCTTCAGTCGTGTCCGACTCTGTGCGACCCCATAGACGGCAGCCTATTAGGCTCCCCCGTCCCTGGGATTCTCCAGGCAAGAACACTGGAGTGGGTTGCCATTTCCTTCTCCAGTGCATGAAAGTGAAAAGTGAAAGTGAAGTCGCTCAGTCGTGTCTGACTCTTAGCGACCCCATGGACTGCTGCCTACCAGGCTCGTCCATCCATGGGATTTTCCAGGCAACAGTACTGGAGTGGGGTGCCATTGCCTTCTCCGACCAAGTCCTGTAAACATGGCCAAAAGCGGCAGAGAGCTGCGTGTGGCACTTATCTCAACTGGACTTCATCTTACAAGGGAGGGAGGCACAGCCTCTCACAACCTCCCGGGCTGGTGCTGCCACGAACACTAAGTCACCAGACCCCGAGCCCCACCTCAGTTGCCCCCTTGCTCGGTCCCCACCTGGGGCAGACCCCGGGGCCCAGCAGGAGAGAAGCGTCCCACTCACCTGAACTTCGACTTGGAGATCCGGTGGCTGAAAGGGAAAGAGGAGACGTTAGCACATGACACATGTTTGCTTCGATTCTCAGACGTTCCCAGGTGACCACATGGGCACTGGAAGGAGCAGCTTCAGGGAGAGAGCTCTGCAGTCAGCACCTCCTGGTGCTTGAGGGTTTGAAGCCGAGACACAGGGCTAGCCCAGCCCGCAAACCTACGAATTGAGCGTCTTCTAAGTGGAGATATGGTCCCCAGAGCTCAGCGTTGTGTCCTCAGACCATCAGCTGGGCTGGCCACATGTTGGGGCCTCTCTCTGGGGACCGTGGTGGAGGACAGGAGCCCCTGCTGCAGATACGGCCTTTGGCAGCTGGACGTCAGGTGGAAACGGGCTGGCTGAGACCCAGCGCCCTGAGAACAGAAGCCTGAGGGCTGAGCCTAGGCCTGAAGAAACGGGTGGACTCCCGAGCACAACCCCTGATGCTGATGGTGGTGTGAGGCCCTGAAGACCTGGGCCCTTGTGGGCAGTAGCACGGCGGCTGTGCAGGTGGCTGACTCGAGGATCACTGTGGTGTGGGGGTGGGTCAGGAACCTTCCAGGAGGCCCTGAGGCCCGTGGGAGGGTGGCTGGGGCAGAGAGCATGCAGGCAGTTGAGACTGGTCGGTCGAAGGCTGAGTGTCAGGATGGCCCAGGTGTCTGGGGAGTAAGTGCTGCTCGGGTCACGGGTTGGAGAACACAGACGGCCCTCCCAGTTCAGCACAAAGCGAGCTCTGCTGTGAAGCAAGAAAACAACCCCTCTTGTTATGTTTCATTAAAAAAAAAAACTAAACCAGAAGATGTGACAGGTGGCAGAGCCATTGTGCATGAGATAATTATATCTCCCGGGCCCGAGAACCTGAGCCAAGAGCCTTTACTGCTCCAAACTGCCAGCTAATAACTGATCCCACTGAAGATGCTGGCCGGGGCACAGGGTCTAGTCACACGGCCCAAGGGTGGGTTTGGACCCCTGTTTAACGGGGAAGCAAAAGTCGTCAAGCTGCACTGGGCAGTGGTCAGTCAGGTGTCCCTCCTCCGGCCTGGCCTGGCTTGCTGTGCAGCTGACCCCTCACTGACAGCATGTACTGGAGTGGGTGGCCGTCAGCCTGGCCGTTCTGCCAAAGTGCCCGGAGATCCCAGGGGTCCTCTTGGGGGCCGTACAGTGCAGACCACACCCTCTCCCTCTAAGGCCTCCTCTCAGGCCGATGGATCATAAGCTAAAGAGAGTTCTTAAAGGGCCCTGTCGGGGACAGCTGAGGTCAGAGTGTCCACATCTTCCAGGGCGGTGACTCTGGGACTTGGGCAAGAGTGGACCAGGGCTCCTGTTGGAGGCGAGTCCCCAGGTAAGTGAGGCCACTGGTTGTGGCTCCTTCCTGGGAGTTCGGGAACGTACTGAGGAGGACGACATGGATGGGACTTTCTCTCCCCCAGGGTCCCATGTCAGGACCTGACTAGATGCCACACTGAAGCCTGACTGCTGCTCTTGGGTTGTGAGCATCGTTCCACAGGCTCGCTGGGTCCGTAGCTCTCGCTCCCTTTAAGCACTGAATTACTTGAGCCCCTCAGGTAAGAAGGGGGTCCTTGAGGGCAGGTGTATGGAGACAAAGGAGAGCCCGGCTCCTGGGGAGCCAAAGATCTCACGCTCCCCATGCAGGAGAGTCAGCGTGCTTCATGGAGCCAGAGGGATCTGGTCTCTGCTGTTCTCAAGCCCTGGGCAGTGACCACTGGCTCTGGATTTGGACAACTGGTTATCTTGCTGGTAGGCAGGCGGGTGGGGCACCTGTGGGCACTGTGCCTGCCCCTCACCCTGTTCTCTGGCCGTGTGGCCGGTACTGCCTTCTCATGGGCTTCAAGCCCTCAATCCCAGCGAGTCTGCAGATACTGGAGGCCCCAGAGCTCCAGACCCTGCTGGGGACCACCTGTTCAGATGGCGTCAGGCTCCCTTGGTCTCTGCTCTGCGAGGTTGATTCCCATACCGTGTTTTACGTGGACTCCTGAAGAACGGCAGGTGGAGAACAGAGGACTCGCACCTAAGACCACACGCAGCCCACTGAGTGGGCCTGAAGCCCAGCTGCCTCCTCTGTCCAGGCCTCCAGGACACACCTCCTTGGGGGCCGAAAGCAAGAGACACGCTCAGAACTCCCTCTGCTTCCTTCGGTTACTCAGTTTGTGTTTGTTGTTCTTGGTCAAATATTTGAACTTCTTGGGAGCACCTTCCACAGTTAGACTCTCGCCGTATTCAAGTCTGGAGCCCTGGACGCCTGCCCGCTGCTGTGTTTGGAACTGTCCTTGCCCGAATCCTCCCAATTTGCCTTATCATCAGTCGGAAGGGCTGCAGGTCTTTCCTGGGTGACACTTGTCGCAGTTGACCTCCTCGACTCCACGAACGGCTGGTTCAGCCAGAGGGGCTGGGCCCAGAACCCCTCCTCACAGAGCCTCACCTCAAAGACTGGGGCTGGACTGGCTTCTCTGCATTTCTGGCCAGAGGCCCCTTACCTCTGCTCTTCCCCGGAGCCTGACCAACCCCCGCTGGGTCTTTCCCATTACCTAGCCCCAACCCAGGTCCCAGGTGCTCTGGTGCAGGAGAAGACTCATGAGAGTCCCTTGGCCAGCAAGGAGATCCAACCAGTCAATGCTAAAGGAAATCAGTCCTGAATATTCATTGGAAGGACTGACGCTGAAGCTGAAGCTCCAATACTTTGGCTACCTGATGTGAAGAGATGACTCATTGGAAAAGGCCCTGATGCTGGGAAAGATTGAAGGCAGGAGGAGAAGGGGACAACAGAGGATGAGATGGTTGGATGGCATCACTGACTCAATGGAGATGAGTTAGAGCAAGCTCTGGGAGATGGTGATGGACAGGGAAGCCTGGTGTGCTGCAGTCCATGGGGTTGAAAAGAGTCAGACACAACTGAGCGACTGCACAACAACCCCCCAGGCCAACCCCACAGCCGCCGGGCCCCATGTCACGTCCATGTCACCCTCAGCATGACACAGACTCTGGGCATGCTCAGCCAACCTCATGCTGGCCACTCTACTGTCTGTTCTCCGAGGGTCCCACTGCATAGACCCCACTCGAGGCTGACCCCACACTTTTGGCATCAGCCTCCCTGTGGCCTCCACTCAGCCCTGAGGTCTTGGCCTTCTCTTGGGGCCTCTCCAGCCTTTACCTCCTGTGCCGTCCGACATCCCTGAGTTCACGTCTGGCCTCTACTCGGCCCCGAGGTCTTGGCCTCATCCTGGGACCTCTCCCTGAGCTTACGTCTGGCTGCCGCTTGGCCCTGAGATCTTGGCCTCCTCTTGGGGCCTCTCCTGCCTTTACCTCCTGTGCCGTCCAGCACCCCTGAGCTCATGCCTGTGGCGAGGTGCACATCATTCTTGGTGTCAGAGTTGGAAGCTTCTTTCTGATTCTTCCTTCTTGCAGATCTGTGGGTGTTGGGACTGCAGGGACCTTGCACGCCACCTGGGCTGGGGCCTGCAATTTAACACAGTGCAGTCTGCTTCTCTCACGGCCACTCTCCCACGGAAGCTGCCTTCCGAACGCTTATGCCAAATCACAGTGACGCCCAGCGTCACTTCCACACCAGGCTGTGAGTTCCAGGGCGGGTGGTGTCACCATGGTCTCAGGCTCTGTGTCCCCGTGGCCAGGCACCGAGCGGGCGTGCTGCCCAGATGGGGTACAAACGAAGAACGCAGGCTGGACATCCCTCCTCCAGTGGCCTCCGGGCCTGTGCTGTCTGGTCTCCTGGCACCTCTCCATCTGTTTCATTTACTTGCTCTTTTACTTCTAAAAAAAGTGTCTAAACACTTCCCCGCCTCAGCCCCGGCCTTCCGCCCCGGTGAACAGCCTTGGTGTCAGTGCCACATAAGTGCATCCTTCATTTCTAAACCGAGGCCTCTAGCCTGTGCCCCAGAGGGGAACCCTGGCTCCCACACCTTGCAGCCCCGCTGGTGACTTCAGTGTCCATATCTTTTCTGTCTTCAGACTCAACAGATGGCTCCCTCCTCTCATCCCCTCTCCTACCTGTCTGCCCCCTCCCCACAAAACATCACCTTGCACTCGCTTTCTGTCTGCCCCATCCCCTTGGAACCATCTTCAGCCAGGCCTCTCATGACACAGAAATCCTCATCCTGCTACTCAGGCTGTTTATTCTCAGCTTCAGAAATGCTGGCCTCTCCCTGCTCATCTCACTTGGCTTCAGCCCCCGGGGTTAACGCCGTGTCCCCACCAGGAGTGCTGATGGTCTTCTCCCATGGCTGTCTGAAGCCACTGGGGAAGGATGGCAGTTTATGAAGGACACACTATAATCCTAGTGCTGGGGCCAGGCACTTTATCTGTACACAGTAGGAGCACAAACACGGGTGTTTATGGGAACCGCCGTTCATTCCTGCCAAGTCCTGGAGGCTTGCATGTCACGTCCTGAAGATGCTAGCCCCTCTGTGGGGACAGGCTTGTGGGCGCCAGCGCTCTGGTCTCCCCCGGCCTGTCACCTGGGCCCAGAGCCAGAGGGCAGAGTCCTCGTCACCTTCCCTCCGTCCCTTTGCAGACCTGCCATTCACCTTCTCAACCATGGCGGGCCAGGCCCATGTCCACAATCCTGAGAGCTTGTTTGTATGGTTCTAACAGGAGGGAAGAGGGGAGGGTTCACCCTGCTGCTTTGAACGTAATTAGCCCCGTATTTTAACAACAGTTTGACAATAACTGCTTCCCCACATCGCTGGGACTCAGCAGCACAGATTCCCTGGTGCTGCTGTCGGGGGGAGTGATGGCAAGGCCTGTGTACCCTGGAAACCGTCTGTTCCTGCTCCCTACTTGCTCAAAGGCTGGCCCGGCTCAGATGAGAGGCACCCACAAGGGGACCGCCTCGCGAGGGCTGGGGTCACCCAGATACGAAGGCATTTCAGGGTCACAGGTCAACGAGGACACCGTTTCCACGATGGAGTGACTCAGACACTCAGCTGATGTGGGGTTGGTCCTTCTCCAAGCCCTCCGTCTGCTGTTCCTTTTGGTTTCCGGGGTGAGTCTTACATCCCTGGGAACAGGGGCAAGCAGCTCCCACTTCCAAAAGTGCAGCCTGGCAGACGCAGGAGGCACCACCCTCAGGGTCAGCCTGACCCCCAAGGGAACCCAGCTTACAGTTTGTGGACTCTGCTTTTTGAGACTCTGAGAATGGAACCCAGCAGAGTGCTTATTTTTAGCAGTTAAGCCATTTTCCTTTCATTTCTTGCTGGGGAACATCTCCTAGGGCCTGTTGGTGTCCATTTTTAGGACGGAGCTTAGAGGTGATGGTGACCATCCGTGTGTGCCGTCCCTCCACACACCTGGCCCAGCCCCAGACCCAAGTCTGCTCAGGAAGCCGGGCGCTGGGGCTCGTGTTCGGGGACGTGGCCACTTGCCTGGCTGGCACCAGTGAACTTTCATAGCTGAGTCTGCATGACAGACAACTGTGCTCCCTTCCCTGGGTGGATAACTCAGAGCTGTAAGTAAGACCACCTCTCCCAGAGTATTTCTTGCCAGTCTGCCCATCTCCTGGGTCACATTTACCAGAAATGAAAGGGTGCTTAGCAGGACCCAGGGACCCTCACAAAGCTGATCTGGAGAAATGGGGTGCGGGGCTGGGAAGAAACAGACTTCAAGGCCCCCTCAACACATGTACGCCCCCACTCCCAAAGAGACACACACTCTGTTTCCCTGATGGGATGGAAAGGGGCTCAAAATCCAAAGTCAAACTCCTGGGAAGTGCAGAGCAGCCCCTGGCCAGGGCCATGCTCACTCCCTCCCGGGACCACGGGCCCCACTCCCGAGACTACTCACGCCAGCCTGGCCCCGCAGCTCTCTCCCTCGATGTCCCCTCCAGCCACGTTTTCGGTGTTGACAGACTCGGTCTCACTGGTGGGCATGCTCACTGCAGAGTAATGGAGAGAAGGAGAAAGGGGTTAGTCTGCAGCCTGGTCGGGAGGGGAGCCCTGGCAGTGCCTGGCAGGCCTGCGGTCCTGACTGACACACCTGGTGCCTGTCTATGGTGGCCTTGCCGCCTGGGACACCCTAAGTGGGACGGTGGGAGGAGACCCCTGAGGATGCCCCGCTCAGTCCCTCCTCTACCATCAACTCCATGCCCTTCGACAAGCTGCTTCTACTTTCCCTTTTGCATCTATTCCTCCATATAAAAAGAGCTTTCACGACAGTATTTTATTTTTCTTATTTCTTTCCAGCCCCCTATTCTAAGGGGCTTTGACCCCATATTTAGGGTCCAGCCTGTCCGTGGAAAGGGTGTCTTTGCCAAGGGTGTGGCTCCTCAATGGATCAGAGGAGGATCTGCCCCTCGGCCTGAGTCCTGGTCACTGGCTTGATTCCATCCAGGACGGAGCCTGAAACAGAGCTCGAGGGGAGCAGCCGCGTCCAGTGCCACATTCAGGACTCAGGTCAGCCCTGCATACATGGAAACGAGAAGCCTCCATGTTGGAACCAGCAAACTAAGGTGAGAAGTGGCTTGAAGACACACGCAGGGATACCACCTCCCCACAATATTTCAGTGGGCCAGCCTGGGACACAGTCCCTCCGCCTCCACGATGGCCGACCCGCCCAGTCTGTCTCCAGCCTCCCCTGAGGTGGTGGCGCTGGATTTCCAGGGCGACTGGAATCTTCTAGCTTGGAGGCCAGGTCAGCGGCTTAGAAGAAGAGACTTCTTTTATTGTTGTTGTTCAGTCGCTCAGTCGTGTCCAGCTCTTTGTGTCCCCGTGGACTGCAACATACCAGGCTTCCCTGTCCTTCACTGTCCCTAGGAGTTTGCTCAAACTCATGTCTGTTGAGTCAGTGATGCCATCCAACGATCTCATCCTCTTTCTTCTGTTACTATTTTTTATTCCAAATAAAAGTGTATCCCCAAAGAATTCTTCTCCTTCTTTTCCAGCTTCTCTGACCCTTCTAACACGCCACACACAATGTCCTTATCTTTCCCATCCTTGTTATCTAGCATGGCCGCCACATCCTTGGTCCTGGCTCAGCTCTGCTTGCAGCGCGGCACCCTCATCCAGGGCGGGTCAGGAGCCCCAGTGGCCACAGAACCCGCGCTGGTGGGGGTGCGGCATCTGGGGACGTGGAACAGGGACCAGTACCCAGGGGTCTGCCGCCAGAACGCAGCATGCCATCCGTATAAGTCTCCTGGTTGGGTGGGGGATGTTGCTGGATGTGGCTTTTCCTTGGTTTCTTTCCTTTTGAATGAAGTCAAGGGGAGGTGAGAGAGACTCACTTCCAGAATGTGAAGACACAACTGGGAAGCCCGCGACTCCGTAAGCCTGACCGTCCTGTACCCACCCTTGAGTCCTTTTCCACAAACTCGGGTGTAAACAAGTCCAGACGTCATTGCAAGGGAGTCGCCCAGTCTTCTCGTCACAGGACAGGGAAGTGAGGCCCAGGGGAGGGCCAGGTGCTGGCTCACACAGTGGCTGAGGGCTTGGGCTGGAGCACAGGGGTCTCGGCCCCCGTGCTGTGCTCAGTTTGATGGCCCCCGGGCTACACACCAGACGAGATGGGATTCCGATGGCCAGGCAGGCTCTGGGCATCACAGGGTGTAGGTGCAGTCACCTGGTGGTGCTGGATCTCACTGTCTACAGCTGCACTGACAGTGGCTTTAACCTTGGCCGGCGATCTTCAAAGGAAAGGCCCTCTCAGGGGTCAGCTGCCGCGGTTGTCACGTTCACTGATGTCACAGGCTGGAAGGGACAGTGAGGTGGTGGATTTGGGCGGGACAGGCCACCCTCCCTTTGCACACACATGCACACACACACACACACCCCCCAGGAGAAGCAGGCTCCTGCCCTGCCCTGTGGGCACCAGCACGTGTTTACTCGCATGTGGTGTGGGGGACGTCACCATGGGTTTCTGGGGGTGATTAGACCAAGCAACCAAGAAACTCTCCTTCCTTCTGATCAAGCAGACACGCCAGATGCCTCCTTTCACAGATAAGACATCAGAGTCAAAAACCAGGAATAAGACATGGGCAGAGCTCAGGTTAGCCGTGGGGAAAGAAAGAAATGGGACTCGGCGTCCATGCGGGACATCGGCCTCACTTCCAAAAATAAAACTGAAGAAACGGTAAAAAGTAATAAAGCAAAACATGTAAGAACACTTAACAAAACAGGACCCAAACCCCAGATCACGTGAACTAACAACACAGGACCACGGATCCTGGGGAGAAGGAAGTGTCGTCTGCACCAGCAGATGGGGGTGACTTTGAGGAGAGGGCTTCCCAGGCAGGCCCACCTCATTTCTGCTTGTTAGTGGGAATCCGGAAGACTAGATCATGAGGAAAACTGGATCAGGATTCTTTTCAACATATGTAAAGGAGTCCGTCCCAAATAGACTTATTTTCACAATACAAAGCTTAAAACAACTTTTATGGACCTGGAGGACATTAGGCTTGGTGAAATAAGTCAGAGAAAGACAAATACTATACGTTAGCACTTATACATGGGATTTAAAAAATAAATGATTGGATATAACAAGGAGATCAAACCAGTCAGTCCTAAAGGAAATCAGTTCTGAATGATCATTGGAAGGACTGATGCTGAAGCTGAAGCTCTAGCTTCAGCTAGAAGCTAGAAGCTTTGGCCACCTGATGCGAAGAACTGACTCACTGGAAAAGACTCTGATGCTGGGAAAGATTGAAGGCAGGAAGAGAAGGGGATGACAGAGGATGAGATGGTTAGATGGCATCACCGACTCGATGGACATGAGTTTGAGCAAGCTCCAGGAGTTGGTGATGAACAGGGAAGCCTGGCATGCTGCAGTCCTCGGGGTCACAAAGGGTCAGATATGACTGAGCGACTGAACTGAACTGAACAAGGGCAAGGGAGTAAGGGACTTCCCAGGTGATAGTGGTAACGAACCTGCCTCCAATGTAGGGAATGTAAGAGACGGGGGTTTGATCCCTGGGTTGGGGAGATCCCTTGGAGGAAGGCGTGGCAACCCACTCCAGTATTCTTGTCTGGAGAATCCCATGGACGAGGAGTCTGGTGGGCTACAGTCCATTGGGTCACACAGAGTTGGACATGACTGAAGTGACTCAGCACGTACGCATGGACTCTTTTTTCAGGTCCTAATGGTACTGGTTGTGCGATTACAGCAGGCATTTGGCGTCTTTGGGGGTTTCAGGGCTGCTCCCCTGGGCTGGTGTCTTGGGGTTTGTCCTTCAGCTGCTCCTCTGCCCAGGGCCCGGGAGGCTGACCTTTGCAGACAGCCAGAAGGACAGTGCCAGCAGAGCCTGTTTGGGGCTGTCACCCCTGGTGCCTGCATCTTTGTGAGCCCCCCCTTAAACTGCCCGGTTGTCGAATCTGTTTGTTGTCAGGACCTGACCCACATGCCTCTGGGCGTGGGCCGGGTGAGCGGTATGAACCCACCAATGGGGGGAGATTTGCTGTCCAGGTGAGAGTGCGTGGAGCAGGGGACACTGGCCTGAGTCCAGGGCCTTCCTCGCTCTGTCAGGCAGCATCTAGGGCAGCTGCACTCCAGTGACCCTGCAGGCTGACCTCCTGGGAGGCACCAGGGAGCCAGGACATCACTGGGGACATGGCTTGAGCCCCAGGCAGGACGGGACAGACATCCTGGGTGGGGTTACTGCCCCAGGACCCTCTTGGGGTGGGGGGAACCACGTCACATTTCATTTGGCTTCCTTTTCTCCTGCAGGAAAAGTAACTCGAGAGTTATCCCTCACTTCTTCTCTGCAGCTGGGGAGGTCCAGCCTATGGCCACTCATGGTCAGAGGCTGTGGGGTATAGGAGCCTCCTCCCAGTCTCTGCCCAGCTCAGGCTCCTGGGAACCTCCCTGGCATTGCACTGTGGGTCTAGGAATCAGCAGCGCTACCCTAGCCTTGGCCAGGCCATGGGACCATTCCAACTAGGTTACATGATAATCTGAGGCTCATGGTCTTCGTCTCTTACAAGAATAAATTGATCAGAGGCTGAGCTGACAGTCTCTTCCAAGGCAAAGAAAGAGTCGGGGCAGGAGAGGAAAAGCAGATTGCAGACAAAAGAGCTAAGAGTTGGGGAGAGAGAAGGTAAGCGGTGCCAGCTGTGGGGCCCGTCTGGATGGAAGGTCACGCCGCCCCCAGAGCCTCCTCTGCAGTGTCCTGAGTGCCCGGGCCCCACAGGCCTGCCTCCCCAGAAGCAGTTAAGACCTGGCTGATTCTAAGCTATCAGAAAGTAAATACAAAACAGGATTAAATATTAAGAAGCCAAACAAAGTGGCCTTATTAAAAAGGCACAGTGTAAGCACGACATGCTGTCGCAATAATTATTATTACCGCCATAAACCAGAGGAGGCCAAAACGCCCGCCCTTGGTCTGCAGCCGCCATCCAGAGGAGAAAACCAGGTCGCTGGGCCCCCAGCAGGCCATAAACACCCGGTGTTCCCAAGCAGAAAATCTCTCCCCACGGTCACGGCACCACTGCGGTGGCCCCCTCAGTTAGGACGGGCCGGGGGGACCATGCAGCTAGAGGGCTGCACTTGGGCACCCACTTCTCTTCCCACCAGGCCCCACCGTCCTGAGGGGTGAAGGGGCTGAGTTGGGCATCCTCAGGCCCTGGGGATGCTGGGCAAACAGGAGGGGCTGGACCCCCCCGCCCGGCCCCCGAGGGACACAGCTCACTGCCACCCTCGGGGGTGAGAGAGGTGGTGATGGGGACCCTTCTGTGCAGAATTCCTCTGGAAATTGGCTGTTTTAGGCACAAAACTGCTTTTAGGTTGGAGATGATGTTCTAGATTCCAAGGCCAGGCTCAGCAGAGGGTCACCCGTGTGGAGTGACATGTGAGGGACAGAGAATGGCTGTGTCTCCCGAGTCCCTCTTCAGCCCAGCCCAGCCAGATGGTGTCCACCATGTCATCCTTCCGTTTTAGGGCCTTGGATTCTCTTGGGACAGATGATAGTAAGGCAAGGATCATAACAGCTCTACAGCAGGGTCATGATAACAGCTCAGTCTTCCATCACCTGCTACCTGCCGGCAGCTCACCAGACCTAACTCAAGCCTCAGAACAACTCGATGAGAGAGTATATTGCCCCATTACATGCTCCCATTTAATAGATCAGGAAACTGAGGCTGAGAGAATGAAGCGGCTTATCCGAAGTGAGCAGCAGCTCATGAGATCCGGGATTTGAACCCCAGCCTGTGTCAAGCCAAGTCTACCTTCATCTACATCAGACAAGTTCTTCCCGATCAGGAGAGAAGAGGAGGCCTGTGGATGTGCTAGGGTCACTGGGAGAAGGAGAAGGTGGGCAGAGAGTATGCGTGGGAGGTCCCGGGAGAAGTCAGGTACTGTGCAACCCTGCCCAGGGTGCCGCTGGGTTGGAGCCTGGGTCCTGGAGTCACTGGCTTGAGTTTGGACCCTGGTTCTGCACTTTGGGGGCTTCCCTTGTAACTCAGCTGGTAAAGAATCAGCCTGGAATGCGGGAGACCTGAGTTCGATCCCTGGGTTGGGAAGATCCCCTGGAGAAAGGAAAGGCTACCCACTCCAGTATTCTGGCCTGGAGAATTCCATGGACTATACAGTCCACGGGGTCACAAAGAGTCAGACATGGCTGAGCAACTTTGACTCACTCACTTTGCACTTTGGATCTCTGAGACCTGAGGTCTGTTACAACCCTCTTCTGGGGCTTGGTTTCCCTACCAAGGCCTACATGTGTTGCAGGGCTAGAAGGGCAGAGCAGCCCTTCCTTTGACCGTGGAGATCAGTGAGGTACAGAGAGGGCCAGTGACTCGCCCAAGGTCAAACAGCTAATTAGAGCTGGAGGTCTGGTCCCTTTTCCACCAGCCAGCACTGCCTCCTTTTCTTGCCTGCCCTTTACTCACATCACAGAGGGGCCAAAAGCCCACCTCGGTCATCCTGGCCAAGCCCAGGCTCGCCCTACTCCCTCCTGAAGGCCCAGGCCTCACACTTGTGCCCTGTGTGTGCTGTCCACGGGGGCCTGCAGAGCTCAGGGTGTGCTTTCTCTCTCTCTTTCTTCTTGGTCTCCATCTTCTTCCCTATTTTCTGCTGCTCGTGATAACTTTGGCCTGAGTCAGATTCCCCAGGGAGGCTCTACGGGGGCCCAGCAAACTCCCGAAGGCCATGGGCACCCACAATGGGGCTGTCCTGACGAGAGCATGGCTTCTCCATGAGGCTTCAGCCTTGCCTCCCCCTCAGCAGGAGAGCAGATTTCAGCCTCAAACTGCAGGCGTTTATGGGAAGTGAGTCACTTTAGCTCCCAAACCTGTGGTGCCTCAAGCCCCATAACTCCCTGAATGAATCTGCGTGCAGCGGTCAGCACATCCATCAGCCACCTCCTCCCCCGCCATGTCCTCCACTTTAATTGATCATGCGGCTCTCCCTGCTGGTGCTTGTCAGGTTCTTCTGCATCCTGGTTCTCCTGATGCTTTAATCATCCACATCTTTCTCAGCAAGACTGCTCCAGAACCTGTTCCGGAATGCGCTCTAGACTGGAGGCCTTGCTCCCCTCTTGCATTGGTCAGGCCTCATCAGGACCACATCCATGGGGGCGGCCAGAAGTCAAGTTCAGGGACAGGGAAGGGCTGAGCCCACATTCTGTGCAGACCCTCGGATGGTTTAGTGTAGATGAGGTGGTCAGGGGACATAGTCTCTGTCTCTAAACTTGCGACATCCATTTCTGGGGCTGCCCGAAATGATCCTCTTGGGAAAATGATCTGAACCTCAGTTTTTTCATCTAAAAAAAAAAAACAACTGAGACAATATAGGACTTTCCTGGTGGCTCGGTGGTAGAGAATCTGCCTGCCAATGCAGGAGACAAGGGTTTGAGCCCCGGTTTGGGAAGACCCCACACACCAAGGAGCAACTAAGCCCGTGCAGCACAACTATTGAGCCCGTGTGCCACAACTGCTGAAGCCCATGTGCCCTAGAGCCCATGCTTTGCAACAAGGGAAGCCTCTGCAGTGAGAAGCTGGTGCACTGCAGTGAAGAGCAGCCCTTACTTGCTGCAACGAGAGAAAAGCCCGCAGAGCAACGAAGACCCAGCACAACCAAAAATCAATCAATCAAATCTAAAAAAAAAAAAAAAAAAAAAGAGACCATAATACGGATCTTGGAGGGTTAAGTGAGGATTAACGGTAACACGGGTTAGAGTAACACACTTTTCTGTGTGCGCATATTGCCCAGACACCAGATGGACTTATTGGGGATGAAAAAGCAAAAATGCAGGCCCAAGAGAAGAACCTCAGGACCAGCTGCTGTGATCTGAACCGTCACCTGGAGTCTGAGTGCTGGTTGGTGATGGTGGACGTGTTCTCAGCCGCTCCACTAGGAGGGCTCAGACACCACGTTCCCTTTGGGGCCCTGGTTGTCAAGGTGGTCAGACCTTCATGAATATTCATGATGTCCCTACTGTGCGAGAACAGTCACCTACTCTGACAGGGTCTCTGCCCTGGAAATGCTTAACAGCTTGTGAGAAGACACTTTGTAAAAACCTTGAACTGTTATTACACGCATGAAAAAAAAAAAAAAAAGATTCAAGCAGGACTCGAGAAAAGAGCTTTGCTCTTCTCCTTTGGTGCCCCCTCAATTCTCCTTTTTAACCTTCAACTGCAGTGTCTGCCAGAGACTGGGTTCTATTCTCCCAACCTGCTCTCTGCCATGCCAGAGAGGCCATGAGCACACCTGACTGTCTGGTGGTCCACCGAGCCCTACTCTGGACACTTCACTTGGGTCAGGACGACATCACACAGGCCGTAGACCCTTCGGGATGGCCCTGCTACAGAGAGAGGTCTGCAGCTCATTCCGAAAGAATTTCTGCTTCTATGAAGCAGGGAGACTAGTAGCAGAGTGATATGGGGCCTCGGTTCCAGTTTGCTTTTAAATAGATTTGGGGCTAAACATATTTTTTAATAGGCAACAATTGAGTTAGTCTAATGAGAAATGTCATCCCCTACCGCTGCCAGAGAAGCAAGCCGCTTCCATTAGAAGTAATGCTTCCTGGACAGATTAAGGCATGGAAAATCATCTTGGGTCGTCAACAATTCCCTCCAGTTTCACTGATCTGATTAGACTTAGCAACGGAAAGAGGAATTTACAAATTAGAAGCCGTTCTCTATTTATTACCAAAATGGCTGCTTTCCACTCCACCCAGGAGACGCAGCTGAGATCTCATTAAGTCTCTGCTTGTGATAACATTTAGTCCATAAATCTCCATCTCTACCAGTGAATGAAATGAGCGTTATGCCCAAGACCACACGATGGATGAAATCAAACCTCTGCCCCTTGGAAGGGAGTTGACCTTTTCAAGCCTTAAATGTATTCAGCTTTCTGGTCCTAAAGAAACAGCTGGGAACTTACTCTGGGTCCTCTCTTAACCCTTTCTCAACTGCCTGTGTAGACAGCTAGCTGGCCTCACTGAGAGAGAAATAAAATAAAGATATTTCTGGCACTTCTCCGAATGTATTTGAAGAAGAAAGGGGAGAAGTGGTTGGTACATGAAGAAAAACATCGAGGAGTAGTCTGTCCTCTTGCAGAAGTCAGAGAGAAGGATTGACAGACAAGAAACGGAAGATGACAAATTAATTGGTGTGTCTGATTCATTCCGTGGCCTCTGCGGGGCCAGATATCCGGTCCTGCCTGATTTTAGCCCGACACAGTGACAAGGCAGGTCCAGGTCACCTGTTCCCAATGGTGGACTTTCACAGATTTCCAGGCCTCCCACCCCTTTTCCATATTCACTGTTGGTTGATCCGCCAGGCTCTGTGAGAATTCTGGGGATGTGAACCTCCCCTCTCACTCCAGTTGCACAGCCCAGCAGGGGGGAAGATGGATTAAACAGGTACCAAAGGTCGTATACCTGGTGTCACCAGGCAGGCATGGAGCAGGCATCTGGGGTCAAAAAGGTGGGGGTAAGGAGAGGAGGGGGAAGGGTGGAAGGGGAGGGGCGCCCGAGGAGGGCTTAGAGTGGGGTGGTTCCTAAGGAAGTTGGTGGAGCTGGGCTCTCTAGGTGAGGGGAGACAGAGGATACCAGGCACCAGGAAGGTCTTTGGAAGAATCAGCTTGCTTCCAGGGTTCAGGGGACTCCTACGGGAGACCCAGAGCAAGTTCCAGGAGTCTGAAATCAACTGAAGTCCTCTGGGGTCTGATGGACTGGAGGTTTGTCTAAACTCCCAGGGCTAAAGCTGACATGTGTCAGCTTCAGACCACAGAAACCACACCCGATCCTGGAATGGGTCTTTGCAGCTGTCTGATCTGACTCCTCCCTTTTATAGACAAGGAAACCGAGAAGGGCAAACTGCCCGTCGGCCACTGGGCAGGGACTGGGAGTCTGGTGACCTGTGGTTCTCAACTCCTGTTCAGTCTACAACATGATACACCGCCGCAACTGTGCAGACCGTAAGCTCCAGCCTCCAGTCAGGTGAGAACTGGCTGTGTGCACATTTCTGGTCTAATCGAGGGACGACTTAATAAATGGGTAGAATCCATCCAGTAAGGGATTAGTGGAAGCTACAACAAATGGAAATGATTTTATACCACCTAAGAGGCTCAAGAAGAAGCTCTACAAGTCTAACTGAAGCCTGGTGCCCTCTTGGTGAAAACCTCGGATACCCCGCCTGATGTCAGTGACTGACCAGATCAGCTGCCCAATCACTGCAGAGCGGTGGAGGGAGCCAAGGGCAAGAGGGCCAGGACCCTCGCTGCTGGCCACACCAAGAAGATGTGCCCCTGCTCCCAGGTGGAAGCCCGATCTTTCTGTGTCTGCTGGGGCACAGCAAGCGACCCACCAAGCTTCTCGTCGTAGCTGGAGCAAGTGTTGAATATCAGCAAATACAATAAAACTGTAATTCTGAGTGTTCCCGTTGAGAAAGGGTCCTCCGCTTCTTTTTGCCTATGTATATGGTGTGGGGACGTGTGCGTATCCATGTGCCTGATGTGTGTGTGTGTGTGTGTACATGCTGTTATTTTCAGAGAATTTTGTTGACACAGTGACTGACCTGATGCTGGATATCATTATCCTATCTCATGAGTCACTGACATGAGACGTAAGAGTTGACTGGCTGATTTGAAGCTTGGAATTCAGAAGGTAAACAAAGGCTTTCCCCCTTAAAACTGGCCTGTCAAGCATATAATTAGGGCTTTTCACCTCATCAGCCAGCTGTTGAGAGCAGATCTATTATCTCATCCCCGAGTAGAGGCACAGACAAGTTTCGGGGCAGCTGGAATCATTGCTTACCAGTTTCTGGCCTGCGTTTTTGTTTTTCTCTTGACCTCTAACCTCTGGGGGTTTGTGTGCCCGCACCAGGCACATTCTGAAGCCCCCTGAGCACGACTTCGGGTCTGTGTGTCAAAACCAACATTATGCTTAGCAAGTCAGTTTTAGAATATGAATTTAGTGACCATCAATGGCTCCTGTGACTAGATATTTAAAAATATCTTAATATCCTTATTTTTTGTTAAAAACCCCTAATACTGAAGAACCTTATGAACACTGAAATGTATATCTTTTGAGAGGATAAACCTCTCATCAAAGCTCTGTCCAGTGAAAGTCCCCTGCAGACCTCTTTGCTGGGAGTGAGTTCAGTCAGTCGGATGAACTCACATGAATCACATCTAAATTACAAAGGATGTATACTTTTATGAATCTCAGTAAGCGGCTTTCTTTCTTGTCCTGCTACCACCTGGGATATCGTTGGAAACAGGACAGTCTACTGTCCCCCGCCTCCCTTGATGACCTTCACGGAACACTGTCCTCTTGGGGCCACACTCTGAAAACAGTGTGCTCTCCAAGTACACCCGACGGGGCCCCCAGGGGCCCCTCCACCGTTCCCACACTGGGCCCGACAGCAGAGCAGCCAGACTGCTCCCTGGTGCATGGGCTGCCCTTGGAGAAACCCCTGCCATGTCCTTGTTCTGACCAGATTCCCGAGTGTGGTTCTGCACATGAATGACATGGGCCCCCAGGACCCACCCAGGGCAGTCATTCCCAGCAGCCTGGAAGGATCCATGAAACAGCCTCACAGCGCGGCCCAGGGATTGGATGCTGGTCCTCACTGCGGGGCTCAGTTTGTGCCTGTCGCCTTGTCTCACCAGCCGGGTGAGCTGTTCCCCCATAGCCCTAAGGCGTCTACTCTGCCCCCAGGGTGTAGGCTTAGGACGGCCTCTAACACAGTCACTTAGAGGCCAGAGTAAGAAGGGAGTCAAGGAGAAAAACCTTCGCTAGTGTCCCTCTGGCCGTCTGACCAGAACTCTGTCTCGGCATTCCAGGTGTGTGGCAGCCGTGAGGACGAGTGCGTCCAAGGAACACACCATTTGTATCCATCGAAATGTAAGAAAAGCTCAAATAATGATGCCCGTGCCTTGGACACGTGTACAGTGTGGGCCAGTGATGTTCAGATCCCTGCTTTCGAGCCCCACCGGGCCCTTCTGAGGGCAGCCTCTGCTCTTGGAAGCCCTCCAATCTCTGTGTTTCAACAATACACGATCCAGACTTGGCAGGGTGGGTGGAAGCCACGCAGCTCTGCTGCTGCGCGGGGACTGCAGAGGGGCTCCTGGGAGCAGAGCTGAATACATGGAATACATATTTAATCTGCTTGTCTGTGTGGAAACTTGGTCGTTCAGTTCCACGGTCTGTCTGTCTTTTCCACGCTCATCGCACAAATGTCTGTCTTCGAGGGCTGGGGCTGCATTTAAATGGTCTGAACAGTGTGAAAGAGAGATTCCCACATGCACAAATAGTTAATCCACGCATTTTTGATCTTGAGGAGGAGAAAGAAAGAAGAGAAGGATTCCTGTTCCATGAGGGCTGTGTCCCCAGGGCCTGAAGCAGCATGCAGTGCTGCTGCTGCTGCTGCTGCTGCTAAGTCGCTTCAGTAGCGTCCAAATCTGTGTGATCCCATAGACGGCAGCCCACCAGGCTCCCCCGTCCCTGGGATTCTCCAGGCAAGAACACTGGAGTGGGTTGCCATTTCCTTCTCCAATGCATGAAAGTGAAAAGTGAAAGTGAAAGTGAAGTCACTCAGTCGTGTCTGACTCTTTGTGACCCCATGGACTGCAGCCTACCAGGCTCCTCCGCTGATGGGATTTTCCAGGCAAGAGTACTGGAGGGGGTGCCATTGCCTTCTCCAGCGTGTGGCACAAAGCGGACATTTAATCGGGAGATGGATGGAGGGAGGATGAATGAACTCAGAATATTGTAACGTATTTTTTATATAATTTACTGGCCACCTTATCGACTCTGATTACTTAGAGAAACACCTCAAACAATGCACTTTCTCTCTGTTCCCTTCCCTAACCCTGCTCTTTCTATGACTTTGATGGTGTCTGTAGCTTTTCCTCCACAAACCTATACCTGGGCTCCTTGTGGGTGTGCTCAGCTACCAAAGGTGACATGTCTCTGAGCAGTTTCCTGGCTGGGGTCATGGCTGTATCACCATTGCCGGATACCTGGCATCTCTTAAGTGCCACTGGGGTTCCTGGCTGGGGCGAAGGCAGAAGTGGCCAAAGCCATTGGTCAAGAGTGACAATACCTTTTACCCATTTTCTGAAAAGACTACTTAGTCTTTGAGCTGAAGAGAACTGGCAGATACGCTGTACTGTAATCTTGGAGCAATTTCAAAGGCAAATTTCAGCTACTTTGATGGAAACATATAGCAGCGTCTCTTCCCTTGTATTTGCTTCAAAGGGCAAACTACGAAGTTCTGAAGATCAGAATATAGTTTCTGGGCATGGGCCTGCCTTTTCTTCAAATCCATTAGGTGGCCAGTTCCTTAACAACCCAGTCTTGTCCACTCTGCTCTTGATCGGACTTTCCTGAAGCCCGCACCTCTGGGTGAACCTTCTGGCTCCACCCCCAAGCATCTCACGTTCAGTTCCTCACATGTTCCTATTTCAGCCTTTGTCTTGCTTTTTAAGACGCTCATTCCCTGGCGCCCCAACCCCTGGACTGCCCCACAGCCATCTCCACAATGGAAGCAGGCAGGCCCTGTACTGTCCTCCTCCTGGGACAAGGCTGAAGACAGAAGCAGGCCCAGGCCCCGAGGAAAGAGCCTGGGGGAGGGCAGCAGCTTCCAGGCTGAGCTCATCTGTATTTGGGCTCAAGAGCGTCCTGAGAGAGACTCTGTCCACAAGGGTGGGCGGTTCATCGTGTGCTCCCCAAAGCTTGGTCAGAAATGGGGGTGGGGGGCTTGTGCACTCAATCTGCTCCAGCAGCAGAGCCTCCCCCATCTGGGCAGGTCAGGGGGCAGCATACCCGTCCTTGGAGGAGAGGGGATCACCGCGTCTCTGTGGACAGCCACACAGCGCTGGGTGGGCCACGGAGGGCCATGTTCATGTCCCTATGAACATGCAAGAAACCCATTCCTGCCATCTGTCGAGAACCGAGCACTGCCCTGACCAGGGAGCAGACTGGGGTCCAGAGCCAACTCCTGTGCTTGGCGGCAGGGGTGCCTTCAGCTCCCAGGCCAGCTCACTCATTCACGCATTGCTTGGCACCACGGACCACCCCTTTGTCCACGATCCGTCAGCAAGACTCTGCCAGGCCTCTTCCCAGGAAGACCCTTGGCCGCGTCGCTGCTCCCTGTTCCAATCCATCCCAGGCCTTGTCTTCCAGCCTGCTGAACTCCTAGCAGAGCGTGAAGCCCACTTGGGTTGCTGAATCATGTTGTTACCAGCCCCTGGTAGGGCACATTCTAATTCTGTGTGTGTCCCTTGAGCAGAGTCACCAGAAAGGGCATCATTGGAGGATGTGTTCCACCTGCGTCTGAGGTGAGGGAAGGCGGGCTGCTCTGTGCTCACAGCCATGTCCTCTGCCCTCTCCCTCCACCCACGCCTCCTCCCGGATTGCCACCAAGAGCTCAGGCACCAACGAGCAGGAACAGCTGGAAACCAGCCGGGAAGAGTGATCACAACCAGCACAATGCACGCCCATGCACATGGCCAGGGTATCCGCACACCGTGTCAGGATACACGTGCACCCACGCGTCCTGTGCCTTCCTGGCCTCTGTAAGGATGCCGTGACGGACACCCTGCCTCCCCATTGGTCCCCAGAGCCCAGCGGGTCTCCCTTCTCCCTCTCGGCCCTCAAGCCCCTTTGGCTCCCTGCCCTTACCTGCCTGACCCACGCAGCAAGCTGTTTAACCTTATGGATTCCTTGGCCAGAAACGACCTTATTCAAATGTGTGAAACATGAGGGAAGGACACCCACAGGAGGATAGCATGGTCAGGGTCAGAGGAGACACAGGGCAGTTAGGGCCACGTTCACCCCACAGCCCAGGTACTGGGGGCTGAACAGAGGGCAGAGCCCCACCCTGGAGCCACCAGATCTGAGGAGGCGTCAGGAGCCTGCATTTCCAGCAAGGCCCCCCGCAGTGATGCTGGTGCTGCCGGTCCAGGGCCCACATTTCAGAAGCACCAGGCGTGTCCCACGAGCCTGAATTTCCTCGATTCATTATCTCCTCAACACTTGCAAGTCAATACCATCCATCACTCTCATTACCATCCCAGCAAAAGCCTGGCCAACAAGCTGCCATGGGAAACCCCAGAGAGAGGGACTGGGCTCCATTTCTAAAACCTGATGCTGTTCTGCCAAAGCCCTCGGGGTTTCCTCAACCTTCCTGTTTAGCACCTCCCTGGAGCTTTGAATCAAACTTCCTCTAGAGAAACCTTTGGCTCTTTTCCCTGAGAGCACAGCGGTGCTTGGAAAGGGACAGGGGCGCACTTTCCATGTGGTGGAGGTGGAGATGGTCCCTTTTGAATAAGCCCGGAGCAGGACGCCCGCCCCTCCACCCAGGGAGCCGGGCTGGGAGGAGGACGTTGGATTGAAAACAAAGAACCCCACCGAGCAAAGTGTCTCCGGACCAGAGGCTCCAGCAGGACTGGGAGGCTCTGCTGCACACGTGGGACTGACTTCTGAGAGCCGAGAAGGATGCACCCACAAGGCAGGGGTGGGCAGCCTCCGCTCCCCGAGCGCCCCCTCCCAAGTCCAGCCCCCAGCCCCTTGCGGGAGGCCGCTCACTGTTTCGGGGTTTCTCCTCGTCCAGGCCCTCGTCCTCATTCTCGGGGTCGATGTCCTCGGCCTGCGTGATCCAGTCCAGGTAGCCCTTCAGGTCCTCCTCCAGCTGCTGCTTCTCTCGCAGCTTCTGGAAGTCTCCCCGGGCCTTGGCCTTCTCTCGCTCTTTGGAGAACTCTCTGGTGAGAGACGCCAAGCGGGCAGGGCGGGAGAGACGGGGCAAGAGGAACAAAGGGTTAGCTGCATGGCACGGGAAGCCCACCGCCGGCCCCCACTTGCATGGACCCCCGTCCCAGGTCTGACCTGCTCTCATAAAATGGCTGGGCGGGGCATCTTCACTTGGGACATGAGCAGCGGGTGGACCAAACCCATATCCCCTCTTTTTGGGCCGTGATTACAAGCTGTCTCTCATGACAGACGTCCCCCAATGACCTGAAAGGCCTTCTGAACAGTAGCCAGAAGGGATCCCCACTACAGCCCCGGGAGACAAGGAGCTGGGTCTAGCTGAAGCATCCCCCCTGCCCCGCCCCGCCTCCACTGGCTCTGCCAACCCACGTGCTTCCTCAGGGGCTTGAGGTCGGCCCTGGTGGGGTGTTTACACTACAGAAGTCGTCAGATGTTACAAATCAGGGCTCTGCCTCTCAAAGAGCCCATGTTATACATGGGCCAGTATAGTCACTGAGGTCAGGCCCAGGAGAGCTCACCTCTCCACCCCTTCTCATTTCTAGGACATGTTCTGCCGGTTCAGCAAGCCTGGAGGGTTTCTAATCTAGAGAAAGTTCTTTCCTACATGAAGGAGACAAAATAGGGTTCCAAACACAAGAAAATGTCCTGTGGCTGCCCTTTGGGTTAAAAAAGAAATCTAATCAGAATGGGAAAATGCATAAAGTCAAGACGATATAAAAGTTAAATGGGGCATTCAGTCTCAAGCAATAATGAGTAGAAGCTAAAATTGGGTTGGGATTTGCTGGAAGAAGGGCCTATTAAAGAATTTTGGAGAGTGTCTACTTCTTTCCTGTTTTCTGTGACTCTGTCCTTATTTTCTCTCTGACTTTGAATTCACTTTCTGAGCCAGGAGGGGCTGGTGGCCAAGAAGGGGGTCGAGGAGGCTGGGTGTCACTCTCGAAGCAAGTCTGTGCCTTTTCTAAATAAATAGTGCATGCCTCAGTCTGTGGTGCTCTGGACCCCGGGGGTATGTGTGGACGCACTGGGCATTTCAGCTTCTTCCTAGAGACACGACTCCTCCTTCTCTTGGTGGCGGAGGCGCAGTTCAGGGTGGGAGGCTGCAGAGTCCACCTGAAGGGATTCTGCAGCAGCAGACACTCCACAGGCAGGCATCGTGGAAGGCAGGGCACACAGGTGAGCCAGGGGGCAGGATAACTCAGCTCCGGAGCCCCCACACCCACTGTCCAGGGTCTGCATTCACTGCCGGAGCTCAGTTTTCACTCTTTACCATGAGGGGTAGGGCCGGGATGGTCTGGGGACATTTCCGTTGAGAGACGTGGGCTCCAAGTTCTTGCCAACTGCCGCTTTGATGATGCTCTGATTGGGACGGGATGTTCTCCTTCACTCTGATTGAATCCAATTCCAGCCTGATTGAACTTGCTCTTCCTGGGCTTCCTGCCAGCTGCTGGCACCTCCCCTACCTTCCCCGGGGAAAAGGGGCCCGGCTGCCCGCTGACCACGTGGAGGGAGGCCTCAGCTCCTGCTGTTGGGGAGGGGCCTGGAGAGAGGCCCCAGCCCTCCCACCCACCACTCCTCTTGGGCTTGTGGGCTCATTGCCTGGAGTCACTTCACAGAGCGCCCCCTCCCAAGACTGCAACTCCAGGCCCCCTTGACCATCCTTCCACCCCACCCCCCACCCTTGGGAGCTCTGTTCCTTGTGCAGCAGGCTTGGGGTGTAGGGGACTGAGTAGCTACGGTCTTCCTCCTCCTGGAGCCGTGAGCTGACCCAGTCACGTATGGTGACATCTGCTCTGCAGAGTGGAAGCTTGCCATCCATACCCGAGACCTCTGGGAACCACACAGACATCCCCAGGAGATGAGGAAATAAGTTTTCCTGGGGGTGAGGTGAGCGAGGAGAAGCAGCATGGCCAGGTCCTCAAGGGGTTTAGGGCACATGGAGGGATGGGCACACGCCATAGGGGACCTGTAGGACGGAAGCACTTGTCTCTCTTCGTCTCCTTTCTGATGTCTCACACTCCTGGGTCAGTCATGGGGTGTCTGTTTGAAGGCAGGGGCGCGTCCTGTGCCCTCAGTGGCTGGCGGCACAGATGTGGTGGAGAGCCCACTCTGGGTGTGCGATTTGCACAGCTCCCAGTGGTACATGTGGAAGGTCTGTTGGTGCCATGGCTCGGGCTCGAGGCCCCGTGATGACCGGTGTAGTGGTCCTCATCACCCACGGACTCTGCGTCTGTAGACCTGTCTCCTCTCTAAGTCTTGTTAGTCATGCCATCTACGGTGCGACTGTGGTCACTGCAGACATGTGGAAAGGCAGGATCTGGGGTCATGGTCCCGACTGAGGTCAGACAAGGGGCTGCCACCTCCTGGGTGCAGCTCATACTGCAAACGAGGGCCTTTTTACAGCCCATCTGATGCCATGTCTCCCACGTTTCATGCTTTTTGTTGTGATTTTTGTGATCAAATGGCCTCTAAGCACGAAGCTGCTATGCGGTCTATGACCCTATGTGCTCGAGGGCTGGGAGGTGCCTCCGGGGAATGTTCAAGCGTCTGACAAGCTCCATCCAGGCCTGAGTTATAAGCTGTGGGCTGAGAGTGTGGTGTGAAGGAACCAACACTATGCCTTAAACAAGGTGCCTTCATGTAGACGCACATAACAACAACTTGTGTCCTGATGACAAGGCTGTGCCCAGAGGCTCACAGGAACCTAACCCAGTATTTCCCCCGAAGAACAGAGGTCGGTGTTCACCAATTCAGTGTTGGACCAACCCTGCTGGGAGTCGTGAGCATCACCTCCGCTCCAGCTGCGAGGCAGCTTGTACGGCGCTTCTGCTTCTTCTTGACGTGGGTCTTAACTGTGGCTGGTGGTCAGGGCTGTTTCCATGTCACAATGTGCCCATTGCACCCTCAGGCCCTCTGCTTTATCTCCTGGGGGAATGAGAGCTGGGCGCCCACCCTCTAAAAGACCCCAGGCCCCTTGTCACCTGAAGACATACGTCTTTTCTGTTTGCAACAACTTAAAACCACAAAGTGACCAGAATCCACGGTCCAGTGACTTTCACTCAATTGCAACTTCTAGTGCAGTTTCCAGAATCTTGTGGTTGCGGTCACTGTTCTAATGGGCGGGAGGCGAGATTTCTGGAGGTTCTGAGACTTATGAGGATCAACAGGTAACGAATGTGTAAGCATTTTGAAAAGATCCACAAGATGGATAGCTACATGGATCCATCTGGCCTCAGCAGGAATAGGTTTCCAGACAAAGGATGCCCAACCCTCCAGTGACCAAAATCTCTGACTTCCACGTTTAAAATGGAGGCTTTCCAGAGTTGCTTTCCTGCCTTCCTGAGCAGGAGACCCCAAGTGCCCTGAGCCCTTCCTTCATGACTGCAGGGAGGAATATACCAGGATGAGTCACCCTGCTGGGCTCTGAAAGGACAATACCCTTAACTGATGGACTCAGGGTCCCAGCCACCAGCTCCAAACACTTCGAAATGGCAGTGCTGCATGGGTTGAGGGGGGTGTGTTCTCCCTCAAGGGCTGTTACATTTACCAGCTGCCGGCCTCCAGCTCAGGACTGCCTGAGGGCCTCAGGGCAGGGGTTCTCCAGCTTCCTCCAGGACCCTTGGTCCTTGGTCTGGGCCCCCCATCTGCCCATAGGTGGCCTCTCCCTGCTGCATCTTGGCCATAATTTGGAGTCATGGGATTAACCAGGCTGATGGGCTTGGAAATGGTGGAGCGTAGGGGATGGGAGCAAAGATCGTGGGTCCACATGTGGGGGTTAAATCCTGATCCTCCAGGCCCCACCTGTGAGATGTGGGGAAGTTTTCACATATAAAGCTCACTTTTCTTCCCTGCGGAGTGGACATGTGCTCTGCATCAGCTCTCAGGGCAGCGTGGGCAGCACGTGAGCGGATCCACCAAGGACGCCAAGCCTGAAGCCTGCCAACAAACTCCTCACAGTGGACACCGACCCAAGAAGGGGCTTTGCGGTGAGCTCCTGGACATTTCCAAGCACTCCGGGAGGCTGGCCACGGGGTAAGTGGGCATATGGTTGTGATTTGGGGGGAGTGGTGGGGGAACTAGCACATTGCTGTCCTGACTGGTTGAGACGGGGTCACTGCCACACATGCTCAGTCAATAACAGCCTGGTTCTGGGCTTCTCCTTGGGCAGCCAATCCTCTGGATGAGCCAGGAAGGGGAGCTGCTCTCCTGCAGACACTCCGCATTCAGGCAAAGCTGGTGTCTGGGGCCCAGGAAGCTTGGGAGGTGCAGCAGTGCTGGGGGGCTGGGGTGGGGAGGGGTCCGGGGAGACCGATTGAGGGCTGAGCTCCCAGGAGGGGAGTGGATCTGGGTTCCAGAATCCCATGGGCCTGCCCACCCGGTCACTCACTCACTCAGACTCAGCTGGGCTGAGACCCATCCTTTAAGGCCAGTCTGCCTGCCCCTGGCACTGCCGCCATCTGACTCTGCTTTGACCTCTGGGGAGGAGTGCCCCTCTGGGGGCCGAGCACGACCAGGCAGACCCCTGCTCGAGGGGGCTTTGAGGTCGATGCCTCAGCCTCCACTGCAGATTTCTGGGGGGACTTCACTGCTCAGACCTGCTCCTAATCTCTGGGGGGAGGATGTGGAGCCACCTTTACCCAGGTTGAGAAGTTGGCACATCACAGGCCCAGCTCACTCAACGTTCATCTGTGGGCAGTGACGGGGAGATGGGACAGGGCCTCGTGCAGACACTGACCAGTGAGGGGACCCCTCCAAGCCACACGGCTCCTCAGGGGCCCTTCCCTCGTCCCTGGAAGCAGAGGGCAGCATGTCTAACCTGGGATGGCCCCGCTCAGTTGTCCAGCTCCGGCAGCACCGAGCAAACAGCGAGCCCTGTAGGAACAGCACTGCCTCGGGGATGGCGCCGCTGCTGAGCGCCTGCTGCCCGCTGAGGTGCTGATGTAAACGGCCACGCGCGGCCGTCACGGTGACCGAGGGGCTGGGGTCACGGTCCCGGCTTTGTCAGCTGGGTGAGCGACATTAAGAACCTCCTGCCTCCAGGAAGGCCAGTGCTGGAGCAGCCACATTTCTGCCCTGAGAGGTGATGAGTTTGACTTTTCCAACACTCTCCCTGACGACCCCCTATAAACAGGCCATTTTCTTGTGTTGGACACAAAATGGAAGCCCTTCCACCCTCCAGGCAGCTGACAGGGGCACCCAATGTCCTGTGCTTTGCTGTCACACTGACGGAGGGTGCTGGTCCCTCCACTGTGTGGCCAGTGTGACGGGGCCTCTGATGGCCCTCCTGTTGGGGAGGGGTGAGGTCAGGGTGGACCCTGTCCCTTCCCCACTTCCAGGGCCAACCCTGACACTCCTGTGCGGCCTTGGACTGTGGCAGGAGAGGGGGGACGTCTTTCTCCTTGGCCGACTCTCCCCGATACACACATCCCCAGAGACGGAGGAAAGGCTGTGAAGCAGCGGCCCATCCCCCAGGTGGTGCAAGAGCAGAGAGTCACGGGAGCCTTCAGGGGTGGCCTTGGCGTGGCTGGCTTGGGCTTGGAAAGAACAAAGGGAGCCGAGGAGATGTCCAGTGGGGCTGTGGGGCAGGGGTGGCTGCCCAGGGCTCCTAGGGCCCCCCCCACCTGCTGCCTCGACCGCTTTTTAACTTCATCTGTACCAAGGCTGAAACTAGGAGGGCTTCCTATTGGAGCTGGGCAGAAAAAGTTGAAGGAAAACGTGCTCGGTCTCCTCTGTCCTCCTGTAATTGGGAACTTTAAACAGCTGAGTGCTCTTCCTTTCCGAGAGGGACACAGACGGGGCAGCCCAGGCTGCGATCAGAGTCAAGGAGAAGGGGAATCTCGGTCTGTTTGGTTTATTTGCATTTTAGCTTGAACTCCTGGCCCAGTCAGCACGGGTAAAGAGGGCCTGAGTCCTCACTGCCAGTGATCCTGGACGGAGGCTGGACAGATGGCCCAGGTGCCCATCTGCTAGGCTGCTACGAGGGCCAGAGTAGATGGCCCACGAATCTTCCTCCAATTCCTCTGCCAAACCAAGGGGCCCAGATGCCCCCGAGGTCCCTGGAGAAGCGTCCTGCCCACCTGGACAGTCCAGCCTGGTGTGGGTAGGGCTGGCAGCAGACAGGTGGGCCTGGGTACCTCTCACTGCAGCCCAAACCAGGGGGATTCCTCCCTGCGCCTCTGACCTCTGTCCAGCCAGGCCAAGGACATTCACTTTAAGGCTCCCGGGCTGGCCCATGTCCCAGATTCATCAGAGCCAGAAGAATAGAGCCAGGAAGAGCAGAAAGAGTAAAATGAGGTAAATGGAAAAGTCGAGACCTTCTTGCTTGGTCCTGCTTACCCGCTAAGGACACCGAGAACCAAGTTAAGAACAAAGAATGAACCTATGATGATTAATGTGACAAAATAGATCCAGGGCCAGTCCCTTCCCACGGCATCATTGACCTGGAAGAATGGGGTCAGAGTTAGTGTAGCTCAGGGAGCAGCCGAGCACGGCCCGCCACCCCGGGCCCGGTGCCACTGGACGGCTCTGGGACCGGGGCCTCCAGGTCACCAGAGGCCAAGCGGCCTGCCCAGCCAGTGGTCTGCATGTGTGGCTGAAGCGAGACAGTTTCTGTTCTCCTGGGCCTGGTGACGGGTACACGGGGCCTGAGGCCTTGCTCAGCTGCGTCATGATGAGGACACAGAAACACTCAGCTTACCCGCTCAACACACCAAGAACCAGATTTAGAACGAAGAAGGATCCGAAGATGACCAGACTGACAAAATACACCCAGGGTAACTCGTAGCCCATAGCGTCCTGCATCTGGAAAGACCAAGGATAGTGAGGAGAGAGAGAAGCAGGAGTGAGTTCACAGCAAGGAGGCAGGGAGGCCAGGAGGGAGGAGCAGAGGCCGGGAGGGAGGAGCAGAGATTGGGGGAAACCACTGTCGCCCAGCGCCACCTTGACTCTAACACCCTGTGACCTTGACCTGAGTGGGAAGGACCTTGGCGGCTCTGCCTGGAGGCGAGTGGGGATCTCGCCTGGCTGTCTCTGCCCTTTTATTTTCGGGGGAACAGAATTTCCTTCCAATATTTTCTGTTCACTCGTCTAAGAAGCTGGGTCACCTCCAAAGTGCTTTCTTCCCTAAGAGATGGTTTCTGCTCACTTGGGTTTATGTGGTCACTGCAGCCGGCACCCTGGCTTCAGCTCTCGCAGACAAGCTGGTGTGGAGGCTTTGGGGTCACATGGGGAGACGCCTCCCTCAGGAAGTGACCCAGGGGCCTGGATGGATGAGTGCTGATGACCACGCTGTGTCATTGGCTTCAGAGGCCACGGGCCGGGAGGACGGTGGTTCGGGGTTGGTGCTCAGGGAGCAGCTCTGGCAAACATGGGCCAACGGAGACCCCGTGGGAGGTCCACATCCCTGGGTTTCCAAAATCCCTCGGGGCACAGGCTTCCTGAATGACCCGCATCGGTGGTTTTGCAGGTGAGGCCCCAGGACCAGCAGTGTCACCCTCCCTGGGGACCTGGGGACTAGTTTGGAACCTCACCCCTTGGCCCTGCACCCACACTGGGGGCGCCTGATGTCCCAGCTTCTCATGAGCCCCGGGCGCATCTGATGTGTCTTAGGCTTGAGACCTGCTGGTCCACAGCCCAGCCTTCAAAGCTAGACAGGACAGAGGCTGTGACTCTCTGCACCCCCTCGCACCCCCACCTTAGCTCTGGGCCCCCTGCTCTGGGGCGGCCTGAAGTAGGGCAGTGCGGGAGCAGGAGACGGATGGCTTCAGTCAGTCCGTGCGGAGCTATTCAGGAGAGAAGAATAAATAAAGCCATGTTTTAAAGAATGACCCAGATTGCTGACACCCTTACTTAGAGGTGAAAAAGGACAGGTCTGCTCAGACTCTGAAGCCAGCGGTTCCCTGAGCCCCTGTCGGGCGGGCGTGCAGAGAGGCCCTCCTGTGTCCAACACCTGCAGCCCCTCAGCCGGGACCTCACCAGTAACCAGGCTTTGCTGAAACACACGCCTCCTCTCCTCCCACATCTGATTCCTGGAGGGAACCACACCTCGAACCTTCAAAGCCAACATCACGTTTCCCTCGGAAGGAAACAGAGGAGGACTGTGGACTCCAGCCCCATCTTCAGGGGCCTCTCTCCACCCCAGCTCACTCCAGGGGACCTTTTGGGTCTGGTGCCCTATCCAAGGCCTTGTGGTCCCCAAGGGCTGGGCAGTTTGAGGGGCATGGGAGGCTGTCACCTGCCATCGCAGGCAGGAGGTGCAGCCTTTAAAATCATAGCGCATTACGGGGATTGTTATCAGAGGGCGGGGTCGGCTCTGCCCTGAAAGCCAGTGCCCAGGGTGGTGGCCAGATGAAACTCTGACCCGTGTCACCTTGTCTGTGGGACACAGGGTCCACCCACAGGTCACTGGGGGAGCAGCAAGTCAGAGGACCGTCTCACCTGACCCCTCGTGCCCCTCTGTGCCTGCTCAGGCACCAGGAAGGCCCAGATGGTGTGGATCTGCCGCAGGCCCACCACTCCCAGAGACCGACAAAACCAGCTTCTCCGGGACTCGGCCGGGACCCCCACTGAGTGGGGCGTGGAGTGGAGGCCTGTGGACCTTGCTATCCCAGGTGGGCCTCTGGTGCTTGGTGAGACCAGAGAGGGCTGGGCTGGTTCTTGGATGTGTGGGGAGCCCAGAGCACGGTTCTGTCCAGTCTCTAAACTGGTGCAAAGCTGGCTTTTCCTTCTCTCTTGCTCCCCACTCAGTGAAACTGATGGGCCAGCGAAACCCCGCCTCCTCCAGGAAGCCCTCCCTGCTCTCGCTGGATCCTGCGTGGGAGCCACATTTCTCTGTGTCCACGTCTCTCCAATTAGACCCAAACTCCTCGAGTGCAGGCCTGGGGGCCCTGTAAATGCTGACTAAATGTGTGTTCAATTGAATTACTGAGTAATAAGAACTTGCCTAATGCCAGTGAAATGAATAAAACAAAACCTAATAAGTAAACAAATTATAGCTTTGAGAGATGAGAATTCCCCTTCTTAATATGTTTATAAACCAGGAGTTTATTGTTTAGGTAACAGATTCTCTGTTTAAAGCTGCGTGGGTGCTGAGCAGTAATGCCTTACCTAGGGCAGACTCAGGGTTCAGGGCTGGGCATACTGGGGACCCTGACACCTTCTCTACCTGATCCCTGTTAGAGCCAGGTGCCGTCTCTGGGTGATGAAGACTCTTCTCCACTTTTCACCCTGAGCGGCTCTCTGGTCATTGGTAGAGCTCAGCTCCCCAGCTCTGCTCGCTGGACACCTTTAAGGCAGTGAGAAGAGGTGGAGATGGAACGGGAGAGGATAGGGTCAAACACCCAATTCCACCTGCTTGGAGGGAAAAGGCCTTCCTCATAAACCAGGGATATTTCAGCAGCGCCGAGGCCAGAGATCAGTGGCCGTGGTGCGTACATGTATGTGTGTGCACGTGCACGTGTGTGTGTGTGTGTATACATGCGTGTGCGTATGTGTATGCGTGTGCGAGTGCATATCTATGGGTATATGTGTGCATGTGTGTGCATATATGTGTGCATGTGTATGCACGCACATGCATGCGTATGTGTGTATGTGTGTGCATGTATGTGTGTCCGTGCATGTGTGTGAGGAATGTCCTCCCAGCATGTCCACACGTGTGAGTGTGGAGCTGACCACTGACTTATGCAAAGTTAAAACCTTACGCTTTCATTCCTGCTGGAGCCAAACTGAGGCAGAAGCTCCCAAAGACACATCTTTCCTTTTTGTGATTTCTCATGAGGGAGTCCTTTTGATTTTAGTTTTAAGCTGAATCTTTAATTCTTAAAAATCAGCAGAAGAATTGGTCAGGGAGAAACCAACTGGGGAAAACAGGAGGTGTCAGGAAGTGGAGGGGGGATGAGTGCTGGTGGAGGAGGTGAGGCCAGGGCACAGGCCAGATGGCTGTTCTGTGTCACACGGGAAGCAGAGTCTGGGGGCCCGGGCAGAGGGCCTCATGGGCAGAGGTCAACAGAGTTCCCTTCATGGACAGTTGCTGAGGCACTGAGAGTCCTCAAGTGCAAGGTGCCCGAAATCCTGCTCGGAGCCCTGCTTGGGGCTCAGGGGACACTCATGCCTCCCTGCAGATGCCCTGTACCCCGCCCTCCATGGACACAGGGCATGGGGACCTCTGGGAGCTCCTGCAGGTGCTGGGGCTGGGCCCTCAGTGTCTGTCCCCTGGCTGGTCCTCCGCATCTGTCCCCCAGCTGGACCCTCGGAGTCTGTTACCTGGCTGGACCCTCAGCATCTGTCCCCCGGCCGACCCTTGGCGTCTGTCCCCCGGCTGCACTGGGTGGGGGAGCGGGCCCCTCCCTGCTTAAAGGGCTCCATGTTTTATAGGAAAGCAAAGAGGGGTGTGAGAGTCTGTGGGTTTTGGGAGAAGGAGCCTGAGGAGAGGAAGGAGGAGCAACCAGAGAGAGTAGAGAAGCAGAGAGCGAGCAGGCAGGCGCTCTGGGCTAGGAGGGGCCTCCCTCAAAATACCTACCAGGAGGTTCCCTTTCGCCTTCAGGGGTGTGTGTGTGTGTGTGTGTGTGTGTGTGCACATGCACATGTGTGCCTGCACACACACACACATGCACACATAGCTCAGTCACTTAGGAAGGTGCTGGGAAGGTCAGGGGAAGGCTGTCCCATGGGCTGGGGACTGTCCCCACCTCTGACACTGCCATGCCCTGCCCAAGCTCATCACCACCTCCCCGCACTGGATGGGGGAGAGGGGGAAGGCACAACACAGCTGTTGAAAATTGCTGGTTGCTGGGCGAGCTCCTCTCAACCCCCACTCTGGCTGTCACTGTGACAGTACCTCCTTGGACCACATCTGGCTCGGGAGTGGGAAGCAGGAGGGAGGGATGAAGGAGGATCACAAAAATACATCAGGCCATCAGCAAAGTAAATTATACCTATTCCCCCACCCCCACCCACCCACCCACTGCCGTCCTGCCCTCAATCTGATGCCATGGGAGGTGTTTCCATGGCAACGTAGGGCCTGGGTTTGGAGCTCGTATGGTGAGGCCCCCGAGCCCAGTCCCACACGACCACGTGTCCTGTGATGCCCGTTGGCAGAGGACATCTCTGTCTTTGGCTGGCCAGAGGGACCCACCCAAGGTAGAAGGACTCCCTAGGGCCACTTCTGAATTCTATCTGCTTTGTTAAAAGAAATTAAACTTGCCCGGATAGAGTAAGCTCATCTCCCTTTGTCTCACAAATCATTCAAAGCCAAGTTCTTACTGAGTATGAGCCTGGGAGATGTGTGCCAGTGTTCATCTCAGTTGGAGGGAGAGGCGATTAGACCTGTGTCTTTCTGAGAGTGAAGCTGCATGACCACTCTACCGGGCTCCCACAGCACCACCGCTGTTAGTGCAGTCTAGCTAGTTTCCCTGCCCTGAGTTGGATGTAATTGTGTCTGAATCCTCAGGATTCCAGGCACCCCCTATCAAGCAGGGAACACTGAATATCATTGGTGGGGTTCAAGGCACACAGGCAAGTTTAAACTGGTTCTATGAAGAGAGGCGCACATTTCACGGCAGTGCAGGGTCTCAGTCTGCCCCCAGAAACTGGGAGAAAAGGGCTTCTGAATTGTTGAAAACAGTTTAGCAGTCACAATGCCCACAGTGTGCAGAGCATCTCTGAGAGGTTCCAGAACTCCTCCTCCTGGTTGGGGGCGGGGGTGGACACCTCTACTGGCTCTGGTTCTTCCCAGCCTGGCAGCCTGGCATCCCTCCCTCCCCGAACAGCCTCTTAGACTGTTTTCAGGGCAGCCAAATCCACTTGATTATTTGCAAAACTCTAGGCGCGATGGTATTCTCAAGCCCGACAACAAGCATTTTCTGCCCAAACGCTGGAGTGCAGTGCTAGGCTCTGGCAAATCAGTTCTCACGTGGAAGTAAGAGATCCTACAAAGAATGACATTTCCTGGGTTTTTTTTTTTTAATACAAATAATGGACTTGACTGCCAGAATGAAGACAGATCAAATATGGTGTGTTTGCCTGTAGGGCAGGCTGCACGAAAACCTGCCCCTTGACAGCTCGGACGCTGGCAAAGTCGTGTTGGCTGCTGGCTGATAAAAGGGCATCTTTAAGGTAAAAGGAGATCTACTGCTGATTGGTTGGCACTTGAGAAGTGGCATTTCTAAATACACATCACATGACCAGCAGAGCGTTCTGTCAGGAGTGAAGAGGCTGGCTATGCGTTTGTCTGATGGACTATATGATATAACGAGGGAAGATCAACATGAGAAGTAAAACACAATAGAATGCTGTGATGCTGCACAATTCAATAAAAATGTTTTCCTCTTTGAAGACCAGGCCTGAGTTTTCTCTTTAGCCCTAGAAATTGAACGTGTACCCTCCCGCTCCCTCGGGGACACGGGCAGGACACGCACGGGGCGGGAGAAGCCCTACAAGAGGACGCTTGTGTCAGGTCGGCCGTAGCCCCGCTGGGCTGTGTGCCAGCGCTTCCCACTGTGGAGGACAAATGATCGGTGACACTTCTCTTGGGCTGGTGAGCAGAGAGAGGCTCATGGGCTTTGTTTCTCAGGCAAGACCTGGAAGAAATCAAGGTCCTCACTCCTCCCGGTGTGCGTGTGACTGCACGTCCCTGGAAGGCGGATGCTCCCCGCCCCGCCCGCCCCGGCACGTACCCAGTAGAGGACGTCGGTCCAGCCCTCCATGGTGATGCACTGGAACACAGTCAGCATGGCGAAGGCGAAGTTGTCGAAATTGGTGATGCCGTGCTTGGGTCCATCCCAGCCTGGTTTGCACACCGTGCCATTCTGGCACTGCCGCCCGTGGCCTGTCTCCAGGGCACAGGGCGAGGGGTCGTCTTCTGCTGGGACATCTCAAGTGACCAGGGGAAGAGATAAGGAGGCAGGGGTGGGGGAAAGGGATGGGCAGAGAAAGAAGAGAGAAGTTAGAACATCAGTGGGTGGGATGGCAAAGGACCCAGCAGCAACAGTGCAGAGCACAGTCACAGCAGCGCCCCATACACAAGCGAACACACGCAGCACTAGGTGTCATCCAGGCTGTCGTCAATCCAGAAGCTCAGTGCTTTCAGCTGAGTGTTGTAAAACTGTATTTAACCTGTACTGACTTCAAAGACAGAGGCGAGGCTGCCCGTCAAATGGCCAAGAAAGACACGACTATGAGGCTACCACTCTGACCAAAAGCATCCTGGAACGCAGAGGGGAGGCCTTAACTTCTGTTTTTCGTGCTCAAGTATCTGCAGACATTTCTGTGGGAATGCCAGAGTTTAGGGTGAGGGCATTGTGGGTTTTTTCAAAAAATTATTGGGTAGACCAGAAAGATCGCTCAGGTTTTCCAGTAGGATATTATGGAAATTTTTGGCCAACCCAACAATTTTTATTAGGGTATAGTTGCTTTACACTGCTATGTTAATTTCTGCTGTTCAGCAAAGTGAATGAGCTATGTTGCTACTGCTAAGTCGCTTCAGTCGTATCCGACTCTGTGCGACCCCATAGACAGCAGCCCACCAGGCTTCCCCGTCCCTGGGATTCTCCAGGCAAGAACACTGGAGTGGGCTGCCATTTCCTTCTCCAGTCAGCCATAGGTATACATACATACCTTTTTGGGATTCCTTCCCATAAACATCACCACAGAGCACTAAGTTCTCATTAGTTATCTATTATATACATAGTAGTAATAGTGTACATGTCAATCATTCCCAATTTCCCAATTCATCCCACCTGCCCAGTATGTTTTTAAAAAATTTTATTTATTTTTAATTGAAGGATAATTGCTTTAAAATATTGTATTGTTTTCTGCCATATATCAAGATGAATCAGCCATAGGCATACGTATGTCCCCTCCCTCTTGAACCTCCCTCCCACCGGCCACCCCATACCACCACTCTAAGTTGTCATAGCCCCAGTTTGAGCTCCCTGTGTCACACAGCAAATTCCCACAGGCCATCTATTTTACATATGCTAGTCTCATGCATTGGAGAAGGAAATGGCAACCCACTCCAGTGTTCTTGCCTAGAGAATCCCAGGGACGGGGAAGCCTGGTGGGCTGCTGTCTATGGGGTCGCACAGAGTCGGACACGACTGAAGCGACTTAGCAGCAGCAGTGTCTATGTTTACATGCTACTCTCTCCATTTGTCCTGCCCTCTCCTTCCTCCCCTGTATCCACAAGTCTGTCTCTATGTCGGCATTTCCACAGCTGCCCTGCAAATAGGTTCATTGGAGCCATCTTTATAGATCCCATATAGATATATGTTAATATATGATATTTGTCTTCCTCTTTCTGACTTCACTCTGTAGAATTAGCTCTAGGTTCATCCACCTCATTAGAACTGACTCAAGTGCATTCCATTTTATGGTTGAATAATATTCCATTGTATAAATGTACCACAGCTGCTTTATTTATTCATCTGTTGATGGACATCTAGATTTCTTCCATGATCTAGCTATCGTAAATAGTGCAGCAATGAACTTTGGGGTACATGTGTCTTTTTCAATTATAATTTTTTCAGGATCCCTCAGTATGGGGGATGGGATGGGAAGGTTCTTTCATGTAATTGGCCAGAGATCCTGCCCAGTGACACTTTCTGACTCTCCACAGGTCCATGTAGCATGTAACATGCTGCTTCACCAGGGATGCAGGTCACTCTACAGCAGAGGATGCCTTCTTGATGAAGGATGGAGAACAAATTCTGAAGGCAAAAAGTAACCCCTACAGAGCATTATGCTTCCCTGGTGGCTCAGATGGTAAAGCGTCTGCCTGCAGTGAGGGAGACCCGGGTTTGATCCCTGGTTTGGGAAGATCCCCTGGAGAAGGAAATGGCAACCCACTCCAGTACTCTTGCCTGGAAAATTTCATGGACTGAGGAGCCTGGTAGGCTATAGTCCATGGGGTCGAAAAGAGTCGGACACGACTGAGTGACTTCACTTTCACTTTCACAGAGCATTATCCCAGCCCCAGGGAACACCACCACTGCAGTATTTTTCGTGGTCATGACACGTGGAATCTTGCCTCCTGCCCTTTTCTCCTGTGTCTTCAGGAGAGAAAAACCGCCTGGACCTCTACTCAGGACAGAGTGGCCATGGGGGATGGGAAGAATGCTCCCCAGTATGGAGCCCTCTTGGCGTTTCCAGGAAACAGCTTACCATGTCCCATGGCTGCAGGCTGTGCTCAGGCTAATTCCATGCTCTAGGAAGAGGTGCCAGGAAATCAGTGAGTTAGGCTATTTTTCATGCAGAGGTCATTGGTGGATTGAACTAGACTTGGCTGAGCTGAGAATTTCCATTTTGGTAAAATACTGAGAGTCTTGGTCCCAGTTGCAAGAGGTAATGGCGTGGAATTTGCAGAACTCTGAGAAATTAAGGTTATCGTCTTGGGCTTGTAGAAAGAAACAGGGATAGACAGAACGGACCTTTGTTCTAGCAAACAACTCAAATGGCAGCGAGGATGTGCCCCCAGAGAGAAAGTTTGCTCATCGTCCTTCATTCGGAGACTCCAGGCCACCAGGGTCCTCTCTGGTTTCTGGCAAATCCAAGTAATTGGGGGCGAGGACTTCCATGTCGAGGCTATTGGCTGCTGGGCTGCTTCTCAGGCTGTGGCTTCATATTACAGCTTTTCACTCCCCAGAGGATGACAGCAGAGGAATACTAATCCTAAGTCTTCACTGAGGGTGACCCTTTGGGGTGTGAATTGAGCTGTGCGGTTGGAGACACACGCTGGCCTGTGTCGTCTTGGCTTTTTGCCTTTCTCTCTCTTTTCAACAGCTTCATTGAAACATAATTTACATGCCGGACAAGTCATCAGTGAGCATGGACAGCTCAGTTATTTTTAGTAAATTTATAGAGCCATCCAGCCATTACCACAACCCATTTGGAAATGCTTCCACCACCCCAAATTTCCGAGCCCCGTCTGCAGTCAGCCCCCGGCAGTCACACCTGCCGTCTGTCTACGGATCTGCCTGCCTTGCAATTTCCTGTAGAAGGAATCACACTAGGTGGCTTTGGGTCCATATTTTTTCATGAGGCATCATTGTTTCATGGTCTGTTCCTTTCCACGGATGTACAGGTCACTGTGGGTTTATCTGCTTGCCCACTGATGGACAGCTGGCTGGCCAGCTTCCACAGGCTGGGGTCGCTGTGAGCAGAGCAGCTTCCTGGCTTGTTCCAGGCCTGGTGCTCCAGGTCAGGTGTGTGTGCAACGACCCAGGGGATCCCTGGTCCCTGAATCATATAGGGGACGACAGTCTGCACCATTTCCTACCCTGGGGTCTGGCCCCCAGGAGACCCCCTTCATGGAAAGGAACTTCGGTCTGTTTTGGTGACTTCTGAACTTTTGAAGTCTTTGCAAATTTGGATGTCAGGTTAAGTAATGGGAGGCTGTAAGAGGGTGGAACCTGAAAAGTGAGCCTCAGACCTAAGGAATACATAAGAAAGTGGATGACAAGCACCTAGAAATTGAGAGTAAGTGGACTGGAAACCCAGGAACCAAACAGATCGTAAATTTTATTGGGTCCACTGGTCTAGTGATGGCTTTCTGGGAGATAACGTGTTCAGTCACTGTGACAAAAGGGCTGGGAAGATGAAAGATAAGACAAAAGAGCAGGTGAACACCACAGGCGGAAACTTGGGTTTCTTTTTCTCGGGTCTTGCTCTCTAGTGCAGTAAAGATGCTGCTAATCTTTGCACTAGGACCCCTGATCTGACAGCTTTCCTTGCATTCCAATTCCTCAGAACTGAAATGAGGAAAAGGTGAAGGCTGCTAGAGTGGGTTCCGAGTGTCCTCAAGGGAGGAGCACGGCTCTCGGGGCTTTATAAATGGATGCTGGAAAGAAAACAGCATCCAGGGGACGCAATCTCATTAAGAAAGAAAACAGCGTCCAGGCGATGCAATCTCATTAATAAACGAGAGAGGACCAATCTCATTAATAAATGATTAATAAATAAATCAGAAGGTTGGTCTGCAGGATCAAGTGCCTCTCTGCTATCCTGAATCGGTCTTGAACAATAATAAAAAAAAAAGATTCGAGAACAATTAAGGAGCAATAACAATCTGGTAAAAATAGGTGTCTATAAAAAGCGCTAAAGGGAACACTTGGAAAATGTGAACACACACAGATCAGCAGGGCCTGGCAACGTGCCCTGGAGGGTGAGGGGAAATTAATCTAAACATGAAGATGTGTTGGGTTTTCTGCAGAGCCGTGAATTCCCAGAGAGGAAGGTGGGAGCGTGAGGTTGGAGAAAGAGCTGAAGCCATGTGGGCTCCCCACTTCAAAGCAGAAGTGAGAGAGGAGGGGTCATTCTGGAAAGTTCCAAATTAAGTCTGTGGCACAAGAATAGAGCTGACGATGAGAGAGATTTTGGAAGTGTGGTTAACACCATCAGGAGCAGGGACTCTGGGAGAACGCCATCAAGGGGCTCCAGGGAGAAATGACCAAAGACAAAACCAGTTACTTTCTGAGGCTCCAAATCTGAGGAGTGAATAGAGAGAAAGTGATTTCATGTCTGGGTTTCGGCCAACCAGCTCTCTTCCAGTCTCAGGGGTAATTATTGCGCTTGGGAGAGCGATTCAGAGTGACCTGGCTCGAGCGCCACTAAACAGATGGGACAACCAGAGACAAAAAGGATGGACATATGGTGATGTGTCTGTTGAGGAACAAGGAAGGCGCCTTGCAGATGCCTCCAGAATCAGGGAACGCGTGTCTCCAAAGGCTGCGTCTTCAGGGACTGGAAGGGGCAGCCCAGGGGCGGAACAGCAGTCCACCGGCAGCCCAGAGCTTTCTGGTGTGGATTCGACACCCAAGGTTTCCTCACGTCTACACGCTCACAAAGCTGTCTCAAGTGTAAAAAAATCACTGGATGTAAAATCCCTTAAGAAAACCAAGACAGGGTCTTCCCTGGTGGTCCAGTGGCTAAGACTCTCAGCTCCCAAGCAGGGGGCCCAGGTTCATTCCCTGGCCAGGGAACTAGATCCCACATGCTGCAACTAAGACCTGGCTCAGTCAAATAAATAAATACTTTAAATAAATAAATAAATACTTAAAAAAAAAAAAGAAAACCAAGATAAGGACACTCAGGCACTTTAGCATAATCTCAATTTGCAGAGAAATTCAGGAATTCAACCCAAAGTCTAAAATTAAAAAAAGACACCCCTTCCAAAGGTGATGCCAGTGTCTCCAAAGCAAAGGGGGACTGGGGTCAGAGGTTGCCGGCTTGGGCCCTCCCCCCTCGGGGGTCAGAGGTTGCAGGCTTGGGCCCTCCCCCCTCGGGGGTCAAAGGTTGCGGGCTTGGGCCCTCCCCCCTCTGGCTGTGCTGAGTGTGTCTGGGTTCCCGTATGTGTCCCTCCTTGTCAGCGCTGGTCACCGAGTGGGTGGAAGGAGCCCCCACCACTGTGGGATGAGGGTCCCTGGACCAGCCCAGGATTAGGTGCAGGGCACTGGGTGAATTGGCTCTGCAGCCAGTGTCCTGGGCGCCCTCCCCAATGGGGGGCTGGCTCCACGCACAATGAGGTCCCCTTCCTGTGTGGCTGGCAGGGCTCTTCCCTTGGGAGCATGTCCCTGGGGTCTGTCCTTGGGCTCCCTGGCTGACTGTATTTCTGCAGTGGGGACTGATTCTCTTCTGAACCTGATGGCAGGGGAGATAAAACATTAGATAAATAATCTGGGCATTTTCTGGGAGGAAGCAGGCACATTTCCTGGTCTGTTTACCCTCAGGGATGGACAGCAGTGTGTTTCCAGACTGGCCATCCACTGGCCAGGCCAGTCCTGCCGTCCCCTGAGAACAGAGGGTCCACTGGAGGGCTCGTCAGGCCTACGGCCGTCCCATCCAGCACAGAGGAGCCCCGTGGGCTGGGCCAACACACCCACCATTTACTGGCCATTTGAGACCACTGACGGCCTGACCACAAAGTCAGAGGCTTCCAGGCGGTGCTGGCGCAGCCCCACAGGATCTTGCCACCTGCGGGAAACCAGCCTTGGCTGCTCCCCATCGTTCGGGGCAGAAGCCTCCTCGAGGTGGGGCTGTGTATGAGTGTCTCAGCTCAGGGAGCACAGCCACGTGGGATCGGGTTGCTCAATGGGAATCTAACCATGCTCCTGCCCCCTTGGTGCTCAGGTGAGCCCAATCATGGCCCATCGCCCAGTTGATGGGGTCTTCTAAACCTGACATCCCTACGCCGGCCTGAGAAGTCTGGGTCAGACAGGTCATGACCATTTTAATATGATGGCATGAACGTTGTATGTCCTACACTCGCTCTCAGGCAGGTCTTAGGATGAGCCCTAAGGAAGCTGCACAGTCAGTGTAAATGTATTGGTTCAGGGCAGCTACAGATGGAGCCCCCAAAAAAGAAGGCTTTGAATTAAAGGGGGAGAACATTCCTCACTGTGATATTGGGTATTTCTTTAAGCAAGGCTGAAAATCTCAGAATTTTAGCTAAAGTCAAGACCCAATTCCTTCCATTTTAAAAGAGCTTTTTTTTTTTTTAAATGACAGTTTATTTTATATAATTATGACCCAAGAAATGCTCTCTACAGTGAAAAAACGGTCTCCTCTTAGACTCACCATCAAGAAAGTTAAAACAATTGTGTGAATCTCTGACACAGTTTGGGGGTTTTGTTTCAACGGTGGCAGGTACAAAGACCCAGTTGATCTATTAAGTCAAACTAGACCACATAGCGGAGAAGGCAATGGCACCCCACTCCAGCACTCTTGCCTGGAAAATCCCAGGGACGGGGCAGCCTCATGGGCTGCTGTCTATGGGGTCACACAGAGTCGGACATGACTGAAGCGACTTAGCAAGACCACATAGATCAGGGGTCCAAGCCGAACCAGACCACACAGATCAGGGGTCCAAGCTGACCAGACCACACAGGTCAGGTGGTCTGCTTTGGTTTCTGAATAATTCATGTCACTCTCTCCACTGAATGTCTCCTCCACACCCCAGGACAAGGGGCTTGGGTTTAGTTTACTGCCTGGGTCGAAGGGAGTGAGAAGTGATGGACATGGAGTGGACAGAGGGTCCTTCAAGGCTTCAGAGGATGTTCCCCTTTCTTCTCCAAGACGCCAAAAAACTAAGACTAAAGATCTTGTTTGAAAAAAGTCACATATATTGAACACGGCTCACTCCTTTGCGGAGTATATTGTTTTAAATAAGCTTTTTGTGCTAAACTACTTTGTCTGTTTAAAAGCCTTGTCAATTTCTATTTAAAATTTTTTTTTTTAAGTCCAGCTGAGATGTTAGGAGCTAAAGACCACAGTCTGTGGGGTGTCTGTCCAGCCCAAACTCAAGTCCTACCAGGGGGGAACTCAGTGAGCAGAATGGCTCGTTAAATGCACTGGCTTAGGGGAGGGACGTGGAGAGCCACACCTCCCGGAGGAAAGGAGTTTTGTCACAGGCCGTCTTCCTCACCTGGACTGGGGGCCCCCGGACGGGAGGCAGAAACACTGAGGCAGAGGAGCCAGGCCACCCTAGAGGTGAGAAGGACGCACGGCTGTGAGCCTACTGGCTGAGCGGGGCTTCCTCCCAGGGGCACCGTTGATGATAAGCCACACGAGGGGACACAGAGTCACCAGCTAAGCTCTGATTCTTAACAAATTCAGCGTTGGCTAAGCACCTTGTTTAGAGAGTGCTTATCAGTGCCAGACAGGGCTTCCCTGGTGGCTCAGATGGATAAGAATCTGCCTGCAATGCAGGAGACATGGGTTCGATCCCAGGGTCGGAAAGATGCCTTGGAAAAGGAAATGGTTATTCACTCCAGTGTTCTTGCCTGGAGAATTCCACGGATAGAGGAGCCTGGCGGGCTTCAGTCCATGGGTTCTCAAAGAATTGGACACGACTGAAGTGACTCACACACACACACACACACACACACAGCAGAGCTGGACAAAGCTTATGTTTAGCTATTTTAACAAAGACTCATTTTAGTAAACACAGACGTTAGACCCTAGAGATAAAATAAAATTCCTGCCTCTCTTGGCAGAGGAAATGCGGATGCCGGAAGGCAAGGCTCCCCAGCGGCCGGGAAGGATGGCTCCTGCCTTACCTGCAATGCCCTCCTGGTTGTAGCAGGTCTTATGCATCTTGCCCATGAAGAGCTCCAGGCCGATGATGGCATAGATGATGATGACGAACAGCACGAGCAGGGCGATGTGCAGCAGGGGCACCATGGCCTTGATGATGGAATTCAAGACCACCTGGAGACCTGCAACGACAAAGCTCCTGCTGTCAACCCCGCTGCCCGCAGCTCAGGCCATTTGCTCAGCCTCACCTCCCGTGAGAGTCTCGCCGCCCAGTTTCAGGTGAGGAAACCGAGGCTCCAGGTTGCACAGTCAGAGTGACACCTGGATGGGGTGCGGGAGTGGATCCAGGTGGGCCTGACTACAAACCTCCCCGGGAGCCATGTCCAAAGGGCGGGACGGGCAGACCCTGTCCTTCTAAGGGCCTCTCAGCTGGGGAGGAGGAGAGTGATCCTAGTGACAGAGGTGGAGTTGTCTTGGCGCATTTCAGCGTGGTTAGAGGGGGAGTTCTGGTTTGCATGCGTCACCTCAACAAATGGGTTCTGAAGTCCCCTGATCCTTCCAGGGAAAAAAGAGTAAGTAAAAAGCTTCTTTCACAACAGGTCTTGTCAGCGCCCAGGGGTTTCAGGCCTATGCTGCTGTCTTACAGGAAGAAGGACCCCTTGCTTATAAGCTGAACCGTAAAATCATCCCCGAATATTCCTCGTTCAGAGAAGAGGCTGCACATGTTCATTTGTAAATGTGGTTGCCGGCAAGCCCCCCAGACCTCCTCCAGGTGCCAGGAGGCCTTCTGTCAACAGGGGGACACCATCTCCACATCCAGGACAGAAGTGGGGGAAGGGCTGGCTCCCTGCCTCTTGTCCAGGCTGTTTGTGTGGAGGGTCACACAGATGCTAGGACCCCCACCTCTGAGTCATCCCCCACAGGGCACTTAGTCTCAGACCCATCCACCAGCCAGGAATAAACTTCCTCCTCTCCTGCACTGGGGGTGTCACCCCTCTGCCCCCACTGCCCTTGGCGCTGGTGCCCGAAGGCTGGGCACTCCCTCCCTGTGCCCTGAGGGGGTCCCTGAGGCTTCATGACCTGGAGAAGAGGGGTTCACAAGTCTAATTGGGAGGACTCACCCCAGCCATTAGCGAGCTGGGGAGAGGAAGCAAAGCAAGAGAAAAGCCAGAATAATTTCACCTGCGAATTAATGAGAGGGCTTCGCAGCCTTCCCGTAGAACATGATGTTTTCTGATCCAAGGGATTCTGTTAATTAGCAGATTGTACACACTGCGGCCAGGTGTGCAGAGCCTCGGAGGAAGCTGACAGCCGAGCTGCACGCTGGCTTTCAGGGTGACTGCTGGGGGCATCCCTAGAGGAGGCTGTCCAGGCCACGAAGGGAACGTGGCAGAGAAGAGGGGGACACAGGATGGGGAGGGTCCTCCTGCCTTCCAAGGCCCCTCCCTCTCTGGACTCCTGATCCAACAGTGCTTCTTTCAGACTCAGACCTGCCATCTTTCCTCCCGCCCCATCGTCTGCACTGTTCGCTCAGCCTGGACGCTTTTCCGTAACTCCCTCAGCTTATCCTTCTGCTCTCGGCCCAAGGCCCACCCCCTTTCTTCTAGGTCTTGTTGGAAACCACTCCTTTCCTTCAGAGCTGAGTCTCCATTTGCATTGTTCATTAAGTGGCTTTTAAACATTGATACCCGCCTCCCATGTTGGGCTGAGTTTTGTGAACATGGGGACTTGTGGACTCTCCTGGCCCTTTATCGCTGAGACTTTGCTCGATGCTGAGCACATGTGGCCTGAGACAGCCAAGTGCAGGCTGCTGCTGCCATCACCAAGCTCTAGGGGCTTTGCTGTCACCGAGTCTGGCACAGGGAGCTCTTCAAATGGACAGGCGAGCCCCCAGGGCCTGCAGGCCTGGCTGTGAAGATGCCCAGAGGAAGTCATGCCTGTGTTTCCGGCCACCATCGGAGCTATAGAATTCCTGACCGATGCTTTGCTCCCACCCATCCCTGTCAGAGTGGTGGGCACCTCCTTCCCCAAGCACCAAGATCAGACCTGGGCCTCCAACCATACCAAGTCCTGCCAGTTCGCTTTTGCAGGACTTTAGAAAGTGTAAGTAACTGTTACTACATAAATAATCCATGTTCATCATGAAGGAGATGGGAAATGCTTATTATAGAGAAATGAGAAAACACGAGGAAGGGGGATTAAAAAAGAACTCATCCGTGGTCCCACCCCGGGAGGGAGGCACTCCCAGCCTCTTGGAGTGCATTACTGGACACTGTGGCCGCTGGGTCGGTCACTCAGCTCGCTGTCTCCACGTCGCAGCTGGGATGCTCGTTCCAAAGCACAAGCGCACAGTGTCCAGTCTTCTGATGCGCTGCCACCCACGTTCTCCAGGTGATGGCCCCTGACTCCGGCCCACAACGCACTCTCCAGCTGCAGCCTCCCCATGTCTGCAAGTGTCCTTCCCCCCGTGGATGCTGCTCCCTGCCTGATGCACAGTCCCAGCCGCCTGTCCTCTCATCTGTGCCCCTCGGCATGTAGCAGGGACTCAGTGCACAGGCTGCTATGAGAAGTCATGCCGTTCATTCACATATCTTCCAGAGACACCGAGGGGTGTCATCGGGAAAAGACGAGACCCGTGGAGTGGGAAGCACACAGGCACAGAGGGGGCTGTCAATGACCTTCATAGGACTTAACCTGCTATTTTGAAGGACAGTGGTGGCATTCAGCATGACCACAGGACTGGAGCCAGGGCAAACCAGGAAGATTCAGGTTCAACACAAACAGACTGTCCAAGAAACAGACCTAAGGCGAAGCAGGATGCTCTGAGAGGCAGTGAGCCTCCCATCCCCGAGGGATGCAAGCAGTGACTGGATGAGCTCATGGAGGAGGAGCCTTGGTGGGGATTCAGCCAGTGGATGAAGAGTGACTCCAGGGCACTGAAGCCCCCAGCCCTCATCGACGTGGCATGAAGACTTGCTGGGGCAGGAAGATGACCCCAACCCCCCTGGCACAACCAGGGAAGTAGGTACTGTCAGTAACTACCTTACAGAGGAGAAGAGTGAGTTCCAGAGAGGTTAGGTATCACAGCTGGTGGAGCGGCACAGGGCTCAGTGCTGGTGGCCTGACTCCAGGCTGGGGCTGCACGACTGTGCCCAGTGCCTCCATGTGCCCTGGCCCTGCCCCTCAGTGTCAAAGACCCGCATCGGTGAAGCAATAGCACACACTCGTGACATGCTCTGGGAAGGCAGGGACTCGCCCTGCTTCCAGGGGGCCCCACTGCCTCTGAGGCCAGTCTAGCGAAGGCTTCGAGCCCCTGTCCACCCACTGCTGGCAGCAGCCAAGAAGGGGTGTACAGGTGTTACCAGGGCCCCTCTCTCAGCGCCACTCTCTGCAGCAACCCCGCACATAACTGGCTGTCAAGACCTAAGTCTCAACAGCTTCTCCTAGGAACCGGCTCATAGCTATCCCCGCAACAGGCTCCTCCTGCTCCCAATCCAACCTGGAGAACTCAGCGACATCTCTGCACCCCAGTGCTTTCCTCAGATGGGACAATGAACAGGGTCCCTGAGGAGGCATGGATCCAGACGAGCCTGGAAGCACCTCGAGGACAGGACACCACTAAGGGCCCCGTGGACACGATCACACGAGATCACTAAGGGCCACGCCCATGGTGAGTATGTGCTCTTGGCCCCAAATAAGGACGTGAGACCTGACAAACACAGGTGGACTTAGGGTGACAGCAGGAACATGGAGCAGACAGCTCCATCTGGCACACAGTGTACAACCTGGGAGTCCAGTCTCATCTGCAGCTCATGTGGGTGGCCTCCTCGTGAGGGATGACCTGCCCACCCCCATCCCCACTCCAGGAAGCCCAGCCGCAAGCTTTCCAGGGAGATGGGACTCAAAGGAGCAGCTTCGCTGGATGCTGCAATCAGGTGAGGATGGAGAAGAAGCTGAGCTGCATGCACTGCCTTTCCTTTTCTCCCTCCACGCTGCCGTGAGGCCCAGACCACTGTCTGCCTTCCTGCTGAGGACAACTTCAGACTTCCAGGGGAAGGGAAGAGGTAGAGGGTCTGAGTACGCAAAGCATGGTGTTTTCCCTTAGAAGATTGAGAGGAACCGTCGATTATGGAAACCAGCCCCGGCATCTTCCTTCAAGACCATGTTGACACTGGCCTGGAGGTGTTGGCTATAGGTGATGCTTGGCCCAGATGATGCGTGGCAAGGGCAGAGTGGCTCTTTTGATTCATCAGGTCAGGATCCTTTCATCCAGCCACACTCCAGTGAGGAGATGGTTTGTGAGGGCCCTGGGGGTGACGGCAGGTTGTGGGGGCGGGGTGGCAATGACTCCATGAGTTGGATCCCAGAAAAGAGGACTGTGAGACCTGAGGGCCGAACCGCACGTGCAGGTGTGTCTGAAGCAGATCCAGGTCACCTGGCATAAAGGGGCGGGTGGCGGGGAGAAACCACTGAAGACCCCAACTCAGAGGTCTCTGCTGATATTGTTGGATTTCATTGTTCAGAGTGGACCTAGAGCTTCTTGGCTGGCAGCTACAAAGGCACATTCACGCCCCAACTATTCAGATTCAACGGTTCCTACCAACCTGTGGGAAAGCAACAGAAACGACCAGGAGACCTGATTGCAACTCCACAGGGAGTGATGCTGAGGATCACTGAACAGGGGGAGGTCTGGGCTTAGCACTGGGTGGTGGGTACAAGCTTCTCACGGATGGACCACAGTTGTCTGGAATGGGAGGACTCTGGGGTCACCACACCCAATGCCTTTGTTTTCACTCAAAGTCATTTGTTGAACTATGTTCCATGGGCCACCTGCTGCCCCAGGGATGGGGGCAGGTGATCAGTATGAGGCCTGGAGGCCTCGCCCTCAGAGAGCTTATAAAGAAGCCAAACATGGATCAAATAACCACTTAATTGACATGGAATCATGAGCTACTTAAGTGCTTTCAAGGAAGACACAGGGTGTCATGAAGATCCCACCCACTTTGATGGCCAGAGGGTGGAAGAAACGTCCTCGGGCAGTGACACATGAGCTGGAGGTTGAGCAAGAGGGGAAGAGGACCTGGTCGGGTGGGCAACTGGGTGGGTCCAATGGAGGGGTCTGCATGTCCCACATGGAAGATGGCCTGCCTGAGTGTACAGGAACCCCAGCTCCCTCATTGCCAGCCTCATGCTCTCCTGGGTTTTGTTTTGACTCTTAGAAAAATTTCTGGAAGATTTGGGAATCCAGTTACTAATTCTGTTGGAATTGTGAGGAAGCAGAAGTCACTGTCAGAGAAAACAATTTGGGCTGCACCCAAGGAAGGCCTCCTGACGACAGACATCCGATGTCATCTCTGCTTGTTCCTATTAGCATGTGTGGCTGTGACCATCATCTGTGTCATCAAAAACAACATCATCATCATCCTCATCCTCACCATCATCACCATCGTGATCAACATCATCACCATCATCACTGTCATCACCACCTTTAATATCATCATCACCATTATCACCATCATGATCAACATCATCAGCATCATCACTGTCATCACCTTCAATATCATCATCATTACCATCATCATTACCATCATTACCATCATCACCTATATCATCATCACCACCATCATCACCCCCATCAGCACCCCCATCAATACCACCATCATCACCACCACCATCATCTCCTTTAATGTCACTGTCATCACCATCATCATCACTGTCACCATCATCACCTTCAATATCACCATCATCATCATCACCATCATCACCCCCATCACCAGCACCATCACCACCACCATCATCACCACTGTCATCATCACCTTTAATGTCACTGTCATCACCATCATCATCACTGTCACCATCATCACCTTCAATATCACCATCATCATCATCACCATCATCACCCCCAACACCAGCACCATTGTCACCACTGTTATCATCACCTTTAATGTCACTGTCATCACCATCATCATCACTGTCACCATCATCACCTTCAATATCACCATCATCATCATCACCATCATCACCCCCATCACCAGCACCATCACCACCACTGTCATCATCACCACCACTGTCATCATCACCACCACCACCATCACCCCCATCACCACCACCATCACCCCCATCACCACCACCATCACCAGTCACCATCACCTTTAATGTCACTGTCATCACCATCATAATCATCGTCACCTTCATCACCATCACCATCAAGTTGAGATGACTGGCCTTATTCCTACTCTACAGCAACACGTTTATACCAGCTAGAAACTGGAGCCCTGAGGAATCTCACAGATCATGTTTTGTGCCTTCAGCTGGCTAATGAAGCAATGGACATTTTTAATGGCCTACTACGGTTAGTGGTTTTCAAAAGCAAATAGATTTAGAACCAGGGAGGCAATAGTTCTCTCCTGGGTTAAGGGCTAAGCCTGTCACCCAGAGGTTCAAGGTGCCTGATGAAGGGAGGAAGAGCTCTTGCGTGGATGGCTCCCTTCAGTCTCTAGCTTCATTATTTTTTTGCACGTTCTTATTAAAATGTCTTTACTCATTAGACATTTTCATTTACTTTTAATTTAACCTTTCCATCTTAATAAATTTTTGCATCCCACAAGAGCTTCAGTGAGCACGAAAGGAGGGTTTTGACCTGGAAAAGGGATAGCAGGTCCTCTGCTGCCTAATAAATTACAAACTATAAGAGTAATTAAAATATCAACCTTCACGTTGAATTGTTTATATTGGCAAAATGAGTTGGAAAGAGGAGCTCAAAGGAAAACTAGTTTAAAAATTCTGATACTAGGAGAAAGTAAATATGGCTAAATGGAGACTATGGAAATAGTAGCTCCAGTTTCCTGAGGACCCAGCTTGTGCTGAGCACCATGCTAAGTGCTGAATCTCCGTCTTGAGCAAGATAAATGAGCTGAGGCTTGGGTAACAGTGATGACTCTTCCAGGACGACACACCTGGAGCTGGAATTAAAAACCAAGCCACCCTGGGGACTTCCCTGGTTGTCCAGTGGTCAAGAACACACCTTGTGATGCAGCGGACGTGGGTTCAATCCCTGGTTAGGGAACCAAGATCCCACATGCCCCAGTGAAGAGCCCACACAACCCCAAATGAAATAAAATAGAATTAAAATGAAAGAATCAAGCCGACGGGACTGCAAACTCTCCACTATCAGCTGCTGTTCATGCAACGTCAGCCAATGCCCCTCATGACAGTCTGACCGTGTGCCGAGGCAGGTGGTGGCCCCACGCGGGGCCTCAACATCCTCCTCAAAAGTGGATCTCGCATGACAACGCTGACCCAAGGGAAGTGACTGGATCAAGGTCTGCTGCCCGTGTTGCTGCCTTCCTGTGGGTGATGACTGTCTCTGCTACAGGAAACCTACGAGGCAGGCTTCTTTTGGCACCGGCCAATGACAGATGCCTGGGCCTGCACTTTTTCTTCTGTTTTAAACATTTGGGGAAAAAATTGCGAGATACACAAATAGAAACGTATAAGACAGGAAGATGTTACTAGGTACAATTTATCACAAAATGAAGCCGCGTAACTGTCACTCCAACCAAGGAATGGAACATCGCCGGTTCTATGAAGCCTCGATCATGCCCCTCCAGGTAGTAGCTCCTCCTCCATCAAGTTAACCACTGCATTATACTTCAATAACAGGTTAAAATATACTTCTCCACGTTAGCAAACAAAATCCTGAGTCTATCAGTAAATGCAGAAAAAAACTACTTCAGGGACTTCTCTGGTGGCTCAGCAGTTAAGACTCCATGCTCCCAACGCAGGGGACATGGGTTCAAACCCTGGCTGGGGAGCTAGGATCCTTCATGCTGCAGGGTGAGTGGGCAAAAAATAAAATAATATTAAAAAAACTCTTGAAACAGCTCATCCAAAATTATATAAAAAATAAAAAAATCGTAAAATTCAGTATTTATTCCCTAACCTTTCACATTCTCTGTATTTTCCATTCTTTTGATTCTCTGTGCTTTACTCTCCAGATTTCCCTCTGAGTTCACCACAATTCAGTAATTCCTTTTTCAGTCTGCCAAATCTTTCACTGCATTTTCATATTTGCTACTGTATTCTTCATTTCTAAATCTTATATCCAGCTCATTTCCATATCTTCTGGTTCTCTGGAAAATCACTGACCTTGTCTTTGACATATATAGTAAATGTGGTTATTTTCAAGTCAGTATCTGATAATTCCAATATCCAGATCCCATGTGTGTCTGTTTCCATTGTTCATAGTTTCTGCTCCTTTTCATCCACATTGTCTTGTCTTATTGTGGACCTAGTTATTTTGTAGTGTGGGTTAGACTCTATTTTTACAAAACTGATCTTTCAAAAAATCTGGAGAACTTTGATGATGTTATCTTTCTCTGGACATGATTCCTATTTGTTTTTGTCAGGCATCTTTGCCAAGTTTTAGAAAAGAGAAGATTTATTTTGCCCAGTGATGTCTAATTATCCCCAGCAGGACAGTTAATCCAAATGACCCCACCTGCCACTTCAGAAAGCAAAACTGACCTGTGCTTCCTCGGGAAGAAACCCCCTGGGGAGGTCCCCTCATTGTAGGTTTCCTTACTCCCCCCACCCCAGAACCAGGTCACTGGGGAAATCTTTGATATGGATGTATTCTAAAGGGTTGGGAAGTCTCTGACAGTCATATTCTCCTAGTGCTGCACCCTGGACAGGGCATTTTCAAGTGAAGTTCCCAGGGACTGGCTGTATGCAGAGTGATATGCCTGATAACAGGATTAAACAGGGGAGGGGGGAATCACGGTCGGGCTATGGTTGCTCCTTCTCTCAGAAAGGTGTAGAAGATGTGGGTTTCAGGAAAATTAAAGTGTCTCCAAGACTTTGGTGGCAAGTGAGGTATACTCACTGTGAGTTATCGGGGTGGATGGATCCCTAAGGAGCCCTGAGGAGAGCTCGTTAACTCTTCTCCCATCAAACACCATCGCACCAGGCAACCCACAGCTTCTTCCTGGCTCTCCTTCATGTGGAGTTTAATAAAGAGCCAGGCCTGTTTATTGCTGATAGCTTACGGTTGTCATGAATTAACAGCATGAATTAACCTTTCTATGTATGTTCTTAGGATTCCAGACTGACTTGTTTCCTATTTGGCTCAAATCACTAATGAATCAATAGAGATCTTGGCATGGATCAGATTTTCTATAGGGGGAAAATCTCCAAACATATGCTTAGTGGTTTTGTTTTAGAGATTTCAAATTTACTGGAAAACAAATGCTAGGCTATCTTCTCTCCTCCACTAATAGCTGTGTGACCTTGACAGTCATGTCAATTTCTTGGGTCTAGGTTTCAGTGTCTTTAACATGAGGATATTGGATGAGAAAGCTGTCTTTGGCTCTAAATTTTGCTGGGTTGTTATTTTCCAAATATCTTAAGAAAGATTCTAATACCTTTTCCTTCCTTCAACTACTACTGTTGCATATATACAGTAAGTCCTCAATAAATATGTGACAAATAAATTAATATATACCTTGTAAATATAATATAGTATTACAGCAGAAATAATATATAGCTTATATAACATATATGATTTACATTCTAGTTATGTATGATAATAATATATATGTATGATAATAATACATAATAATAATATATATATATGATAATATGTATGATAACATTCTTGTTATTCATTTTATGGTTTAAAAGTCAAGTGCACTTCCATTTCCAAAAGGAGGAGCTGGTACCAGACGAGCCCTTTCACCATAATCATTAAAAAAACTGGACAAAAATATAAGAGGCAACTGTTTCTCTCAAGTGGACACGAAGTAACTCAGGCTTGTGATCCCTGAGAGAATGGAAACTCAGAGGTGAAAACAGTAATTGCTCTGGTTCTCTGACTGGGAACAGTTTCCTGACTGCAGTGGAAAAAGCAGACAGACTATTGCAGTCCCACTGGTCTGAGAATCTGGGCAGCACTGGTGGGACAGAAGAAAGGAGACAGCAAGGTAAACTGGGGCCCCAGAAGTTTGTGTAGGGGTCCCCTGTGTGTACATGCCCCTGCCAGAGTGGAAAAATCAAGTTAATATCTCATAAGACCCTGAGCAATCAACTGAAACATCAGAAAGGGCACATCTTAGGAGCCAGAACCGTACCCTGGAGTCAGATGCCCTCCAGACCCATCCTGGCAAGATCACACTCGACTGTGACAAGATCTGAAGGGGAAATGAGTTGGGAGGTGAGGGGCCAGGGCTTTTGCTTGGTATTGACCAACAAGTGCAGAACTACAAGTTCACAGCAGGGCTGCCAGTAACTGAGCTGTCTGCTGAGGGGTCATCACTCTTAGGAAGGTGGATGAACCCAGGTCTTTACAACATATGACTCATGATTCCAGTATTCAGAACAAAACCACCAGACACATAAAGAAATGGGAAAATGTGACACATAACCCAGAAAAAAAATAGTCAAGGGGGACTGAAAATGAGATTGCTCAGATGTTGGACTTAGCAGACAAAGATTTTAGAACAAACTGAAGACTGTTTAAAGAGTTAAAGGGCAATATATTAAGAGGATGAAAGGAGTATATGGTGCTAAAGAGAGAACAGAGAGGGAATTTCACAGAGAAATGGAAACTATTAAAAGGAACCAAATGGAGACCCTGTGACTTGTTAAATAGGCTTAATGAAGACGGAAGTAGAAGAGGAAAAAGTAATAAACTGGAAGAACAATTGATAGAAAAATTTCAGCCTGTGGACACAAAGAAAGACTGAAGAAAACTGAACAAAGCATCAGAGACCAATGAGATAACAGAAAATGGCCAAACTTAAGTATAATTTGGGTTACAGACAGAGGAGAATGAGATTGGAATGAGGGAAAACATTTGCGGAAATAATGGTCAAAAACTTCCCAAACTTGTTAACATCCAATTTACGGATGAATCTGAGCTGCTCAGACAACTCTATATACAGTGAAGCGCTTCACAGTCCAGTGCTGAAAACCAAAGATGGAGAGAGAAATCTAGAAACAGTCAAGAAAGAAGAAAATATATACAGGGAACCATGGTGAGAATATCAGTGACTCAGAGAAAACTGAGACCGAGAGAAAGTGGAACAACATTTCTAACATGAAAGAAAAAACTGTCAACTCAAGAATTATATATCCAGTGGAAATATTCTTCAAGAAGAGGAAGGGCTGAAGACGCCTTCAGGTAATGAAAACTGAGATCATTCATCAGCAGCAGACCTCTTTCAGAGAAATACCATAGACATGTCCCTCAGAGTGACGGGAAATGACACCAGAAGGAAATGCAGATTTACAGAAAGGATTAGACAGTCTCAGAAATGGTAAACAGGTTGGCAAATGTAAAAGCTTTTACATCTTTACTTTTTCCTCATAATTTACTTAAAGGACAACTTACTAAAGCAGGAAATATTAACACAGGGTGGGGTTTACAATGCTCATGTCAGTAGAAGATGAGATGGTTGGATGGCATCACCGATTAAAAGCACACTAACTTGGGCAAACTTCAGGAGATAGTGAGGGACACGGAAGCCTGGTGTACTGCAGCCCATGGGGTTGCGAAGAGTCAGACATGACTTGGCAACTGAACAAGAAGTAGAAAATGTATAAGGCTCACACAGGGGAGAGAGCTGTATTAGTGAACGTGTACTATGGTAAGGCTCTTACATTTGTGATTGTACATTTAACATGTGTGAGTTTTATTGAATATAAATTATGCTTCAATAAAGTGGATTTTAAAAAGTCAAGTATGGAAGTATCCCCTTCCTTTCATTGGTCCCACTTGGAGCCTGAGGGAGTTGGACCTGTAGAAATACCAGGAGCTAAAATTTGCTAAATGCATCTTACACACTGACCACAATTCTAAATGCTTTGCAAGCCCTTGAGTATTGAATCCTCACAACCACTCCTCGAGGTAAGTGCAATTTTAACCCCCATTATGGATCAGTCAGGACTCAGAGGCACACAGCTAACAGGTGGTGGCTCTGGGGACTTGAGCCTAAGGAGTGGGACCTCAACGCCAGCATCCTTGGCCACTCCTCGTCTGGAGCTAGCCAGAGGGAACATACCCAGTGTCACAGGTGTTTGGGCTCATGTTCTTCGAATCGATCACTTCACGGGACACTGACTTCACTGTGTCTTCATCTCCGCTCCCCTCATGTTTCTTTCCAGCATTTATGGGTCACTTGGAAGTGTAAGTGGCCTTTATTGTGACCATTATTTTAAATCAGGTGACAGTCACCTTACTGCTGGCTGTAATTTCAGGTTTGGGATTTCCACAGAAGGGCCAGGCATTAAAGAGAATCAATGACAGGGCTTTCAGAGTTTAGGAAGCTCTGTCTCCAGTGTGACTGATGCCATCCACCACAGTCCTGGCCACGAGGTCAGTGTTTGGGGAACTGCCCTGTCTGGACTGATGGCGCCCACCATGATGGGCACCCCCGAGGGTCATTCCCTGCCTGGGACTCAGGCTAGAATTAGTGATTCCAAAGAAGTTCTCAGCTCACTGCTGTTCTCTGTCACTGAAGCACAGGATGATACTGCTCAGAAGAACTTCAGGGCTGAGATAGTTTAACCCTCTTGTTTCCCAGAGGGAAAACTGCAGGTTGGAGGTTAAAGGGCAGGTCACATGGCTGACCAGACTCAGCTCCCTGCTGTCCGCATGGCAGGCCCAGAGTGCTCCCACTCTCCTGGGGCCCTCAGGGACAAGAGGACCACTTCTCCTCAGCCCATGTGGCCAGGGCTCAGGGACCATCAAAGGCAAATCCACCAACACCTGAAGTACCACCTGTGCCCATCTCGAGAGCCAGGTGGGCACCTGTGTCCAATTGTGTCTCTTCCAGTGACAGAGGCCGGTTTGCTGGAGGGGGTGACCCTGCCCTGGAAAATGGCCTGAGTCCATCTCTGTTCATGGCTCTGGGAGAAGCACTTGGGCTGCGTATGCTGCTGCTGCTGCTAAGTCACTTCACTCGTGTCCGACTCTGTGTGACCCCAGAGACGGCAGCCCATGAGGCTCCTCTGTCCCTGGGATTCTCCAGGCAAGAACACTGGAGTGGGTTGCCATTTCCTTCTCCAGTGCATGAAACTGAAAAGTGAAAGTGAAGTTGCTCAGTCGTGTCCGACTCTTCCCGACCCCATGGACTGCAGCCCACCAGGCTTCTCCGTCCATGGGATTTTCCAGGCAGGAGTGCTGGAGTGGGGTGCCATTGCCTTCTCCATGGGCTGCGTATGCCTGCCTGTAAATTAGGGCTAAAGCCCTGTCTTTCTGGACCACTGGGTTGGCCAACCCACCAATGAAGCTCTTCCAAGAGCCTGACTCAGACACCCAACTCTGCATTTAGTAGGTGGTAGCCCGGACATTTGTCACGACCTGCGTTTTGTTCTCAAATCAAAAAGGGACATTTTCCTCCTGGGGGAGTCTGTGCATCTCAATAAACAGGTTAAGTTTCTTGGTCCCCATGAGTTTTTAAGCTTCTTCAGGTAGAGCATAAAGTCAGGACTTCCCTGGTTTGGTTGCTTGTGTCACTGATACTCAGTAACTTGACCATCAGACTCTGCTGCAGCATGCCTGGAGCAGAGCAGACAAGCCTCAGCTACACAGCATGTCCTGAGAGTGTCAGCTGGTTCCTACACCCACAGCAAGACCCACCCCTGATCCCTCACCTCCTTGCACATGTCTCCAGGGCCACAGTTATCCTACCACTTCATCCTGAGGTCCCAGATGCCCCTCCTTACCTACCCTTCAAGGCCTCTCCTCCTCCTCCAAGGAGTGCCACCTCCTCCAGGAAGCCTGTCCTGATTGCTACCTGCACTCCCCAGAGTATGGAGTCTCCCAGAGCACACCAGTCACAGAACTCATCTGTTTTTTTTTTTTTTTTTTGCACATCTCTATTTTTGCTCTACACCATCATTTCTATGAACATTTTTTCTTTGACACTTCAGTCTCTCTGAGGAGACACTTAGTGTCTGACTCACCTCTGTATCTGCTGTGAGGCTAGAAAAGTCCTTTATGAAGTAGGCACTCAGTGGATTTTGTTGAACAAATTAATAAATGACTCTTGGGCTTGTACCCTCACTATCATCTCTCACCCTCCATATCTGTGATCCTGAGACTCCATGGCATTTAATACATGTATGGACACAGAGAGCAACGGTAACTTCGTGGGCTTGGGCTTTCAGGTCCCACAAACCACCCAGCCAGCATATTTGCCACGGAAACAACACCTGCGTGTTCAGCTGCATGGTGCACAGTTGCCATGAAGCTCGAATAACATAGAAGAAAAAGCCCTTTGGAAACACTAAAGAAAGTGCCCAGGGAAGGAAGGTCTTTAGCCCTGAAGTCACTTGGGGGTGCTGGTGCTCTGCCCCCACCATGTGGAGCTTGTGCTCGGCCATGAGGGGCCCAGCCCCCCACAAAGACTGACTAGGCGTTTTGTAGATGATGGTAGGTGACAAGAATTTGGTAGTGAACAATACAAAGCCTGGTTGCTCTCGTGAGGTGAGGGTTGCGAAGTAAATAAACAAGGGAAGAGGGTGGAGGGTGAAGCGGGGGCAGAAAGCAGAGAGGGATGGAGGGCAGAGCAGTGGGACAGACCCCTGGGAAGGTGCCATTTCTGTGGACACCAAGGGGTTGAGGCCAGCCAGGGGCCATCCAGATGGAAGTCCTGCCACTCGAGTCCTGACAGACATTGTCACCAGCCTTCTCATTTCCTGAGCTTGGCCTATTGAGTGATGGCTGACTGACCATGAAAACCCCATAATTCCAGCTTTGCTAAGAGGTCTTGGATCTCAGCCATCATGTACACTCTTTCCATTCCTAGTGCCCAGTGGTTAAGGCCAGGCAGAGAAAATCTGCTTACCTGTGCTGTGTGACCACGTCTACACTCCCTCTGAGTTAACACAGGCCACCACTGCCCAGGGTCCCCACTTCCGTCATCGTCCATCCAGGGAGTGCCCCCGCCCTGGGTAGAGACCAGGCCAGGCACCGTGCAGGCGTCAGAGAGTGCAGGGCATGTCTGGGCTTCCAGGGGCTTACAAGGGAACTGCAGAGGCAGGTACGAGGGTAAAATGTCTAAGACATTGGGGGTTACGTACTTGGAACACCTTACAGGAAGTCGTGCATGTGGTGGGGAGAGCTGGTGAGAGTCCCAGCTCTCACCCAGGGTGGGGTGAGAGCCCCCCACTGTGGCCAGTTCAGTTACTCTAGGAGGAGGTTTCCACCACGTGTGCAGGTCGGCAGGGACTGGACAAGTTAATACAAGGTCCCCATGTCCCTACAATTTTGCACCCAGGCAGGTTTCACCTGCCGAGCAGGACAACATCACTAGGTTGGTGGCAATTAAGGTGTAAAGGTGGGGGGTGCAGAGAGCCCCTGCCTTCCTGGCCTGGCCCCATCTCCAAGCTAGTCTGGCTGCAGCCTGGCTTGGGGACCCCCCTGCCTCGAGTTAGAGGCCAGAAGCTGAGTGGCTGGTGACACGTCCCAGCGCCCACATCCTGTCTCAGGTTCAGGGACCACCAGTGAGCAAGGAGGGGAAGGACTTCTCAGAAAGTGGACTTAGCCTGCAGCAGGCTGGGCTGGGCTTTGCTGGAGTGGACGCTGGGAGCCCGACCTTCTGTGTGCAGCGCTGGGGCTGCTCTGCAACGGGGTGGGTTGGGGGGCTCCTGCAGGATTGGGGATGGGGAGCCGACCCTGGCCCATCTGCCCAACTCAGGCCAGCACCCTCCACCCTCAGGGAAAGCCAGCTTTCGCTTCAACAGGCAGCAGGTCCAAAAATAGGGCTTTTGAGGCTGGAGACACCCCACGTGATATGAAAGGAGGAGAGGTTGGGAGAGGTGGCAAAATGGGACTTTTTGAACATCCACTGATGCTTTTCTGATTGTTCTTTGAAAAAAAATACAGACGGTAGAGATAATCCTGTCAGCTCTGTGCCCCAAGAGCCTGGGGGATTAGCTCTCTGCTCTTCTGCTGCAAATGTGTTTAAATTCCCAGCTCCAGGGGCCCGGGGTGGGGGCCAGGCTGCTCAGATGGCCACAGGGTCTTCTCTGTGCAGCTGTCTCAGCCAGGGGGCATGTGAGCGGGAGCCATGGTGGGTTTTAATTGACTCACATTGGAGCTGGGGTCTTTACAGCAAAGGGACCCATTCAAGGAAACCCTCCGTTTATAGGAAACCAGACTCCTTGGCAACTCAGGATGGGTGAGGGGGAACAGTGGAGAGGTCACATGGCTGAATGGATGAGCTACTTACTCGGGACCCCGGACACCAACCGCAGGGGTCGTAGCACACGGAACGCCCTCAGCGCCTTCACGTCGAATCCAGCACCCTTCCCTCCCAGGGCGTTGGCCCCATCGGCTTTGGTCGCTTGCTCTAAGATCGCGCTGAAAAGCCTGGAATAGAAGGAGAGAGGGAACATCAGGACATCCTGCTTGCCCGGCGGGGCTCCGACGTCTTCAGGGATGCTGGGCAGTGGGGTTTGCAGGTGGCTGTAGCCAGGAAAGTCTGGGTGTGTGGGAGGGTCTGACTCTCATCAGATGACGGTACCTCAAGGTGGGTCCCACCTGCCCAGAGAGGTCTCGGCAGCCTGGTGCTGGCATCAAGCTGGGTTTTCGGGCATCGGCAGCATGGGCAGAGTGTCAGGCAGGTGGGGGCTGCTGCCAGGGCCTGTCCCTCCTCGGTGCCCTCTGCCCCCCACGACATCCAGGCTTGTGTGCCCGGGAACCACGTTCCCTCCTGACAAGCCCCTGGCTTTGACCTGAACCTGGGCAGAAACAAAGGAGCCTTCGGAAATTGCTGCGGTGCCGCAGGTACAAGGGTGGGAGACTGGCTTAGCCGCAGGCTAAGTCCACCCCCGAGACCCTCACAGCAGGTGTGGCTGGTGGACTGATGGGGACAAAGCTGAGAGACATGTGTTCAAGAGACGGCGGTGAGACGGGGCATGAGCGGCCTCCCTTCGGTCTGTTTTGTGCTCGGGGTCCCCGAGCAGGCTGCCTACACAGCGGGGGCTGCAACCAGAAGTTCTGACGAGTCGCCTGGACCACGTCTGACATCCTTCCTGCTCTGGGCGTCCTTCACCCCAGCTTGGCAGCTGGACGGTTCCCTGTGTTAGCTGGCGACACCTCTGATCCAGGCAGGGGTGGCCAGGGCTGGGGGGAGCTTGGTCCTTTCTCCACAGAGAAGACTTCTTTCTACTGAAACTGAGGAAACCAGTCTACACATCTGTTGAACAACATCCCCAATCTAAACCAGATTTGGTTCCTAGAATTTCCTGGAAGAAAGGAACACGCTTATTGATGTACAAGATGTCCACAAATATTACTCAGGGAGGGGATCGGAGACTGAACAGCCTTCCCCTCCGTCAACCCTGAAGGGGTAGAAAGTTCGGGACTGGGCCTTGAAGGTGTCCACTAGCGGAGGCCAGTATGCTGCTTCTCATTCAGACACAGTGGAGGTGAAAATACTGCTTTGTGCCCTCCACCATCCAGGGCTGGGAGCACATGGGGATGTTTGTGGAGGGGGTCATCTCCAGGCGGTTCCCCCCGGAATGTGTCTGTCAGTTCCTTAGCCCAACATTCGAGCTTATCAGAGTGGACAACAGTCTCTGGAGGGCCTGTGAGCTGAGAGGCAGGGCCCGTACTGGGAGGGAGATGGAGCCACAGTGAAGGCCCTTGAGGCTGGAGCAGATGGTCAGAGTGGATGCATTCTACTGAGGGCTCCTGGGTGCCAAGTGGGGGCGGGGGAGGGCTCCTGGGTGCCGAGTGGGGGCGGGGGAGGGCCCGTGGGTGCCCAGTGGGGGCGGGGGAGGGCCCGTGGGTGCCCAGTGGGGGCCCGTGGGTGCCCAGTGGGGGCGGGGGAGGGCCCGTGGGTGCCCAGTGGGGGCGGGGGAGGGCCCGTGGGTGCCCAGTGGGGACGGGGGAGGGCTCCTGGGTGCCCAGTGGGGGCGGGGGAGGGCCCGTGGGTGCCCAGTGGGGGCGGGGGAGGGCCCGTGGGTGCCCAGTGGGGACGGGGGAGGGCTCCTGGATGCCCAGTGGGGACGGGAAGGGCCCCTGGGTGGGAAGGGGTGGGGAGGGCTCCATGGGCACCTGGTGGGGGTGGTGGGTGTAGCTCACAGGACTCTGAAGTTCACCAGCTGTGTCCCCACTGTTCCTAGGAGGTGCTTCCACTTCCAAAAGGAATGGGGCATGTGGGGGGTGGGCACGTCCAGGTAAAGGGTTTGGAGAGGGGGAGCGGGGGGTAGGCATGGCAGAAGAGAGGTGATTGGGCCACGCCCTCTGTGGAGGCGCTGTGTGCCACATTTTGAGTTAGAAGGATGGGCTGAGATCGGGACTGGATGGAGAGCCCTGAAGATGAGCAAGTCGGAGAGGAGAAACCAGGAACCGAGTGTGCGATCAGTGGGAAAAAGCCAGAGGGCCTCGGTGGACCACAGGTGAGCCGGGGCTGGCATCGTGGCCTCCGTGTTGTGAACGGTCAGGTGGAGGCACTTCTGCAAGGGTGCCGAGTCTGGATGCCTCTCTCCCTTCTGAAGTCTGACAGCCTGCCTGGGCAGATGGGACTGGGATCTGGGCCGACCCGAGAGCCGTCCACTCTGCAGGAGGAGCAGAATCCCCACAAGCAGAGAGGCAGCAGGGGCCCTGTCCGAGGTCTGCCCGTGTCTCCTGTTCCCTCCTCACGCAGAGGTGAAGGCCGTGGATGGGGCAGAGTGTGGCACAGACCAAGGCCAGTCCATCCTGCAGACGGGAGAAGATGCAGCTCCTTTCCCCACGAGGCCCCTCTCCTCTGCCGGCCCCAGAAGCACCGCGTCTCAGTCCTGGGCTCTTCCTGCGAGTCTGTGAAAGGTTCCCAGGAGACTCAGGCCTCAAGGAAGACGGTGAATTGAAAAAGACGCGGAGGTGTGAGGAGCAACCGGCCTAAAGGCCTTCACCATGGCTTGCTGAGTCAGTTCAAGGCACTCATCGGTCATCTGTTCACCCAATGGGAAGAGAAGCAGCAGAACCTCTTGTAGAGCTGCTTCCTCACCTGACGTTCGCACGTGGCTAACAGTTCAGGAGCGTCCGTGTCCCTTATGTTACTGCAAAGTGTGTCACACATGGGCCGGGCAAAAAGCACAGCGGTGAAAACCCTAACACCGCTTAGACACCCGCAAGAAGCCATCCAGATGCCCGGAGACAGGGTCTCGCTCCCACGTGGCCCTGACTTGCTCCGTTGATTCCTGTGGGAGAGGCCAGATGCCCATGGGCTCCGAGCAGGGCGCTCTCTGGGGAAGTCACCAGAGCAGCATGCGCCCTGGGTTGGCTGGGATGGTCCCCTAGATAAGAGCCCATTGGCACACGGACCTGACCCCGGAGGCTGTGGGGCTGGAGAGGGCGTGAGTGCCAGGTGGGTTTGACGTAGCGCCAGGTCAGCCCTGAGGCATGGGGGACCCTGCCCTGCACTGATGGACGAGTGGCAGGAGCTTGGTCAACCGCACCTGCATCTCCAGCAGCAAGTGCGGGCTTGTTTGTACCAACATTTGACAAAGACTGTTCCCCAAAGTTACCGACGCCCCGACAAGGAGATCAGGGCTCCAAGGCTTCCTGCAGATGCCAGCACTGCTCTGCTTCTGAGCATAGGTGGTGCCGGTCCTTCTCCTATACCTCTCTCACTACTCTTCTCCTGAGAAGTGCCTCTGGTCCCATCCTCTGGCCCTTCCTAGTCCTGTTTTCCTCTAGCCCATCAGTCCCGGGCAGCCATTGAGTGAGGACCCTCAGTTGCAGGTGGGCATCTCGGCTCCTGTGTGCCAGTCGCCCCTCCCTCACAGTGGCTGCAGGGTCACGTCCAGCCCAAACACACCTGCTCTGCCTCACCTCGGGGAAGGTGTCCAGGAACTCAGTCCACGTGAGGCTGGAGACGGAATAAAAGACCTAGAGTTGAGGCTTCTCTGCGGCTGCAGAGAGGACCCTGGGCTCCAGCAGAAACCCTTGATTCACCTGTGTGAGTTGGTGTGGGTGTGTGTGTGGGCGCAGGCGTGCATGTGGGAGCAGCAGGTCTGTTCCAGGTAACAGCTCCCCTCCCTTTGCAGAAAGTCTCAATCCAGAGGGATTTTTAATAGATCCTCTGGTCTGGCCTGAAGCCCAGGGCCCTTGTGACCAAATCAAAAAGACACAGGTACGTGTGGAAGGGAAGGGGCTGCGCTGGCTGGCGGTGTGGGAGTTGGTACTCACCCGACAACCACGATGATAAAGTCTAGTAAGTTCCAGCCATTGCGGAGGTAAGCGTTGGGGTGAAAGAGGAGTCCGTAGGCTATGACTTTTAAAAATGCTTCCACAGTAAAAATGATGAGGAAGAGATACTCCACCCGCTCCTAGGAAACACAAGTAAAGAGAGAAAGTCATCAGATTGGGGGGGGGTCTGGAAAGTTCTGACCCCACAGTTCCCCCAAGCCGGTGGAGAAGGGGCCCCTCTATGGTCGGATCAGGGCAGACGCTGGGAGGGACCCCTGCCACATCCACAATCCCACAGTCCATTCCACAGGCACGCTCAGATCCACTAGTCTTCTAGTCTTAAAAGGCAGAAATTAGGGTGGTGGGAAAACTGCACACCTTTGAGAAATCTTAATCAATGAACACCTGCTTGGACTTCTCAGGAGAGAACTCAGGATGAGAGAGTTGAGGGAGGAGTTGGAAGCACAGAGAAAGTGCCACAGTTCTGAGTCACAAACCCAGGAGCTACAGCCCAGCCTCCTGAAACCCAGAAGTGGAGTCTGGGAACCTCCAACAGTCAGGAGACAGAGGCAGCTGCCCACGCGCTCTGACCTTTCCTTCAGAAAACAAAACTCTTTGTCCAAAGACTGAGACCAGGTCAGCAGGGGCCCTAGAGTTCCCAGGATGGGGTGGGCACTGGATGGGGGTGGGGTGGGCTGGTCCTCCTCTCTCTCAGCCCACTAAGAGAGCCCTGTTGTGGATGAGGCTCTGTTACACGAGTCCACACTTGGTTTGGCTCCAGCAGACTCGGGGCTGATTCATCGTCTCCCCCCGTCCCCCGCCCCAGCAGCTGCTCTCTAGCATGGAGCCATCATGATCCCATCAGGTGGAGGCTGCCCGTGGTCTTCACACATGGATGCTCACTCTACAGCAGCCTTGGCCTCCAGGAGTCATTGACCCAGACCCCAGACCCACTGCCCCTCCTCGTGGGTCAGGAGGAGCTCACTGAAGACCCCCAGGTCCCGCCCACACTGCGGATGGGGCATCCCGGGAGGACATACCATTTGCAGCCCATCAGCTGGTGAATTGCTGGTTCACCACACGCCCCCTGCCCCCAAGCCCATCTTCCCCATCTCTGAGACACTGAGCCAGTGGTGGCCTTCCGAGCCCAGCTCAGGGTTTGGGGACGCAAAGTGAAAAAGGGCAGAACCAGACAGACTGGAGGAGATCTGGCCGTGGGATCTGACCCGGCCTCCTCAGCATGTGGGCCACTGGTCCTCAACTCCAGGTGCCCCAGAGGCTCCTGAGAAAGGTCTCAAATGTGTGCTTCCAGGCGCTGAGGCCAGGAGACCCATTCTGGACTCGGGGCCGAGCTGCTGGTGCCAGACGCACAGGGGGCGGGCTCAGAGGGGAGCTGGGCTCACGGGGGCGGCTGGACAAGTGGGCCCTGGAGAGTTTGTTGTCAGAGGAGAGCTGGGGCTGGGCTCCACCCACTGGAGATGGCCTCGGCCTGAGATAGTGCTTCCACGTCACAGAAACTGTCTCCAGGCAGGAATGACAGCGTCCCGTGTGCAACCACGGGGCCTGAGAGACAAAGGAACTCAGAGATGATCTGAGCTACCTCCCTGCTGGAGAGACTGGGACGCTGAGAAGGTGAGGCCTGGGAGGCACACGCCTGGGACCCAGGACCCGCTGGACCTCCTGACCCAAGCCCCGAGGTCCATCCATCTCTCTGCCTCCCTGGTCCCGCGTATCCCCTAAGACACAAGCAGGACAAGACCCCTCAGGTTTAAGGGTCTGAGCCAGAGCTGCAAAGGGCCCAGAAGTCAGGAAGATGGATCCAGACAAGAACCCAGGGAAGAGGCAGGTGCCAGACGCCAAGAAGCTCAGGCAGAGTGATCTGTGTGGTGGGTGAGTGTGTGTGAATGTGTGTGTGAGTGTGTCAGTGTGCATGTGGCACTGCTCTTGTGAGCAGCGCTGTGTTCCCCCTGACATTAGAGGTATGAGAGTCCTTACAGAATTCATTCCAACCCCCTCTTCAAAACCAAAAAACAAACAAGAAAGCGTAAGCAAGTGAAACAGCTTGGTCATCCTTTCAAAACACCATATGTTGCTATAGAAACATCCGGGGGTGGAGAACGGCATGACTGAGGAAGCTGATGCCTTGGAGCCTCTGGGCCTGTGAGTTCACAACTCCTCGCGGCCTCCTCGGGCCTGAGTCCTGGGGGTCACTGTGCCCTGAGGGTATGCTGAGGTTCAGCAGGGACCCCCCTGTTTCTTTGACCTCGGGAACTGCTTGAAATGTGTGCAGACTCACTAAAAACAAGCACAGAGCCCTGAGTATCCACCTGTGATGCTGAGAATGTGCCCCAGCCTACGCAGGGTGGGCAGGAGCTTCCTGATCTGTGCCGAGGGAGCGCAGGTGCCCAGGAAAGGCTGACATCCCAAGTAGGGGGAGTGCGGAGGGCTTGGCCCCCTCCCACAGCTGTGGAGTCCACCAGGGCAGCGAGGCCTAAACCCAGTCCTCCTGGCACTGCTTCCTCGGCTGTGAGGGTCTGGGGCTGAGGGTCGGGGGAGCCTGGGGATAGCTCCCAGGTCCTGTTCTCCCCGTCTGGACGGGGAAATAGCTCCCTAAACATAGTCTTCACTGTCCCTGTATTATGCTGCTGCTCTGACTTGTGGATATAAACCCTATGGTAGATGGGACGATGAATGCTGGGGCCACAGAGACCCTGGACACAAGCCGCCTCTACTTGCTGGCCTGCCTGCCCATCCCACGCCAGGAGACGCTGCTCAGCCATCACTGTGAACTCACCTGCTGACCCATATCACGACCTCAGCATCCTTCTCAACACATGACCATCTATCCATCGGTGCCGACTTACAACCTGTCCCCTCCCTGCTGGATGCACAGAGTGGCCATACAGTTTATCATCCAAACAAGGGCCGTTTTGAGAGTGAACGAGAGCCTGTGACTAATTCATGGGGACACAATGCATGGGGGTTATCCCAGGTGAGTTAGAGGCTGCGGTCACCCTAATTCCACCTCAGTGAGGCTCCCAAAGCACCCACCCACTCCTTGTAGGTAAACCCACCTAAGAAAGCTTTAGCGCGTCTTCCTACAGGATGGCCGGGGTGGAGGATGGGGGGACTTGCGGAAGGAGAGGGGGGTCTTGGTGAGGAAGGACAAGGCCTGCCTCAGGGTCACAGACTTGTCTGCAGAGGTGCCATCCCCACTGGACTGTTCCCCTCCCCCGCCCCATGGTCCTTGGGACCACCCCCCTGCCCTGGTAGCACCAGCCCATCACCTTCCCATGAAAGCCAGTGTCTGGTCCCCACCCCGCCTCTGCCTCACAGCGAATAATCGGTTCTACAGTAGTTTAATGAGCCAGTTACGAACGCATTTGGGTGTCTTAGGGAGGCAGAATCACCTTGTTTACTCCTTGGTAATTAAATCAGCTACATCTGATTTCTGTTTGGGGAGATTTATGGGCATTTTCTGTTTCTAGGTGGCAAAATTGAAAAATGAGTCTAATTACTGATGGATTTCCCCCAAGAAGAGAAGCAGAGAGCAGTATTTCACTCACTGCCAAGTTCAGTGCGTCTTAGCACAAGGATGGAGGATGATGGGAAGGCTAGGGACCATCCAAGACAAGTGAGGAGAGAGGATGGGAGTGCAGACACGCAGGGAGGGAGGCCCTCTCTTTTAACAGCCGGGACTTGGCCACTAGCTGTTCTGGGTGGGCCGCAGAAACCTGACTGGCCCTCTCAAACAACCCCCTTTCCTTAAGGGGAATCCCATTCGTCCCTCAATAAACCAATTGTGACTATGGGCTTTTTAGAAGCTGTGACACTTCAGGTGGGAAGGTCTAACCAGGTATGGCCTCTTAGTTGCTTTGTGACTTTAGCCAAGTAAATCTTTTATTCTTTGCTTCCACATGTTCTCATTTAAGGAGCAGAGTTTTCAAGTTACCAAATTGCTGGGTTGATTGAAAATATTAAAAATATTACCACCACAATATGTTTTATAAACATGTGTAAGTTCCCTGAAAAGGGTTTTGCTCAGCTTTACTTTTCTGGCCTTTGAGCTGGGAGGATGAGAAAAATAAGATGAGCATTTTATTTAAAGGCAATAGGGACTCCCTAGGAGTCCAGGGGCTAAGACTCCATGCTCCCAGTGCAGGGGGCCTGGGTTCAATCCCTGGTCGGGGAAGTAGATTCCCCATGCTGCAACTAAGACCTGGTACAGTCAAATAAAAAACCAAATGTTAATATTTGAAAAAGGCAATGAAAGTGTCTTCTTGGAATTTAAACTCCTTCACCAGATACGGTTTACATTTTTGGCTATTGGGCTGTTTTTTGTCTAATTCAGGATCTGGCTGAAATGAGTGTTTCCTACACTTTGGTAGCAGATGGGACCGAGGTCTGAGGGCACACGCCTTGCTCCAGAGTTGCTCAGAGTGCCCTACCCTCACATTCCATCCTCACAATGACCGTCAGAAACGGTGTATTTTCTGCAGGTGAGGAGGCCCTGGGGCTTGCTCTGAGTCCCATGGAAGGCCTGGCTCTGCTTGGCGCCCCCATCAGAGGCTTGATGGGGAGCAGGCCCCATGTCCACCTGCTGGACCTTGTGTGTTCTCAAGAAGCAGTCACCTTGCTCTGAGTTTATGGGCCACACCAAGGGCCTTGGCAGTCAGGCCCTGCAGTGACCCTCTCCTCCATGTGGTCCAGCCCACACCCACCTCAGTGCTGAGACCCCAGCTAGGTTGAGAGGCCTCTGTTCGGGGGGGCATGCTGCTTCTCTGGGCCTCAGTTTTCTAATCTGTGAAATGAACGCCTCTTCCTCCCTCAGCCTCTGCCCGGCTATGAGAAATCATGCAGAGCTCAGTGTCTGGTGCATACGTGTTTCCCAGGAGTCCACAGACCACAAGGGGCTCCAGGGCGGGGTCGGGGGTAAGGTGTCCCTCAGGTTGGTGACCTCAGAGCAGCTACCTCTGTAGCTGTTGGAGCCAGATGGTCACCCAAGCTTTCTGGGGAGCCTCCGGACCCAAATAACTCCAGAGGGTGCCTGGAGCCTCCATACCTCTCAACCCACAGGGCTTTTTCAAGGAAATGAGATTTTAACTCAACCAGGACCTTCTGTCCATGGGAGGGTGATCCAATGGCAGGAGTCAGCATCTCTGATTAGCAGCAGCAACAGCCTGGACCCCTTGATGCCGAGTCACAAGTCACCAGAGGATGGGGTGGGGACAAGCCCAGGTCCTGGCTTTGAAGGCTGGGCCGAGGCCACCTGCGCTGATCTCTTGGGGAACCTGGGCCCCGTCCAGAGATGAGGTTAACTGGGGCTGGGACAGGCCCAGGGATGAGCATGTCAGTGTGTTATGGAAACGACCAGACCCCAGGTTCAGGCAGGTATAGACACACTGGTGGAGCAGGGGTTCTCACAAAGGGAGGTGCAGCCTCTGTGTGGACAGGATAACTGTCCTGGAAAGTCAGGGCATGGTGTTGGGAGCCCTGTCTCTGAAGGGAGACCACCTGGTTTTATATCCAAGTGCTGCCATAAAGATCAGAGCAGAAATAAATGAAACAGGGAATTAAAAAATCATAGAAAAGATCAATGAAATTAAGAGCTGATTCTTTGAAGAGATAAAATTCATAAGCCTTTGGCCAGACTCTTTGGGAAAAAAAGCAGAGAGGGCTCAAATGAATAAAATCAGAAATGAAAGAGAAGTTACAACCCACACCACAGAAATACAAAGGATCATTAAGACATGACTATAACCAAGTATGCGCCAATAAAATGGAAAACCTAGAAGTGGAGAAATTCCTAGAAATACATAATGTCCCAAGACTGAACCAGGGAAAGATAGAAAATATGAACAGACCAATTACCAGAAATGAAATTGACCAATTACCAAAACAAAAGTCCAGGACCAGATGGCTTCACAGGTGAATTCTACTAAACATTTAGAGAAGAGTTAACACCCATCCTTCTGAAACTGTTCCAAAAAATTGCAGAGGAAGGAATGCTTCCAAAATCATTCTGTGAGGCCACCATCACCCTGATACCAAAGCCAAAGACAGCACAAAAGATGGAAATTGCCGGCCAATGTCACCGATGGACATAGATCAGAAATCATTAACAAAGCATTAGTGAACTGAATCCAACAATACATTTAAAGAATCACAAACCATTGTCAGGGCTTCCCAGGTGGCGCTAGAGGTAAAGAATCTGCCTGCCCACGCAGGAGACATAAGAGACACGGGTTCTATCCCTGGATTGGGAAGATCCCCTGGAGGAGGGCATGTATTCTTGCCTCTGCCAATACTGGAATACTGCCATTCCAGCATTCTTGCCTGGAGAATCCTATGGAGTGAGGAGCCTGGTGGGCTACCGTCCATGGGGTCACAAAGAGTCGGATACGACTGAGCGGCTAAACAACAACAGAAGCGACATCCTATTGAACAGTGGAAAGTCAAAGGCATTTCCTTAAGACAAGGAAGCCCACTTGCCACATTTACTCAACATAGTATTGGAAGTCCTAGCTACAGCAATCAGAGAAGATAAAGTAGTAAAAGGAATCCAAGTTGGAAAAGGGAGAATTAAAACTGTCACTGTTTGCAGACGACATGATACTATACATAGAAAATCGTAAAGCCACCGCCAAAAAACGACTAGAGCTCATCAATGAATTCAGCAAAGCTGGAGGATACAAAATTAATATACAGAAATACATTTTTAACTTGGAGTATAACCTTCAAAAATTATGAATCACTACGTTGTACTCCTGAAACTAACATAATATTGTACATAAGCCACGTGCTGTGCTGTGCTAAGTTGCTCAGTCGTGTCCAACTCTTTGCGACCCCATGGACTGTAGCCTGTCAGGTTTCCTCTGTCCATGGGATTCTCTAGGCAAGAATACGGAGTGGATTGCCATGCCCTCCTCCAGGGGATCTTCCCGACCCAGGGATCGAACCTGGGTCTCTCACATTGCAGGCAGATTCTTTACTGTCTGAGCCACCAGGGAAGCCCAGACCTCAATTTAAAAAGTACAATAAAAATTTTCAACAGTGCTAGAGAGGAAAACTGGAAGATGGAAAGGAGGAAAAAGGCAGAATAGCTAGGAAGAGAAGATGCACAAGAGCAGGAAAGAAGTGTGATGTCGTTGGAATCGGTTTACACCCAGAACGAAGTCCTTAGGTAAGGTTCCTGAAGTTACGCCCATGAAGCCCGGGATTGCCCTCAGAGACCCCGTGTGTAGGGGGAGCCCCCTACAGTGCACAAAGGGGGATGTGTCCAACAGGCCTGGGAGAAAGGGCCTGCAGGGCGTGAGGCTTGGATCCTCTGGGAAGAGCTGACCATTTCTCTACCTTCTGTGCAGAAAGCAAGCCAGTGACCTGGACCCTCTGTCTGACCGCAGCCAGGTTCCCACTGACCTCTGGCTCCTGTGGCTGTAAGTCCCCGTGTGACTCCAGGGTAGCTGCACCCAGCCAGAGTTCAGAGCACCAGCAGCCTCTGGCCTGACGCCCTCCCCTGAGTCACTGCTCCCAGCTGCCACCCTCTCCCACCCCTACCCCACGGCCCAGGGCCTGGGGAGACAGGATCTCTGGGCTGGGCCAGAATCAAACAGCCTGTGGACGGGTCAGATGTCTGGCCTCAAGGACTTGAGTTCTGATGAAGTGCACAGACATTCAGCACTCTGGGGCCTGCAGCTGAAGAAGCAGCGCCCTGGTCAGAGCAGCCAAGTTGGGGGTAGGGTCAGAAGGGACATAGGCCATCACAACACAGCGAGGTCTGCATGAGGCCGTTATACTAGTGAGCTTGGGCGCTCCTTCCCAACACCAGCCAGAGGCAAAGGGCACCTTGGGCTCTCCCAGGATCCAGGTCAGACACTGGGCCCTCAGACCGTGTGACGCCTTTGATCTGGGAAAAGTGATGAACGTCTAGAGGACCGGGCTTTCCTTTGAGACGGCGGGTCCGGGTGGAGCTCCCACTCGACACTCGTGCATCCCGGGTGGCATCTACACTCAGGGGACTCACCCGGCACAGGGGAGAGGGTCGTCATTGGCACAGGGGGCTGGCGTCCTCCCCAGAGTTCACATCTCAGGAAATCCCGGCTCCCAGGTGCTGGCTCACCAGGGGCCTGGACGGTGGGTCAGTGCTTTTACAGGAGACACTGAGGGGGTGAGGACAGTAGAGGTGGCTGGAGCAGCCGCCCTGTGTGGATGCCCGCAGTTAACATGCTCCCGTCCCCGGAGGCTGGCCTCAGATGCCACCTCCACCACAGGTGAGGAGCCCGAGGCTCAGAGAAGTCAAGCAGGCTGTCCAGGGCCCACAGGCTGCCGAAGCCCAGCCCAAGGCTTGACTTCTGACTGTCCAGTTTGCCTGCATGGCCTCAGGCAGGGTGGGCCCCAGGAGCTTGGCCTCCTGCCCCTCACAGCCTCCACTGGAAATCCTGTATTCTAATAATGGCCAAACCAGCAGGATGTGGGAGCATTACAGATGGAAGGAGGGAGCCCTTCTCCAGCCCGGGGCAGGTGTGGCAGGCTGGGACCATGTGGCGTGGGACCTGGGAGAGACGACGGCACGGCCATCTCTAGCCCAAAGCAGTGGTCAAGGTGCAGACCCAGCAGCTGTGGTCCCACCGTGAGTGGTTCCAGGACTGCGGGCTTCGGAGCAGCAGCACAGCATCCATCAGAGCTGAGCTGACACACGTCCGTGCCAATAAACGAACATTTCCATCTCAGGTGGCTCTATCTGACAGGCGCCATCAATTCACACAGCAATTTATGCAGCCAAGGGGAAAGGTGTGGGGGGCATGGGCGGGGTTGGGGGAGGATGGGGGGCCAGCCTCAGGCTGTCAGGTTGTATTCATTCATTTTGCAATCACTCACTCGTTCACTCAGTCATTTATGCAGTCACTCAGTCACTCATTCCCTCACTCACTCATTCATTCATGCAGTCACTCACTCATTCCCTCTCATTCATTCATGCACCCACTCAGTCCTTCACACATTCATTCATTCAGTCACTTATTCACTCACTCACTCATTCTCCAGAAGAGCCTAGGTGGGTGCAAGAGCTGGCCTGTGTTACAGAATGTCTCTTTCCCCCAGCCTCTTAGCTTATATTATAAAGATCACCTACATTTTGAGTTGTTAGATTTGGGCAAAACTGCACGTTTCTCAGTCTTTCCTCGGTGCTGTCCCATCTTACCCACCTCGTGACACCGCTGTGTAGAAGTGTGTGCTGGGTCACAGTTGGCAGATTAGAGACCCCCTGGATCACACACTCTCTTTTCCTTCAAAATAGTCCCTCCATCTGGCTTCAGCAGTTTGAAAATGCACGAAATCTGTTTGCTAGGCATCTGTTATATCTACTTGTTTACACATTGATCAAGGTACTTATCCCCCGGTTCAAAGAGATGAGATGGTTTACCGAGGGCTCTCTGAGGGCTGGAGGTGACTGAACTGAGACGACCTGATCAGTAGGAGAGCTGGGGCCTGGAGCCCACAGCAGAGCATACTCAGCGCCCCCACCGGGGTTCCAGTCACTGCCCATCTCCTTGACGCGCCCTCACCTTCCTCTGTCTCCACCTGCTAGGTGTCCGCCCTCATTCCCCACCCCTCAGAAAACACAGGGAGACCCGAGAGGCACTGACGTGGGGGGCAGCAAAGGACAGGGCATCCTCACAGGGTCCACTCTTGGGAGACACACCTGCGCTGAGTATGCACACACATGCACACACACATGCCTGCACGTAGGCAGGGTCTAGGTGCTTTGTACTCCAGGCTGGTCTATTCCCTTCCCTTTTGTTTGGTTTGGCTTCTTCTGCACAAAGTGGTCCATGGGAATCAGGGTCCTTGGAAGTGAAACATCAACACGAACCTCCCGGATCCATCGCCTTGAACCTCCTGGATCTCTTTCTTGAAAACCTCTTAAAGCCAGATGCTTGGGTGGTGTGGGGTGGGGACTAGTTCTCCACCCTTTCCTGCAGGGGATGATGGGAAGCTGGGGTCTTGTTCCCAGAGCTGGGGGTGGGGCAGGGGGAGGCCGACATGATGCCCTGTAGGGGCTGAGGTGATGCAGATCCTGCAAGACCACGGGCCCCATGACCAGCCAGGCCACCTGCTCCATGGAGGGACCGGTCCCTCTGGCCGACTCTAATAGGAGCAGGACACCCGGTCCTGCCATCCCAGACTGGAAGCTACAAATGACCGGAGCCTGAGAGAGGCCAGCACTGGCAGCCTGCTGGGCCCTGGCAGCTGGTGGGGGACCGTGATTCATCCCTGCCCGACAGACGTTGCTCCTGGGTTTGCCTTTCCGTCTCCCCCAGCTGCCCGGTTCATCCATCTCTGCTCCGCGGCCCCACTGCTGCCCCGTTTCCTCTCCCACCTTATTTCTTCCCTCACCCTGATGGGGATTTGGGCACAGCCGTGGTTGGCTCTTTCTGCCCCGGCAATGCCTTAGCTCTTTTCTCCGTGTCAGGGGAGCACAGGTGACATGCTTTGCACAGGTGAGCACTCAGGAAGGAAGGAAGGAAGGAGTAGAGGGGGTCGTGGGAGATGGAAAGGAAGAGGCTGAAGAGGACACGTGATGAAGGCACCTGGCTTCAAGGGAGAAGGACGAAAGTCACTTAGAACTTGTGTATTGCTCCAAGCGCAGTTGTCAACAGAGATAAAAAACTATAGGGGCAGACCCCACACAGGTGTCTCGATTGAAATTCCGCGCCTACTGTCCACCTGCCAGCAGATAACTGTCAGGGACACGTTTGCCTCACCCCCACCCCGGTCGGATGACGACTTTAACTCAACAACAGGGAGTGGACTGAACATGAAGTTGGTCCCACAGGAAGGGCCTGTAGGGACGGATGGCCCAATTCTTCTTCCCTCATTTTAACGATGAGGAATCTGAGGCTCCGGGGAATCGAATGATTAGCCGGTGAGCAGTGCAACTAGCACTAAACCCAGATACCCCAACCCAAGCCCAGTGCCTCGGGTGCCGCACCAGGGCATGTGCTCCCAGGAGGGTTTTAAAAGCCAGCCGTCATGATGAAGAAGAAAAGGCAAATCCAGCCCAAGCATATTTGATCATATGTGCTGATAAAGTGTGGACGGGACAGAAGGCGTGAGCTGAGGAAAGCCATGATTAGGACAAGATGAGAAGTGTCTGCACACAAAGAATAAACTAACTTTATGATGGTGAACGGGCACTCGTTAAATGCACCGAAGATTAGCGTTACTGAGCCTGGGGCAACGGAGACGACGGGCAGTGCAATGCTATGATGGATCACACCGGGCGACCTCTCTGCTGCTCTGGAAATGTTTAGAAATGTTAACAGGCGATTGCAGAAGTATGACCCCTGGAACAGAAGACGCCGTCAGCCCTGGTTATACACACGGTGTGGAAATGAGGGAGACTCACTGGCCGGCAGTAGAAATGAAACATGGGCCGAACTTGCTCCATAAAATAAAGTGACCTGGAGACTTCTGCTTCTGGAAAGATGGAGCAGACATATTTTCCCCATTCATCCCACAAAGTGCAAATAAAATCCACAGACACTCCAAACAAAGCAAACACAAGATGACTATAAGAGGAGCACAAGGAGGCGCAGTGGCAAGGGGCCCCAGCACTCAAGGAAAGGCACATGGTGAGTCCCCAGGGTTTTGGGTAACAGAGAAATGCCAGCGGGTGCAGGCAAACCAACACATGCATGACTGAGGTCCGCTCTTTTAGCCCAGGACCCAGGAAAGGGGCAGCCTAGCAAGACAAACTTCACTCCACATTGCAATAAAATACGCATAGCATAAAATTTACCATTTCAGCCATTTTAAAGGGCACAGTTATGTGGCAAGCCGGCAATAACACAAGATTCTAAATAACAACCGGAACGTCCAGTTTGCTCTCAAAATCACTCACCACACCAAGAACCAGGAAAATGTCAACTTGAATGAGAGAAAAACAATCAACATATACCAACACTGAGATGACCCAGATATTAGAATTATCTGGCAAGGATTTTACAGTAGCCATCATAAAACTGCTTCAACAACCAATTTACAAACATGCTTGAAGCAATGAAACAATGGAAAAATAGAAAGTCTCAGAAAAGAAACAGAACACCTCAGCCAAAAAGCAGGAAAATTTAGACTTGAAAACAGTAATGGAGGAAATTTAAAAACTCAGTGAATGGGCTCAATAGCAGAATGGAAACAACAGAGAAAAGACTCAGTGAATTTGAAGATAGAACAGAAATGACCCAATGTGAACAACAGACAGACAATAGTCTTTAAAAATGCAGAGTCTCAGAGTCCCGTTGGACCATAACAAGAAATCAAACATCCCTGTCATAGCAGACCTCTCTGTCCTGCCGCTGAAAGCTCCTGTGAATCTATGGATATTTAAAATAAAAAAATCTTAAAAGCATAAAGTGACTTGGCTCAGTAGAACCATGTCCTGCCCCCAGTTTTCCCAATATCCCTCAGGGAGCAGAAGTCCTCCTCCAAGGAACCCGGACCAGGCGGTCTGGCTGTCAGGTAGGCACAGGGAGGCAGGGGTGCCCCGACAAGGCAGGTCCCCTGGGCAGTTGACCGTGTGATGCCGGATGCCTGTGGTCAGCTTAGCTCTGCACCAGCTGCAGGAGGCGCTAGGAACGCAGATGGCATGACGGATCCTTCCCCCTAGTCCCGGAGCTCGACTCCTCCCAGGCTCTCCTCAATCTTTCACACTCAGCTCTTTGCCAAGAACAGCCACCAAAGAACCAGCCACAAACACGCATTCTTTCACAGGAACCCCCGTGGCTTTGCTTCTCCGCTCCCCAAGCAGCCAGCCCCCAGAAGCTGACAAGGTGCCCGTTTGTCTCAGTGTGGTTTGTCCACTTAACCTTCTGGAACGCAGGTACCCTCCTCCTTCCCTTCAGCCACGTGGGTAGAGGCCACGCACGGCAGGCCGGACCCTCAGGTGAAGGGGAATCTTGGCTTCCGATTGAGCTGCTAATCCTCGGGGCTACACAGGGCTGACTGTCTCCCATTTAATCCTGCCTAGAAAATACTGGGCTTCCCAGGTAGCTCAGTGGTAAAGAACTGCCTGCCAGTGTAGGAAGTGCAGGTTCGATCCCTGGGTCAGGAAGATCCCCTGGAGTAGGAAATGGCAACCTGCTCCAGTATTCTTGCCTGGAGAATTCCACGGACAGAGGAGCCTAGTGGGGCTACAGTCCACGCAGTTGCAAAGAGTTGGATGCTACTGAGCGTGGCACAACACAGGACAGAAAATACTAGGTGTGAATACACAGCACCCGTTGCATGAGAAGCACCTGCTAAGTGGCCCCTTTCTCACCCAGGGAGGGTGCCCTTCACCCTGAGACAAGGAACACTTAGAAGGCCGGACTGAGGGCGTGCAAAGAGGACACACGCTCCACCCAGGAGGAGGAGGAGGCTCACCCATGAGCACCTCTGCTTGACATGAGGAAGGGGTAACACGGTGTGTTCTTGAGGGTTTAAGACAGTGGGTGCTCTGTATTTACAACTAGGATTTTCTATGCTGTGCAGCGCTCAGTCGCTAAGTTGTGTCCGACTCTTTGTGACCCCATGGGCTGTGGCCACCCAGGACGGTTACGAAGGCCCATGGATGGAGGACGGAGCCTGTATTTCCTGGGTGATTTAATTACTGTCCTTGCTGGGGGACTAGGAGTGACTCTCAGCCTTTCCATTGTGAGCCCCAGAGACAATGGTGGCATTTCCGTGGCGTCCAGTGGGAGGAGGAGGGTGTGCTCAAGGTCAGCCAGAAGTGATAGGCCCAGGACCCGCTGTGTCCCAGGTCCTGCCTGGACCAAGCCCCCAGGGATGCCCTGGTAACTGGCCAGGAAGTTCTGACCAGAGGACTTTAGGAGTTACGTGTTTCCCCAGCAGAACCAGGCAGCTCTGAGAAAGCCCCCGGGCACCGGGGTGGAGTCGTGTTTACCTACAGTCTTCGGGGGGGGTACCCCAGGCTGACGCGGGACGTCTACCTGGGACTCGCCTGGCAGGTGGGGGAGGCACCGATGAGCTAAGGCCATCAGCTTGCTCAGCATATCTCTCGTCTGTTATTGGTGGTGCTTGTCCTAATCATATAGTGTCAGTGCATCTATAAATTATCTTGTCTCTCAGCAGCTGCCAGGAGTGATGAAAGCTGTCACTTAATCAAAAAAGCTTAAATTAATTAAAGGGGGAAAAAAAAGGGAAGGGAAAGGAGAGCAGCCTTGGAACGGCTATTCCGGGCCCTGCGGAGCTTTGAGGCGATGCCAGCTGAGGAGCTGCTGTTCCGTCACCAAGGTTTCCATCCCTGCCTGCTGGGGCTCAGGGACACCTCTGTCTGCAGCCCCTCCCCGCCCCCGACAGAGCAGTAAACAAAACCTACCCAGCTGGGTAGCTGTAGGGCAGGACCAGAGGTTCATAACACCAGACGTCTGTTTGGCCTGGACTTGTGTCTGCTTCAACTTGATTTTTTGGGGTGAAATGCTGATCAGAAAGGAGACAAGGGTGTGGAAACCAGGCTGACCTCCAGAGAACTGGGGAAGACTGGCGTGTGCCCCGTCACTACATCCTGTCCCTGTGCGTCTGCGCTGTCGCCTGGGTACCCAAGTTCCCCTCCCCACTCTGCACAAGGCCATTCTAACCCCCCCACCTGTGAGGCCCTCAGGATTCGCCTGTCCCTTTCAACTCTCATCCATTTTAGAAAACTAAGCAAAACACAACTCAACAACCTTGCTCCTAGCTAGGGATCAAGTGGGAAGGGAAAGTATCTAATGAACTTATTATTCATTGGTATCATGACTCAAAGAATATGTTGTTGAGGGAGCAAAGTCCTGGTGATGCAGGAGGTGCCGCAGAGCCTGGCTGCTGGCCCCGACACCAGGACTCCGAGGGTCCCAGCGACCCTGGGATCCCCGAGGCTGAGCGTCTGCAGTTCATGACAACGGCAGGGTGACGTTTTCAGATTTACAAAATGACTTCATGTGTGAAGCAGTCAGAGCCAACGCTAACATTCCCGTTTCCTAGATGGGAGCCTGAGGCTCAGAGAGGTTAGGCGCCTTGCTGAAGGTCACACAGCAGTGTATGGCAGAGTGAGGCCTGGAGAGCAAGGCCTTTGTTTTCTGTCTCCGCATAGCCTGCCAGGCTACTTCCTACCTTCTCCTCCAGTGGGTTAGCTACTGTTCCCTCAGCTCCTTGTGGCACTTGACTCTGATCTGAGAAGCACATGGCGGAATCCCTTCAACCTGGCTCTGGGACCTGGGGTCCCACTCAGCTGGCTGTGCTCGGTATTCTCCCCTCCCCCATCCTTATCCTTAAAGGGCTTGAAGCCCTGCCAGCCGATAAGATGTGTGTGTGTATGTGTGTGTGTGTTTGTGTGTATGGAGTTGCTCAGTCATGTCCGACTCTTTGCAGCCTCATGGACCATAACCTGCCAGGCTCCTCTGTCCATGGAATTTTCCAGGCAAGAATACCGAAGTGGGTAGCCTTTCCCTTCTCCATGGGATCTTCCCAATCCAAGGATCGAACCCAGGTCTCCCGCACTGCAGGCGGGTTCTTTACTATCTGAGCCACCGGGAAGCCCAAGACGACAAGACAAATAGCCAGAAAGGTCGGGTGCTGTCGGGGTGATCATCCAGCTTTGGTGAAATCACGCCCATGCGGGAGATGCAGCAGGAGGTGCTGGCACTTGGGGTCGACGCAGCCCTCCTGTCATCCTGGGGCAGTGACAGCTCAAGCTCCTGCCCTGCCGGCATCGCGGACGGCAGGCTTGTGCTCAGCTTGGCCACGACGCTCCGGGTGGGGGCCTCCGGCCACCCCCAGCAGGCTCACACCGAGTCTGGAGCCCACCGTAATTAACGGAAAGCCAGGTGACACTCCATTCCCTTCTCGGCTTTATGGGGACGCTTGGAATTTCCAGAAGGCGAGGACATGGTGTAAGGGCCCATCTGTGCTGCCAGGCTTGCAGCTTCATTAACAAACACTCAGTGCTCTCCGTGTGCCAGGCACACACTCAGTTAATACCTGCTCTGTGGGTGTCTTCTATGGAATCCTCATACCAGCCTGCAAGTGCTCCTGTGCCCTTTCTAAAGACGGGAAAACAGAGGCACTGGGAGGGTACCTAAGTTACCATGGAAACCAGGCTGGAGGCTCTTTCCTGCCCTTCCTCCCCCACCTCGGATGCTCTGCCCAGGCAGTGATCAGAGCAGAGAGCCTGCTGTCTCCCTGTCTGCTGGGCCCAGAACCTTCTTCACCCCAAGGGTCCAAGGGGAACACCCGTCCATAGGCTGATCCAATGATCCGATGAGGCCATGGACGAAAATGTGTGTTACCACGAGTGTGCATGAACACAAGCACATTTTGTGTCTGTTGCCTTCGAAGATGTGGCTTCGGGCACTTGGCAGGGTGCGGGCCAGCTGGGGCTCTCGGTCTCGGGTAACGGGGCGGGGAGGCAGGTTGACTCCAGGTGAGGGCAACAGTGCTGCAGGTGCACGGGGGGACCCCGAACTGATCTGGGGGGCAGAGGAGACGCCGTGGGAAGAGCTTTGCTTGCATCCCTCTGTCCAATATCCAGAGCAGCCATCGGAGGTCAAGACCCTCAAGCTCACTGCGCTTTCCCACCTGCCAGAAACACTTCTCGCCCCCTGCTGCCGTTCTTGACTTGTCCCCAGACCCCTGAGACTCCTGGGGCTCTGAACAGCCGCCCCCAGTGACTCTGCACCCTGGGGCCCATCACCCCCACCCCCCAAGCTCCCACTCTGGCCTCTGAGGTTGTCTAACTCTGGTCGTTCAGGCCACCTTCTGGGGTGCCCAGGCTTCTGGCGTTTCAAAAACAAAGACCTGACGAGCCTGTTTACTCTTCTTCTTGGTAGGAAAACTCTCCACCAAGACATCCAAATATGGAAGCAACTGCTATTTAGCCCCGGGGGTTTCTCAGTTGGGTCCCTCCTTAGCGCGCGGCTGTGGAACATCTTGTGATTCTAAGTAAAACGCTGTGTGTGTGTGTGCATGGGTGCGCTTTTCTGAAAGAAAGTGAGCATTTGTTAGTCATGTCCAACTATTTGGGACCCCATGGACTGTAGCCCGCCAGGCTCCTCTGTCCATGGAATTTCCCAGACAAGAATACTGGAGTCGGTTGCCATGACCTCCTGCAGGGGATTGAACCCGGATCTCACGCATTGCAGGCAGAGCTTCTTTACCATCTGAGCCACCAGGGAAACACTTTTCTGGGGAGAGTCCAAAGCTTTCACCAGATACAAAAAGAGGTTTGTGAACCCCAAAGAGCTAAGAACTGCTGACAGGCTGGATGAATGGAGAGGGAGACACACACAGGCATGGAAGTTTCCAGAAACACTGCAGCAGACTCCCCAGGCCACCAGCCCGGACCTCTAAGGGACCGGATTCCTGGGTTTGGGAATCCTTCAACAGCCTGGTTTTATGAAGTGTTTGCGTACTTCCGAATGGCGTGGCCCCGCCAAGCCTGGACCCGCGCCTTCGGAAAACCACTAATGAAACAGAGAAGAGAGGGAGAGGCCCAGCTTCCTGCCAGAGCTCTCGGCCAGGAGGAGGCTGCTGTGCAGCTGCAGGAGGGGGGCAGCTGGGTCCCCAGGAAATTTAATAGGTGGTGACAGGGGAAGGCCTGGTGACAACAACTCCGCCCCTTCGCAGGGGCCCGAGGTCTCCGGAGCCTCGGCTGGGCCGTGGAGGACCGCAGGCCAGGCAGCCAGCCACTGCTTCGTGGATCAAAGCTTGGCACAGTCCGGGCCACAGACCCCGAAGGGCCGGCCCCACCCCACGGTCCTGTGGGGCTGCCTCTCGGCCCTCCAACTGCAGACGGAAAACAGCCGATCCTGGACAGATTGTGTCCTCGGGCCTGGAGCAGCATGAGCTTTGTTGATAAGACGCTCAGGAGGGCTACGCAGCCCTGTTTCCACACTCCACCTCTTCTGGGTGTTTCCCTGTCAGAGGCTCGGAGTACACGCATATGTCACTGAAACGTGCACGACTGGGCACAGGCAGAGCCAGCACCCTGGACTCAATGCACCCGCGTCCTAGAAGCTCCATGTGCTCAACTCAATGGCCAGAACGAGCCACTCATGCCCTTCCTGTCCCATGTCAGCCGCACCCTCCACTGGCCCCAGCCATCACGCTCAGGCTTCCCTGGTGGCTCAGATGGTAAAGAATCTGCCTACAATGCGGGAGACCCTGGTCCAATCCCTGGGTCTGGAAGATCCTCTGGAGAAGGGAAAGGCAACCCGCCCCAGTATTCTTGTCTGGAGAATCCCATGGACAGAGGAGCCTGGGGGCCTACAGTCCACAGGGTCGCATAGAGTCAGACAGGACTAAGTGGTTAACACGATTATCGTGCTCAAGTCCAGAATCAGGGAGCCAACCTTGGCTGGGCACCCAGGGAGTTAGAACAGAATCCACAGACCAGGTGATCTTGAAAGATTGCTCTTGAGCATCTGTCTGTTCATTTAAAAACTCAGGACACTAAAACCTGATCCTGGCTCATAAGGATTAAATAAGACAAGGCAGGTCAGAGCCCAGTACACTCTAAACACTCAGGTAAAAGGCATATCTGAATATAAACAGGGGCTCCTGCAGCTCAGGTCTGGGGTCAGAGGTCAGAAGCTCAGGGATGCAGACAGGTGTCCCGCCCTGTAGGGTATACAGGAAACCTCAGGGAGGAAGGGAAGAACCAGGTCAGCCCTGAAACTATGAAGAACCTGCTCTCTAGGGTCTGGGGACCCGGTTACTCTTCCTGTAACTACCACATGTGGCCACCAGGGGCGCCCAGATTCCCTCCTTCTTTCTTAGGAGTCCTGGAAAAAACGTTTCTCTTTTTTTTGTGCTAAAATAAGGCTGGAGATTTTCATATGAAAATTTCCCTAGGAAACTAAGAAGAAAAGAAAACAAATACAGAATGCAAACATAGAGAATTAGACGAGTTGACAGTGCAGAACTTGGATCCTGATTGAAGTAAAGTCTGACTCACACCACTGTGTAGGCGTAGCCTGTGACCAAGGACCCAGTTGCAGACAAGACCAACCGTGCAGGCTCCTGCTGCATTCCTCTGGGGGGGCCCTTCCCCTGCCCCAACGCTCTACTCTTAGAGCCCTTCCTGCCCACTCCTCCCATTTGCATTGCAGCTCTCAATCCCAGGGGGCACCAGCCTGGTTTTACAGTATTGGAAACACTTCATATTCACATATACAGTAGGGCAGTGACACTTCCTTGGTGTAAAGAATCCACCTGCCAGTGCAGGAGACTTGAGTTTGATCCCTGGGTCAGGAAGATCTCCTGGAGAAAGAAATAGCAACCCATTCCAGTATTCTTGCCTGGGAAATCCCACGGACAGAGGAGTCTGGCGGGCTACAATCCATGGGGTCACAAAGAGCTGGACACAACTGAGCATGCACTCACAGGGATATAATATCATTCCCACCAAGGAGGGAAGATGGCTGTTTTCTCCAAGCAAAATAAAATCTACTGACTTTATGGTTCAGTGAAAGATCCAGTGGCTAAAGCTGTCCTGCAGTGGTGTTCCAGCTTATCCCACCTCTGCCCTTGAAAATCAGGCACAAGGAATGAAGCCATGTTTTATTTTATTAATCCCACTTATTTTTTTCCCAAGCCTGAGATTCTTTTTTTAAAAAAATAATTTAATTTCTTTCTTTGTATGTTTTTGGTTGTGCTGGGTCTTCACTGCTGCGTGGGCATTTCTCTAGTTGTGGTGCATGGGCGTCTCATCTCGGTGGCTTCTCTTGTTGCTGAGCACGAAGCCCAGAGACTCTGAAGCCTGTGTTTCGAGGGCTGAGCTCAGCCAGGCTCACCCTGCGGGTCAGGCAACAGCTCCTGGGCTCTCACCAGAGGAGCCCCTCGGAGTAGGAGGACGGCCCGGATGCCCTAGGACCTGCCACGCTCGGCTTCCTGAGCAGACCTGGGGGGGCCTCTTTCCCAGGGGAATTCAGAGAGGCAGCCCCTGCCCCGAAGGGCTGTTAGGATGACAGAGAGCCAGGACCCACCGAGGATTTAACCCCGAGGAATTAGGGAAGCCAGCATCTCCTGCACTCAATGTTGGGCACTTGAGACACATTACCTCCCTGCACCCCAGCCCTGCAGATTGAGTGATCCCACCAGCCTCTAGGCAGGCGGCCCCAATTGCACCTGGCAAGGCCCAAGGTGAGGCCCCACAGCTCCTTCCACTCATGCCCATCCAGGGTCACAGGCGGGTTGATGCAGAGCCAGGAGACGAGGGTTCTGGCAGCTGGAAGCCCTACTCCTCGATGCCAGCGCCTCCCTGGAGGCACAGGCACTGGGGCCTGGACCAGCTGGGGAGGCGCCCACCATCCAAGGTCGGAGCTGGGAGCCAGGGGCCCCTTATCTCCTGCTTGGCTGGCTCCCTGCCCAGGCTGCTGTGGGCCCAGCGGCCCCCACTGAGGGGCCCTGGTCTGGGGGCCCTGCTTTTCCAAGGAGCTCGAGTTTCTGCGGAAGATGAAGCTGCAGCCTCTGCTTTCAGGCTGTGAGGATGGCAGCACTGCATGGCTGCTAACTCTGAAGTGAGGCGGGGCTGAGGCCCTGAGTCGTCGAGGGGTAGGGGCGGTGATTAGCTCAAGTCAGGGGTCACCGAGGACCCCTTACTAGTGTGAGGCCTACCCAGGAGCGAAATCAGACGAGTGGAGGCCAGGTGGACACAAAGAAAAGCTCCCCATCAGCGCAAGCAGGTGGGGTGGGGTGGGGCCTCCCTCCCCCTCCCCCCTCCCCCTCCCCTTCAGTCTCCCCCCTCTCCCCTCCCCCCGCATTGAGAACAGTCCACAGTGGTTCTCCTCTCCTGGTAAAGGGTGGCACATCAGGCACAACCTGGAGCCACCTTCTACCTGGGCACCTGCCACAGGCGCCCCCCAGGTCTCCTGCCGCCTCAGCACAGCCAACAGCAGGAAGGACCTTTTAAAACACAAGCATCTTGCAGACAAAATCACTCACAGGTGGGCTCCCGCAGCAGGACGGGGAGAAAGGCTTAGGGAGAAACAGGCCGCGTGCTCTGCACCCAGACAACGGCAGTCTTTCGATAGAAACACCCAAGAAGCCCACAGGTCGGCTGCTTTCTCGTCCCTGCAGCTGACAAGGTCTGCTCAGAGGTGCCCAGACAGGTGGGCAGCCAGCAGTGCTCCGGCACTTCCTGAATAGAACGGAAGCAGCTACATTGCCCAATTTTTCTAATGAGCACATAACCAGAAAAGAATTAGAAGAATTAAGTTCCTGTGCATGAACAAAGGCTAATTATCAGATGAAAATAGCTTGATGGTAACCATAATCCACATATTTACATATTTTCTCTCTTTCTCATTTAACATCACGGAACAATTTATTTTAGGTCTATGTTTGGGGATAATGTCGGCTTTAAAATGAAAAGAATTCCTCAGCATTTGTGAGAAGACCATCCTCTGGTTTTCCTCACTTTAGAGTGCTTTTGGGAAACAGATAACATGGAAGCCATGTGAAATTCTAAATGCAAGACTGGGGAGGTGACCGGACAGGGGAGGCCCAGAGCTGCTGCTGTGCTGGAGGCGCACTTTGTCTGTGTCGTCTAACATGGAGGCCGTGAGCCACATGGCTGCTCAGCACTTGATACATGCCTACTGAGACTGAAGAACTTGAGTTTTACTGTTAGTCAATTTTAAGGCAAGTGGCCACTTCAGGCTAGTGAGTAAGGCCCTGGCCAGCACAGGTCTCAGGCAGAAGTAAGTCTGTGTGACACTGAAGAGCCCAGAGGGGGTGTTCTTTGAGAATGTACTGTGATACACAGCCTCTTTGGAAGACAGTATGGGGATTCTTTAAAAAACTAGGAATAAAACCACCATATGACCCAGCAATCCCACTCCAGGGTATATACCCTAAAGAAACCAAAATTGAAAAAGACACATGTACCCCAATGTTCATTGCAGCACTATTTACAATAGCTAGATCATGGAAGCAATCTAGACGTCCATCGACAGATGACTGGATAAAGCAGCCGTGGTACATACATACAAAGGAATACTACTCAATCATAAAAAGGAACAGTTTTGAGACAGTTCTAATGAGATGGATGAACCTAGAGCCTATTATTCAGAGTGAAGCAAGTCAGAAAGAGAAATATAAACATCATATACTGATACATATGTATGGAATCTAGAAAGATGGTACTAGTGAATTAATTTTCAGGGAAGCAGTGGAGAAACAGACATAGAGAACAGACCTATGGACACGGGGGGAAGGGAGGTGGGAGGGGGTGAGATGTATGGAGAGAGTAACATGGAGATTTACAATACCACATGCAAAATAGATAGCCAATGGGAATTTGCTGTATGACTCAGGGAACTCAAACAGGGGCTCTGTGACGATCTGGAAGGGCAGGATGGGGAGGCAGATGGGAGGGAGGTTTGGGAGGGAGGGGACATGGGCATACCTATGACTGATTCTTGTTGATATATGACAGAAAATCACAAAATTCTGCAAAGCGATTATCCTTCAATTAAAAAAATTAAATGGCAAAAAAAAAAAAAAAAGAATTCACCGTGAAAAGGGACTTCCTCAAGACTCTGATAACCTGAAAAGAAAAGCTTTCATTCATTCCTGACTCACCCTCGAACTCCAACCCCCACTTTTGCCTCCCGGTGTCTTCAAGGAGCAGATCACTTCCTCACCTTCTCCTGACCACTCTGGCCTGGCATCTCCCCAGTCACTGTATTAAAACTGCTCTTTAAAGACCCTGGGGGCCTTCAATTTTGACACATGGTGGTCTCTCCTCGGTCACTCAGGAGTCATGGGGTGGCTTCTTTGGCAGCCCTCCTCTCTGTGGGGTGACACAGTCCCCAAATCCTCTCAGTTCCACATTTGTCCTGACTAATCTACATATTAATCACTATGTACTATCACTACGAACAAAGTTAGTTAGTGGAGGTGATGGAATTACGGTTGAGCTATTTCAAATCCTAAAAGATGATGCTGTGAAAGCCCTACACTCAATATGCCAGCAAATCTGGAAAACTCAGCAGTGGCAACAGGACTAGAAAAGGTGAATTTTTATTCCAATCCTAAAGAAAGGCAATGCCAAAGAATGCTCAAACTACTGCACAATTGCACTCATCTCACACACTAGCAAAATAATGCTCAAACTTCTCCAAGCCAGGCTTCAACAGTACGTGAACCATGAACTTCCAGATGTTCAAGCTGGATTTAGAAAAGGCAGAGGAACCAGAGATCAAATTGCTAACATCTGCTGGATCTTTGAAAAAGCAAGAGAGTTCCAGAAAAACATCAACTTCTGCCTTATTGACTATGCCAAAGCCTTTGACTGTGTGGATCACAACAAACTGTGGAAAATTCTGAAAGAGATGGAAATACCAGACCACTTGACCTGCCTCTTGAGAAATCTGTATGCAGGTCAAGAAGCAATGGTTAGAACTGGACATAGAACAATAGACTGGTTCCAAATCGGGAAATGAGTACATCATGGCTGTATATTGTCACCCTGCTTATTTAACTTATATGCAGAGTACATCATGAGAAATGATGGACTGGATGAATCACAGGCTGGAATCAAGATCGCTGGGAGAAATATCAATAACCTCAGATATGCAGATGACACCACACTTATGGCAGAAAGCAAAGAAGAACTAAAGAGCATCTTGATGAAAATGAAAGAGGAGAGTGAAAAAAATTGGCTTAAAACTCAACATTCAGAAAACTAAGATTATGGCATCTGGTCCCATCACTTCATGGCAAACAGATGGGGAAACAATGGAAACAGTGACAGACTTTATTTTTTTGGGCTCCAAAATCCGTGCAGATGGTGACTGCAGCCACGAAATTAAAAGACGCTTGCTCCCTGGAAGAAAAGTTATGACCAACCTAGACAGCATATTTAAAAAGAGAGACATTACTTTGCCAACAAAGGTCCGACTAGTCAAAGCTATGGTTTTTCCAGTAGTCATGTATGGATATGAGAGTTGGACTATTAAGAAAGCTGAGTGCTGAAGAATTGATGCTTTTGAACTGTGGTGTTGGAGAAGACTCTTGAGAGTCCTTTGGACAGCAAGGAGATCCAACCAGCCCATCCTAAAGGAAATCAGTCCTGAATGTTCATTGGAAGGACTGATGTTGAAGCTGAAACTCCAATACTTTGGCCACCTGATGCAAAGAGCTGACTCATTTGAAAAGACCCTGATGCTGGGAAAGATTGAAGGCAGGAGGAGAAGGGGACAACAGAGGATGAGATGGTTGAATGGCATCACTGACTCAATGGACATGAGTTTGAGTAAACTCCGGGATTTGGTGATGGACAGGGAGGCCTGGTGTGCTGCAGTCCATGGGGTCGCAAAGAGTCGGACATGACTGAGTGACTGAACTGAACTTAATTTCCTCCACAACACCATCTTTCATCTGTGCCCGAGGCATCAGTATTCTCAGCATCAGTCCTCCCCTCAGCCCCAGACACCTCCAGGAATGACAGCCTGGCCCTTCATCACTCCGTGTCTCAGCAAATGAATGGAACCCCTTTTTTTCTGGTCCCCCAGAGCACCTGCATGGCTCTCTGCTTCCACAGCATCCCCGAGGCTCATCCCTTCTCCTCCCATTCATGCTCTTGGCATGGCCTGAGTTCAGGTCAGGTGTGTGTGCACAAAAGGTCTCCCGGTAGCCTCCCTGCCTCAGCCCCTTCCCACTTGGCACTCTCCTGACCCTCAGGATACCACCCTGCTCGAGACCTTGCACCTATGTGGGAGGAGGTCACAAAGGCACGGAATCAACGATGCCCCCAAAGGCCAAGGCTCCCCAGTGGGCCTCCTGCCCCCACCCCCGCTACACACCGTGTTCAGATCACACACGCTCTGCTGACCTCGTGTTTCCCTGTGTCCACAACCCTCCCCAGAGTCATCCTGGTTGCTCTTCAAAGCCAATTCTGGAGCCTCCTCTGATTCTCGAACTCTCCAAGCCCATCCCTTCCACTTCTCCCCAAAGCACTTTGTTCCCAAAGCTGTTCCTTATCAAAACTGAAACAGTCCTACCAGACAGAATCACAGCCAACTGTATTTGTGTCTCTATTCCCCAACAAAACGTCAATCAAGCATGGCTCTCCTTCAGCTTTGGTTTCAGGACCTGGAGCAAAGGCTCTCCCTGCAGAAAATGCTCAGTGAGCATCTCATGATTCCAAACTTCAGCAGAAAGGACTGTTGCAGGTCCTGTCTGTCGTAGTCGTCACGTAGGGACGGCCAGCCCAGGACAGTCCCGGTTTGCTTCAGTTACCCGGGCGTCCGGTTTGGTTACGTCCCCTTTCCTTCCTGCAAGGACCCCTATTTAAATAATGAATTCTATGCTCACCTTAATCATAAGACCTGAGCTGTGATCATTTACCTAGAAATCTTACAGAAGATCCGTTTATAAAGAGTTTAGACATTGAACTGCCTAGAAGTGAGGTGATGGGTAGGTGCCCTCCCGACTTCTACTCCTGTATGTAACAAGGCTCCAGGATTCTGTGGTTTCCAGAAGTATCCTTGAGAGGAGCCCTAATAAAAATGCAGCTGCTTTAATTTCCTCCGCCTGGGAACAGGAGGCAACCCAGGCAGTTTTCTGTAAACTCTGATAAAGGAGAAATAAGAATGCTGGGATCTACATGCTTCTGTGCTGACCACAGGGAACCTGCCTGGAAAAGAAAGGTCAGGGTGGGGGGTTGGAGGGACTCGGGCGGGACAGGAGCGACGCAAACACCCGGAACCTGTGATGCCCCGGAAGGCGGGGGTGGGAGGCTTGCTGCTATAAATCTGTCAAGGAGAAGAAGGATGAAGGCCCAAGGTGTGGACAGTTGGGAGGCAACAGGGGACCTACAGACGCAGTTCTGGGTGAGAGGAGGCCCAAGGAGGAGGCGCCTGTGACGACTATGAACGTCTATCGGGTTAGACACAGCGTCACAGCGACACACAGCATCGATCTTGTGAAAGGTCACCCTCCTCACGCACGGGCAGGCTTACGACCTTCCTTTTTGCTCAAAGTTAAGCCAGCTTTCCTCTCCTACTTAGAAACAAACCAGCCTGGACACTGCAGGGCCCTCTGTATTCATCCCTCTCTGCTCCCGTCTTCCAGGCCAACATTCCCCCCCCAGCACCCAGCGCGGCGAGTCCTGGGCCCGCTCATCACCCCACGGACACTCCTGCCAGGCTCGCCGGGAACCAGCATGTCCTGCATCTGTGGGCTGCCTCGGTCCTCCCCGCCGCTGGCCTCTCCTGCCAGCAAGGATGGGGGCTCTGCTCATGGTCACCCTCCAAACACATGCCCTGGCTCCCACCCTCCATGTCTCCCCTTCTCTGGTCCCTAGGTCCCACCTCTGTCACCAGCTCTGCCTGCACTGGCCGCGTAGGAAATGCCAGTGTCCTGAGACGTGTCTAACTGCACTCACGCTCGCTGGACGACCATTGCTCCTGCGTCTCAGTCACCACCGTCCAGCTGATGACACCATTTATATCTCCCACCCATCACGTTCCAGATCCGAAAATCTAACTGCCTCCTCGTGAGCATGGGGCTTGTTGTGGACACGGCCCATGCCAGAGACCCAGAGACGAAGCCAAGGATGATCGGCACTCTCGCCTCTCCAGCTGGACCCGTCACACCTCCCCCTCCCCAACCTGGTCATAGTGCCTCACGACTCTGCTCCCCGGACCTGTCCCCTCTGTCCACCCCAGCGAGTCCTTGATTCCTCATCAATAGGACAAGCAGATGGGCCCCCAGCAAGAGGAAGGAAGGACCAGAGTGATTGAAGAGACCAAGGGAGGCAGGACGGCTAGTCTGCATGTGTTGAACTCGTTGAGGTCCTCAAGGGTGGGCTGAGGTCCCCAGGCTGGGGGGCCTCTTGTGACCTCCCGGGACCCTGCACAGGGACCTGAGACTTCCTGCCCATCAGTATCAGTGGCAGAAGGGAGGCTGGGCATGAGCTGCTCGTCAGCTAGGTTTCCTGCTCCTTAGAGGCTCTCCAAAGAGGAGGGACTTGAAGTGACAGAAGGACTCGACTGTGCCCCCCAAAGCCCCACTTCCCTCTGCCCTCCAGCCACCCGGCAGTGGGCTGTCATATCCCCGCTGCTCTGGGAAGCCACAGGGCAAAGGGCAGTTGGCTGTGTTTTTGGTTCCCTGGGTTCTGACGTGGTCTGAGTGCCGTGCTCTCCCTAGGAAGGCCTGGGAAAAAGGCAGTTTCCCTGCCCTGGCCAATCCTGAGTCCTTTCTTGGGATGACGGGTTGTTGCTATTAACACGGTCACCACAGACGAGGCGGCGACAACCCCCATTGCATTCTGTCTCACCCGCCGGCTTCCTGTCGTCTGGGAATGCAAGGCTCCTATTTATAATCACATGGGTTCATTCTGGAGTCGAGGCTGAGCCCCCACCCCACCAGGGAGGAACATGAGGACATCACTACTTAGAGACTGAGGCGTAGGGGTGCGTTCCTGCCACCTGGCGGGTCCCCTGTCCCCTGGGAACCCCCAGGATACAAAGGACAGAGAGATCGTGTGAAAGTTCCAGCGTGGCCTCCAGACTCCCCATTCACCCTTTTCCCTGAGACCCCGTGGGCTGCAGGGAGCGTGTGCCTGTGGTAACGGCCATGCTCACTGGAGGCTGATGAGCCAGGCACCACTTTTATGGGAAGAGACTGAGGGACAGGAGGTTAAACAACCTGCTGGGGTCACGGTTAGTCAGTGATGGGGCTGGGCTGTGAGCCCCCATCACAAACCCGCTTCAGCAGGCCCTGGGGTCCGTCGGTGATACTGCCCCCTCCCACTCCTGCTCCAAGCTCTGAGTCCAGTGATTAACAGAGAATCCGGCCCCCCGGCCCCAGGGGCTTCCAAGGGGTGCCGGCATAGATCTCTAGATGTTTCATGAGCTCTGCTCTAAGTCACTGCCCACGTATGCAGGTTCCCCTTCAACACCCACGGGTTATTTCCTAATTTAATGAGGACATAAAGAATGTCCAGGATGCAAACCTGGGATCTGCTAAGTGAGGGCCCCTTATTGTGGGAAACAAGGCTGGTTTCAGCTTGCCCTCCTCCAGCCCTGACGCTCACAACCTGCTCAGGATTCCCCCAGGGCAGGGACCAGACAGCAGCCTTGGACTGAAGGGTGAGTTCTCTATGCAGGGCTTGTAACCCTTCTTGTGCTCCGTGTGCCTTCGGCACTTCTAAGGAAACCTGCAGACCCCTTCTCACGATAACATTTTAAAGTGGTAATAAAGGATGGCAAAGAAAACCGATGATGTTGCAACACAGTTATCAAAAATAGTTAGAAGACACATGTACAATATAAAATATATGTGACTTTTTGTTTACGTATTAAATAGAAAACCAAGTGGACCCAGAATTTTGACTCAGTGATGAGGGAAAAAAAAACACCCTTTTGTGGTACTGCAACTATCCTGATGGGAGAGGAACATGTCCACAGTTTTAAGCGGTGGACAAAGTCACAGACACTGCTCATCCTATTGTGACTTGCTACCTGTATTCACAAAGGAATAACATGATAACACTCGGGAAGAAGTCTGTCAAGAAAAAGGTCTCCCATCCGAGTTCACGGACCCTCTGAAACTTCACCTGCAGACTTTTTGAGCCCCAGGTAAACAGCTGGTGATGGGAGGAGGCAAGGGTTTGGGAAACTGCAGGGAGTGCCTGTCTGCACTCGGAGGCAGGCCTCACGTCCAGAGAGCCCTGTGGTCCTGGCAGTCCTGGGAATCAGCCTCACAAAATCTTCCCAGATGCTCCAATGCTCAAATAAAGCAGCTTCTATTTTCTCCCAGGACACCCTCAAGTGCTCCGGGAGATTTTCTCAAGCATTCCCAATAGCCAAACCCATTATTACTAATTTATTAGCAAAATTTCCAATGAGACAGGCTGCCAACAGCTTGACAGGATCCGCTGACCTGGGTGGGCGCTGCAGGACTCAGCCCCTGGAGGTGGGTGGGAGTTAGAGGTGGCAGCCTGGTTGGTGGGGGGCTCAGGTCTGAATTTCAAGGCTGCCCACTGGCCTGAGTGGTCCCCAGAGCTGGCCCAGGGCTGAGAGTGACCTGGGAGTCTTGCATCAGGGACCACAGTGGCGAGGGGGAGCCAGCTTCCGAGAACTGTGGCAGGTGAAGTGGGGATACCAGGCCCGCAAGGGGGACCGTTGCTGGAAGCAGGGGTTCAGTGGTTTAGGGCAGTTAGTTGGCAGGACATTGAGCCAAGTGTCCACCACCTACAACCTGTGCTCCAAGATCCTCCACCAGAGAAGCAAGTCGGATGCTGGGAGCCTCTACTCAGTGGCCTCAGCCTCTGGTCCAGGGGCGTCTTTGAGAATCACAGGCAAGAGTGGACTTTCACCTGGAAAGACCCAGAAACCATTCCCATTCTGCATACAGTTTCAGGAGCTTCCAGGGCCCTCTGACCTGAGCCCACCTGTCCCCAGTCTCAGACTGGAGACCCGCAGGGCTGCCCCGCAGCCGTGGGCTGCCAGGCTGAGGGCTGGTCACATTCCCGCAGGACACAGAGGCAGACAGCCAAGCCACAGGAAACTGGTCGGGACTATCCCAAGCCTGGCTCTGGAAAAGGCCACTCTTCCTGGTGTCCTTGGGGGAGGCGGACAGTCACAGACACCATCCATCTTCCTTGCTGTAATGGGGACACTGCCTTCCTGCCCCAAGCGGGGCTCCCCAAGAGCCAGACCTGTTATTTCAGGCTTCGTCTCTACATGAGCAATAAATGCAGACAGCCTGGGCCTGGGCAACTTAATTGGTACCATCATGGCTTTAATTCTAAGCTGCTTCGTGCCAGCGCCAGCCCAGAACTAGCCTTTGTGATTTCCACTTGGACGGAGCCCTCTGTAGGGAGGGCCATCCTCGTGCAGAAAAGGGGCAATGTGTGTCCTGGGCTGAAGGTCCGGCAGGTGAGGCTGCTGTTCGAAGGGGCTTCTCAGTGTAGGAGCCCCCGCCCCAGGCATCTGGGTCTCAGCTGGAAGGGTTGGGCGTGAACATGGGTGCTCCCGGCACCCCAGGAGAACAGGAGGCATGGAGGACCCGATGACGCTGGTTGTGTGCCTGTTCTCCAGCAATGGGTGGGCAAGGAGAGCACTGGGAATCTAACCCACTGATTAGGGGATGCTTACTAAGGAGGCTGGACTCCCCAGGTGGTGCTAGGGGTGAAGAATCTGACTGCCAATCAGGAGACTTAAGAGACACAGGTTCAATCCCTGGGTCGAGAGGCTCCCCTGGAGGAGGGCATGGCAACCCACTCCAGTATTCTTGCCTGGGAAATCCCATGGACAGAGGAGCCTGGCGGGCTGCAGTCCGTGGGGTTGCACAGAATCAGACACTGAAGCATCTTAGCACACTGCACACATTAATGAGGTGGGTGGAAGGCTCCTGGGGTCGGGGGGAGGTCAGTGAGGGTCAGCAGACGGAGCACCAGTTAGCGGACAACCCTCATGTGTGCTCCCGTCTTCTGGAGACTAGATTTGAGTCACAAGACCATTGTCTGTGCAGTGCCGTTCAGTAACCACTCTGCCCACCTTGTGCCGGTTAAGGCCCAGGGGCTCGTGCGCTGGAGTCCAAGGGTGACCGTGAGTGACAGAGCCACATGGAGCACTCTGCAGAGCTGACACAGCACACAGCTCACCTCCCCCTGGCTCAGGCTCTGATGGGGAAAGTGCCAGGGCCGCCTGACCACTGACTGACCGGAGCATTGCTGGATAGGGGCGTCAGGGACAAGCCTCGTGGATGCTGGGGGCCACGCCCAGCCTCCCCTCCTGGCAGATCCAGGTGTGACCCTCGCGAGCCGTCACCTTGCAGCCCTGCTTTTCTCACCCATCACGTGTAGGATGGCCTGGGCCACCTCTAGGACCCACGCATCCCCGCACTCGCAGGCCGAGGAGAAGCCCTGCCTTCCGCCTCCCTCAGCACGGTGCGTCCCTCACCCCAGCCCCCGTCCCTCACCCCAGCCCCCGGGAGAGTAAAATTCTCAAGGTCAAACACTTTTCCCACTCGTGCGAACATGTGGGAGGGGTGGGGACAGTCGCTCCTGACTCCTCTAAAGGCTGCAGGAGCTAAATAAAGACTTCTGATCATCAGCCCAGGACAACCTATCATCACGCTCCGCGGACAAATTGTACCGCGTGTCAGAGCACACGGGAGACGCACGCTAATTCACCAGTCAGGACCCAGAAAATTGTAGAGTATGGGCACCTCTGCCGCTCCTCGCGTCCTGCCAGGCTGGCCCGCCCTCCATCTGCTTAAAGGGACATGCCTGCCAAAGAGAGGCCCCTGGATGGAGGCCGTGGTTTAAAAAAAGCACTTTGTGAAGACCCCAGTTGAATAGGCACATTTCTGTGACATTTATACGTAAATAACCAAAAGAGGAAAATGGTATTTTCCTTGCCCGGTCTCCTGGGGTTCCCCAGCATTCTAGAGGTTGTTGCCTAAATGCGACCACAAAACCCCTAAGTTCATGTAGTGAACACAGGACTGACTGAGAAGAGACATGAAATTGACCAGAGGCCTGATGGCTGGAAAAGAAAGTGACCCAACAGACAAATCCAAGACTTGCAGGCTCCCTGGCTCTCCTAATGGCGGTGGTGGTAGCAGGAGGCATCCTGCCCACGGGAGGGGTTTTCATCACGTTATAGTTATTTAGAATCACCAGGGCAGGATGGCCACAAAAAGCAGACCAACTTTTCGCTGGTTTACTATTACTGTTGAAATCTTGGTGTGCGATTATCACTCACTGCCCACTGCCTAGATTGTTCAGCCCCATGCACACTGGTCAGCGTAAACGTGCCTGAGTTTAACAGCCTGAAGGGTCACAGGGGGTGTCCTCCAGCCTGGGATGTCCTGATGGGAAAGCGTTTGTAAAGGCCTGCAGGTGGGAGAGGCCATGGGGGTTTCTGAACCTGTCCACCCTACCAGGCTCATGGCACTGGGTCCCCTCCACCCATGGGCGCCCAGAGCCCTCCTCGCAGGCTGGTTTCTACTTTCCTGACTGTGTTTCTCCCTCTAGGACCGTCCACCAGACCCGGTGCTTCACTCCTTCCATAGACTCACTAACCCACCGCAATGCTCCATGGCACGGTTTCCGGTCTCATCGTTATAACCGGAAAGAACGCAAGTGCAGAGACTGGGAGGTGGTATCAACGAATGCTGGCTGCCTGGAGGTCACAGCCCAGCTCGGCCAAGGGCCACCCCGCCCCACCCTCTTCTCGGCTCAGACCAGGACACCCCACCGGTCAGGCACCCCCGCCCCTGAGCTCAGACGCTTGTCTGGAGGCCCCCAGATGGTCTCTTGGCCAAGGTCCCCCAAGGAGGAGGGCCCCAGATCCTGTTCTGAGGGCGGCGTGGAGAGGCGGAAAGGCAGACACCTTGTTCTGCATCCTTCCTCCTGCACGGGGGCTGCGAGACCCTGGGCATTCACAGCATCTACGTGAACCTCACTTTGCTCAGCGGTGACGTGGGGGACATGGCCTGTCTCGTGGGTGTGAGCTCAGGACCACAGACAGTGCTCAGGGCACAGAGCCGGGATGTAATTTTCCAGTCATTCCTGTCTCCCCACAACCAGAAGGGCACTTAGAATGATACCGATGGTAAATGACATAAAACTTGAATTCCCTCTAGTCGGGGCTTGGGGAGTGGGGTTAGAGGGGGCTGGGCAGGGTCATTCTTGGAGGCCATGTGCAGGTCGGGGCCCTGTGGTCAGCACCAGGCTCATCTGCCTCTGTCCCCCTGCTGTCCTCGCCCTGTGTGGGGCTCCCTGAGCCTCGGGCACGGCCACAGCCACGGCCACGTCCTATCTCAGTAGCTCTGCTGAGCACGCCCCCAACTTGCCAGGGTAAACTGGACTCAGATAGAAGGGGGCGCTGAAGGGCACCTGCAGGGTCCCCAGGCCATGTCATTCCTCCTCTTGCTGGCTGGGCCCCAGGCCCCTCCTCAAGCAGCACACCAGCTGGGGAGCGGCCCCCCTAATTGTTACCCAGGCTGCCAGGCGCAGGCCCCACCACCGCCCAGACTGTGACCGCCTGGGCAGCAGGGGGCCCCACAGAAAAGGCCAGGTTAGTCCTGTGATTGCTGTCACCTGTCTCCAGTGGGGCAGGTGGGCAGGGAACGCTGGTCCCCTCTGCCGGGCAGGGCAGGCAGGGGTACCTGGGGCACCCTCTCCTGGGGATGGCATAGCCCAGAGCACAGGATCCCAGTGGACCCTTGCTCTGCCCAGCGTTTGGGGGTCGGCCCAGCCCTCCTCTGGTCTCCCTACAAGTGGGCACATGCACTGCCCGGGTGGGGTGCTTGTGACCTGCAAACCACCCTCAAGCACAGGAAGGGGCTAAGGCTCTCTTCCATCACACCCGACCTCCTGTCCTCGGGCAGAGGCAAGAGGAACGTGGGCTGGAGAGTGATAGAGAGAAAGTGAGTCTGACTCTGTCACCTGCTGAACTCCTTCCCACGCTCCCACAGCTGTCCACCACAGTCCTCTCCCCAGTGTACACAGCCCGCCACCCAACTCCCAGTGAACACAGTCCATTGCCTGCCTCCCAGTGTACACGGCCCACCACCATCCTCCTAGTGTACACAGCCCACCACCTGCCTCCCAGTGTACACGGCCCATCACCTGCCTCCCAGTGTACACGGCCCACCGCCTGCCTCCCAGTGTACAGGGTCAAGCACTTGCCTCCCAGTATACACAGCCCACCACCATCCTCCCAGTATACATGGCCCACCACCTGCCTCCCAGTGTATAGGGTCAACCACTTGCCTCCCAGTGTACACAGCCCACCGCCTGCCTCTCAGTGTACATGGCCCACCACCTGCCTCCCAGTGTATAGGGTCAACTACTTGCCTCCCAGTGTACACGGCCCACCGCCTGCCACCCAGTGTACATGGCCCACTGCCAGCCTCCAGGCTCTGCCCAGGTCACCCTTTCTCCATCTCATCACAGAACAGGCTCCTTCCTGCCACTGGGCTCACGGTTGTTGAAGAAGCCCCCGTCCCCATCACATCATGCTATTTTATTCACATTCCTGGTATTTCCGTCGCTCACTGTCTGTTACGATGAAGGTAGATGCCAGGAGAGAAGAAACCCCTTTCTGCTACTCAGGATGAGCGCAGAGCCGGCACGTGGAGACTGAATGGATAGACAGTGACAGGCTTGTCACTGAAGCAGGAAGCGCAAGGCGCTCAGGTGAACAGTGGGGTCATGGACCCGCCCCCGCTAACAGCCTTTAGAAAACAGTGGGTGTCCTTCCCATGGGGCAGGGTCTGGGCTAATGTCCCACGTTGTCCTCCACGTGCCCCAGGCCAGGTCCCCACACCCCACAGACCGGGACCACACATCATTTCTTTGGAGGATAAGCCAGGAGGGCCCTCAGATGACTTGCTGTCTCTCCCGGGCTGCTTCTCTGTCAGGGGTTCATGCTGCTTGTGGGCCTCTGGGGCCCACTCAGAGCTCTGAGCACATGGCTCATGGGTGGGTCTCTGTGGCTGACGGGACCCCTGCAGCATGCAGGCCTGGTGGACACAGTGCCAATGGTGGCTGGTCCTAGAAGGGGGAGAGGAATGGACCCTCCACATACACCTTCATCTGATGAAGACATTAAAGTAATATATACGAGTGCACTGTTTAGGTTAAAGAAAGTGCGTGCGTAATTGTTTTGGTGACATAGGGGAAGGAGGGCAGGTGGGAAGGACTGGGTGGGTCGTGGGGAAATGGGATGCTTTTCAGTTCTGCTCATGTCCCCTCCCAGATTAACACGAGATCACAGAAGCCACCACTCCGGGGGAATCTGCCGGCCTCTTAAGGTAAGAAGTCAACCTGACGTTGCTATAGGAACCAGATTCCTCCCAGCGCCATGGCAACCGGCTCCAGAGAGTGTTGGGCACAGCCTGCTCTCACTCCACCTCAGAGCTGGGAAGAGGACAGCGAAGGTAGGAGAGGGAGGGGTGGGCAGGTCCTCTTAAACCGGTGAGCCGCCAGCTCAGTGAGGCTCCCTTCAAGCTGAGAAGATCATGGATGATGAGCGCCTCCATCAGAATGGTCCAGAGACACTGGAGCACCCTCAGACATCTGGGACCCATCCTTGGTTTCCCACGTCGTAAACCGTCTGTTGAAATCACAGTGAGTCACTGAGGAAGGTTTCCTCCCTGGGCAAAGAAAACAACCAGCCAACCAACAAAACAAACCCAGAAACTCACCATGGGCCATTCTGAGGCCAGAGACCTTCTGAATTTCCACCATGAGATTCCAAGTGACAATTAACTGCCCCCACCCCGTCCCCAAATATGAGCAGCTGAAAATGGATAGAAATGGCAGGCCCTGCTTCCTTAGAGACTTAACGACCTGGATCAAGTTACCTGGTCAGGTGATGGAGTTGTCCTGCCGCCGTCCTAACAGCCTGTAATTTAACCCCAGGAACGTCAACAGTACAGCCCAAGGCTGTAGGTAAGAGAGTCAGCACCTGGCACGCACCTGCCGTGTGCCGTGGCTTCACGGTTGCTGGCCTTCTATGCCATCAAGTCACAGACTCTGTAAAACCTCCTGATGCCCTGCTGGTGACCTTAAGCGGCGGCTCTCCCAGCGTGACCTGACCAGCACTTCAGCATCACCAGGAGCTTGTCAGGAATGCAGAATCCCAGGCCTCCCCCCCAGACTGGCCCCATCGGAAATGGGGTGAGGCCTGGTCTGTCCTGGCAAGCTCCTTACCACCTCCTGCTTAGCCCAGGTTGAGAACCTCTGACCTCATAGCCACCTCTCCTCGAGGCAGCAGACCCAACCGGCACCCAAGGCTGCTTCTTGCAGTGCAGCTCCTAGCCTACGGGCAACGAATGCTCTGGTTTTCTTTCTCTTTAAATGCAATCGTTAATCAGTCCCCTTCCATTTCTATTTTTTGAGCCTGAACACAGAATTTTGCATTTCTAATAATAAATCTATCTCATTAGTTTTGGTCCAGAACATTTACTCAAGCTATTGAATATATTTTTATGTCATACAGAAAATGTGATATTATGCATTTATATTTTCCTTTTAAATTTTGTTATTATGCTGTCCATATGTTTTATATCCTACTATTAATGTAAAATGAGCATCTTGACTTGTAAGCTTTAAAAACATATTTTTATTAGCCCATCACATGAATTATAACACCATTTATTTAAACACTCCCCCTTTGATCTTGGGTTATTTTCAATTTTTTTTGCTGTTATACATAATGCTGTAATGAACATCATTGCACATAAATATAAATCTTTCCATAATTATTTTCTAGCCTAGATTCCTAGGAGGAAAACTATTGGTAAAAGCATAGGAACATTTCAAAGGCCTTAATATGTGTTAACAAACTGTTTCTAGAAAGGCTATAAATTTTCCTATTTCTACCATAGTATATAAGAGCTCATGTCACCAAAACTTTTGCTAATATCTTGTTTTTTAAATAAATCTTTGTTAATAAGTGAAAAATGGTATGTTTTAACATGCATTTCATTTTTTACCAGTGAAGCTGATTTTTAAAATATATGTGTTGACGAATGTGCAGTCTACGTTTGTAAATAAATCTGTTTATGCCCTTTGTCCAGTTTTCTAATGGAGGTGTGAATGTTTATGTTACCAGCTTCTAAAGCTCTCCTTCTAAAACAGAAGCAACAGTTAGAACTGGACATGGAACATCAGACTGGTTCCAAATAGGAAAAGGAGTACGTCAAGGCTGTATATTGTCACCCTGTTTATTTAACTTATATGCAGAGTACATCATGAGAAATGCTGGACTGGAAGAAACACAAGCTGGAATCAAGATTGCCGGGAGAAATATCAATAACCTCAGATATGCAGATGACACCACCCTTATGGCTGAAAGTGAAGAGGAACTAAAAAGCCTCTTGATGAAAGTGCAAGTGGAGAGTGAAAAAACTGGCTTAAAACTCAACATTCAGAAAATGAAGATCATGGCATCTGGTCCCATCACTTCATGGGAAATAGATGGGGAAACAGTGGAAACAGTGTCAGACTTTATTTTGGGGGGCTCCAAAATCACTGCAGATGGTGACTGCAGCCATGAAATTAAAAGATGCTTACTCCTTGGAAGGAAAGTTATGACCAACCTAGATAGCATATTGAAAAGCAGAGACATTACTTTGCCAGCAAAGGTCCGTCTAGTCAAGGCTATGGTTTTTCCAGTGGTCATGTATGGATGTGAGAGTTGGACTGTGAAGAAGGCTGAGTGCCGAAGAATTGATGCTTTTGAACTGTGGTATTGGAGAATACTCTTGAGAGTCCCTTGGACTGCAAGGAGATCCAACCAGTCCATTCTAGGGAGATCAGTCCTGGGTGTTCTTTGGAAGGAATGATGCTAAAGCTGAAACTCCAGTACTTTGGCCACCTCATGCGAAGAGTTGACTCATTGGAAAAGACTCTGATGCTGGGAGGGATTGTGGGCAAGAGGAGAAGGGGACGACAGAGGATGAGATGGCTGGTTGGCATCACTGACTCGATGGATGTGAGTCTGAGTGAACTCCGGGAGTTGGTGATGGACAGGGAGGCCTGGCGTGCTGCGATTCATGGGGTCGCAAAGAGTCGGACACAACTGAGCGACTGATCTGATCTGATCATTTTTTTAAAAATAAATATTTTCTCCCTTTGTTTTTGTCTTCTTTTCTGTTATTTTTCTGTGTATAAAAGTTTTTATTACTTTGGTATTTTAGAAGTCCCCTCTAATTGTGAGATCAGTTAATTATTCATTTCCCCCTAATTTTGATGGATGATTATTATGTTACATGTATTAGTAACTCCTTAATCCATAGTAATTTGTTTTGGCTAAATGCATAAGGTAGGTGTTTGTGTGTATGTGCACTCAGTCACTTCTCGCTTCAGTCATGTCTGACTTTTTGCAAGCCCATGGACTGTAGCCCACCAGGCTCCCCTGTCCATGAGATTTTCCAGACAAGAATACTGGAGTGGGTTGCCTGGCCTTCCTCCAGGGGATCTTCCCAACCCAGGGATTGAACCCAGGTCTCCTGCATTACAGGCAGGTTCTTGAGCCCTGAGCCGCTACCATGAATTCTTTTCAAGCTGGCTGAATAGAGGAGGCAGGCCTCTTTTTCTGGTGCATGGTGTCTGCCACACTGAAGATCCAGCGGGATGGAGCAAACTCTCTTCTGTCTCTGAACCAATGCCCTATTTTAGGGTTCTGGCCTTCTGATGTTAAAATGCTGCTACTGCACACAAGGTTATTTTGGACACATTTCTTTTCAAAACTCTTCTTCTGTACGCCAGCAAATACCATGCTTAGACTGTTTCCTAGATGTTTTGTTTCACTGCTGTGTCTGTGGGTTCCTTTAGGCATGCTGCTGCTAAGTCGCTTCAGTCGTGTCTGACTCTGTGCGACCCCGCTCCCCCGTCCCTGGGATTCTCCAGGCAAGAACACTGGAGTGGGTTGCCATTTCCTTCTCCAATGCATGAAAGTGGAAAGTGAAAGTGAAGTCGCTCAGTCGTGTCCAACTCTTAGCGACCCCATGGACTACAGCCTACCAGGCTCCTCCATCCATGGGATTTTCCAGGCAGGAGTACTGGAGTGGGGTGCCATTAGGCATACAGCTTGTCTAACTACAGGGATAGATACGTTGTCTCATACAAGAAACAACCCTCTCCTCACTGGAATTCTTCTTGTGTTTTTCTGCCCATTTATCCTCCCAATCAGTACTTTTGCCAAGTATCCTTCTTCTTCCCATTTCCCTCCCCCGAAAAAAAAAAAAAAAGAAAAAAAACCACCCTGGGCTGTTGATTGGATTTAAAGTTATGAATTAATTTGGAAAGAGCTGGCATCTGCACAGTGCTCAGTCTTTCCTATAGAAATATGACTCATTTTTATTTATTCAAACTGCCCTTCTATGTCTTTCAGTTAACTTTAATTATGTCATGTATTCTGATGCATTTAATTTTTGGTATATAAAAAAGACACTGATTTTTGAAAATATTTGTGTCATATCCAGCCACTTTCCTGAGTGCCTTTACGTTCTTACCATTTCCAGTTAGATTTTCTAAGACTGTAAGCACATTGTTTGCAAATTCTGACAATTTTGTCTCTTCTTTTTCACTTCCTGCTCTGCTGCATCTCTAGGGTTTCCATGGGGATGATCGTCACAGGTTCCAGCCTCCGTCCTCCCTTGGTTCTTGATTTTAAAGGAAAGGCCTCCTAGTCTTCGCCATTTAAGTGTTTGTTATTGGCTTGAGATCACTGTTGTTCAGTCACTCGGTTGTGTCTGACTCTTTGCGAGCCCATGGACTGCAGCACACCAGGCTCCTTTGTCCTTCGCTATTTGCCGGGGCTCACTCAAACTCATGACCCTTGAGTTTGTGATACCGTCCAACCATCTCATCCTCTGCCATCCCCTTCTCCTCCTGCCTTCAACTTTGTTATCACATTAGAAATCAGTCTATTTTTAGCATGTGTTATGTTTTGAGATACATATTGGATTTTATCACATGTGGCATTAGTTTTCAGTTGATTTACTATATGTATGTATGACATACTATAGTAATAAATTTCCCAATATCATATAGTCCTTAGGCTCACTGGTTATATCCCACCTAATTGTGAATCCACTGGATTCAGTTACTTTTCATCCGTGTCCATCTGTAAGACTCATAAATGTGTGTGTGTGAGACGTCTCTGTTAGAACAATGCTACTTTTACTAAAAAAGATTTTTAACTTTAATCTTTTTATGCTTTTTGGAACAACTTCTCTAAAATTGAAGTTTGTATTTTTCCAGAAAATTGCCATGGAGCAATTTCTGAGCATTTATTCTTTTAACCTTGACATCTCTTTGTACATGCTATGTTTCATTATTAATTTTATGTTCTCTTTTTCACTCCTGACCTTTCCAGAGGTCACCTAGTTTTCATTTCCTAGCCCTGACTCCCTGAGCATGTTTATCAAGTCCGCTGTTGCACTGTTTCCTAAATTAATTAACATTAATTTTATTCTGGCCTTTCTGCATCACTTTGCTTTTTACTGTGTGTCTCGTGCAGAATATGATTGAGTTTTGGTTTTTAACTTAAATCTGAGAATCTCAGACTTTTAATAATAAGCACTTAACCTACTTACATATTTTACCACAGTTGATAGGTCTGACCCCTACTTTTGCTGTTTTATGTTTCTGGATGTTTTTGTGCATGTTTATTTTCTCATTTTTTATTTCATAGACTATGTTTTAGCCTCAATAGTTTGAAAGTAGAAAACCTGATTTTTAACTTTTATTTTTATTATATGCCTATGCCACAGAAACTTCCATAATTTAAGAAGTCCAAAAGAAAACCAAAGCTCATGGCTCCCCTCTTTAAGACAAGTATATTTAATGTATTTCAAATGTTTCTGGCACCCACTATTTCCTTGTCATTATTAATTTAGTCTTGTATCATATATAGAGTTTCTTATCATGTGATTATTTCTGAATATAGTATTTAAAAATAACTTGTAATTTCTATTTTGTAACCAGAGTTAGCATAGTTTTTTTATTAATGATATTAACAGTATTGATAAAAGCTATAATGTATTGGGTACTTGCTGTGTGTCGGGAGTCACATAAGGCACTTAACCAATTCTTCCTACATAATTCTATAGAAATCCCATTTTCAGTGAGGTTCATGAATGTTAAATGACTGTTGACAGCCCCACGGTCAACACGGGCAGAGCTGGGACTCGTCTGCTGGTCTCCAATCCCGAGCTCGTGCTCTTCGTTATTGTGCCCTGGCTCGGCTTCATCGGGTTCAGTTCACCACTGGCCCTCTTGTCCCACCCCGAGTCCTTGATTCTGATTCACTTCAGGAAACCTTAAGGATTAATTGACTCTCTGTCCCAGGAAGACAGGAATGGTGTGTTTTCAGAGACTTTGTATCTTCACATCTTTATAACATCTTTCTGTATTAATTACATCTTATTTAACAATCCAGTTCTTTGTGGCCTGTCAGGCAGCTCACATGTGGAATGCGGGCCAGGAATGTGCCTCTCAATCCACCTGTTCTCGTGGTGAGAAGTCCACTTGTTCTTTGATGTATGTTCTTTATTGATCTGTAATCTACAATGTGATTGCTATTGTCATGCAGTTGCTGAGTCATGTCCAACTCTTTTCGACCCCATGGACTGCAGCACGCCAGGCTCCTCTCTCCTTCACTGTCTCAAACTCATGTTCATCTAGTCTGTGATGCCATCTAACCGTCTCTTTCTCTGTCGCCCCCTTCTCCTCCTGCCTTCAGTCTTTCCCAGCACTGGGGTCTTTTCCAATGAGTCGGCTCTTCGCATCAGGTGGCCAAAGTACTGGAGCTTCAGCTTCAGTATCAATGCATCCAATGGATATTCAAGGTTGATCTCCTTTAGGATTGACTGGTTTGATCTACAGTGTGATTGCCAATTTAAAACTCATTGGCATACTTACGGATGTTTTTTACTTGGAAGTTCTGAGGAAGCTCATCAAGCAGGTTTGGTCTGCTGTCATGCTGAGAAGCCAGTGGATCTTCTAAACACTTTTTTTCTATTCATGGCATCATTTATCTCTTCCAACTTTGCATCTTCCACAAATTGGACATGTACGTTTTGCAGTATCAGGGTACACTGTTGACCAGGTACAAGCCCCTGGCATTGAATTACAGACTTCACTCCAGGCTGACATCCATCTATTAATCCACATTCTTTGATCAGAGTTTGCCAATCGATTATAAACCTATCTCTCTATATTTTTCACAAAGAAATCATGATAGATGTTCCTAACTGCCTTATTGGAACCAGTGCTATCTTAAGAATCCCTTTGGGCCAAGCCTAGTAACCCCACACAAAAAGAAAATCCTAAAATTACCGATTTCTTCTGAAAACACAGATGTG